>NC_092419.1:21174552-22393719 GCF_040894005.1 Engystomops pustulosus
TATAATGATATATGTACAGCTGGTATTACCTGGGGATCTCCTGTATATAATGATATGTGTACAGCCGGTATAACCTGGGGATCTCCTGTATATAATGATATATGTACAGCTGGTATAACCTGGGGATCTCCTGTATATAATGATATATGTACAGCCGGTATAACCTGGGGATCTCCTGTATATAATGATATATGTACAGCCGGTATAACCTGGGGATCTCCTGTATATAATGATATATGTACAGCCGGTATAACCTGGGGATCTCCTGTATATAATGATATATGTACAGCTGGTATAACCTGGGGATCTCCTGTATATAATGATATATGTACAGCTGGTATAACCTGGGGATCTCCTGTATATAATGATATATGTACAGCTGGTATAACCTGGGGATCTCCTGTATATAATAATATATGTACAGCCGGTATAACCTGGGGATCTCCTGTATATAATGATATATGTACAGCTGGTATAACCTGGGGATCTCCTGTATATAATAGTATATGTACAGCCGGTATAACCTTGGGATCTCCTGTATATAATGATATATGTACAGCTGGTATAACCTGGGGATTTCCTGTATATAATGATATATGTACAGCCGGTATAACCTGGGGATCTCCCTTATATAATGATATATGTACAGCTGGTACAACCTGGGGATCTCCTGTATATAATGATATATGTACAGCTGGTACAACCTGGGGATCTCCTGTATATAATGATATATGTACAGCCGGTATAACCTGGGGATCTCCTGTATATAATGATATATGTACAGCTGGTATAACCTGGGGATCTCCTGTATATAATGATATATGTACAGCCGGTATAACCTGGGGATCTCCTGTATATAATGATATATGTACAGCTGGTATAACCTGGGGATCTCTTGTATATAATGATATATGTACAGCTGGTATAACCTGGGGATCTCCTGTATATAATGATATATCTACAGCTGGTATAACCTGGGGATCTCCTGTATATAATGATATATGTACAGCTGGTATAACCTGGGGATCTCCTGTATATAATGATATATGTACAGCTGGTATAACCTGGGGATCTCCTGTATATAATGATATATGTACAGCTGGTATAACCTGGGGATCTCCTGTATATAATGATATATGTACAGGCGGTATAACCTGGGGATCTCCTGTATATAATGATATATGTACAGCCGGTATAACCTGGGGATCTCCTGTATATAATGATATATTTACAGCTGGTATAACCTGGGGATCTCCTGTATATAATGATATATTTACTGCTGGTATAACCTGGGGATCTCCTGTATATAATGATATATGTACAGCTGGTATAACCTGGGGATCTCCTGTATATAATGATATATGTACAGCCGGTATAACCTGGGGATCTCCTGTATATAATGATATATGTACAGCTGGTATAACCTGCGGATCTTTTGTATATAATGATATATATACAGCCGGTATAACCTGGGGATCTCCTGTATATAATGATATATGTACAGCTGGTATAACCTGGGGATCTCCTGTATATAATGATATATTTACAGATGGTATAACCTGGGGATCTCCTGTATATAATGATATATTTACAGATGGTATAACCTGGGGATCTCCTGTATATAATGATATATGTACAGCTGGTATAACCTGGGGCTCTCCTGTATATAATGATATATTTACAGATGGTATAACCTGGGCATCTCCTGTATATAATGATATGTGTACAGCCGGTATAACCTGGGGCTCTCCTGTATATAATGATATATGTACAGCTGGTATAACCTGGGGATCTCCTGTATATAATGATATATGTACAGCCGGTATAACCTGGGGATCTCCTGTATATAATGATATATGTACAGCCGGTATAACCTGGGGATCTCCTGTATATAATGATATATGTACAGCCGGTATAACCTGGGGATCTCCTGTATATAATGATATATGTACAGCTGGTACAACCTGGGGATCTCCTGTATATAATGATATATGTACAGCTGGTACAACCTGGGGATCTCCTGTATATAATGATATATGTACAGCCGGTATAACCTGGGGATCTCCTGTATATAATGATATATGTACAGCTGGTATAACCTGGGGATCTCCTGTATATAATGATATATGTACAGCCGGTATAACCTGGGGATCTCCTGTATATAATGATATATGTACAGCTGGTATAACCTGGGGATCTCTTGTATATAATGATATATGTACAGCTGGTATAACCTGGGGATCTCCTGTATATAATGATATATGTACAGCTGGTATAACCTGGGGATCTCCTGTATATAATGATATATGTACAGCTGGTATAACCTGGGGATCTCCTGTATATAATGATATATGTACAGCTGGTATAACCTGGGGATCTCCTGTATATAATGATATATGTACAGCTGGTATAACCTGGGGATCTCCTGTATATAATGATATATGTACAGCCGGTATAACCTGGGGATCTCCTGTATATAATGATATATGTACAGCCGGTATAACCTGGGGATCTCCTGTATATAATGATATATTTACAGCTGGTATAACCTGGGGATCTCCTGTATATAATGATATATTTACTGCTGGTATAACCTGGGGATCTCCTGTATATAATGATATATGTACAGCTGGTATAACCTGGGGATCTCCTGTATATAATGATATATGTGCAGCCGGTATAACCTGGGGATCTCCTGTATATAATGATATATGTACAGCTGGTATAACCTGCGGATCTTTTGTATATAATGATATATATACAGCCGGTATAACCTGGGGATCTCCTGTATATAATGATATATGTACAGCTGGTATAACCTGGGGATCTCCTGTATATAATGATATATTTACAGATGGTATAACCTGGGGATCTCCTGTATATAATGATATATTTACAGATGGTATAACCTGGGGATCTCCTGTATATAATGATATATGTACAGCTGGTATAACCTGGGGCTCTCCTGTATATAATGATATATTTACAGATGGTATAACCTGGGCATCTCCTGTATATAATGATATGTGTACAGCCGGTATAACCTGGGGCTCTCCTGTATATAATGATATATGTACAGCTGGTATAACCTGGGGATCTCCTGTATATAATGATATATGTACAGCCGGTATAACCTGGGGATCTCCTGTATATAATGATATATGTACAGCCGGTATAACCTGGGGATCTCCTGTATATAATGATATATGTACAGCCGGTATAACCTGGGGATCTCCTGTATATAATGATATATGTACAGCCGGTATAACCTGGGGATCTCCTGTATATAATGATATATGTACAGCCGGTATAACCTGGGGATCTCCTGTTTATAATGATATGTGTGCAGCTGGTATAACCTGGGGATCTCCTGTATATAATGATATATGCCATGTGCCAGATCTCATCAAGCATGATTTCCTGATTTGAATATTATAAATTTGCTGAATCTTCTGGATTCCATGGAATGACAGTGATGAATTGTGATTAGAAAAGTCTTACTACAATGTTACAAATCTCATTGTGCTACTTTACTACATTAAACAATATTACTTCAGATGATTAAATTTCTGACCTAATTAATCACATTTCATTATTTTTACAAGTTAGAATTTTTTTTTCTTTAATTAGATCATTATAAATTTGGAAATTACAATAAAACATCATAATGAGAGATCTTATAAGGGTTAGACATGTGGTGCAGAGGAACGTCCCAGGGGTTCCTTAGAGTCTACTATGGATGAAGCTCCATTCTTGTCCACATACACCGGACACATTTCACTCCATCCATGTTCACCTCATCCACATAAAGCTGCTTTTATTGTGATGTGCCCACTACTCACTTATTGATATCTCCTCTGTTTACCTAGTTTAAATTTGGTTAAGTTCTCAAATTTCTCATGAAACAATATAAAATGGCGAGACGCTAATAATACACAAACCGCAGCCACTTGGTGACCACACACAAACACACATAGGGCCAGTTGTATCACTGTTCTGTGTGTAGATGTTGCGCCTTAATTCTGGCACATTGTTGCGCCGGAATTATCACAAGCTACAACCATCTGTGATGAGTTGTGTTTCTGCCTCTTATTAATCACTTTACTCTAGGCTCAGTATGGGCGCAATGTTAGATTTGGGCAGTTACATGTGATCCTGCTACAAGCTCCTCTCTGCTTCTCTCCCCCACCCCAGCATGAGAATGACCCTCACAGCAGCACCCAGGTGTGTGACACCCAGCACCCAGTGACCTCCTCAGCAGTGGCTTCTCCTGGAGGGGATCCCCCAGTGCTGATCTCCTGCTGCACCCCTGTAATTCTGCACAGTATCCCCCTCAGACACTAGTGGGGTCATCCTGCTACACGGGGGATACTTGTAGTATCTGCAAAATCTTCCTCACTTCTCTCCTCTCCTGCTCTGAGCTGAGGTTTCTGCAGATTGTTTTGTAAACAGAAGGTCATGAACTGTAAACAGAGGCTGCATGTAGGGCAGTGGTGGCGAACCTTTTTGAGACCGAGTGCCCAAACTACAGACAAATTCCATGATTTACCGTGAAGTGCCAACATGGAATTTTAATTAGAAACTTATTGCTACCTGTTCTTCAACATATTTCAATTGTATTAGCCTTTCCTCTCTGTAGAGGAAGAATGGTTAGTCCAGCAGGAGAACCTCCAAAGATATTGCAGTTCTTTCAACAGTTCTCACTTTTCTTGCAGTTCCCATCAGCCAATCAAGTGTTGCAGTAAAATAGCGCTGAGAACAGCATTTCTTAAGTTGCCTGGGACTGCAAGAAGATTTGGTGGATTTGATCCTATTTGGTGAACTCTGCCCTGGGGTGATGGCCTGAGTGCCCACAGAAATTGCTCTGAGTGCCACCTCTGGCACCCGTGCCATAGGTTCGCCACCACTGATGTAGGGTCTTTAGTATCTGCTGAGCTCTGCTGCTGGGGATGAGCTGCTCTGCACAAGAGCTCAGTGTTGCTTCTCAGTTTACGTCACCTTCGAGCTGGAGTGTTTTTGCGCCCGTTTTTGCACCTAAAGGAAAAGTGGCAAATGATGAATATCATTAGGCGCAGTAATACATCTGGATTGGTAGGATAAATGAGGCAAACATGGTTATTTTTACTGCGTGGCTAGTTTGGTGTTCAGTTGCAAAACTGGCGCAAAAACGGTGCACATTTACTAAGAGTAGTGCAGTCTGTACTATGTGCAGTGTCCTGTGTAGTGTGCAGGGGGCGCTAGATTCAGGATTTCTGATGCACGAACTTAATGAATCTGGTGGCCCCTTCACTGCTCTTACAGAGTTCACCACTTTTTTTTGGTGCCCCTTTAACATGCGGCGTTCAACACAATTCTGTTGGACTTTCTATGTTAAATCTGATGCATGGTCCGACTGAGAACCAGAACACCCCTTCAATGTAGAAATTTGTGTTTCCTCTGTGACTTGGGGTTGTGTAACCGGTGCCAGTTGGGATGTTGGACAACTGTACTAATCAGCCGCTGGGTGGAGTCCTAGTGCTACATTTAAACTCACCTGTGACTTCATTCAGTGCCTGTTAGACAAGTCTATTAACTCATTGTAATCTCTATACTCTACTGTGCTTTTGCTATGATTCTGACCTTTTGCTTGTGCATTTTGACTATTATATTCATTGACACATTTGTATCTCCTCGCTTGAGCTTTTTATTTGTCTGTCTTCTTTGTCTTTTTGTTGTGTGAACACACCCAGGGTAGGCACTGCCACCTAGTTGTCACTTGTAGTCTAGCACAGGGCTGGCAAGTAGGCAAGGACAGAGGTTGTGGGAAGCTCAGGGCTCACATTATTTCCTGCCCTTTCAATCATATTGTAAAACTCATTACAATCATTCATGTTTATATATTGTACAATGAATAATTGCTAAAAATTGGGATATTCCATAACTCCACCCTGATGACAACATCTGCGGAAAACAGCCGGAGCCCCTATGACGATTCAGGTTGTTTATTGCCTTGATGCCAATTTCTGACAAGATCCACACTAAGCTTGTTATGCGTCGTTATAAATTCTGTCCCAATAGATGTAAAAAGTGAAACTGACAAAATCATGGACACTATTATAGATCTCAATGGGTCATCGTGCATCAGTCGTAATAATAATAACCCGCATTCCAACCTCTCAATAATTCCAGGCATCGGAGTCGTGCATCGGAATAAAATCCACTTTAATCCCGGGCTGGTGTAGATTTGGTGCAGTTTTCTGGCACAAGTTATAGTAAATTTGACCGCTTTTCAAAAAAACACCCCACAATGTCCCTGTCCCCAGTCTGTGCCCTATTTCACCATGTCTACTTTTCTGGGAAATACAAGGCATGATAAATGCCGCCCGATGAGTCCCATCACTAATCAATGGATGGAGTGTTGAGCGTATATTTCCCAGTCGGAGAAGGCAGAATATAAAGGGAGTAATGGACACCACCCCCAGCACTCATTCAGCAGTCCATCACTCAAGTAACAGCTGCACCCAAAATAAGTTCAAACTCACACCCAGCTTTCTCTTAGGCTGCATTCACACGACTGCTGCCTGCCGTAACGTAGCACAGCGGGCACGCGGCAGCGTGCGGGGAGAGGAGGAGGGGGAGAGCGCTGCTCACATGTCCTATTTTTTCACGGGGCACGGAGCAGTACGGTGCCGCACGTGTGCAGCACCGTACCGCTCCCGTAGGGCGCCGCATGCCCATTGCCGTCTATGGGGGACGTATATCGGCCGTATATACGTCCCCCTTGCGGTCGTGTGAATGCAGCCTTAGGAAAGATCCTGAAGGGAGTTGTCAATCACAGGCAGCTCTGGGTGTGGTTTTCAAGAACAGAAGTTCTGACGAGCCCAACTGACCATCATAGTGTAACTATTAACATCTCTGGAAACTTCTGGCTCTAAGTTTTCTAAAACCAGATGATTACTTTGTAGACAAATTTAAAAAAAAAGTTCATGTAAAGTGAAGAGAAACGGAAGGAAACAATTATTGTATCATAACTGGGGCTATTAAACCTCAGATATTTAAAATGTTATTGCAAAATATTCCATCAAAGTAATGCTGAACAAAGGAATTTAGGAACACAAAGTAATGGAGCCATTAGGAGGCGAGCACCTGAGGCCAGCCATTATCAGGGAGCTCGCTAGGTTTTTAAGCTAATGTTAAAATAAGTACAGTTTGTGTTTGAGCCCAAAGCGACACAATGTGCAATTATTTCTCTCCGTGTTGTACTTTCTCTATAGGTCTGTGAAGTCTTCATTGGATTAAAGTGATGCTGTCAGAGGCTTTAATGGGAACAGAATTATACCTCTGAGGTCAATACCAATGAAGCAATGTCAAGATTATCTTCTTTTCCAGATATTAAAATCATCCTGCAAGTGCACTGGGGGCGGGACGAATATAAGAGCTATGGGACCCCCTGAATCTTCACTGATGTTTCCTCTATCATAAATATCTCAAAGAAGTCTGTGCCCAGTCTATCACTGTCAGGAATAGCTGGACACCCAACATTTAAAGACTACAATCACACGCCAGTATGCGGGACGTATATATGGCCGACGTGTATACGCCGTATATATATCCCCCATAGACGGCAATGGACGCACAGCACTGTACGGGTGCGGGAGAAAGATAGGGCATGTCCTATCTTTCCCCGCAATACGGCGCTGTATGCCATAAATCAAATTTTTATGTTATTTAGATTGCATACATTCCTGAGCCTAAGCCTCTAGATGTATCAGGCATGACAGGGGGTGGTAGACGTGGGCACTATAATACGTGGGCCAAAAGGACCAAGATGTGATAAATCTCCCTCAAATTTTCTATTCCTCCAGTTCCCAGCTCTATACAACACTAAGATGTGGTGTGCCTAGGATGAGATGTGGTGTGCCTAGGGAGAGATGTGGTGTGCCTAGGGTGAGATATAGTGTGCCTATAGTAAGAGGTGGTGTGCCTAGGATGAGATGTGATGCACCTAGGATGAGATGTGATGCACCTATGAATAGATGTGGTGTGTTTAAGGTGATTGTGATGCACGAGATGTGGTGCGCCTAGTACGAGATGTGATCTGCCTAGCATGTGATGTGGTGTGTCTAAGACAAGATGTGGTGTGGCTAAGATTACATGTGGTGTGCCCGGGGTAAGATGTATCGTGCCAAAGGTGAGATGTGGTGTGTCTAGCGTGAGATGTGGTGTGCCTAGGTCGAGATGTGGTGTGCCTAGGTCGAGATGTGGTGTGCCTAGGTCGAGATGTGGTGTGCCTAGGGTGAGATGTGGTGTGCCTAGGGTGAGATATAGTGTGCCTATAGTAAGATGTGGTGTACCTAGGATGAGATGTGATGCACCTAGGGAGAGATGTGGTGTGCCTAGGGAGAAATGTGGTGTGCCTAGGGAGAGATGTGGTGTGCCTAGGGTGTGATATAGTGTGCCTATAGTAAGGGGTGGTGTGCCTAGGATGAGATGTGATGCACCTAGGACGAGATGTGATGCACCTAGGAATAGATGTGGTGTGTTTAAGGTGATTGTGATGCACTTAGGACGAGATGTGGTACGCCTAGTACGAGATGTGATCTGCCTAGCGTGAGATGTGGTGTGTCTAAGACAAGATGTGGTGTGGCTAAGATTACATGTGGTGTGCCTGCGGTAAGATGTGTTGTGCCAAAGGTGACATGTGGTGTGTCTAGCGTGAGATGTGGTGTGCCTAGGATGAGATGTGGTGTGCCAAGGGTGAGATGTGGTGTGCCAAGGGTGAGATGTGGTGTGCCTAGGATGAGATGTGGTGTGCCTAGGTCGAGATGTGGTGTGCCTAGGTTGAGATGTGGTGTGCCTAGGTCGAGATGTGGTGTGCCTAGGGTGAGATGTGGTGTGCCTAGGGTGAGATATAGTGTGCATATAGTAATATGTGGTGTACCTAGGATGAGATGTGATGCACCTAGGAAGAGATGTGGTGTGTCTAGGGTGAGTTGTGGTGCACCTAGGACGAGATGTGGTGCGCCTAGTTCGAGATGTGATCTGCCTAGCGTGAGATGTGGTGTGTCTAAGACGAGATGTGGTGTGTCTAGGAAGAGATGTGGTGTGCCTAGGGCAAGATGTGGTGTGCCTAGAGTGAGATGTGGTGTGCCCAGGGTCAGATGTGTTGTGCCTAGGATGAGATGTGGTGTGCCTAGGATGAGATGTGGTGTGCCTAGGATGAGATGTGGTGTACCTAGCATGGGAAGTGGTGTGCCTAGGATGAGATGTGATGCACCTAGGAAGAGATGTGGTGTGTCTAGGGTGAGTTGTGGTGCACCTAGGACGAGATGTGGTGCGCCTAGTTCGAGATGTGATCTGCCTAGCGTGAGATGTGGTGTGTCTAAGACGAGATGTGGTGTGTCTAGGAAGAGATGTGGTGTGCCTAGGGCAAGATGTGGTGTGCCTAGAGTGAGATGTGGTGTGCCCAGGGTCAGATGTGTTGTGCCTAGGATGAGATGTGGTGTGCCTAGGATGAGATGTGGTGTGCCTAGGATGAGATGTGGTGTACCTAGCATGGGAAGTGGTGTGCCTAGGATGAGATGTTTTGTGCCTAGGATGAGATGTGTTGTGCCTAGGATGAGAAGTTAGTGTACCTAGGGTGAGAAGTGGTGCGTCTAGGGTGAGATGTGCTGTGTCTAGGGTGACATGTGGTGCACCAAGGACAAGATGTGTTGCTACAAGGGTATATACAACATATAGGTAGTATCGGAGGTTCATTCTAGGTTAGTGAGAGCTCACACAAAGAAGCGGTTTTCACATTGCCGCACATGTGAGCACAATCCTACATTTTTCTGGCCGTCCCATTACAGGCTGTTAGAACTATAGAATGTCAAATTGTTCCTAAAAGAAATGAATTGTTACCATTGCTCTGTGTCCCTTGGCCCTGTATCGACATCACTTGCGTAAATGGTAAAATCACTCGTTCTGCAAATGTTCAAGGTCTCCGAGAATGCACCAGACAAAGCCCCGATCCTGAGTAATGGCTGACAACTTACATCAAGAAGATTCGAGATTACAAAAAGGCCCATTCTCTGCGATTTGCCCTATTTAAAAATTGCTGCATTTTAGCATCTGAAGGCTTCAAACTAAATGTAGGCTACAGGGCAGCACGAGCGCTGCCTGTATGGAAGATGTTGACAAATTGATTTGATCTGTTTGAGAATCGTCTTCTATGAATTATTATTATAAGTCGGAAAAAAAAATAGCAAAAAAAAAATGCGCTGCCCAGACGGGAACGGAGAAAAAAGGAGCTTGTCTTGTATTACTGTTATTTGGGATTCATCCTGGGAGACGCGGCTCTTCTGCAGGCATTAGTACCCCACAGGAAGCTGAAGTCAGTTATTGTATCGCTGTTATCCTCACCCCCTATTGTGCACAATGTTGCTGTCTTGATGAAAATGCAGAAGATTACAAAGAAAAACAGGGCGTGCATTGTACTTGTCCATCTCCTTCCACAAAGCGTTTTCTCTCATCTTAGCCGCGAAAACGTCTGCGCTAAAAGCAATTTCAGAGAACGTCTTGTCAAATTACAGCGACTTTAAACTTGACCATTTTCTAAAGTATGCAGGAACGAAAAGTTTACAAAAACAAATACAAGTGGGTCCAATTCCACTCGAGACTTTGAGGCTTTTGTGTTACTCTTTTCATTAACCCCTTGCCGTACCATGACGTTCCCCAAGATCATGGTGCAGCCGGTGTTTGAAGAGGTCTCAAAGGCTGAGCCCTCTCCATACACCCTGGGTGTGTGCTCCATAATGCAGCAAACATGCACCGATAACACCCATGATTGGTGCTGGTACCGATCGTGGGTGTTATCCATTTAAATGCTCCTGGCACCATCTGGGTCCGGACCGTAAGCCCTCCCCCTCGTGACGACATTGGGGGGGGGGGGGGGGCAGTGATCCGTTGCTGTCTACTTGAGAATCCCAGGCTTGTCATTCAGCACAATCTACAATAGTGTGTCAGTGGCACACTATTACAAGTCTATAGAAACAATAGTGACATGTGGTTAGTTGTTAAGATGGATCAGACCCTCTAGGGTTCAGATACCCTAGAGAGTCTAAATATGCAGTAAAAATATATTATAGCTAGATAGATAGATAGATGGATAGATAGTAAAATAAATAAATAAAAAAATTGAAAAAAATGTTTCTTTTAAATAAAAATCTAAAAGTGCAAATTATTCCCCTTTCCTTAGAACCGATATAAAAATAAATAAACAAATGAAATCATAAACATATTAGTCAAAAATGCCTGATCTATCAAGATCTATAAACGGTTATTCCCGGCGGTGAACCTCATAGCGCAAAATACTGCCCAAATGTACGAAGCGCCATGGTAATTATTTAAATTAAAATTGTGTCAAAAAGGTTGTACAGTCCCCAAATTGGTAGCAATGAAAACATCACTACATTTCACAAAAAAATGAAGCCTTACACAGCTCTGTACAGCCAAGAATGAAAATTTTAAAAAGCTATTGGCTTCAGAATAGGGCAAAACAAAAAATTATTTTGTATAAAATATTTACATTTTTTAAATGTACTAAAACATAATAAAACCTATATATATATATATATATATATATATATATAATATTTGATATCTCCGTGATTAAACCTACCCAAACAATAAAAGACAGGTGTCATTTGGAGCACACAATAAAAGCTGTAAAAACAAGAAAATGGCGCAAATGTGTCAGTTTCACCAAATTTGATTTTTTTTTCCAATTTCCTAGCACATGACATGGAATATTAAATACAATCAAGTAAATACAAGTAAAATTTGTCGTAAAAAACTAGTCCACATACAGCTGTGTAGACTAAGAAATAAAAAAAGTTATGGATTTTTGAAAGTGCGGAGTGAAAAATGGAAACATATAAACAAAAAATGGGTTAAATTCTCCGTGGTGGAACATATGGTACATTGAAACATGTTTGATGATGGTCACAAGGGCTGAATTCTCTACTGACAGAAGAGAATCTGTGATAAGCGAGCGTGGACTGGAGTTACATGGACCTCTATTAACTGAAAGTCCCTACTCCAATGAAATAAAGTGGGAGATGATTGGTTATGGAATAGGACTCACATGGACACTCATTGGGGCAGATTTACTTACCCAGTCCATTCGCGATCCAGCGGCGCCTTCTCTGCGGTGGATTCGGGTCCGGCCAGGATTCATTAAGGCAGTTCCTTCGACGTCCACCAGGTGGCGCTGCTGTGTTGAAGTGCATCGGAACGCACTCAAGTTCACCGGCCTATTCCTAGTGAAGGTAAGTGCAAGCTCCGCAACACTTTTTGTTTTTTAAATGTGCTGGTTTTTCCGAATCCGTCGGGTTTTCGTTCGACCACACCCCCCGATTTCCGTTGCGTGCATGCCAGCGCCGATGCGCCACAATCCGATTGCGTGCGCCAAAATCCCGAGGAAAAGCGGCGCAAATCGGAAATATTCGGCTAACAGGTCGGGAAACCGCTAATCGGGCCCTTAGTAAATGACCCCCATTGTCTGGAATATCAGTCTACTGTAAAGGAAGATGATGAGAGTTCAGTGGACATTGAGTTGGACCCTTGTTTATTTATGATCCCACATTCTCAAGAAAGATCAATGGATAAACAATATATGGATAACCAATGGGAGATACTTTGACCATTGTTTGCTGAAGTTCCAGGGGCTTACGCTCTCCTTTAAATGAAAATAAAGGTAGAAAATTGGAAGTAGAATGAAATTTATGGAGCATTGTTGGCTGAGGGTCCCAGAGGTTGTATTATTCGATGGGATGACAATGGGAGATACAAGCATAAGGAATGGGAGGGTCCCTCTGTTGCTGATGGCTCCAGTGGCTCTTCTAATGAAAGAGAACGGGAGATATGTGGATCCATGATCTCTTAGGGTCCCAGGGGTTGTGCTCTCCTCACTGAGATATACGTGTATGACGGATGAGATGAACATAGATCCTGGGTTGAACTCGTCGTTCAAGGAAGATAGAAGGAGCTAAGAGGATATGTAATGGGAGAAATGTGGATTTTCATCTGATGTGGGTTGGACTTTGGGATATATGTGGGTAGTGGAATGAAAGTTATGTGGATCCATGTTTGTTGTGGGTCCTAGTAATTGAACAATCTTCTCAGTTATTGCTTTTCACAGATTCCCCATAGGTTGCTGCTACAATTCTACCCATCCATTGTAGTGACCCCCATGAACTGTAATACTTGTTTTCCCCTACAGAGGCCGCTATGGCAGTCACAGCTTTCCATGTTGATGATAGCTGATCACACGGGATGGTGGGGATAGACTGAAAGAACTCACGCTTGGCTCCAAGATATACAAGGCTTTTTTTTAGGCCTTGGACCTATTATATTGCAGAAACTGATTTTATGTTTTTTATACTGAGTGAAAATGTAAAGGGTTTGTCTTAGCTATTATATATTTGCCTAAATGTGCCCCAAATACAGACCAGAACATAATAAACTGGACTTACCTCAATTTCCCCCAATAACCAAGGGCTGCAACTCCTGGTCTCCATGGTGCACAACAGAGGCCAGGAGCTGTGCCAGAGGGCCTGCCCTGTATTGATGGCAGAACAGAAGTTAGGTCTTGTTTATTATGTTCTTAGTCTACATTTTGGGTTCAAAAACATGGAATAACTCAAACGATTCCATTAAGAAAATGGATATGAATAAAGATGCAGTCATATCAGATGTGCAATACGATTTTTTCAAACTAATTAACTTGCAATACCCGACCTGACCACTGGGTGCGCTGCAGGAAAGAAGCACAGCTATGAGTCAAATACAATCTCCCATGCTCTAGCACCTCCAGTGGTAGGAATGGGTACTGCAATAATTATTTACTCATCAAGACAAAAAATACATAATTGCTTATAATTATTTTTTGCTTGTTACACAGTTAATGAAACCCCCTAATTGGTAACATATGATCATTATTTACTCTCCAGCTTGTTACATGTGTATCGTGATGATGAGTTGGAGTGAACTACTTGATACAATTATCCAGCCTCTTGATGTGGGATATTAGCATTTCCATCATCCATCTTTCTCGGAGCATCATCCTGGAAGCCTCTTATTCTGTTTGTGATACTGATGTTTTGGTGGAAGATAAACTCCAGGTTTTCTGCGTGGTGGTTCCATTTCCCTCCTGTTTTATGTTGACTCACTTTGTTTTCTTTGTAGCTGCCTCCCGCTGCTCCTTCTACTCACTTTCTCTTGTTCCTCGCTGCCGCAGATGGGAAGCAGCAGAAAAATCCTCCACTTTGATCTTAGATTCTTCCTTCTTTCTATTTTTACGCTCTCGCTGGTTCAAACATTTTGAAGCCTTTCAAGAAAAGTTTTTTTAATCTTGCAAAATAAAAAAATAACACTAGATTTAATGCCTGAATAATTTCTCGAGATGAGAAAACGCCAGAGCCGCGGCCTCCAATCGGGTGGGGGGAGGGCGCTGCGTTCTTCCCTACTGACCAGACTGATTGAGGTTGTCTTCTTCAGTTTTTATTTACTTTTCAATGTTTTCGCAGGTAGGTAGAAGTACAAATGCTAATCCCAGTCAGTGAGGTGGTAGCGGTGGGAGGTAGGAGGGTGGGAGAAGCAGCAGTAGCCCCTAGGAACATTAACCAGGTCTTCTGGAGCCTGAGATAATGTCATCACAGTGACCTTCAGAGACTCCAATGCTCCTCCGGGGGCTGCACTATGGTAGCTGCTATTATGGTCGCTGGCCCGTTGTGATGTAAGGAAGCCCTTGATGTTAGACTGTGGCGCTGCAGATGAAACACAAGAACACAGGGATTAAGTAAAAACCAGAAACTCACATTTATTGGCACTGGAAACACAATCCTCCATTAGGAGGGGCGTCTTACAGAGCGAGGTTGTGTGATTTGCCCCCAGTTGGTGGAGTAGGTACCTTTAACAAACATATACAAAATCTGCTTAAGACAACTCAATGCTCGGCCCGAGATCTGGGTAACCGGGACCACAGACGGGTTCATGAGGAGCATGTCCCTACTTAATGTCTCAAGGCCCACATTTAAGTTACATTAGTAAGGGAAAACTTTAGCAATTAGATGGAAGTAAAATCCAGTCACTGTAAATAATGAATGTGCACCCAGGAAAAAACTGACATATTTAGGGTATGAATATCCAACACCAATATTACTCTAATACTCTCAGACACATAACATACAGTACCGTACAGCAGTTGGGGCGTGGGACTGGGGCAGTGCAGATGCTGTCGTACAATACAATACTACAATATTTACATTTCTCCTTCTCTTTCTTCTCTTGTGATTTACTATCAATCTCATGATTCCTCAGCAAAGCATCACAGTACAATCCAGATGCAGCAATATCTCTGCTAGCTGGGAAGGGATAGGGATTTTTTATCCTCTCCAACCTTATTTTCTGTATCACGATTATGCAGTCAGGGAGGCTGAGCGGCGAGCTCCTTACTTACATCTGTGTGACAGGAACCAGTCTAATTAGTATTAGTAACTGTGATGGTAAGTGGCCAATGTTAGCCGTGCTTTGCTTGAGTGATGCCCGTTGTTAGACAGGTCTTTCTTACTTTCCCATAAATCTTGCAATATGTGAGAACACTTATACCAGAAATTCCTAGCAATATGTACACTACAATCCGTTCCTCCTCTACTTATTGGGGCACATTTACTTACCCGGCCGACGGAGTTCACCCAAAGTGCATTGTCCAACAACAATACACTGTGCCGGGATTCAGTAAGATTGTGCGCCCGATATCCTGCATGTGTCGCTTCCCCGCTCAGGTCCGCCGGAGTTCCCCATCTTTTTTTTGGTGCATGTAAGCGCATTGTCTTACGACACAACAATTTAATTATTAAATTTCGCTTAGTCCAAAACAGTTGAATCGTCCAACGGCCTAACCCCCGATTTCTGTCACGTGTCGGGTGAATGCTCTGTGCTACTAGTCTATGATGGGCAGGTTGTACCGGGTCTACTTTGCCTATGTGAATGTATATGAAGTTTCCCTACCACTGGGACACCTGTCTAAGTATATCTCAGGGATTTTCATCAGCCACTTCTATGTCCATCACATCAATGGCATCATAAGTGGCCAATGTCAGCTTCTTCCTCAATTTTGACCAATAAGGAGCGAAACTCAATTTCCCTGGGATGTTGTCTCGTACCCCTATCATGGCCTTGACTTTATACAGAATTGAAGTCCCCCTTTCAGTAGCCCATTGACTTTCCCTCTGTGACCACACACTTGTCTTGCAGCAGCACTCCTATACTTCTGGTCTTTGGGGACACTATCACAACTTTGGAAGGTGAACCCCATAGCCCTCTCCCAGGTTCACCAGGAAGCTTCTAATAGGACAGCCTCAAACTAACTGTTCTCATTGCCAAAGACAAATTCATCAAGCACTTTCCTCATTCTCACCCCATTCCTCTACAATGGGCCAATATAAGAATGTAAATGTGACAAGTTTTGCCCTTGTTCACAAAACCTCAGATTCTCTAATAACTGATAACAGTCACAGGTGATCTCAGAAGAAGAAATGACACCAAACAATGTATGGTATAATATCTCAATCTCTGCAAACTACTAGGCAGATGTGTATACTTTATTCACGTCACAGAGGAATTTACAGAAACCCTCACAGGGGCTGGACCTGGCGTAGCTAGCCAAAGATAGGAAGTAATGTCCATAGTTCATTGGTTAGTGAATTATAATATGATCATCGCAGAAACAAAGGCTCTGTCTCTTCTTGTAGTGGGTAGTATTGTAAATCAGCCAAGGCCACATTCTTTCCCTGCACAGGGCTCTGTTATCAATCTTCATCCATGGTCTCTCCTCATCTTAGTTTTCCGCATTTAGCAAGTACATGAAAAATAAAAACATTTTCATTAAACATATAACAATACCTCACAAATGTACTATATGTAATGCAGCAGACCTGGTATTCACCTAACACATTGCAGGGGACCTACCAGGAAACTACCTCTTGGAATTATCTAAGTCAGTAATTGCTGGGCCATGACACATCAGCATGACGCAGCAAGGGTAAAGACAGACACTGGCAAGAAGACAATCCAAGGTCAGGGCAGGCAGAATTCAGGCAATGAGAAAAGTAGGCTGAGCAGGATGAGAGATGGAAAACAGGCCGAGGTCTACCCTGCTAGACCCTGCTCAGGAACACTTCACAGTGAAAGGTGCCTTAAATAATACAGGAGGAGGGTATTAGCAAGGAGCAGATAGAGAAGTTTTATGGCTTCTTAAAGGAAAACTACACACACCCTTTAAGCAGGGACTGGAGCGCAGCACTCATAGTAGGAAGAGCAGCTGGTGGTTACCTCTCACTTGTATTACATTGGTTTTAATAGAGTCATGTGCACCACTTATTGGACAAACCCATCAGATATTATGATGTCATTGGGGAATTAGTGACATCATGTTATGAGGGTTATTGAGAGGAGCGACCTGATAACACAAAACTGTGACTGATACAGTATGAGGAGGACCTCATTCTCCTGTAAGCCGATATTCCTTTATGTTTTTAGAATAGACTTGTCTGGTGACGTCTCCTGATCTGGAGATAATTAGACGGACACTCGTTACGCAGTCGGTCCGGACGCGAATATTACAGAGAACGTGACAGCGACAGGTGGAGATTAATAATCACAGCCGCGATGTGCGCGCAGGAAGAGCTTCTCAATGTGTCTTTAGCAAACATTTCACTTTTCTATACATTAATAAACAATCAGCTACAATCCGTAAGATTTAACCCTTCCCAGCACAGAATACTTGGAATTTCTCTTTACTACAAAATTCTCTTTTTCTTTGTACTTTGTCTTCTTTTCTGTCTTTCTTTTCCATTTGTTATTTCTTCTCCTTTTTTATTTTCTTGACATTCTGTCTCTTCTTTAAGTTCATTTCACTTCTTACATTTTTCTTCTTTCTTTGCCATTTCTTGTTTTATTTTTACATTTATTTCTTTTGTATTTTTCTTCCATTCATTTTCCATCTTCCCTTTTCCACTTTTACTCCTTTATAATCTTATTTTTCTTTCTCTTTTCTATCGTTTTTTCTTTCTTCTTCTGATTTTCTGCTTTTGTCATTTCTTCCTTTCATTTTTCTTCATTTACTTTCTTCTGTTTCCAACTTCATTTTCTCTATTCTCTATATTTAATTTCTCTTTTCTTCTTCTTTATCTTTCCTTCTATTTATATCTCTTTTATGTTTTCCTGCTCTCTGCACTGTCCTGCACATCCCAATCTGGTTAGCCAGAGATACTGTACTTGACGGGTTTTCCAAAAATTCTAGTTCTAACTACTTACCCTGCTCCCATTCTCATGTTGCACCACTACTTCCTGTTCATCACCTTTTACGCCAAACCAAAAATCTAGGGAGGGGGGGGGGAGATTCACATGGGGACCGACCTCAGCTTCTTGGACATCGGAAAAATTTTAAATATCTGTTTAAAAAAGAATAAGTAAACCTTTAGATTTGTTAACACTGGTCATAGCAAGAACCTCTTTATTCACTACTTATGATTGACTGAAACCTTCCTAATCTAGACAAGTTTTCTATCTACATCTCTGTCTCTCTATAAAGGTAGTGACCTGGTGGCTTCCCTTCAACAGAGTCCAAGTCCTTTTACAGTGGTTAAAGGGTGAATACCATGGGAAAACATATGCAATGAGCCAGATTTATCAATAGTGATGCATTAAGGCGCTACGTGCAGTCACTGATGTGCATCGTGCACAAGATTCTTGAATACTGGTGCATGGTCTTGAATAATTTGGCGCCCCCAGCACGTACTGATTGTGCACTTAGTTTAGTATTTCAGTCACAGTAATAAATGTGGTGCACGGTCTCAACCGGCACTGGAACACAGTGCAACCAGGACACAAAAATACATATACAAGCAGTTTCCATGTTCTTTTCAGTGCAAAGTAAGACAGAAAAGTGGGGCAAACACTAACAGTCTATGTCCTTAGGAGCAGCTCCAAGCCAAATCAGTTTAGGGATGTGCTGTGTCCACACGGGGGACATTACATCTTTCTTCTATGTCATTGTCCTCAGTTCATTCAACGTCTGCAGGATTTCTTTGACTTTTCCACATCAATAATAACATGAAGATTCTCCAAGACGTTTCCTCTTCTTCAGGTGGAAAGTTCCTGTTTTATCAGTCAATAACGTCAATTGTGTCATCTACAGCAGCATGAAATATGTAGAGTATAATATACTCCCTACAGTAAGTCATAAGAAGGTGTGTGGTTACTGCAGGATTATAGATCCTTCTGTACCGGAGAGGAGTGGGCTGATTTATTAATGGATCTTCTGAGACAGAATGTTCTGCTCTGTGGATGAAGCCGCTGACATCTTTTATTGATATTGTTCCGGTGTCTGTGTTAGATTCCTTGTGACTTGTCTGTTCATAGTTCATGTGTAACATGTGAATATTGAAGAATATTATGGATAGCAGAGGGGTACAGTAGGTAACAGAGGGGTCCGGGGCATGTGTCCTGGTGTAATGAGCTGGGTCTGGAGCAGCTGTGTCACTTACGGGGGGGGGACCAGGGTAACAGAGGGGACCGGGGTAACGGAGGGGACTGGGGTAACGGAGGGGACCGGGGTAACAGAGTGGAACGGGGTAACGGAGGGGACCAGGGTAATGGAGGGGACCGGGGTACCGCAGGGGTCTGGGATAACGCAGGGGTCTAGGGTAACGCAGGGGTCTGGGGTAACGCAGGGGTCCAGGGCTGTGCCATGGTTTTTAGATATCCGGTGTAATGTGCTGGGTCTGGAGCCGCTAAGTCACTGGACATAAATAAGAACAAGAGAAGGACGTCATTCATAGGGTAATGAAGTAATTATGTAATAGACGGTGAAAATATGTTCCCCGCATAGAGTTTTGCTTATCAAGGGGCTGTAATCCCTTCTGGGTAGCGACGGTTCCGTGCTGGTGGTATATAACAACAGCCAGCCAATTTGGAGGTAGGTAAATATCAGGGTTTTTGGGTGGCGCATAAGAATCCTAAGAAGGACAATAAGGCCGGGAACTTTATTTCTTAAATACAAGTGTATTGGAGTGTGGTAGGAAACCGGAGGACCTGGAGGAAACCCACGCAAACACGGAGAGAACATACAAACTCTATGCAGATGTTGATCCTGAGACTTGAACCCAGGACCCCAGGGCTACAACTTCCTATATACATCTACAAGCAAATAAATAAATTAATGTGCAAAGTCCAACAGAAAACTGGTGCAAGGACCTTTGTAAATGGGAACTTCGACACTTTGAAACTGCAGCTCAGCTCCCAGTCACTTGAATGCTGTAATAACCCATCACCACCACTATGCAGTGGATGGAGCCGTCTGCTGCAGGTGAGATCCACTGTACAGGTTCTGGTGATAAATCTTCTGGTCAGCGCAGAGTCCGGGTGTCTGCCCTTTCTACCCCGAGGTCCTGAGTAATGAAAGTGCAGGGAGGTTCAGAAATCCCCTGTTATTATGTGAAAGGTGAGAAAGTTACAACCACGGAAACCTAATTTACATAAAGTTCTCACTGTTTTCCATCCCCTATTGAGTCCGGCAGCAGCTGCTCTGTAACAATGTTTCCATATTCCCCATGAAATCTCTTCAGTTTGTTATTTGTTGTCTTTTTTTTCTTATTTTCTGACCTTTTTGTGTCGTCTGGAGGAATAAACCTGATAGATTAGTTCCTGGCTGGACACTTGGGGACGTGTCCTGGTCCTGGCTGAGCTATTACCTCTGCTTATGTCCTTCGGATACGTCTTAACTGGAATCTCACAGCGTCTGCCTATCCCATTCTCCATGTGAGTTGTGCCAAAAAAAAAAGTAAACATGGGGGGGTGCACAGTTTGTGTTGTCATGGAAACGGCGCTCAGATTAGGAGGGATGACAATGAGCCGCCACTTATCATTGTACTGAGGGGGAAAGTCGGGAGAAGTTTCCCAATGACTAAGAATCTGGGAGATCTGTAAAATATTTATATGAGGAATTAATAAAAAAACAACAGCAGTAAATATTTCATGAGATGTTTGAGATGAAGCCGAGACGCGGCCGAACCTCTCACTATTGGTGCGAAAGTTCAGATTTCTTTCTCCACTGATTTCCTACTGCAACTCGACTCAAACAGCTGTAATTAAAGGGGTTGTCACAAGTAAGGGAACAGCATCCTGATTGAAGGGGTTCTGATCACTGGGGCCCCAATCGAACATGAAAATGTGGGTCATTATACCCTCAAGTGAAAAGAACAGCAGGAGCCTCCAGCTTCATCTGTGGGATTGCGGGAGATACTTTGTACTCCATGAATAGTCCTGCAGGGTCTGACTTCTCCTCAATACACTTAAAAGGAAACTGTCAGCATAAAATTGACCCAATAAACCTCTTCTAGTATGTTGCCAAGCAGAAAATCAACTTCTAGATTGTGTTTCTTTCATGGTGGCATCGTCCAGAAAATCAACTTTGAAGTGAGATGCAAGTTGATTGTATAAAGTCAAGGAGGCGGAGAGTTTAAGTCTGAAGTCAAGCTCACTCTTCCTCAGAAAGCCCCCGTCACTGTAATTGATGATCCTGCAGCCAGAGACATCACTAACCAGATCCTCTGAAGTCCGATGCCTGATGTCAATCACAGAGGAGGAGGCGTTCAGAGCTCCACACCTTGACTTCAGTGTTAAACGCCCCTCCTCCTTGACTTTACTGTATACAACCAATTTACATGTAAATTTAAATTAATTTTCTGGATGATGCCATCACCCTGGACCTTGAAAGGAACAAAAATTAGAAGTTGTCAAGCTGTTTTACAATATAATGGTGGTGGTTTATTAGGCCAGTTGCTGATGACAGGTTCCTTTGAATTGTAAGTGACCCCCATTCTTATGTTTTGCAGGGGTTCCGCCACCATTGACAAGTTCTCCCCTATCCTGTGGGTCCTGCACCACTCCAGTGACTGCTCCATCCTCTTTATTATGTACCTACCATTGCTCCAGGTTCAGCCACTACTCCGATACAACTCCGAGACAAGAGCGACAGAACCTGTCGCGGCTACATCTATCCCATCTCTTATCTGATGAATTGGTTGTCAATTCCGTCAAATTGGCAAACTCCTTTAATTTTTCCGTTCTGTGACATTAAGCAACAATCTTGACTTAAATGAAAGCTGAAACACCACAAACTAGAAACTAAACTGATCCAACAGTTGGAGAAATTTGCACCAAATTTCTTAAAAGTGTCTTAATAAATATGTTGTGTTAAACTGATAGTCGGAAAATGCAGCCAACATTTCCATTCAACAGACATGATGATAAATGTTGTGGAGGCAGATGACAAGTTATGTCTGGGGAAGGACCTCTATGCAAATTTTACCTAAAAAAGCAGAACAGGGGGTGCGGGGTCCGCAGTGACCTGTGTAGCGTTATGTACTCGCCCCTGGGAAAGCCACGGACACTTTTCCCTGCTCTTTTACGACATCTATGGTGCACATGTGGTTAATAAATGTGTCACATTCTATACTTTACATTATGGTGTAAAATTCACCATAAATTGGTTGAAATTTAGTTTCTTCTGAAGCCCCTGAGGATTCACATCCGGACTCCACTGCAATGGATGCATCTGGATTAGAGATGAGCGAGTATACTCGGACCGACTCGTTGCTCGGATGAGTATCTCACCGTCTCGAGATCGAGCATTAAATTAATAAAAGACAGTGAAGAACAGTGTTTACAGTGAAGAATAACACATTACACATGTTTACAGATGTTTTTCTTGTAAGAACACATTGAAATAACACTATTCTTCACTTTGCAGGTGTTCGCGCGTGTCTTCTGGAATGTGAAGAATATTTTTCTTTCAATGTGTTCTGCACTTAAATGGTCCTGTGTTCACTGTTTTCACTGTTTTTATTCTATTCTTCACATTCCAGATGTGCGCGCACATCTCCTAACTTAGCGGAAGACACACGTGAACACCTGCAAAGTGAAGAATAGAATAAAAACAGTGAACACAGGACCATTTAAGTGCAGAACACATTGAAAGAACACTATTCTTCACATTCCAGATGTTCTGCACATCTCCTAACTTAGCGGAAGACACGCGCAAACACCTGCAAAGTGAAGAATAGTGTTATTTCAATGTGTTCTTACAAGGAAAACATCTGTAATGTGTTATTCTGCACTGTTCTTTTAATGTGTTCTTTCAGTGAAAAAATGCTCGAGTCTCCCATTGACTTCAATGGGGCTCGTTATTCGAAACGAGCACTCGAGCATCGGGAAAAGTTCGTATCGAATAACGAGCACTCGAGCATTTTAGTGCTCGCTCATCTCTAATCTGGATATATCGCACCACCATGTGGCATTTCCTGTTCTTTAAAACCCTGTCACGGGTGCTCCGGTGTCCCGAGACATCTCGGGTCGTGGGTTCACCCGTGATCCTCTTCGTGCTCCAGCGCCCCCCGCCGCTCCAACTCGCCTGTCCACGTTCCTGTTCCGGGTCCGGCTGTCAGGCACCAGCGTCCCCGCCTCCCAAGGATTTTAAGGGCCAGTGCACCATTGATTGGTGCTGGCTATCCCCGGAGCTTCTCATAAGCCAGCCTCTTCTTGTACACCTCTCCGGATCTTTGTGCCTTAAAAAATGTTTTCCTTTTTAGATGAAACTTTATTCATATAAACCTGGAATGTTATCGTTCCAGTCTCTACTGCACTGCTGTGGTGCTGTTACATTGTATCAGTGTAGAGGTAGCTCCTATCCCAGAATGATCGGAGGTTCATGGAAAGCTGCGGTTGTGAGTCACCCAGGCTTCGTTTTCTGGTTTCGTTGCTTTTGTGGAGGCATCAAAGGGCCAGACTGTTCTTTTATCTCCTTCACTTCTTCACTTTTCAGGTTGATGCGATGCGGTGGGAGGGGAAGTCGGAGCTCGGCTCCTCTGTAAGCCGCCACTTTAACTAAGCTTTCCAGCAGTAATTGAAAAAGAGAAACATAAGTCGATATCCAAAAACTGTGTGATCTGCAACTTTACCCGCTGATCCAAACCCTTTGAGGACTTGTCTGACCTGCGCCGACAACATTTGTCCTATTTAGAATCATTTGGAGCTGATTGGGCAACAGTTTTTGAAGGGGATGTATCATCGTGTGTAGACTGCAGCCAGTGTCCCTGGAGAGATGTGTAATCATACCTCACACTGCTGTGCTCTGTGCAGCCAGTGCTATGTATTGTCCCTGGAGAGATGTGTAATACGACCTTGTTGCTAGTAGAAGCAGGACTGTGATATATGGATGTCTATTCCAGGATTGTAGCATCTACAAGTGCACTGTGGGTGTGTCCTCACACTGCTGTGCTCTGTATTCACTGCAGTGGGCTGTTCAGTCAGTCGGGTTACTAATTGACCCAGACCCACTGTGCAGGATTCTGGTCACTTATCAGCAGTCAGGTCATTATAATCACAGGCAGTGATCCTCTATTTTTCTGGCTTGTATGATTATGTAATACGTATGATGTAGGATAATTTGTTTTACTTTTTGTATAGTCACATTTGCGACTTTGCATTAATCAGGACTAGTATAGGAGCCGTACAATATGCTCTAAATCTATGTCCTACCTTCTATCTGTGGATGTACATGGCCCGATATATCATGAGATGAGCAGCTTTACAAGACGACATGATTTTCTAATCCTCACTTTCTGTGCCTCCTGTGGCTGTGATGAGAACTGCAGCCTGTCAAGAGTTTTGTTACAATGTTGTGATATATTGGGGGTCATTTACTAAGGGCCCGATTTGCGTTTTTGCAACGAGTTTCCAGAATTTTTCCGTTTAGCGTCGATTTTCCCTGTATTGCCCTGGGATTTCGGCGCACGGGATCGGATTGTGGCGCATCGGCGCCGGCATGCACGCGACGGAAATCGGGGGCCTGGCCGTAAAAAAAACCAGACGGATTCGGAAAAACCAATGCTCTTCAACGCAGCAGCGACACCTGGTGGACGTCGGAGGAACTGCCTTAGTGCATCCCGGCCGGACCCGAATCCACCGCAGAGAACGCGCCGCTGGATCGTGAATGGACCAGGTAAGTAAATCTGCCCCATTGTAATAAATAGGTGCTATCAGTAGTGTTAAACAGACCTAAATCACAAAGTTTGGGTTTGTACCAAACTTTGCTGGTTTGGATCCCTCAAACCTAACCTTGAACTTCATCAGAACACTGGGAAAATGGGTCAGCTCATCACTATTCATCATCCTTCACTAAAGTCAAGCTCAGTAAAGGGCAGAAACCCCTATCCCCTTACTTAGGAATTTGAGTGAAATGATCAAAATGATCAAAAAAAGTTGACATCAGTAGCAAATTACTAGTAGAAGACACTGGGGCAGATTTACATACCCGGTCCCATCGCGATCCCGCGGTGCGTTGTCCGACGTGGATTCGGGTCCGGCGCAATACACTAAGATCATACATCTGAGTTCCTGCATGTAACGCTGCTGCGCCGAGGTCCACTGGAGTTCACCTGTTTCTTCCTGGTGCATGTGAGGGCTTGATATTGCGACACAAAACCTTTTTTAAATTCCGCAGTTTGTCCGAATCTGTCGGCCATGCCCCCCGATTTCTGTTGCGTGAAAGCCGGTGCCCTTGCGCCAAAATCCAATCACGTGCACCAAAATCCCGGGGTAATTCCACGCAAAACTGAAATATTCGGGAAACCCGACGAAAGTGCGGCGTTCGGACCCATAGTAAATGAGCCCCACATAGTAAATGAGCCCAAAGCAAGAGGCATCATTCTCCATTTACTTCTGTTCTTATCATCCTCTCTCTTTGACTTCTCATCTGCTTTTTTCTGTTGAATTTCATCTTGCTAGGAAAATAGACAGAAACTGACTGAAGTATCAGATTATAGAAATAAGTTTGTTTGTGAGTCCCAGCAGCCAGGTCACCATGTAGCAAAGACTGCGGAGATACAGCAGAATATAAAGGGGAAGAATATGGTATAATTACCCACCAGGGGGCGCCCTCGCTCCTGTGGTGACGGTTTGTTGGCCAGGGCTTCCATACTTTTTGTGCATATCTTGGCCAATCACTGGTCTCTTCTGTTACAGTTGAGCTCAGCAGTTTGGCCAGACATCATGTGTGATCACCGATAGCCTGGTGGGAGGAGAAGCTCCAGGGAATCGTTTAGGAGGGTTTTGAACTACTCACACTGACATTTGGGGCACACGGCCGTGTCATTACATACAGGATCTGTCGCTCAGGAGAAGCGTCTGGATGAGAATAGACACTATGTAATGCTGTACGTCCCCTGTGGTGGTGCTGCAGAGTAATGTACATGATCAGGACTCCTCACCGATTGAGGCTTATCGAGAGGGGTCACTTCTTTTTTGGGGGTCCCAGGAATTGTGCCGAGGAAAAGCCTTGCATCTATTAATATATATTTATGTATTTTGTGTCTCTTATCCTCCTGTAAATCGCACTCTGCGTCTTCCTCCAATCTTCCCTGATCCGGTAAAGTCAGAGAGCTGCAGCCGAGATTTGGATTTTCCAACTAAAACATAAAAAGTTGCTGGAGCAATAAAGACGGAACATAAAAAGATCTAGTGTAACATTTTCCAAACCGTATCAGCGAGGCGCGGCGTCCCCTCTGCCCTCGCCCAGATCCCGCTTTATCCTCTGAAAACTGCATCTGACACTCAGACACTTAGAGGAGACTTAGCAGATAGAAGAGGCTATCCAGACCTCAAACTAGGTCACCGCCGGCTGCCATCATGGCCGCGGTCAGGCCGCCTTATTTCTGACAAACGATTTTGATTAGAGCGCAGCTCGCCGGTCCACTTGCTTACATCTGACCTTCTGAGATGGAGCCAGGATTTGGACTTCAAAGGGCAGATGAGTTTTGCTTTGAAAAATAAAATCCAGGGGCACTGATGCTAATAATCCCCTTGCCAAATAGGATTCTAGACGAGGCGAAAAAAAGGCAAAAAATAGAAAAAAATATAGACTCTGCAAAACAGATTCCCTTTAACCCTTGCGGATGAGCCGCGTCTGGATACATGGATGGGCAAGAATTTATAGGAGAATAACCGGATTATTAAATGAATAATACAGGAAGGCGATGACTGAGATGTCAGGGCTGCAGGATCTCACCTGGAAACGTCTTTCTGATATGGATTATTCCTGATAAATATTTGATTAATTGCTCGCAGCTCCGTGGATTTCAGCCCAGTTTCACCGCAGATTCTCCGGCCGCGTTATTAAAAAATAAGTAGCCAATCCTACAAGCCAGCCCGGAGGGATTCATCACCGGCGATTGTGCTGGACATGTGTAAATCAAATCCGCAAGTGTTTATGATGAGAAATTTAACCCCGTCCACCCCTCAGCGCCGGCCATAAAGCGAGGAGCCGAAAAGACGTAACGTGTTTATCGATGGAGGAACAGGGGAGAAATCCGGGTCTTTTATTAATAGTTTTCTATGTCTCCAGATGAAGATACAATCCACCTTCCAATGTTCCTGCTGCCATCCGGTCTCTGCTTTGTAATATTAATATTTATGGTTTCATCAATGTGACCTGTAACTAGAGATTAATTCATAGATTCGCTAAGAATCTGCAGATTTTTCATGCACCAAATTGAAACCAAATTGAATTTTTTTCTGATTCACTTCAGACAACTGACATTGGTTCAATCATTCTGAAAATTGGTATATGACCCCCCCTCCAGAGATTTTTAAATAAAAGGCTCAGGGTTAAGGTAAAGATTAACCTAATGCTGACCCTGAACCTAACACAAACCAGAGCCCTAATGAAAAGAACCAGATAGGATTGTTTTATTAAATAAGTAACAAATTGGTGTTTTATAGGACTAGAAGAGGATGTGTAGCAATTTCCAAGATAAGTGATGCAACATTGGTTAAAGGGAACCTGTCACCAGAGACCTCTTTTTCAGTAAAGACAGATTGCAGAAGCCCATTACAGCTGCATAGCAAAGATGTCTTTCTGTCTTCTCTAAGCATTTTCATTACAATATAATTGTGTGTTTTAACTTACCTTACACCCTAAATGAATCCTCTGTGTAGACCCAGGGGTTGGGCTTTGGTTTGGATGCAATTCAAAAAACACCATGTGACTTGTCTGAGCTGCAGACTCCTCAGCCTACAGTCTCCACATATGTGATCCTTTACAGCTCCTCCCTCCTGCTCCTTCACTGAGCTCACAGCCTGGTGAGCTGACATCAGTGGGGTAGGGAGGAGCTCTACAGGAGCAGAAAGGTGGGGACTGATGGCTGAGGAGTCTGCAGCACAGACAAGTCACATGTTGTTTTTTGAAATGCATCCAAACCAAAGCTCAACCCCTAGGACTACATGGAGGATTCTGTCCGGGTGCAAGGTAATTTAGAGAAGGCATAAAGACATATTTGCACTGCAGGTGTTATGGGCTTCTATAACCTGTCTTTAGTGAAAAAGTTGTTAATGATGAATCATAAGTAGGTGCAGTAAAACATGTGGATTGATAGGATAAGTGAGGAAAACTTGGTTATTTTTGCTGTGCGGCCAGTTTGGTGTTTAGCAAAAACAGAGCAACAAAATGAAAAGGCGCAAAAACAACTGAAAAAACAAGTGGTACATCTGGCCCATGATTTTCTCATCACTTTCTGTGCCCCCTTTGGTTGTGATGAGAACTGCAAGTGCAAGAGTTTTGTTGAAGCTTTGTGATACTTTGGTTTCATCGGTAGCATTGAGCAAACCTTTTAATAAATTTGTTAAAGCTCCAGCTGAATCAAATTGTAAAATGATTCTTTCATCTCTACCTGTAACCACATCTATAGTCCCCTCATCACACTCCATTTTTGGTGAATCTGCGCTTCTTTTTGACACACTGGGGTAAAATTGTCTCAAACTTAAAGATGCATCAAAGCTTGTTACAATTGTTTCACATTGTGGTGCTTTTTATGTCAGGGTCAAGTTAGAACCAAATCAGTAAATATTCCCCGATGTGAATTACACCCTGAGGCTCTTTCCAAGTTTGTATCCTTCACTGACACAGTGTGGTTCATTTACTAAGGGTCGGGCTGCTCACTTTTGTCGGACTGTGCACCTTTTTTGGGGGATTACACGGCTTGCACATGTATTTAACAGGTGTCTGCGCTAGGATTGTGTTGCACACATCGGATTGTGGAACAGATGCGCTGCTTTCAAGCGACAGAAAATGGGGAGCAAGCCATCGGATGATCCGACTGATTCGAACTGAGCGCGGGATTTAGCTTTCAAATTGTGTCGCAAGACAATGCACTTACATGCAGCCGTGGCAGTAGTACGTGAGCAATGTACGTGACAGAGGATGGACAATGGCGCACAAAGGAAGCGGCCAACTCTGTGCACAGTATTTCTCTTTAGTATGCCAGTTGTTCCTCCCTCTCAGCATCTGGAAAAAAAGCACCCATTTTTGACCGGTAGCGAGGGTCCAAGAAGGTGGAGAGCCAAAAGTCATCTCTATACCGGATGTTGACTATTCGGTTGTCACTAGTTAGGCAAAGCAGCATGCTGCAGGCAATCTGCACAAGTGACTGAGGGACTCCTGGCCTCCATCTCCACTGTATACTGCCACGGTGCTTCTGGGTCATTTGCCTGGTCATCTACCTCCTCCGGATGCTCCTGGTCCCCTTCTCCTGTCACCTGAGTAGAAAAACCACTAATTTCACCAGACTCTGCTTGTGCTCCAATGTCCTTCTCCTCCTCCAGTTCAGCCCCCACCGGACTCATGTCTCCACTTCTCCAGTGCCCTGACTAGGCAGCAACTGTTCCAGGACATAAAGCAGTGGAATGACGTTATACATTGCGCAGTCCTGGTGACTGACAAATAACATGGCCTCTTCAAAGGGCCTGAGCAAACAGCAGGTGTCACGCATGAGCTGCCAGTGGCTGACATCAAAGTTACACAGGGGAGTACTACGGTCCGCGTGCATCATCAAAAAATCATTAATGGCTTTTCTCTGTTCATACAGGCGGTGTAACATATGGAGGCTGGAATTCCAACGGGTGGAAACATTGCATATTAGCCTATGCTGGGGAGGGTGTGCTTAGCTTTGTAAGAGTGTCTGAAGTGCATGCACAGTTTCCTGGCCATTTTTGGAATGTCCTGTAGATGAGTGGAAGACTTCAGGAACCTGTTGACAACCAGATTGAACATGCACGCCATGAAGGGCGCATGGACCATCCCGACTGGGTGCAGCGCGGACACCAAGTTGCTCTCATTGTCTGTCACCATGGTTCTGATTTGCAGTTGTCGCGGAGAAAGCCACACATTGATTTCTTCTTGCAGGACGCGGAGCATTTCCTCCCCTGTGTGACTTTGTTCGCCCAGGCAGACCAGGTGTAGAACTGTATGACACCGCTGTGCCCTGCACATGTGGTATGATGGAGCAGCACTTAGACTTGTGGAGGCTGAGGTGGTGGTGGAGAAGGAGGAGGCGGACACTGGCGCAAAAGCAGCAGTTTGACAACGTAGAGGAGAAAGCGGCATCTCCTGTTAAAGTTGTTGGTGTGGCTTGGCGGGAAGCACATTCACCCAGTTTGCGGTAAAGGACGTGTACTGGCCCTGACCGTAGTTACAGCTCCACACGTCTGTGGAAGAAACTGATAAGCTCAAGAACTAGCCCACCTTCTGTTCTACACATTTGTGAAGGGCTGGCACAGCCTTTTTGGAGAAAAAATTTCGGCTTGGAACTCTCCACCTTGGTTCGGCACAAGCCATAAGTTCTCTGAAGGGTGCGGAGTCCACAACTTAGAAAGGGATGGACTGCAGTACCAACAACTTGGACAGGAGCACAGTCAGCTTCTGCATCTTAGCATGGCTGGACACATGAAGTTGTCTCTTTGTAATCGCCTCGCTCAATGACTGCTGGCGCCATGAGTAGCGAGGAGCATCTGGTCCGGGAGATGATGTCAAAGACAAACAGCTCCCTTCGGCAGAGGTGCTGGAGCCTTGACTGGCTGAAACGGCATGTGTGCCACTAGATGCTGCTGCTGCTGTTGCTGCGGCGGCAGGATGGACCACATCTGAGACCCGTTTCTCCCAGGGCCGTGTTGCCAACTTTAGCTCCCTGGCCATTCTTCACTTTCTGCCAGGAGATTCGACATATACACACACTCGGCTCTTCTGGTGTCTTAACAAAAAGCTGCCACACCGCCGAGACGGGGATTTTACCGCCAACACTCTGCACTGAGTGACTGCTACCACTGCTGCCTCGCTGAGCCCCATACCACTGCTTACTGGTGACCTGCGATTTTTTTACCCGTGACCGTTTGGCTCCCGTGCTCACACTGCTGCCACCCTGCTGACTCATGGCCACAGTAGCGACTTGCTGCCTGCTCCGCTGTCTGACGTGCAAGCTGATACTCTCTTCGCCCGATCATGATGAATCTCTTGCTACTACCTGCCTACTGCAGGAAGCAGCGGAAGTCTGCCTCATCTCTTCACTGCCAAGCAGCTGATGACTATCCTTAAACACCTCGTCCTCACTGAATAGTGGATCTGAGCCCAGACCACCTAGTAGCTCTCTGTCTGAGGGAAATGAGCAGGACAGAAGCTGGTTGAGGACAGGTGATGGCCGCTGACCTGCTCCTGGGTCATGCCAACTAATTGTTGTATCTGAGGAACCCACGGACTCTTGACTGGGGTTGTCAGACGTTATATTTGAGGAATTGGATGACCTACTCAACCAATCAACAACCTTTGGGTTGTTGATCAACACACTGCCGCTAGATGACAACAGCAGTTCTGGCCTCACAGAGTCACCCCTGCTGCGACGTCCCCTTACTGTGCTGCCACCTCTGCCTGCTCCACCTGCCACCTTTCTGTCTGACATGGTGGTTAATCAACTACGTGGATTTTACATGTATTTCTTGCTCTCAACTTTATCAACAAACAAGTATGGGAATTTCCATTATACATATCCCCCAAAACGCGTACCCTGGTAGAGGGGCAGAAATCACTTCAGCAGCTGTGTGGATATGAAACAGATTTCTTCCTAGTCGTTTCAGTAACATAAAAGAACTGCTATTTGGGGTATACAGATCCCCCTAAATGCACACCCTGGGATTGGAGCAGAACTTGCTACAGCACAATTCAGTAGAAGCAGCACATGCAGTGTGAAGTGCCGAGATTGTTTTATATAGTCTGTGTGACATCACATAAGCCTGCCGGTCGCTGATTGGCTTACAGCTTTGCACATGTCATCGGGGGTGTTCCTTTCTCCTTTCTCTGCCCCCATGTAACATGTTGTGCTTGCGCCCATTTAGTTAAAAAAAAGAGGAAAAAAATAAAAATCTTTGTTCCTACATGACAAATCGAATTTTCCATGAATTTCGTATCGAATTCCACATCTCTAGTCAGGTTACATGTGCAGTATACAGAATAACGTCTCAGAAACTTCCTTTAATTTCTCCTTTATTTTACAATCAGCAGAAATACAAACAAAGAACTTTTCTATTTGGTAGAAGTTCTTGCGGATATTTCCATGTAATTGGGATGTAAATGACCGGTATTTGCAGCCAGATCATTTTTCCGGCTGATAATTACATTCACGGCTGAATATCTTTCCAGATGTAATTACGGCATCGGAGGTACAGTAAAGTATAATGGTCTGCGACCCGGGAGAAGTTTTTATTCATCCTGATTCATCATCATCATCACATCCGGACCTTCCATCGTCCAATGACAGGGAGCGGCTCTGGGGTGTTCTCTGCCGGAGTCGCCGTTCTCTGTCGCTCCATGGAGGCGCCTGAGGGGTTGGAATGAAATTACTGACAAATAATGGCATCGAGTGAAAGAAGTGAAACCATGTCTAATCCTGGTGCAGGTGATGGAGCTGGCAGCGGGCGCTGGAGAGGCGCCACTCCGCACACAACATGTCGCCCGCCACACAGCTCCACAGATGTGCGCTCAACAATTACGTATCGCCGCTTCCCCCCCACCAGCAGGAGCAACCAGCAGCAATATGCTCTCTGCTGTCATTCTCAAACCTCAAAGAAACTCGGGAAAAACACCAAGAACTTTCCATGATTCCGACATCAATTGCAGTTGTTGAAACATTTACAGGATCTGGTGTATTGGCTTCTTTTATGTAGTAGAGCCTTCAGATGTAGCAGAGCTGAACACGTCATGTAGCCGGTTATCAGTGGATCATGTCATCTGGTCTAATTATTATACAATAAGAAGATCTGTCCATGAATAATGGCTCTTACATTGCTTACTTAAATTTCTCTGCCTGTGATCTGTGATTGTTTTATTCTTTATTACATGTTAGGTAATTAGATAGATAGATAGATAGATAGATAGATAGATAGATAGATGGATAGATAGATATGAGATAGATAGATAGATAGATAGATAGAAGTTAGATAGATAGATAGATAGATAGATAGATAGATAGATATGAGATAGATAGATAGGAGATAGATAGATAGATAGATAGATAGATAGATAGAAGATAGATAGATAGATAGATAGATAGATAGATAGATAGATAGATAGATAGATAGATAGATAGATATGAGATAGATGATGGTTTGTTACAATTGTATCAAATCAGGTCTTATAATAAAGTTGACAAATATTTTGCTTTTCCCTGATGGAGCTGTAAGTACTTTATCCTCCTTGTGACCCTCACAGATTTTGTCAGTGAATGTGACTCTTGTCTCATTTTGGTAAATTCGCTGCTGTCATGTTGCTGTGAACTCATAATCTGTGTCATTGAGTGGATTATCATGAAGGAGTGGATGGTCTGAGGTCAGGATAGACAATATCTGATCTTCCAGGGTTAGGAGATAATTAACCCTTAATACACTCCACATCTCACAGGCTCTGACCCTATGATATCATTGACTCCATGTACAGGATTAAAGGAAAGGAGCTCTGGAAGTGTCCGTTTAGTTCATTCACCTATTATAATGCTACATACATGAAGAGAAGTTCTGGTAGGACTCCAACAGTGCTTTAATAAGATGACCTGACCAGTTCTCAATAGAGATGATGCCTCTAGTGAACCAGGAAGATGACACCAATAGTCCACCTAAATGTTGTTCACAGCAATCTTCAGGAAGTCATTTTTAGGAAAATTCAGTGCTCCATCATCTCCTGATCACTTGTATCTTGGTGTGCTTGGCTCCTTCAACTCATGACCACCTCAGTCTCAGAGTTCTTGGCTCCATTACTCCTGACTAGAGTTGAGCGAGCACTAAAATGCTCGAGTGCTCGTTACTCGAGTCGGAACTTTTCCCGATGCTCAAGTGCTTGTTTCGAGTAACGAACCCCATTGAAGTCAATGGGAGACTCGAGCATTTTTCAAGGGGACCAAGGCTCTGCAATAAAATGTGTCATTTTGTTGAGAAATAAGGAAGTCAGTCCTGTTTCTTCGTTTTTTTTTTATTCAATGGAATATTCGTGGAACTTCAAAAAGGAGAATGACCCGTGTTACACATCTGCTATGTGTTCTTCACACATATTGTTCTTCACATACTATTGTGAAGAACACCTTTCTGCGCTAATGTCTTCTGATAAGTTAGCAGATGTATGGAAACATCTGCAATGTGTTTTTCACTGTGTTCTTCACTTAAATGATCCTTAGAAAGCTCGTTCTCGAGCAGGCGAAATACTCGTCCAAGCAACGAGCCGTTTCGAGTACGCTAATACTCAAACGAGCATCAAGCTCGGACGAGTATGCTCGCTCATCTCTACTCCTGACCACCACAATATCAGTGTTCCATCATCCTCTGACCACTACTATCTCAGTGTGTCAGACTCCATCATCTCATGACCACCTTGATATCAGTGTGCCAGGTTCCATCATCTCCTGACCTCCTCAACATCAGTGTGCCTTGCTCCATCATCCTTGCCCAGCACTATTCTCAATGTGTCAGGCCCCATCATCTCCCAGTGTCCCTGGGGTCAACATCTCCTGACCACCTTGATATCAGTGTGGAAGGCTCCATCATCTCTTGACCTCCTCCATATCAGTGTGCCCTGCTCCATCATCCCTGACCAGCGCTATTCTCAATGAATCAGGCTCCATCATCCCCTGACCACTATAATAGTAGTTTTTTTCTCACCAAATGACTGGGAACATCTCGAATTTTCATTGTAGCGTTAACAAGATGTTGTATACTTATAGTCAGGATTTGTCGAGCAATGTCTACGAATCAGATGTAAGAACAAACCTTGAGAAACCACAGGTAACAAGAGGACCTGTCATAGTAATAAAATAATCATTATCATCATCATGTAAACCCTAATGGTGATGGAAATTCTGCCTTAGCAAAGACCTAAACAAAACAAACCCTGCTCGGTGGAGCAATAGCTAATGCAGCTTCAGGTCCCTTTCGATTTGTGTGTGTGGCTGCCAATCACCCACATGACGTAGTGGCACTCCGGTTCCTTCAGCTTCCCAGGTGGTTCTACACAGTTTGTATCAGGGCCTAATGAATCGTGTGACCTGCACTTGTAGGCTATAAAGAATCTCAGGACCGGAGCCCTGGCGGAGTAAATCTCCCACTTTCAGCCTACCCATATTCCACTGTAAGCAGGACCAATACAGACCAGGACAAATACTCCTGCTATAACCCTTAGGTTACTGAAGACAAATCCAGGGCTTTTACCAAACACCTTTACGAAACTCGCCCTCCCAAACTACTGCCATTACTTTACCTCCCAATAGTCATGTGCTGCACACGATTCATCTAAGAGTCTGATGCTGGATGATAAATCTGTAAGACTGTCTGGTTCTACTTTGCAACTCCTATTAACTGGCTTATTTCACGCCAGAAAACTGGGACAAAATTCTGTCGTTCAGCATCATATTTTTGGTGCACTGACTTTTTGGTGCAAAGACTAAAAAAACCCTTGATAAATGTGGCACAGACAGTTTTTTAGTGCAAACTAGGACAGAATTCTGCCGTAAACAGATAAATAAATCAGCCCCAATGTTTTTGTAAACTGTTTCAAGTTAGTTGAATACTTTAAAATTGATGTGACCGTAGAGACGATGACACCAGGAATCTATTGGGACTACTCAAGTCTCTTCATCAGGCTTAGAAAGGGGCAGTGAGTTGAGTAGTAGCAGACGCAAGCCAAGGATCGATGATTCACTCGATCTCTTTCATTCTTCTAATAAGTTTCAATAAATACATTGTAGCACAGAATTACCCAGTGATCTCTCTCTCTCTTCATGTATTTACGCTCTGAAGGATTAATTGAACAGTTACTAATCTGAGAGGGAAGTTCTTGCAGTTTTCTCCCTCTTGCCTTCACTTTTAATGGGGTGCAGTAATCTGCCGGAGGAGAAGTCTATGTAATTGTTAATGTTAATCATGTACTAAGACGAGAAAATATTCAAAAGCTCCGATTCTTTAATAAACCTTGTTCCTGGTTTAGTGGAAGCTATATATAGTTACAACTCCACAGGGTATCAACAGCAAATACTGAGTTCTGCGCTCATTAGGAAATAATAAAATGAAGTGCTAAAATTTAATTGCAAGCAGGACGGGGTCACCTTGCTAAATGTATGTGTGTATGGAGCCTGAAGATCCTGGAGTTTAAGCTATTTATATGTTTAATAAGCAGCGACTCTCACCTTGTGCCGGGCGCGCAGGCAGAAAAGACACGATAATGACCCTTAATTGCGGTAATGTCAAGACATGGAAAATTAAAAACTTCATAACCAACTACATCAGGCCGTGTCCTTCCCGCTGTCTTCACTCCCAGAGATTATGTATATCTACACGGCCTCGAGTCAGCGGAGGACCTCGGGAAGACGTTATATCCTGCGACATTGTTATTACGCCGGCTCCAAAGATATTTCTAGTATTCAGAAATAATGGGGATAATCTTAAAGGTGCGGAGTGTTTATGGCCTGGTCTGAACATAATGGGGATTTTGTAGGGGATTTCTAAAGAGGTTCTCCAGTAACATAATTCAAGTTCCATTCTGGTGTCTAGAAGCACCAATAAGAGGTTAAATTGCCCAGAAGTGCCACATAGGAGGCTAGAGGTGCCATTCAGGTGCCCAAGAGCTGTGAACGGGGCAGTTCAGGTCACCCAAAGTGCTACTTAGGTGCCTAAAAGTGCCATAAAGGAGACTAAAGTTGCTTTTTAGGTGCTTCAAAGTGCTAATCAGTTTGATGGATGAGGGTAAAATACCTGGCACCCCTTCTGCATTTTAGACCACTGATGCTACATCCATTCCTTGTGCGGTTCAACAGGTTGTTCCAAATTTCATGACAAAATATGGTTCGGGATACAGACTTTGAGCCAAACTTTGACCCAAACACAGAGTCTGTTGAAGTCAATGGCTTGGATTTTAAAGGGGTTTTCCCACCAAGCAAGTTAGGGCCTATCCACAGGATTGAGCCTTAATTGTTGATCTATGTGGGTCTCAGTGTTGAGACCCCCACAGATCACGAGAAAGAGGGGTCCGATAGGGTCCCATCTACCTCCATCAGACCCCTCGTCGAGAGTAATCAAGTAGACAGCCGCGCATGGCCATTCTGCTCCATTAATCTCTATTGAGATTGCCGAGCATGGCGCTCAATCAAGCAGCTTGGTACATTTTTCTCAACATGGACCCGAATCCCAAACAGCAGCAGGTGGTTGATGAACCTGCCAAAATTTACACGTACCTGAACTTTTGAATTCGGGTCCACTCATCACTATCTACAATACCAAACACAGACACTGATACAGTCTAATCACAAGAGAGTCAAAAGATCAAGAAGTGCTGGAGACCAAAGGGGGGCAGGGGTTCTGGGAGATCTGCAAAATAGAAGAGAATACTTAAAGGGGATTTCCATGCTCCTGGCCAGTTTTCATTCTGATGAAAAAGAAAGGTTGTCCAGCATTCAGGCAATGAAAATGTTTTATTAAAATTCCACTTTAATGAAAATATATCTTTAAAACCATAAAGACGTCCTATAACATGAACGGTCTGACGCATTTCGGACCACAGCCGGTCCTTAGTCGTAGCCTCGTGATGACCTTGTCTCAGGGTCAGCCATAAGTGTATGGTCAAAGGAGGGATTCCACATCCAGACCCTACACTGTTCAGCTAGTAATTGGGATCAAGGACAGCATCCGATGAAAAGATGGTCATTCATGAAGCATAAATAAGGATGTGCATCCATCAGATGTTCTGCCTCCAGGTGCCTATGAGAACCTGAACAAGTCATTATCAAGCATGGCGGAGTACTGCAACATTGTCCCTGTTACTTATGGCACCATGAACCAACAGCCGGAACAGCTAATATTAGCAGGGTCCGGATTTTGGAGCAGCACCAGATACTTGTGTCCTTGTGATACATCATCATTAATACAAATTGTCCAGAAAACCTATTTAATTAGTTGCCTAATTATTAATACTAACATGTAGAAGATTGTGACTTTATTCAAAGTCTAATCATTTATTCCGCCGCAGATGGAAATTTCTTTATCCAGCCTCCACCATTCCCGATGCAATCAGTGACATTAGTATGTACACCCTGTATGATAATTAGGCTTTCTACTGTCTGGTGGGTGGTCCTGGCTTGACCTGACACCACCCACCTGACAGTAGGGGGCCAAATTAGAATATTGGTTGCAGAAACTACTGACACTGATTGCTAGGGAACGTTAGGGCTAAACTAGTAAAGCAACGGGTTGGAGGTGATACAAGGTCCCCATTTCTTCTACTTTACTATCACTCCTTATCAAGAGAGTGAAACTTGCAGACGTAAAACGTGAAAATTGGGGAATATATTAGGAAAAATAATCTACATTTAGTCCTCACCAGTGAAGCTCGGTATGTGTGACTTCTTACAGACCCTTTTTAATTCTGCCTCGGAGGGGGTGAGTGCGGATTTCTTGGTTAGGACTGTGCAACCTCTGCTGACACCTTGTCTATTTCAGCCTCCGTGGTCTCCGGAGTTTCCTCCTTGTGTGGAGAACACCTGATCGATGGCGCGTGCTCTATGAACCAACAAGATAATTCTGTGCCAAGGAAGCAATGACTAGGTTGTAAAGGCAGACCCAATACCCAATGCAGCCAGGTGCCTGATGGTAACAATAACTTTTCTGTAAAATGTATATCATTTACAGCAGAATCTGCCCCAACCCCTTATGCCTTCTATCCACTGCCAAAGCCCTTAGAAGAAATGGATGGTTTGTTTATAAAAAAAATATAACATTCTGTATTTTTCTACATAACAGGAAGTTGGGGCACCCAGGGCGAGCCCCGGGGCCGCCACCAGTGAGAAGGAGCTCCAAAGCCCCCAACACCCTCACTCCTGCACTGCAGAGCATTGTATATGTTCCCAAGGAACCAATCTGGAACACCTCACATTCCTTAGTTTCTGTGCATCATCACTTCATCCTTTATCCTCCCACTGCCCAGACATCTTGCACAGTAAGTCAGCAAAATGTGCATGCTCCAAATTTCCAGCAGGGAGAGATGGGTGTGACTGGGAGGAAGAAATGAGAGTGGTTCCTAAAATGATTGGGAATTATGGGGTACATTCACTAAGGTCCTTGCACCAGTATTCTGTTGGACTTTTCACAGATAGGTGAAAATTAGTTGCACAGGTATGTAAGAAGTGTCCGCGCCACATTTTTTTCACACCCGAACTCTGTGGCGTGGCTGCACTAGGCTGCACTATGGATCATGCAACACAAATTTTGTCACTGAAATGGGACCGTGTGCCATTTAACGTGCAAAGTCAGACAGAAGTGTGTTGCAAGCCCCATGTTAAAGGTGCACCAAAAAAAAAAAGTGTTGCACTCTATCGGATCAGTTCAGGGGGTGCGAGATTCATGAAGAACGGGCGCTAGAAATCCTTAATCTGGCACCCCCTGCACACTACACAGTGAATCTGTAAATGTGCCCCAATATGTTTAATAGTGGAAGCACCAACCCCTAGAACTCCCGATGATGTTGTGTTTCCCCTTGAAGTGGCAAATCAAGCCGGTGCCCTTCCGTGTACTACCACTCCCTGTCTATAGGACTGCTGTAGAGCGCCAAGTGCTGTACTCATTGGGGGTCATTTACTAAGGGCCTGATTCGCGTATTCCCAACGTGTTACCCGAATATTTCCGATTTGCGACGATTTTCCCTGTATTGCCCCGGGATTTTGGCGCACACGATCGGATTTAGGCGCATCAGCGCTGGCATGCACGCAACGAAAATCAGGGTGGTGGCCGAAGGAAAACCAGACGGATTCCCCATATATCTCCGATTTGCGCTGATTTTCCCTGTTTTGCCCTGGGATTTTGGCGCACACGATCGGATTTTGGCGCATTGGCGCTGGCATGCACACGAACGAAAACCCGACGGATTCGGAAAAACCGCCGCATTTAAAAAACAAAAAGTGTTGCGGAGCTTGCACTTACCTTCACCAGGAAAAGGCCGGTGTACTCGAGTGCATTTCAGCGGACTTTAGCGCAGCAGCGCCACCTGGTGGACGTCGGAGGAACTACCTTAGTGAATCCCGGCCAGACCCGAATCCACGGCAGAGAACGCGCCACTGGATTGTGAATGGACCGGGTAAGTAAATCTGCCCCATTATCTCCAGAAGCGAAGACTCCACTCCACTGGTCTTGTTAGTTCTCCGAGAGGTTGTACCATTCCTGATGACTATGTTGGGCTCTGTACACAGTATAGGGGATGCCATATTAAGTTACAAACACATCTTAAGAACCAGTATACAGATCCATTCCTTGTAATGATTGGTGGAAATCCTAGCAGATAGACACCTGGTGACCTTCCGGACCAGTCAGTAGCTCTTACAGGTCGTAGAAGTAAATCCTAGGGAGTCTCTAGGTTGAGCAGATAGAGCCTTGACTTTGGACTTCTTGGTAGAGAGTCACTTTTCGGGGTTGTATTTATGAGTAAACAAGAGCCTGTAGTCATGTCGGATTATTCCAGCCGCCGACCCCTGAGACTGAGACACGTCGATGCATGTTCTCCAGATATTCCGCCCTCGCTATTGTCATCTTTTATCTCTGCAAACATCAAAATCTGAGCACAAAAACGAGAAAATGAGCTATTGATTTTCCAGCGTTGTCTTAACCCGCAGCCTAATTGAAGGTCAGCAAATGTATCTCCTTCAAAGACAGCGCTCCGTCACGTCAAGAGAATCTGACACAATCCGGTGGATGGCGTCCTGGGTGGCCGGAGAACGGAGAAAGTTAATATCTCCAGAAGTTTCTATACCGAGAAGAGCAGCTCCCACTTTTACACAATAACTTGGCTGATTGACCTAGTATATAGTATATATACATATATTCTTCTACATAGGGGGCAGTATTATAGGAGTTATATTCTTGTACATAGGGGGCAGTATTATAGTAGTTATATTCCTGTACATAGGGGGCAGTATTATAGTAGTTATATTCTTGTACATAGGGGGCAGTATTATAGTAGTTATATTCCTGTACATAGGGGGCAGTATTATAGTAGTTATATTCTTGTACATAGGGGGCAGTATTATAGTAGTTATAATCCTGTACATAGGGGGCAGTATTATAGTAGTTATATTCCTGTACATAGGGGGCAGTATTATAGTAGGTATATTCCTGTACATAGGGGGCAGTATTATAGTAGTTATATTCTTGTACATAGGGGGCAGTATTATAGTAGTTATATTCTTGTACATATGGGGCAGTATTATAGTAGTTATATTCTTGTACATAGAGGGCAGTATTATAGTAGTTATATTCTTGTACATAGGGGGCAGTATTATAGTAGTTATATTCTTGTAGATAGGGGGCAGTATTATAGTAGTTATATTCTTGTACATAGGGGGCAGTATTATAGTAGTTATATTCCTGTACATAGGGGGCAGTATTATAGTAGTTATATTCTTGTACATAGGGGGCAGTATTATAGTAGTTATATTCTTGTACATAGGGAGCAGTATTATAGTAGTTATATTCTTGTACATAGGGGCAGTATTATAGTAGTTATATTCTTGTACATAGGAGCAGTATTATAGTAGTTATATTCTTGTACATAAGGAGCAGTATTATAGTAGTTATATTCTTGTACATAGGGGGCAGTATTATAGTAGTTATATTCTTGTACATAGGGGGCAGTATTATAGTAGTTATATTCTTGTACATAGGGGGCAGTATTATAGTAGTTATATTCTTGTACATAGGGAGCAGTATTATAGTAGTTATATTCCTGTACATAGGGGCAGTATTATAGTAGTTATATTCCTGTACGTAGGGGGCAGTATTATAGTAGTTATATTCTTGTACATATGGGGCAGTATTATAGTAGTTATATTCTTGTACATAGGGGGCAGTATTATAGTAGTTATATTCTTGTACATAGGGAGCAGTATTATAGTAGTTATATTCTTGTACATAGGGGCAGTATTATAGTAGTTATATTCTTGTACATATGGGGCAGTATTATAGTAGTTATATTCCTCTACATAGGGGGCAGTATTATAGTAGTTATATTCCTGTACATAGGGGGCAGTATTATAGTAGTTATATTCTTGTACATAGGGGGCAGTATTATAGTAGTTATATTCTTGTACATAGGGGGCAGTATTATAGTAGTTATATTCCTGTACATAGGGGGCAGTATTATAGTAGTTATATTCTTGTACATAGGGGGCAGTATTATAGTAGTTATATTCCTGTACATAGGGGGCAGTATTATAGTAGTTATATTCTTGTACATAGGGGGCAGTATTATAGTAGTTATATTCTTGTACATATGGGGCAGTATTATAGTAGTTATATTCTTGTACATAGAGGGCAGTATTATAGTAGTTATATTCTTGTACATAGGGGGCAGTATTATAGTAGTTATATTCTTGTAGATAGGGGGCAGTATTATAGTAGTTATATTCTTGTACATAGGGGGCAGTATTATAGTAGTTATATTCCTGTACATAGGGGGCAGTATTATAGTAGTTATATTCTTGTACATAGGGGGCAGTATTATAGTAGTTATATTCTTGTACATAGGGAGCAGTATTATAGTAGTTATATTCTTGTACATAGGGGCAGTATTATAGTAGTTATATTCTTGTACATAGGAGCAGTATTATAGTAGTTATATTCTTGTACATAAGGAGCAGTATTATAGTAGTTATATTCTTGTACATAGGGGGCAGTATTATAGTAGTTATATTCTTGTACATAGGGGGCAGTATTATAGTAGTTATATTCTTGTACATAGGGGGCAGTATTATAGTAGTTATATTCTTGTACATAGGGAGCAGTATTATAGTAGTTATATTCCTGTACATAGGGGCAGTATTATAGTAGTTATATTCCTGTACGTAGGGGGCAGTATTATAGTAGTTATATTCTTGTACATATGGGGCAGTATTATAGTAGTTATATTCTTGTACATAGGGGGCAGTATTATAGTAGTTATATTCTTGTACATAGGGAGCAGTATTATAGTAGTTATATTCTTGTACATAGGGGCAGTATTATAGTAGTTATATTCTTGTACATATGGGGCAGTATTATAGTAGTTATATTCCTCTACATAGGGGGCAGTATTATAGTAGTTATATTCCTGTACATAGGGGGCAGTATTATAGTAGTTATATTCTTGTACATAGGGGGCAGTATTATAGTAGTTATATTCTTGTACATAGGGGGCAGTATTATAGTAGTTATATTCCTGTACATAGGGGGCAGTATTATAGTAGTTATATTCTTGTACATAGGGGGCAGTATTATAGTAGTTATATTCCTGTACATAGGGGGCAGTATTATAGTAGTTATATTCTTGTACATAGGGGGCAGTATTATAGTAGTTATATTCTTGTACATAGGTGGCATTATTATAGCAGTTCTATTCTTGTACATAGGGGGCAGTATTATAGTAGTTATATTCTTGTACATAGGGGGCAGTATTATAGTCATTATATTCTCAAAACACATCACAATCATCAGGCGATGATGGATAAACATCAATACGATACATTTGTCTCACTTCAGGAGTGTAGACTTATTGGTTTACATAAGTTTATCTTACTGCTCAGTTTCATAATACTCCATTTGCCATAGTGAGAGCTGATGGAACAAATGATCTTCTATGTCTCTTAGTGTGACACTTCATTAATAAAAACTGTGAGCTCAAACCACTTTGCTGAGACTGGAATGACTCATGTAGAGGAGGAGAATATTGTACACTTTCTCCAAGATCTGTAGTGTATCGTCTCACTCCTCTAGCGCCAAACATACAATTGAGGCCGATTTCCGGAATATTTTATTCAGTCTTTTACACCCTGAAAATACAATTTCCCTATGAAGCTACGGAAAATAATAATAGACTCATAACCACCGTACACTAAATGGAGTGAAGCATTTCCATACACACGGTAAAAGATCGCAATCTTTGTAACAAAAATACGTTGCTCTGTTATTGTATATAACCTATAATGTTTTTCCAGCTGCTGACGCTAATTTAATTTATTGTCTATTAGGACGTCTAAGTATTTATAACATTGTATCGTTTCCACCTTAGACTCATATGGAACAATTTTGTAAATATTCCTGCGCGTTCGTCACTACACATCTGCAGGACTTCTGTATTTGGCCATTTGGTTCCTGCAGATTTGTGCACATTTCATCTTCTTAACTGAGTCCTAAAATCCTAAATATGGATGAGTGGCATTGCAGTAATTTTCTGCATCCTACAGCATATGCCCCCTCATCCAAAGTACCAGAGAACCCTTACATTAACATTAACATGATTAAAAAAATGTATTCAAATCATTCACTTTTTCCTTATTTCCTTCCTGACTTTTTTAAATATTGGCACCACATTCGTCTTGTGCCAGTCACTTGGCACCGCACCAGTCATAAGGGAATCTTTTTCTGTAATGCATGTGTACCTCATGATCTGTACAGCGCTATGGAATATGATGGTGCTATAGAAAGATTATTCATTATTTTCCCACATTTTTGGGGACTATGGGGTGACAGCAACCACCCCTTTCTCTCTGTCTGACTCCATGGGGGTCATTTACTAAGGGCCCGATTAGCGTTTTCCCGACGTGTTAACTGAATATTTCCGATTTGCGCCGATTTTCCCTGTATTGCCCCAGGATTTTGGCACACACGATCGGATTGTGGCGCATCGGCGCTGGCATGCACGCGACGGAAAACGGGGGGGCGTGGCCGAAGGAAACCCGACGGATTTGGAAAAAACGCCGCATTTAAAAAAAAGTGTTGCGGGACTTGCACTTACCTTCACCAGGATTTTTTCATCATCTCTATGGAGATGATGAAAATTGCCGAGCGTGGCGCTCACCGATCTCCGTCAGCTCCATAGAGATTAATGGAGCAGAACGGTCATGCGCGGCCGCCTACTCTATTACTCTGATGGAGCAATGAGGGATCCGACGGAGGTAAGTGGGACCCCATCGGACCCCTCATTTTTGTTTTGATCACTGAGACCCCCACTGATCAGCAAGTTAGGCCCTATCGCTTGGATAGTGTCTAACTTTTGTTAATGGAAAAAAACCCTTTTAATCATTGCAATTAAGGGGTTAAAATCTGTTTAGGGCACATGTAACAAGGGTCAGGTTGAGCGGGTTTACTTATGGTACCACAGTCCTGATGGGCTAAGTCCCAGCTAATCAACAAGTGTTTTTCAAGTAACATTATTATTATTATTATTATTATTGTTATTGTTATTTTTTATTATTGTTCTTGATATTTGATTGATGTATTGATGTGTTTGCATCCTCCGTATTCTGCACCTTGAAGCTATTCCATTCTCTTTTTGCGTCCTGTGTTTCCTTTCTCGCTTGTTTATGACAATTCTATAATTCAATACTATTTTTTTCAGTCTTTCATTTAAAATCAGTGTCGACATAGATTTTATCAAAAGAGGAAAATAAAGCAGAGTATGCAGCGCCGGGGCTTGTCTGCGTGACTAACAGATTTTATTAAGTGTTTGTAGAGATTTGCCAGATTTCTTTTTAATGTTCAGTGTAAATAAACTTTCCCGCTCTGCATAATGGGAATTGACAAAAAGTTACAGAAGAATGAAAAATTTACATAAAAATATGTCTCGCGACTTAATAGAAAACAGCTGAAAGGAAACTCTGTATTCAGGAATCTTTTGTATAAAAGACGCTGCTGTTGTCTTATGTGGAGCGATGGAAATAACAGCTCGGAAACCCAAATCATCCGGATCAATTAATTAAGTATCCAATTAAAGAAGAAGTCTGGACTAGAATTTAATGAGTCGAATATTTCTCTTTCTGGATTCTCATTCCTTAACGTAAGTGAAAAGAGGGAAGGAAGTGCCAATGTTGCTCAGGACAACAATGTGTGACTCATGTTGTCAAGAGTAACTGGGCGATACCATTGGGGGACATGTATCATAGTTTCTTGATTTTTTTCGTATAATTAAGACATTTGGAAGGTCTTTTTGCACCTTATGTATGTTCATGTCTTTCTCCTCACACTGTCAGGAAAAAGTAATCAACCTGAATAACTCAGTAACATATGGAACAGAACCATTGTAGAGGGTGAATTGTGGGCCACATTCAGCTCAGCCCATGTCCTTCACTTCTCTAAAACAAAATGATCAACTTCATGATGTCTCCAGAAGAGAATAGTTCTGCCATTGCATACAGTTTGCTAACAGACCACCAGGGTTGAGAACTGTCAATCTGTGGAATAGCCTGCCTCAGGCGCTGGTCACAGCAGGGACAGCAGAGAGCTTCAAGATGCCTTTGTACACCTAAATAACATTGATAGTTATGTTATATAGAAATGTTTCCCCTAAATCTCTTCCTCATCCAATCCCTTCCCTTCCTTGATGGACATGTGTCTTTTTTCAACCGTATAAATCAGTGATGGCGAACCTTTTAGAGGCCGAGTGGCCAAACTGCAACCCAAAACCCCCCTTATTTATCGCGAGGTGCCAACCAAAAATTAAAGCAGTGACTTATTTGCTCAGAGTTCAACAACTTTCTATCAGATTGGCCTCCTGAGGACTGCAACACAGTAGAAAGATGAAAAATTTTCATCATTTTAGCTTCTTTCCAGTTTCCCTCTGTACACAGAGAATTGTGGGGCCAGCAGGAGGTCCTCCAAAAATAATTAGACCATGTCTACTCATTCTCCCTCTTCCTACAGTCCCAAGAAGCTAAGTAAGTATCAAAATATGACTGTAAGCAATATCTTTTGAGTTGCTTGGAACTGCAGGAAAATTCTTTGAGTCTTGTCTGGGGTGCTGGGGCGATGGCCGGGTGCCCGCAGAAAGAGCTCAGAGTGCCGCTTCTGGCACGCGTGCCATAGGTTCACCACCACTGGTATAAACTATGATACTATGAACCATTTTCCATAAGGCAAAATAATTGAGGCTGAAGGACAAGGAGATCAGGCTCGGGTCGCACTGCCACACACTAAGGGGAGCATAGTATAGAATAAGGGGGTTCCAAGACATAGGTTTTGTTGGGGCCCCTACAATTTGAAGTATGAAGCTTCCTGTAAAAAAGCAGATCGGATTTACCTTGTCTGGGTCTCATCTCGACAAAGTTCTCATAGGGGCTGAACATCTGCATTCATTGCTATTGGCATGAAAATTGATACAAATGTTACAATGAAATCATTGAAATAAAATTTTCCCTCCTGTATTTATGTATTTATTTTCGTATTTATGATTTTTGTAATTATTTGTTATTTATTTTTACTTTAAAACTTCAGTTTATAAACATTCCATTGGATACATTGTTCCTTGTCCATCCGGCTCTACATTTCCATCAAGAATACTTTCATGACAATCCTTCATTCCTCCCATTGTGCCGACCCTTTCAATAAAATCTCCCCCACATTCACTAAATTCTGACCCCTTAATCCTCTTCAAATCTAAATTGAAATATATTCAAATATATACAGTATCAATCTCCTTGTATCCTATTGTTCCGCCACTTTTAGCTTTAGCTTCTGCTATAAGAGCGAATATTTCTGCCATAGAATAGGAAATTAATTTAGTGGAGGTCGTGGAGTATTGTTACCTGAAACCAATTGAATTATGAAGTTTTCAAGGATAACCCAAGTCTGTCATGTCACCAAACATCCATCACCGGGAGATCATTGAGTCTGACGTCTTCTGCAAAGAGTTAAATGTAAACTTAGGCCAAGATCTGGAAACAGCAACACGAGAGGAAGCGGCCGGAGACGTGTTATTCATTCTCCGATCGCGCATCCCCAGCGCCTTCTCACGAGCATCATTAAAGCAAAGCCGCCTTTAACGACCTTTAGTAATTGTTATGTGGATACAGTAAAATAAAACCTCTCACACTGTAACGACAGCTCCAGCTGCTGAGAGATGAAATTGTTTGAAAGTCATAAAAGTCCATGAAAAAAAAAAGAGGAAACTCTTCTAATTAAGAGAAGAATAAAGAGTCGGATTCCTTTATGGACTCGGGTTGAAATTGGTTTTGTGAATAAAGTTTTTTAGTAGATGAGTTTATGACTTTTATAATGTTTATTCACTCTTTTGTGATGTGAATGATATGAAAATCCACAGTTTCAATCCCCACAACATTGTTAGATTCAGAGTTGGAGATAAGTGTCCATAGTATTGCAGTTCCATATAACATCTTTTACTAACTGCAAAGGAGAGGGGCTGTAGGGCAGTTCAATCCAGAGAGCTTATAGGACATCTGCCACCAGGATGAAGGATTGTATGCAAATGAGCCTGATGGGCTCCAGGCTTTATAGGTGTTAATGGAGCCTGGAGCCCCTCAGGCTCATTTGCATATAGTCCTTCATCCTGGTGCAAGATGTCCTTTAAAGCATAGCAGTGTGAGGATACACCTGCAGTGCACTGGGAGAAGCTACAATCCTGGAATGTAAATCCATATATCACAGTCCTGCTGCTACTGACAACGTACACAAAGGACTGATTACACATCGCTCCAGGGACAATACATAACATTAGCTGTAGAGAGCACAGAGCACAGCAGTACAAGAAAATGGGGGTCATTTACTAAGGGCCCGATTCGCGGTTTCCCGACGTGTTACCCGAATATTTCCGATTTGCGCCGATTTCCCCTGAATTGCCCCGGGATTTTGGCACACGCGATCGGATTTTGGCGCATAGGCGCTGGCATGCACGCGACGGAAATGGGGGGGGGCGTGGCCGAACGAAAACCCGATGGATTCGGAAAAACCGCTGCATTTAAAACAAAAAATCTGTTGCGGAGCTTGCACTTACCTTCACTCAGCCCGGCTCGGTGTATTCCAGTGCGTTCCAATGCTTTTCAACACAGCAGCGCCACCTGGTGGACGGCGGAGGAACTGCCTTAGTGAGTCCCGGCCGGACCCGAATCCAGCGTTGAGAACGCGCCGCTGGATCGCGAATGGACCGGGTAAGTAAATCTGCCCCAATGTTTCCAGTGCACTGGGAGAAGCTACAATCCTGGAGTGTAAATTCATATGTCACAGTCCTGCTACTAAAAAGGTACACAAAGGACTGATTATACATCTCTCTAGGGACAATACATAACACTGGCTCCAAAGAGCACAGAGCACAGCAGTGTGACGTCTGATTACACATCTCTCCAGGGATAATACATAACATAAACTGCAGAGAGCACAAAGCACAGCAGTGTGAGGTCTGATTACACATCTCTCCAGGGACAATACATAACACTGGCTGCAGAGAGCACAGAGCACAGCAGTGTGATGTATGATTACATTTCTCTCCGGGGACAATACATAACACTGGCTGCAGAGAGCACAGAGCACAGCAGTGTGAGGTATGATTACATATCTCTCCGGGGACAATACATAACACTGGCTGCAGAGAGCACAGAGCACAGCAGTGTGAGGTATGATTACACATCTCTCCAGGGACAATACATAACACTGGCTGCAGAGAGCACAGGGCACAGCAGTACAAGGAAATGTTTCCAGTGCACTCACAGAAGCTACAATCCTGGAATCCATATCCATATGTCACAGTCCTGCTGCTACTAACAACATTCATAAAGATTTACATATCGCTCCAAGGACCAAACACCCCTGCCCACCCGCCTTCAAGCAGCCTAAAAATTGGGCTATTTTCTACTGTACTTCTGCTGTACTTCCGAAATCCAGTTGGAGTCTGGGCCCACTAAGGGATCCTCTGAAGGTCGGTCTGACAATGGTCGTACCTGGGTACCCGAGGATAATCTGAACATAGTTATCCATGGAGTTATCCGTGGTTGGCTCAAAATGATGGGAGAACCTACCATGTCCAAATTCCAGGATTTATATTCCAGGATTGTAGCTACTCCCAGTGCACTGCGGGTGTATCCTCACACTGCTGTGGACATGTTTGGTGTCTGTTTTAGGGGATCTTCATGTTGGCTAATTAGGGAGATGTTTTTTAACTAAACCAGACAACCCCTTTAAGAAAATCTAATTAATTGTCAGCTATGAAGATCCTTATGTTACATAATTTATATCTGCGCCTCTAATGTTTGGAAAGTGACTGCCGGCCCCTGATGAGAATCTTTACATTCTGGATTCTTCTGGTGTCAGACTCCATCTACATCAGATTTGCGTTCCTTATATCAAAGCATGCAACAGATGGCGAGTTCTATCAATATTTACCCCTAAAGCAAAGATTAACTTCTCCGTATCTGTACTCTGCTCGAAAACGCAGACAAAGGAATTGATAATGTTTGCGTTAAATCTGCTGGAAATTATTGCCTCTTAGTTGAGAAGCCCGGAGATACGACTATGCACCAGAGACTCGGGAACGCAGGTGTTCGCGGATATCTTTGCATATTTAACAGATGCTAAGTGCATAAAAAACACTTTTCAAAACTTTGAACTAATGGATGTTTTGTAGATAAGCATCGAATAAGATAAATGGAAACATGGACTAGAACCGGAATATTCTGAGCGTCGCCGCTCTGAAGCGACGCAATGTTTCCTAAGTGTCGCCGCGTACGATGTGTCTTCATATAAAAGTAATTTGTGACTTTATTTAGGTGCTGTACATGTTCTTCTACTCAGGTTGGGAAAAGTAGAACTTTCTTGTTAGTCTCTTCATAGGTGGATAAAAAAAAAACTCAATGTTGAAAAGTATCAAAATATTAAAAGTAACAATGGGGCAGATTTACTTACCCGGTCCATTCGCAATCCAGCGGCGCGTTCTCTGCGCTGGATTCGGGTTCCGGCCGGGGTTCATTAAGGCAGTTCCTCCGCCGTCCACCAGGTGGCGCTGATGCGCTGAAGAGCATCGGAACGCACTGAAGTTCACCGAGCCGGGCTGAGTGAAGGTACGTGCAAGCTCCGTGACAGATTTGTTTTTTTTAAATGTGGCGGTTTTTCCGAATCCGTTGGGTTTTCGTTCGGCCACGTCCCCGATTTCCGTCGCGTGCATTCCAGCGCCGATGCGCCAGATTCCGATCGCGTGCGCCAAAATCCCGGGGAAATTCAGGGGGAAATCGGCACAAATCGGAAATATTCGGGTAACACGTCGGGAAAACGCGAATCGGGCCCTTAGTAAATGACCCCCAATGTTGTTAATATTTACAATGTTACTGATAGCAAAATTGTGTGTTCTACGAGTCCTTAAAGGTGCTTTTCTTCAAATTTCATTATTTTTCGTCCATAAAATAGGGCAGGGGTTAAATTTAGGGGATGCATATGGGACCAGGAGTCCTAGGGGTCCTATAAATTGTCAACTCCTCATGCTAAGGGACCATTACTATAAATATTTGGATAATATAATAGGGGTCAGTGTTTGCCTTTGATTCAAGAAACATTAAGGGAAACCTACCATTTGATTTGATGCAGTATGAAGCAAACATACCTTGAGACTGCTGTAGCTACACTGATGCAGGATCATATCTTGGTTAAACCAATCAGTACTGATGGTGATCGACTCCACATTGTGGATGCCGATACACCTCGTATATGTGCGCACGTTCGGGCACCAGTGGCATTTCTGCCAATCAGTGAGCCGGTTCGGAACAATATGGGGATAAACACCTGGGGAGAAATACATTACCTTCCCATCTGTCTATAAGACGTGATTAAGTATTTTTATTCATTTGACCTGATAGCGATAGATCTATTTGGTTAGAAATAAAAAGAATTGGACGGCACTCACCCGAATCCTGTGGCATAAAAAGTTCTTCTTTATTGAAAAAATAGAGACATCACAAACAGGTTGCAGCAGGGAGGGAGTGATGCGTGGTGCTTAGAGAGAGGCTACGGCCGTTTCGCGCTGTCTGCGCTTCTTCCGGCCTCCATGGCAGATACAACGGCAGATACAACAGGCATACCGGCAGTTCAAATCGCTGGCTCTGCCGGTATGCCTGTTGTATCTGCCGTGATACTCCCAAGTTATAAGTATATTTGTCCAGGGGAGAACCCCCTTTCAGCTTTATGTATATATTTTATTCAATATGTAATTATATTCTTTCTCTCTCTCCTTAGATGCCTCTCTGGCAGCATCGATTGTCCCCATTCGTCCTCGAATCTTTCAGTGTATGTCTGCTACAAGTGATGACCCCTTCCTCCAGTTCTGTTGAGAAGCAATTTACACTATTTTGGGCCACTACCCCTCAACTGTCCCACATATGCTTGAGGTCGATGGGACGATAAGTGATGGCACAAAAGAACTGCTAATTCGCGGCTCTTAAGTGCCTCGCTAGTCCCTTTGTTCCACACTGACTATATACTGGTCGATAGTGTGAGTCCGACCTATAGCGTGGGCTCAGTTTTTTCCCCAATACTCACCTGTTTTTCCATTGTAATTTGTCCTGTCTCCGATCGGCTCCCTTAACCAAAATGGCCGCCGCCATCCTCTTCTGATTTAGTGCGCATGCGCGAGTTGGTCCCGCTGGCCAGCTCCCGGCCATCCACCTCCGAAGCACTCTGCACTTCCGGTACTCCGGCGCAACTCCTCTGTATCCCCGGAGACAGTGACAACAAGGAACGGTACTTTGTAGCAGACGGTTTGTTTTGTATACACTCTTTTCGATTGGCTCTACTGACGATGGGGCGGTCCTTTCTCCAGAGGCTTTACTATTGTTTTTAATCCACTGTATACTCACCAATTCACTTTATTATCCACATCAGATATTATGTTTTTCTATTTGTAACACAACACGGTTGTTTGTTATATAATGTATTGTATATTTTCCTATATTGCACAAATATGTTGTTACCCAATCAGAATGTGGGTTGGGCTATATATATGCAAATGCTGGTCACTTGTTTGTATGCTTGAAAAAGGTGGACACACCGAAACGTTGCACCCTTGAAATAAAGATCACCCAGCTTTAATTCACCACCGGAGTGCTGCTTCTTCTTTAATATAGATAGATAGATAGATAGATAGATAGATATGAGATAGATAGATATGAGATAGATAGATAGATATGAGATAGATAAATAGGAGATAGATAGATAGATAGATAGATAGATAGATAGATAGATAGATAGGAGATAGATAAATAGGAGATAGATAGATAGATAGATAGATAGATAGATAGATAGATCGATAGATATGAGATAGATAGATAGATAGATATGAGATAGATAGATAGATAGAAAGATATGAGATAGATAGATAGATATGAGATAGATAGATAGATATGAGATAGATAGATAGATAGATATGAGAAAGATACTTAGATAGATAGATAGATAGATAGATATGAGATAGATAGATATGAGATAGATAGATAGATATATAGATAGATAGATATGAGATAGATAGATAGATATGAGATAGATAGATAGATAGATAGATATGAGATAGATATATAGATAGATAGATAGATAGATAGATAGATAGATAGATATGAGATAGATAGATATGAGATAGATAGATAGATATATAGATAGATAGATATGAGATAGATAGATAGATATGAGATAGATAGATAGATAGATAGATATGAGATAGATATATAGATAGATAGATAGATAGATAGATAGATAGATAGATAGATATGGGATAGATAGATAGATAGATAGATAGATATATAGATAGATATGAGATAGATAAATAGGAGATAGATAGATAGATAGATAGATAGGAGATAGATAAATAGGAGATAGATAGATAGATAGATAGATAGATAGATAGATAGATAGATAGATCGATAGATATGAGATAGATAGATAGATAGATATGAGATAGATAGATAGATAGATAGATAGATAGAAAGATATGAGATAGATAGGAGATAGATAGATATGAGATAGATAGATAGATATGAGATAGATAGATAGATAGATAGATATGAGATAGATACTTAGATAGATAGATAGATAGATAGATAGATAGATATGAGATAGATAGATATGAGATAGATAGATAGATATGAGATAGATATATAGATAGATAGATAGATATTAGATAGATAGATAGATAGATAGATAAATAGATAGATATTAGATAGATAGATAGATATTAGATAGATAGATAGATAGATAGATAGATAGATAGATAGGAGATAGATAGATAGATAGATAGATAGATAGATAGATAGATAGATAGATATTAGATAGATAGATAGATAGATAGATAGATAGATAGATAGAAAGATATGAGATAGATAGGAGATAGATAGATATGAGATAGATAGATAGATATGAGATAGATAGATAGATAGATAGATATGAGATAGATACTTAGATAGATAGATAGATAGATAGATAGATAGATATGAGATAGATAGATATGAGATAGATAGATAGATATGAGATAGATATATAGATAGATAGATAGATAGATAGATAGATAGATAGATAGATAGATAGATAGATAGATATTAGATAGATAGATAGATATTAGATAGATAGATAGATAGATAGATAGATAGATAGATAGATAGGAGATAGATAGATAGATAGATAGATATTAGATAGATAGATAGATATTAGATAGATAGATAGATAGATAGATAGATAGATAGATAGATAGGAGATAGATAGATAGATAGATAGATAGATATTAGATAGATAGATAGATAGATAGATAGATAGATAGATAGATAGATAGATATGAGATAGATAGATATGAGATAGATAGATAGATAGATATTAGATAGATAGATAGATATTAGATAGATAGATAGATAGATAGATAGATAGATAGATAGGAGATAGATAATGGATAGATAGATTCACCATGTCCCTGGTTTCTATGACTTTAGGACATTTGTTCCCATCTTATTACAGTTTTCCCTCTGTACAAGTTAAATCAAGATAAACTTGGTCCCAGCCCAGATGTGACTGGCAGATGCATCAGGAAAGGAAAAGAGAATAACTAATAGTCGCCGCTGGCAAAGAAGTAGCCCAGGAAAAGGAAAAAAAAATTAACACCATTCACTAAATTAAATCATGAAACCGATGAAAAGAGAGATCTGCTTCTGAGTCTTCTGTTCCTCCAGATGTTACATCTTCTCGCTCAAGGCAAGAAAATATCAAATAAAAAACTCACCGGGTTGTACAGAACGCGCCATAAAGATCCGATCTGTCAAATTTACTAAAACGGGAAACAAACCAATTAAAAGTTAGAGAATTAAATGTAAGACTTCAGTGACCTTGAGTGAAAATGGAGAAACACAGAAATATCCTTATATCTATATATCCAATGTACAGGCGGTCCCCTACTTAAGGACACCCGACTTACAGACGACCCTTAGTTACAGACAGACCCCTCTGACCTCTGGTGACCTCTCTGGATGTTACTATAGTCCCAGACTGCAATGATCAGCTGTAAAGTGCCTGTAATGAAGCTTTATTCATAATCCTTGGTCCAATTACAGAAAATAATTTGAAACTCCCAAATAATATATAAAGTTTCGAATTACATACAAATTCAACTTAAGCACAAACCCTAGGAAACTATCTTGTACGTAACCCGGGGACTGCCTGTACTCTATTCCTCCACGGTAACAGGCGCATGAGGACCCCCAAAGACACAGGGGGTGCCAGTCATTCTGCTCCATACAACTATGGTCTTACATGGGGCCCTGGTCATAAGGACCATGATGAGGCACAAAATAACTTCAGCTCCTGGAACACACCCTCTATTTCAGGCAGTAGAACCCAAAACTTAACCCAGCGGCAGACACAGAATGTTCTCCTCACGGATCCCCCAATATGTGGAGTCACTGTTGTTCCCGCAGTCTTTGCTTAGGTTTTCTCCGTTATGCCGCTGCCGCTTCTGTCACTGGACTCGCGGCACCTGGTCATCTACTTGTGGCAGAAATCATCAATCCAAAATTTGGCAGAATTTGTGCAAACAAATCCCTGAAAATGAATGTGCATGAAGACAATGGTGCAAATTTACTTACCGGTCCCTGCACGATCCCCGAGGTGCGTTCCCCGACTCCAATGCACAGCTGCCGCGATTGACTAACATCGTGCATCCGATATCCTGCATGTGTCGCTTCCCTGCTCAGGTCCGCCGGAGTTCACCTTCTTCTTCCCGGTGCATGTAAGTGCTTGATCTTGCGACACAATTTCAAAGTTGAATCCTGCAGTTTTTCCGAATCCGTCGGATAGTCCAAAGGTTACTTTTGATTTCTGTCGCATGAAAATCCGATCGCGTGCGACACAATCCCCGGAGTGTTCCCTGAAAAGTCGGAAAACCCGACGAAAATGCGGCCACGAGACCCTTAGTAAATAAGCCCCAATATCTGGTGGATAATTTGTCAAGGAATTGGTTCATTACAAAAATAACTGTTGATAGTATTACCCCAATAAGGATAGTGGGACTGATCTTTCAATTGGGCTCCAACTCAAGGTAAAGCCAGTTATTTAGTGCCACACTCGGAAACCTTTAATTCCTTATATTTAAGTCCCTTGGTTAGGCTACACTTGGTTATGACACCACACTACCACTAAGTGGCTTATATAGTCAATATTACAGTGCATTATTTGAAGGTATTTATATGTCTGTAACCTGCAAGGGTTAATGTAGTATGTACATTATGATTGTTACATTATGTATCCTCCTGAGAGGTAGCAGATTTGTGATTGGCTGTCACCACAGACAGTTCCAGAACAGAAAATTTGCTCTCTGTCTGGACTTTGTCATTGTCTTTTAACTCCAGTCTTCTGCATTAATTCTTCACAGAGACACATCTCTGCTATACTACAGATTACTGTCATGCTGTTGATGCAGCAGAGCCAACCTGGCTCCATAGCAGATTCTTGCCAGTGAAGGTAACTACTGATCTACACTGACGTTCCTGCAAGCCATCAGCCCTCATTATGGCCCCAGACAATCTAGAGCCCTGTTAGAGCCTCAGAATTAATAGATATCACCAGCCGGCTATTTCCTGCTATCTGAAGCTTGTCAATTTAACAAATTGCTAAGAATCTCTGTTCTATTAAGTTTCTCCGTGAGCTGTGGCTGCAGAGTGCCTCAGGTGGTACCTTCTACCCATACGGCCTCCTTCTGTTCTTGCTTCACCTCGCCAGCCTGCATGGATGCAGAAGAGGCCCACATCAGAACCTGTGACACCGGCAGCCTAGCCGCCACCATAGCTAATCACTCCAGGTTTTAGTTCCTGCTGTCGGCCCCAGTGGGGGTGTTGAACAAAATCATTTGCACCCTCTGTAGGACCTTGTCTCCACATACAATGCAAGTGCTAGAGGAATCATAAGAGGTGAAGAGAGATTCATTTTATGATCACTACAGCACTTTATGTACAAATATAATTGGATCCCTCTGAAAAGATAATATAAAAGATAATATTCCCCTATATCCACAGGATAAACGTCTGATCAGTGGGGACCTGACTGTATGAACCACCAGCGAGGACTGAAGGCTTTGTGTGGTGGCCATTCACAAACTTCTATTCTTGAAATTACTGGTGTCCCAGATACTGGACCCCACCAATCCCCTATTCCAAAGGCATAACTTAAAGGAAACCTACCATTTGATGTGATGCAGTATATTGGTTATATACTCATATTCTTCTACATCTGTGATTCCCTTATCCAAAATGGCCACGATAAACTCCCATTGTTACTGCGCATTCACAGCTCTGGGAAACTTCCGGTCATGCGCACTTGGGATATTGAGACGCTATTGACGGTATCGCCACCATAACATGTGTATAGAGACGCCAGGTACCGACAATCAGTATATAATTATGCAACAGATGTTTTATAGTACGATCATGTGGTCAGATATACGTATTTTGCACATGGTTCTATGCTATTAAAATATACACTCACCGGCCACTTTTTTAGGTACACCATGCTAGTAACGGATTGGACCCCCTTTTGCCTTCAGAACTGCCTCAATTCTTCGTGGCATAGATACAACAAGGTGCTGGAAGCTCCTCAGAGATTTTGGTCCATAGTGACATGATGGCATCACACAGTTGCTGCAGATTTGTCGGCTGCACATCCATGATGTGAAACTCCCGTTCCACCACATCCACAAAGATGCTCTATTGGATTGAGATCTGGTGACTGTGGAGGCCATTTGAGTCCAGTGACCTCATTGTCATGTTCAAGAAACCAGTCTGAGATGATTCCAGCTTTATGACATGGCGCATTATCCTGCTGAAAGTAGCCATCAGATGTTACAGGGTACATTGTGGTCATAAAGGGATGGACATGGTCAGCAACAATACTCAGGTAGGCTGTGGCGTTGTACCAAGGGGCCCAAAGAGTGCCAAGAAAATATTCCCCACACCATGACACCACCACCACCAGCCTGAACCGCTGATACAAGGCAGGATGGATCCATGCTTTCATGTTGTTGATGCCAAATTCTGACCCTACCATCCGAATGTCGCAGCAGAAATCGCGAATCATCAGACCAGGCAACGTTTTCCAATCTTCTACTGTCCAATTTTGATGAGCTTGTGCAAATTGTAGCCTCAGTTTCCTGTTCTTAGCTGAAAGGAGTGGCACCCGGTGTGGTCTTCTGCTGCTGTAGCCCATCTGCCTCAAAGTTGGACGTACTGTGGGTTCAGAGATGCTCTTCTGCCTACCTTGGTTGTAACGGGTGGCGATTTGAGTCACTGTTGCCTTTTGATCAGCTCGAACCAGTCTGCCCATTCTCCTCTGACCTCTGGCATCAACAAGGCATTTCCACCCACAGAACTGCCGCTCACTGGATGTTTTTTCTTTTTCGGACCATTCTCTGTAAACCCTAGAGATGGTTGTGCGTGAAAATCCAAGTAGATCAGCAGTTTCTGAAATACTCAGACCAGCCCTTCTGGCACCAACAACCATGCCACGTTCAAAGGCATCAAATCACCTTTCTTCCCCATACTGATGCTCGGGAGAACTGCAGGAGATTGTCTTGATCATGTCTACATGCCTAAATGCACTGAGTTGCCGCCATGTGATTGGCTGATTAGAAATTAAGTGTTAACGAGCAGTTGGACAGGTGTACCTAATAAAGTGGCCGGTGAGTGTATATATTTTGTTTTTATATGCACATGCACTTTATTTGATAGAGCGGCATCAGATGCTCGACCCAAAGCTTCATAATTTGGGGGAACAGAACTTCCCACGGTCGGACCCCCACCAATAATGCTGCGGGTAGAGGATAACAAAATAACGCGGGACAACTCCTTTAGGTCCATGAAAAAGTATCATGAAACATAAAGCAAAAACATGAGTGCAAGTGGAATAAATATATTGCAGTCTTCATAGGAAGCGAGAACATAAATATTCCAGAAATTTCTACCGTAAATCAATCACAAAAGTCTCGGGCAAGTCTCCATAACCGCGTTCATTCTCATCATCATCATCAGTGCGAGCTAAAGAAAAAAAAAAATCAGCAAACGCAGAGAGTTGTGCGGCTGCGGTCCCCTGACACCTCCGGGAGCCGAGGCAATCAGCAAAACATATTGAAAAAATATATTGACATCTTTTACAATTATAGGAGTGACACCGACATCCTGACATAGGAACGAATTTGGCTGACAAAATGATTTCACCGCTACAGATGAGAGTCCTGAATCGCCACGAGCCACGGAGGCGCAGGATGTCATTACTCACGTATTCCTGGCCGCACGCGACACAATGTCCTCATATCATCTGATATCTTATTATTCCTTATATTTATTTATTTTTCCCTTGTTTGCTACAGTTTCTATAGGTTACATTACATCCGGTCACGGAAGATTCCACTCAAAGAACCCGGGGTGGCCCTGCCCTATATACAAGGTCATATAGAACAGCGCCCCCCTGTGGCCTCCTCTTCTACCTTCTCCTGCCTCATGGAGAACTGACATTTGAGAAATCTGTTGCCTTAAAGGAAATCAGGATCAAGGATTATAAACCAAATACACTTACATGCTTGTGTGTGCCCCTTTATCAGGAAATGCTCTTCTTTGAACTTCTTGTGCCCTCAATTTTTAAGAAAATATGCTTTAAAGGCTATGCAAATGAGCCTGAGGGGCTCCAGGCTCCATTAACTTCTATGGAGAGTGGAGCCCCACAGGCATAAAAAGCTAAAAGAAGAGTGGGGGCACACACCAGCATGTAAGTGTACTTGGGTTATAATCAATAATCCTCATGGTAGATGTCCTTTAAGCTCCTGTTTCTGAAGGTTCTCCTGCTTTAGATCTCCTTTAGTGAAGATAGGAGACACCACAATGCTCCCTGGACACAAGTAAAATAACCCAGAGCCACAAGGATACACGAAGTCCATTGTACTTGTTACATATAACGGTTTACACAAGGTCGTGAGACTGAACAAGGTCAGGATCCAGCAGGTCGATGCCAGAGCTGAAGAGGAGCTCAGTGGGAGAGAATATTCCAGGGTGAGATGTGTTATTTTTATAATTTTAGGCATCTGATCCTGGTTCTGATCAATTTGGTCTGAGGTGAAGTCTGCAATTTTATACATTTTTATTTATGTTTATGCTATGCTGATATAAAAAAATTCTTTGCCAGCATTCTGAATCATGTCAGTACTTTATAATAATTGTTTTCACATTACCCGGCTCCCTGCCAGTAGCATGTAGTGAGTTCCTGGGGAAGGGCAGCTGCAGTCCGTGTGTGCCTATGTCAGTCTCCTCCACACTCATGCAGGGATGGTCTGGATTAGAGAAAAAATGTATGAGAAGACACAGGCTGCAGATGCCCCTCCCCAGGAACTCACCATATTCTGCTGGCAGGGAGCCAAATAATGTGAAAAAAACTATAATAAAATACTGAAATGATTCAGACTGCTGACAAAGGCATTTTTAAAATCAGCATAGCATATCAGAGGTTATTGAAACCTGTCACCAGCTAAAAATCTAATTCCTAGTGAATGGGTCACTTTAATTCGTGGTTCTGGAAAGGTTTGATTGGTCTTGGGTCTAATTAATTAAGGAATCTAGGCAGGGTGAAGGAAATTAAGTGTTTAATGTATTATTTTGATTCATATTCTGAACAGATAATTCATGGAAATATTTGGTTATTTAGAATTCAACAATTTGTTTTGCTTTTTGAACTTAGGGATGGAATTAATTCAGAATGTGGTTTAGGGTCTGAATAAAAATTTTTTTTTGATACTGAGATCTTATTGAATTTTTTTAGGTTTGCTTAAATTTGTTTTGGGTATGAATAATCTTATGGTTTAGTTAGAGAATTAATTTTGATTTAGAATTCTGGACTCCAAATAACAGCAAGTTTCTTGTATGGATTTTGATTCATTTAAAGGGGTCGGCCACTCTTTTAAATATGTTGCCAATGTGTCTTTACTTTTATGCTTCGCCATCCTCCTCCCTCTCCCAATTTCTCTCAGGAGAGACACAGTGGGTGACGTCACATGGATGACCTGGAGCAACGAGAGACAGGAAACTGTATATATGCAGGGGGCAGCATGCTGAGAACAGGGGGAGGCTGGAGATCTCAAAGGAGGCAGATGTACAGGAACATATACATGCAGAGACATGTCTAATGGAGGAGATTTTGTCCATTTTTAATCAAGATAATTGGGAAAACCGGACAAAAATGGATGCGTTAGAAGTTTGGTCTGGATTCTGAATTAATTAAAGGGTCTTAACAGTTTACAGGTCTGTTTAGGAAACTGCTTTTGAATTCTCATCAGAAGGTTTAATCTAATCTGTGGCCATTATGGATGGAGAAGTCTGTCCTGGGGGTCTTGATTTTATTTCGAGGTCAGGGGTCTGAATCTGTGTTTCTATCAAGGCTGGTTGCCCACGAGCAAGTTCAGCCTCCCTTATGGGCAACTAACCAAACTAAAGGGCGAGACACATGGAGGCACATTTACTTACCCATCCCGTCGCGATCCCCGATCCAGAATGTCCGATGAGGATTCGGAGCTGCCGCAATTTACTAAGATCGTCCGCCTGATATCCTACATGTGTCGCTTCCTCGCTCAGGTCCGCTGGAGTTCACCTTCTTCTTCCCGGTACATGTAAGTGCTTGGCTTGCGACACAATTTTTAATGTTAAATCCAGCGCATTGTCCGAATCCATAACAGTCCCCCGATTTGTGTCGCGTGAATGCCTGCGCCGATGCGGCAAAATCCGATCGCGTGCGACAAAAAGCCCTTCTAAATGCGGCACACATCGGAAATCAACGGATATTCTGATGATAGTGCGGTCCGCGGACCCTTAGTAAATGAGCCCCATGGTCCTTCTTATCTATACAGGCAATCCCCAGGTTACGCACAAGATAGGTTCTGTAGGTTTGTTCTTAAGTTGAATTTGTCGGAATTGTATATTTTATAATTGTAACTCCACACAAATTTTTTTTTTGGACAATTGGACACCTGTGATAACTGTTATAGCTGATTATTGTAGCCTAAGGGTAAAGTAGAGTAAATTACCAACATCCAGAGGTCCGTATGTACCTAGGGGTCGCCTGTAAGTCGGGTGTTCTTATACTCAGACTAGCGGTTGTCTCCTCATGTTATTCCATTGTTTCTTTTCTGCACATCCGTCATCTCCCCCTCGACTCTGGAGTTCCCTTTATTCTGGTAATTGTCACCCGCGCTGAAGGTTTCCATCACTGGATATTGTTTCCATCGGGTTAATATGATTCCTCTGATCCGTCATTCCAGGTAACGGGCGGATTCTGTGCTTTTGCTGTGTCCTTTCACCAGAGGAGATTTCATGGAATCAGATTTATTCTACATTCTGTTTCTTTAGAAATGTGACAGCATGCGGACGCCCAGGCCCAGCGTCACTGCACCGCGCCGCTTCTTCTGTGTATCCGAGCACAGATTGAAAGGTTCTCTAGGTGCAAACGGGACGAGGAGTTGAAAGGTAAAACACCTGATGTTGCACATTTGAAGTGAGAAATATGAGGAAAATCATGAAGAAATGTGTCTGGTGAAAAGAGAAAGGTAAAAAATATTTCTGATAGAGGGAAAGTAAAACCGCTGCACAGATATATATGAGATAAATAGATACATATACATATATATATATAGTCCAAAGAAAACTCAAAGCAGCACAACAGGTATCCAAAAAAAGCAGATGAATCCAGGCACAAAGGATCCTTCCAATAATAAAGATAAAAAGGCAGCACAAAAATTAAAGTTCAAAAAATGTTTTTTTAATCCATAACAGCCGACATTTCGGCTCTTACAAACCCGAGCCTTGAAAAAGGCTCGGGTTTGTAAGAGCCGAAATGTCGCTTGTTATGGATCAAAAAACCACAGGGGGACATTAATCACAGTGGGTCTCAGATTTGCCTATTTTTGCGCCTGATTTGTTTATTTTTTTTGCTTGTGATCTATGATGGATCTAGTTCTGCCTTAGTAAATGAGCTTTGGAATTCTGGCATGTCCGATTCTTTAGTGTCTAATTTTGCGCCAAAATTTTTACCCTACAAAGTAGATCTCATTTGAGACCAATAGTGGAACGAGATTCAAAAAAAGTGACAGAACGGTCAAGGCTTCATCTCTGCACATAAAGTCTCAGCTTGTACAATATCCGGACCACATTGTGATGTAACTGCAGGGACTAAAAGTTACAGAGATGTAAAAAAAAAAAAAAAATTCTTGCAGAAATGAGTCTTTTCCTTTTTTCTTATAATGTACAGGAAATGGAGTCTGATAATATTCTCAGATCTGTACAATAAGACAATAATCACTCCCAGAGATGATCCCATAGAAAGTGATGAAGTCGTTACTGGAGAAATTTTACATTTTAAAACTGCTCCAAAGTATTTTCCATGTTGCATAGAGGGAATTCTTCATTTGGCAAATGAAAACCTATGTTTTTAGTAATGAAAAGTGAAGTTTTTTGGAAGTGCAGCTGCTCACAGTAGGAGCATTTTGCGCCTTTTTTGCATCTTTTTAAGCGCAAAATTGTGATAGATCCCGTGCAAACATCTGTATAGCAGCCGCTCACTATGTCAGATAAGGCGCAGGGACTCAGAACCACTAAGTGCCGGACTTTGTTGTGCACCAGCAAATGGCACAAAAAAAGCACCAAATTAACAAAATGCGCCAGATTATTGCCCAAAAAAAACACTAGAAACAGTCAACTTTAATTTTTGTGCTGCCTTTTCATCTTTAATATATATATATTTAAAGATAAAAAGATAAATGAAAAGATAAAGGAAAAGATAAATGACCCCCAATAAGTCTCAAAAAACCTGCATTTGACAAAGAGCCAAAATGAGGTGCAAAAAATAGACTCATAACAGGCACCAAAAGACATCAGAGAAGGGGGAAATAAGATAAATGACCCCCATTATCTGTGAGTATTAGTCAGTGGATACCTGTCCCCAAGCTATATCTGGTGCACACAGAGCCACAATGTCCTGCACCAGCCCGAACTGCCCCCGGCTGCGCCCCATTCACACCCAGTTAACGTAGCGATGGCGCGAGGGTGGAAATATTCACTATTTAAGGCTAATCCTTCAGACATGGTATGACAAAACACTGGTGTCCTGATAGATCCCCCTGTGAGTCTAGTGCTCCCTCAGCTCAGCACTTCTCTTTCTTAGGTAATAACGAGGGAGATTTATTACCAGTGATGTGGGATACGACTGTTGTGTCTCTGACCGGATGTCGGCCTCTACACTATAATAGATTGTGGCGCACATGTAGTACATTGGGGGTCATTCACTAAGGGCCTGATTCGCGGTTTCCCGACGTGTTACCCGAATATTTCCGATTTGCGGCGATTCTCCCTGAATTGCCCCGGGATTTTGGCGCACGCGATCAGATTGTGGCGCATCGGCGCTGGCATGCACGCGACGGGAATCGGGGGGCGTGGCCGAACGAAAACCCGACGGATTCGGAAAAACCGCGGCATTTAAAACAAAAAATCTGTTGCTGAGCTTGCACTTACCTTCACTCAGCCCGAGCCGGTGAACTCCAGCGCGTTCCGATGCTTTTCAGCGCAGCAGCGCTGGTGGATGGCGAAGGAACTACCTTAATAAATCCCTGCCGGACTCGAATCCAGCCCAGAGAACGCGCCGCTGGATCGCAAATGGACCGGGTAAGTAAATCTGCCCCATTATTTTTGGTGCACAGTGATAGTAAATGAGACAGAAGGTCAGGATTGCCGGGGATTACATCGGCTTTGGGTCATGAGTTGCATTAAATTCCATGTCATGACAATATTTGTAGAGTTCCTTTCAGTAAAATTCTCGGAACTTACATGAATGTGACAATTTTATTTCCGGAGCCATAAAGTCTCCTGTAACATTTGTGCCGCGCACGCGGTGTCCTGCTGATTCTTGTTCCCCTTTATAACGCAGGTGCTATTGTTATTCCGCTCTCTGACTCCGTCAGTACTCTGGAAGAATTCCGGAAAACAATGTCCTTGTTTTGGAGGATTTACTGTATCATCATTGTATAATGATCACGTGCCATGGTCATAAAGATGTGTTAATTCTCTCTTTTTGTAGATTTTCTTCTCTTGTGAACTTGTACAGGACTCTCATCCCTCTGTTATGGATCTGCAGCGCTGCACAGGGCTTCCAAATCGGTCCCTGTCCCCAATGGGGCTCACAATCTAATCAACTTACCAGTGTGTGTTGGAGTGTGGGAGGAAACCAGAGGACCCGGAGGAAACCCACACAAACACGGAGAGAACATACAAACTTCTTGCAGATGTTGACCCTGGGACTTGAACCCAGGACCCCAATGCTGCAAAGCTTGCTTTATTTTATGCACCGCACAGATTGAAACTTCAGGGAAGACACATGAAAGTCATAGTGATTTAAAAATGGTGTTTTTAATGCTAGAAATAATGTAAATGACTTAAAACAGATATTCGCTGCCATACAGGACATGCAGGCGGTCCCCTACTTAAGGACACCCGACTAAGAGACGACCCCTAGTTACAGATGGACCTCTCTGCCCACTGTGACCTCTGGGGAAGCTCTATGGATGCTTTACTATAGTCCCAGACTGTAATGATCAGCTGTAAGGTGTCTGTAATTAAGTTTTATTGATAATCCTTGGTCCCATTACAGCAAAAATTTTGAAACTCCAGTTGTCACTGGGACAAAAAAAAAAAATTTGTCTAGAACTTCAATAATAAAATATACAGTTTCGACTTACATACAAATCCAACTTAAGAACAAACCTCCGGACCCTATCTTGTATGTAACCCGGGGACTGCCTGTACTTCTATAATGATCCAGTAGAAGCAACTCTTTTGTGACCGGAGCTCAAAAACGAAAAAGACGATCCATGCAGGTTTCCTCCTTATTTGTGCACCAAACACAAGGGATCACTTTCAGGGATAAGTCACCATTCAGACCAGAAACCGTCAATATTTTCACTCCTGTCCTAGTCTCCTCCACTCACTGCATATAAGAGACATATCCAGACATAGTGTAGACAGTTTCAAACTTTTAAAACTTTTATTTCCAGTTCTACTCACATATGTAGATAAAAAATGCGCATATCACAAATGACTCCACGAGGACGCCAATCCTTGCCCGCAAGATAAAAAATGCGCATATCACAAATGACTCCACGAGGACGCCAATCCTTGCCCGCAAGATAAAAAATGCGCATATCACAAATGACTCCACGAGGACGCCAATCCTTGCCCGCAAGGATTGGTGTCCTCGTGGAGTCATTTGTGATATGCGCATTTTTTATCTACATATGTGAGTAGAACTGGAAATAAAAGTTTTAAAAGTTTGAAACTGTCTACACTATGTCTGGATATGTCTCTTATATGCAGTGAGTGGAGGAGACTAGGACAGGAGTGAAAATATTGACGGTTTCTGGTCTGAATGGTGACTTATCCCTGAAAGTGATCCCTTGTGTTTGGTGCACAAATAAGGAGGAAACCTGCATGGATCGTCTTTTTCGTTTTTGAGCTCCGGTCACAAAAGAGTTGCTTCTACTGGATTATTGAATAGTGGATGTTTGCTGGATCCATCTAGGACCGTTAAGGATAGCTCATAAGAGGGAAGGTGCAGCACCACGCAATTTTTTGTTGACTTCTATAATGAAACTGTCTGATATGAGCTCCCTCTAGTGGTGACTGAAGGAATACAAAGTTTTGTTTCACTCTGACATTTTGGAGCTGTTGTTTTCGGCACAACTTGCTGTACATACACAACTACAATCTAATCTTTACACACGTTTTAATCGGTTTTCATTCAAATCAAGTTGTATAAACTATTTTCTCCATGACTTTACATATAGATAGAGAATAGAGATGAGCGAGTATACTCGTTCGAGCTTGATGCTCGTTAGAGTATTAGCGTACCCGAAACGGCTTGTTGCTCGGATGAGTATTTCGCTTTCTCGAGATTGAGCATTTACTTAATAAAACACAGTGAAGAATACAATGAAAACAGTGAACACAGAGAACACAGGATCATTTAAGTAAAGATTTTTTCGTACATCTACTAACTTTTCCGAAGACACGTGTGCCGAATGGTGTTCTTCACAATAGTATGTGAAGAACAATATGTATGGAAACATCTGCAATGTGTTCTTCACACATATTGTTCTTCACATACTATTGTGAAGAACACCATTCGGCACACGTGTCTTCGGATAAGTTAGTAGATGTACGGAAACATCTGCAATGTGTTCTTCACTGCGTTCTTTCAATGTGTTCTTTCAGTGAAAAATGCTCGAGTCTCCCATTGACTTCAATGGGGCTCGTTATTCGATACGAGCACTCGTGCAACCGGAAAAGTTTGACTCGAGTAACGAGCCCTCGAGCATTTTAGTGCTCGCTCATCTCTAATAGAGAACCCTTTTAGATGCAATACCCATAGGATTCCTTTCTCTGTCTCGCACATAATAAGCAGCCTTACAATGGAGAGAAACATTAAGGCATATAATGATCGGATAGCTCGGAGCACAACAATAGAAGGAGAACATGGTATTAATTAATGTCCAGCCCCATCTGCACATCCAATGAATTGCCATTTCCTCCATCCAGCCCGGGACATATTGGCAACACAGCAAACATTTACAATCCCTTCCCGGACAGTTTTATATTGACCTGGTGATGTGACATATCTACTGTCATCGAGCTCCAAAACAGGGGCCGCGTCCCGTCTCCTCTCCTTTATCCACACACAAGGAGTCGTTTGTCAGGGCGCCGGCTATAACTAGCCAAGATGAAGCTCAGCTAATTTAATAGGAAGTGTTCAATAGCTTCGACCCATCTGACAGCGTCTGGTGAGGCAGCTCCGCGCCGCAGCCTCTTTCATTATTTCACACTCTTTCTTCAGAATACTTGAGCAGTAAGTCAAAGAAGACGCTCAGGAGTCAATAGGGGCGACTTTTTCTCAAGGACATCCTTTCTGATGCCAGAAGCTGTCAGGAAGAGAAAACTCATGGAGTGAAGGTGAGAGGACGCTAATTAAATGCGCATTTCACCGACCAGAGAACCACAAGGCACAGCGTGCCGTACACTGCTCCGCCGACCGCCTGCCCGGGGTCACAGCTGCTGATCAGGGACAATCGCTCTACTTCACTGCTGCAGCCTTCATCTCCAGACCGCGCCACCGGTATCCTCCAACTCTGATTGGAATCCCTGGATGAGAATGATATTGAACAAGAAGGATAATAATGGTACAATTAATATTAACAAGCTAACAACAAGAATAATATTGGCAACTTCACCATTTTTATTTTAAACAAAACGGTCATCAAGTGTGAACATGAAAGAGTTTTTTTTACAGTTTTTGCGTTTTTTTTGCACAATTTTTTGGGAGCAGTTAGTAAATTTGTCTCTAATTTGCCACTTTTCTGGGTGCAAGCAAAAGTCCGCCACTTAGTGGTTTTGAGTCCCTGCGCCTTATCTGACATAGTGAACGGCTGCTATACAGATCTTTCCACCGCAGCTTTCACTAATTTGTACCGCAAAGCCTCAAAAAAAGTAAAAAATAATCAGGTGCACTTGAAAAAAACTTTTCATTACTGAAAACAAAGGTTTTTGCTTTGGAAGTGGAAAATTCCCTCTATGCAATATAAAAAAATACTTTAGGGCAGTTCTATAATGTAGAATTTCTCCAATAACAACTTCATCATTGTCTATGGGATCATCTCTGGGAGTGATTATTGTCTTATTGTACAGATCTGAGAATATTATCAGTCTCCATTTCCTGTACATTATAATAAAAAAGGCAAAGACTCCTTTGAGCAAGAATTTTTTTTTTACATCTCTGTAACTTTTAGTCCCTGCAGTTACATCACAATGTGGTCCGGACATTGTACAAGCTGAGACTTTATGTACAGAAATGAAGCCCTAAACGTTCACCGTTTTTGAATCTCGTTCCATTATTGGTCTCAAATGAGATCTACTTTGTAGGGTAAAAATTAGAGACAAATTTGGCGCAAATGACTTGAGACATGAGACAATTTAAAAATGCATTCATAGATCACAAGGCAAAAAAAAGAACAAACCAGGCGCAAAAATAGGCAAATCTATGATTAACCCCCACGCGCACCAGGACGCGCACCAGGTCATTACAGTACGTTCTTGCTTCCCGCACCGGGACATTCTATAACGTCCCGCTTCTGACACCGGCTCACGAATTAAGCTGGCACCAGAAGCAGCGTCTGTCAGCTGTCTATTACAGCTGACACCGCGGTGTAATACCCGCCATCAGAGCCGGCTCGATCGTGAGTGTCAACCCCTTACACACCGTGGTCAAGCATGACCTTGGTGTGTGAGGGGCTTCCCCCTATGGATCGGATCCCCCAAGCCGCTTACTGGGGGTCCGATCCTCTTCTGGGCAGCTCTGAGGTCTGCAGAGTGCCCCGGGGCTGCCTGATGTCTTGAGCAGTCAGACCTCTTCTGAGTCTGACTGTAAACTGTTTGCGTCTGCATGCTCAAACAGTTTACACTGCACTACAATTAATAAGTATTGGACTTGAACCAGCGAAAAAAAAAACAACCCAAACTTTCATTGCCCAAGAGGTTTATGTGCAAAAGTTTAAACATTTAAAGCATATGAAATAAATTTACATGTTAAAACAGGGTCCATAAAAAAATCCTTCCTCTGGGCCTGCCCTGGACCAGGTAAGATTTGTGCCTAAAAAGTAGCAAAAATAAGCAAAAAAGTGATACATAAGTGAAAAGTTGTATGAAACATCTGTAAAATAAAGATACATAAGACACAAGGTGCAGACCAAGGTGCACTGGAGAAAAGACAGCAAAAGTCACAGTAAAAAGTCGCAAAAATTACAAAATTTAGACAATTTAACTTGCAGAAATAAAGATGCATGTCCCCCACTGTAATGTATTGTCTCTGGAGAGATGTGTAATAATACCTCACACTGCTGTGCTCTGTGCTACCAGCTGCCAGTGTTATGTATTGTCCCTGGAGAGTTGTGCAATCACACCTCACACTGCTGTGCTCTGTGCTCTCTGCAGCCAGCCTTATGTATTGTCCCTGGAGAGTTGTGCAATCACACGTCACACTGCTGTGCTCTTTGAAGCTAGTACTATGCATTGCCCCTGGAGAGATGTGAAATCATACCTGACACTGCTGCGCTCTGTGCTCTCTGCCTGCAGTGTTATGTCTGATTAGATCTTTGTGTCCTCATACGCTGTGTTCTGTGTTCTAGGAGGTGTATAATTAGACCTCTCTGTATGCTGTCAGTAGCAGCAGGACTGTGAAATGTATTTGGATTTATAGCTGTAGTTCATAGTGTAGCTTCTCCAAGTGCACTGGGGATGTGTCCTCACACTGCTGCACTCTTAGTTCTGTGCACAAGCTGCAGACAGTGTTAGGTAGCAGCGCTGGACCCAGAGGCAGAGGGTGCGGCCTCTATCTCTGCACTGGGTGCGGGAGAACTGGGTGATGTATATTAATGGCTTCTTTATACTAAGCAGAAGAGGAATGTGTCTGATATAACATCCTGCTGATAAGTAATATTCTCTTAAAGGGATAGTGCCACTTAATTACAAAAGCATTTCTCCTTGGGGATTGGTCATCAGCAGCAGCGCACAGGACTGGGTTCTGCTGCTTCGGGAGCAGCGCACAGGACTGCTGTGGCACCTCTTTATGACACAGTAAGCTGGACAATGATGTCATCTTGTTTCCTGGAGTATCAGAAGCATCAGCAGGAGTAGGAGGACATTGTGGGAACATGGGAGAGGTAAGTGATATTATTTTTAGACAGTGGGGCTTATTTACTAATGGTCACGAATCGCACTTTCGGCGGACTCTCCGACGGTTTCAGGATTTGCATGGCTTTTTAAACAGGTGTCAGCGCTGTGAATGTGTTGCACACAATCGGACACAAATCTGGGGGATGAGCACGGGATTTAACTTTCAAAATGTGTCGCAAGACAATGCACTTACATGCACCAGGAAGAAGAAGGTGAACTCCAGCGGACCTGAGCGGGGAAGCGACACATGCAGGATATCGGATGCACAATCTTAGTGAATTGCAGTACAGTGCATTATTATTGTCGGACAATGCACTTTCTGTGAACTCAGCAGACAAGGTAAGTAAATGTGCCCCAGTGTGTGTAGTAAGTATAGTAAATATCTGAATTATGTATTTGTTTTAATTAAGATGTATCCAGTGCCCTAATGGTTAATTGTATATATATATATATATATATATAATGGGAGGCTCTGTCTGTACGTGTTGGCAGCTTAGGTTTATGTGGTTTAGGGTTAGTGACTTATGGTAGATCATAGATTAGTGTTAAGGGTTAGAGGGTAAAGTTACTGCTGTAGGGTCGCTGGCTCAGGGTTAGAGGGGAAGGTGTGTGGATACATTCCGGGTTCTCCAAGGTTCTGTTCTGATGATGCATTTGCAATGTTTCATGCAAAACACATCAACAAGCGCAAAAGCATTTGGTAAAATTCATCTACAAGATACATTTCTGATGAATTTTCTGGATGAACTCCCTGATGTTCTAATACTTCATGTACTTCACATATGAAAGTACAACGTGTGTTTTTAAAACAAATCTTTTCTTCGGTAAAAGGTAGTTTTTAAAAATGAAAATTAATAATATTGTTGTTGGCTGTATATGTTCTGCTCACATTGGCCCACCAATGGGTCTAACATGTTTTTTCCTCCATATTTAAATGTACTAGAGATATCCTAGTTCTTAACTTGAGCACATTGGGAAGGGGGGGGGGGGGGGATTTATAAACGCACTTGCCCTGCAATTCTGGTGGTTTGGCGGCAAAAACACTTTCCCGTCTTGTCCGATTATGGGGGTGTGAAGATGGGTATGACTTCACGAGAAAGGAGCGTGGCTGGTGGGAAATCATCTGGCATCTGGTGGGAGAAATTCTGGCACACAGTTTAGACCAACTAAAAGTAGGTCTAAAGTCGGAACCGACAGTGTAATACTGCACCAGGATTCATCATCACACTGATAAATCTGGCGCAGCAAAAGACTAGTGTTTTCCAGCTAGAAACTGGCGGAACCTGAGACACATTGTTAAATCCCCCCCCCCCTTTGTGTCACTCCTCATCACATAAAGCCTCTGTAAAATCATCTATATGGAAGTTCTCATGTTTACTATCATGAGTAATATTTTTTGTTTCCGTATCTATACAGTAAGTGCAACACCCCTGCCAATGCAAGGATTAATTAAGGTGTTGTAAAACTAATTCTCTTACTGAATCTCCTTCCACTGGATCTTCTGTCCTCTTCCACTGGATCTACTGACCTTTTCCACTGGATCTCCTGGCATCTTCCTCCAGATCTTCTGACCTCTTCCTCTGGATCTTTTAACCTCTTTTTCCTATGGATCTCCTGGCCTCTCTCTCCAGATCTTCTGACCTCTTCCACTGGATCTCCTGGCCTCTTCCTCCGGATCTTTTGACCTCTTCCTCTGGATCTTTTGATATCTTTTTCCTCTGGATCTCCTGACCTCTTCCTCTGGATCTCTTGACCTCTTCCTCTGGATCTCCTGACCTCTTCCACTGGATCTCCTGGCTAGAGATGAGCGAACATACTCGTCCGAGCTTGATGCTCGATCGAGCATTAGCGTACTCGTAACTGCTCGTTGCTCGGACGAGTATTTCGCCCGCTCGAGAAAATGGCAGCTCCCGCCGTTTTGCTTTTTGGCGGCCAGAAACAGAGCCAATCACAAGCCAGGAGACTCTGCACTCCACCCAGCATGACGTGGTACCCTTACACGTAGATAGCAGTGGTTGGCTGGCCAGATCAGGTGACCCTGGGATAGACTAGCCGTTGCCCGCGCTGCTCGGATCATTCTCTGTCTGGATGCCGCTAGGGAGAGAGCTGCTGCTGGTCAGGGAAAGCGTTAGGGTGTTCTATTAGAATAGTGTTAGGCAGGAGTGATTCTACAACAACCCAACAGCCCTTCTTAGGGCTACAATAACGTTATAATTTTTTTTTTTATTTGCTTGTGGCTGGGCTTGCTGGCACTAGTAGTGCAGCTAGTACCATATTGTGAGGAATTAGCAGGGGGACTTGCTACCGTTGTGTTTAGCTCTTAGTGACACACATATCCACCTCAAACACCAAAGTGGGAAAATTTATTAGGGGTTTGATTTCAATTAGGCACAGTCTGCCAGTTTCTTTTTATTTTACGTTTATTTTTTTCATAACTCAGCGTCATCTCATCTGGCATAGTAGTGTGCTTTCATACTTGGCTAGAAAATAGCCATAGGAGAATCCAAACGGCTTACTTACGCCTACAGTAGCGTTATATATATTTGATTTCTGGTTGATCTGCTGGTGGCTGTCCTTGCTGCAGTGCATCTACTAGCAAATTGTGAGCAATTTGGAGTGAGACTTGCGACCACTGTGTTTTGCGCTTAGTGACGCACATATCCATCGCAAAGACCGAAGTGGGAAAATTTATTAGGGCCCGGGGTTGGATTTCAATTAGGCACAGTCTGCCATTTCCTTTTTTATTTTACGTTTATTTTTTTAATAACTCAGCGTCATCTCATCTGGCATAGCAGTGTGCTTTCATACTTGGCTAGAAAATAGCCATAGCAATAGGATAGCATCGTTTGGTTTTAAAAACTAAAAAACACACAAAAAAAAAAAAAACACAAAAAAAAGTTAAAAAAAAAATTAAAGTTATAACTCTCATTTTCAAAATGTTTAACCCGAGGGCTAGGGGTAGAGGACGAGGACGGGGACGTGGGCGTCCAACTACTGCAGGGGTCAGAGGCCGTGGTCCTGGGCGGGGTGAGACACCACCTGCTTATGAGGGAGCAGGGGAACGCCGCAGAGCTACACTCCCTAGGTTCATGTCTGAAGTTACTGGGACTCGTGGTAGAGCACTGTTGAGGCCAGAACAGTGCGAACAGGTGATGTCGTGGATTGCCGACAATGCTTCGAGCAATTTGTCCACCAGTCAGTCTTCCACGCAGTCCACCCATGTCACCGAAATCGGCACTCCTCCAGCTCCTGCACCTCAGCCTCCTCCCCCCCAGAACCGGCATACTCTGAGGAACTGTTTTCTGGACCCTTCCCACAGTCACAAACCACTTGTCCGGTTGCTGATGAGCAATTTTCCGATGCCCAGGTTTTCCACCAGTCGCAGTCTGTGGGTGATGATGACCTTGTTGACGTACTGGAAGAAGTGTGTAAAGAGGTGTCCGATGATGAGGAGACACGGTTGTCAGACAGTGGGGAAGTTGTTGTCAGGGCAGGAAGTCCGAGGGGGGAGCAGACTGAGGGATCGGAGGATGATGAGGTGACAGACCCAAGCTGGGTTGAGAGGCCGGGTGAACACAGTGCTTCTGAGACGGAGGAGAGTCCTCGACCAGAACAGGTTGGAAGAGGCAGTGGTGGGGCCAGACGGAGAGGCAGGGCCAGAGCTGGTGCATCAGCGCCAAATGTGTCAACTAGTGAAGCTCCCGTGGCGAGGGCTCCTGCGGCGAGGGCTAGATTTTCAGAAGTCTGGAGGTTCTTTAAGGAAACACCGGATGACCGACGGACTGTGGTGTGCCACATTTGCCAAACCAGGATCAGCAGGGGTTCCACCACTAATAGCTTAACTACCACCAGTATGCGCAGGCATATGAATGCTAAACACCCCACTCAGTGGCAACAAGCGCGTTCACCTCCGGCCGTGCACACCACTGCTCCTTCCCCTGTGTCAGCTGATAGTCAGCCCCCTGCCCAGGACCCTGCCACAAAAACCCCATCGTCGCCTCCACGATCCTCCACAGCATCCACCAGCATTCAGCTCTCCATACCCCAGACGCTGGAGCGGAAACGCAAATATAGTGCAACCCACCCGCACGCCCAAGCCCTTAATGTGCACATCTCCAGATTGCTAAGCCTGGAGATGCTGCCCTATAGGCTAGTAGAGACCGAGGCCTTTCGCAGCCTCATGGCGGCGGCCGCCCCTCGGTATTCGGTCCCCAGCCGCCACTACTTTTCCCGATGTGCCGTCCCAGCCCTGCACCAGCACGTGTCAGACAACATAATCCGTGCCCTGACCAACGCCGTTTCTGACAAGGTCCACCTGACCACGGACACGTGGACGAGTGCTGCCGGGCAGGGCCACTATATATCGCTGACGGCACATTGGGTTAACTTGGTGGAGGCTGGGACCGAGTCTGACCCTGCGGCTGGTCATATACTGCCGACGCCGAGGATTGCGGGGCCTACCTCGGTCCAGGTGTTTCAGGCCTACTATGCCTCCTCCTCCTCCCACCCCTCCTCCACCTCCTCCTCCGAACGACCATCCGTGGGCATGGCGCCATCAGTCGGTAGCTCTAGGCACAGCAGCAGTGCCGTCGCTAAGCGACAGCAGGCGGTGCTCAAACTGCTGAGCCTAGGTGATAAAAGGCACACCGCCCAAGAGCTATTACAGGGCATTCCACATCAAACTTGTTAACTTTGTCGCCACCGTGCTGTGTAAGCCACAAAATATACTGGAAAACTTTTTTCATTTACGGATATTATTTCAGCGCTTCTTGCGCAGATGTTTACATTCCCCTCACCCGCCATATCCTAAACTTATAAGAACGCTACTATACTTGATCTTATACAAAAGGTTCTTAGAAGTGCTGTTTGGGGAGTAGCCTAGAGACAGGGGCTTGGATTGGCGAAAGCTCGCCTGGCAGCGGAGCGCCAGCTCCATCCCAAGATCCAACTAACATAGTTTTAACTGCAGCACTTTTAATCTACTACTAGTTCACTGCCTCCATACATGGTCCCCTTATCAAACGAGCTGTGTCAGGCAGAATTTTGGATTGTTTTCATGGCTTCCATGTTAACTTTGTCGCCACCCTGCTGTGTAATCCACAAAATATACTGGCAAACTTTTATCATGTACCGATATTATTTGAGCGCTTCTTGCTCACCTCCTTTGGTTCCTCTCTGCCACCCATTGGTTTGAAGCCTGAGTCCATTTAGGGTATGTCGCCATGCCACTCTCTAGCCTGCCGCTGCTGCCGCTGCCTCTGCATGTCGTCCCCTATAGTGTCAGGGTCAATTATTGGATGTTTTAGATGCTATCTAGCTTCATTCTGTCACTCTGTCATGGCCATGCTGTTGCCCATAATTTTGGCATAATGGTGCGATTAAGCAGCCTCAGAGGCATCCATGCATGCTGCCCCTGCTGTTTCCTGTCCATTTCCGTGGTGTTTCCATCCTTTTCTGAGGTTCCCAGGTGTTTGGCCAAGCTTCCCTGTGCAGAGCCTTGGTCCCCTTGAAAAATGCTCGAGTCTCCCATTGACTTAAATGGGGCTCGTTACTCGAAACGAGCACTCGAGCATCGGGAAAAGTTCGTCTCGAATAACGAGTACCCGAGCATTTTAGTGCTCGCTCATCTCTACTCCTGGCCTCTTCCTCCAGATCTTCTGACCTCTTCATCTGGATCTTTTGACCTCTTTTTCGTCTGGATCTTCTGGCCTCTTCCTCTGGATCTCCTGACCTCTTCCTCAGCCTTCGTTCATGCACAATATTCTTCCGCAGTTTCTTCTCCTCTTCTTCCTCTTCTTATTTTACTGTAATAAAGAGACAAGATTTCACATATTCATTTAAATCTCATTAACATAACAACAAATTGTGATGATTTCCGCCACCATTCTTATATTTGATTGGGAACGCTAATTGAACCGTTAGAAATTAACTTGCAAGATAAACATCCGAGCGGCAGCTTCATTAAGACATTGAGCTCCTTCCCGTCCTCTTCTAAGAACTCATTCCAAATTTTAGACAATTAGGAAGAAAATCACCTTCATTAAGATCCTGAATATTCATGGGGTCTGTTATGAAGAAGATGCAATCAGTAGGATCCAGCGCAGTCAACAGGTCACATTTATACATCTATAACATACGGAGGACAGTGTGGTTTTCATTAAAGGGAACCTGTCAGCAGGCGTGACCTCACAGACCACAGCCAGTGTTATGTATTGTCCCTGGAGAGATGTGTAATCATACCTCACACTGCTGTGCTCTGTGCACTCTGCAGCCAGTGTTATGTATTGTCCCTGGAGAGATGTGTAATCATACCTCACACTGCTGTGCTCTGTGCACTCTGCAGCCAGTGTTATGTATTATCCCTGGAGAGATGTGTAATCAGACCTCACACTGCTCTGCTCTGTGCTCTCTGCAGCCAGTGTTACATATTATCCCTGGAGAGATGTGTAATCAGACCTCACACTGCTGTGCTCTGTGCTCTCTGCAGCCAGTGTTATGTATTGTCCCTGGAGAGATGTGTAATCAGACCTCACACTGCTGTGCTCTGTGCTCTCTGCAGCCAGTGCTATCTATTGTCCCTGGAGAGATGTGTAATCAGATCTCATACCGCTGTGCTCTGTGCTCTCTGCAGCCAGTGTTATGTATTGTCCCTGGAGAGATGTGTAATCATACCTCACACTGCTGTGCTCTGTGCTCTCTGCAGCCAGTGTTACGTATTGTCCCTGGAGAGATGTGTAATCAGACCTAACACTGCTGTGATCTGTGCACTCTGCAGCCAGTTTTATGTATTGTCCCTGGAGAGATGTGTAATCAGACCTTTGTGTATGTTGTTAGTAGCAGAACAACTGTGAAATATGGATTTACATTCCAGGATTGTAGCTTCCCCAAGTGCACTGGGGGAAGTGTCCTCACACTGCTGTGCTCTGTGCAGCCAGTGTTATGTATTGTCCCTGGACAGATGCCTAATCAGACCTTTGATTGTAATGTTAGTAGCAGCAGGACTGTAAAACAGGGATAATTAATATTCTAGAATTGTAACTTCCTACAGGTGTACTAATGGTGTGTCCTCACACTGTTGTGCTCTGTGCTCTCTATAAAGACATCTTACATATGCTCTAAATTACTGCTATAATAGCCAACCAAAACCTGCTGAGAAGTTGTGGATTTGTGGAGCAAATCAATTTAGAGAGCACAGCAGTGTGAGGACATGCCTAAAGTGCACTTGCAGAAGCTACAATCTTTGTATATAAATCCACTATCCTGCTGCAACTAACAACATAACAAGGTATTTTAAGCATCTCTCCAGGGACAATACCTTTCAATGGCTGTAAAGAGCACAGAACACAGCAGTGTAAGGACCCCAATGCACTTGTAAAATCCTGGCATATAAATCCATATTTCACAGTGCTTCTGTGACATAACATACACAAATTATAATGTAGGTATAGGTATGATTACACATTTCTCCAGGGACAATACCTAACACTGGCTACAGAGAGCAAAGAGCACAGCAGTGTGAGGTCTGATTACACATCTCTCCAGGGACAATACATAACACTGGATGCAGTGAGCAAAGAGCACAGCAGTGTGAGGTCTGATTACACATCTCTCCAGGGACAATACATAACACTGGATGCAGTGAGCAAAGAGCACAGCAGTGTGACATCTGATTACACATCACTCCAGGGACAATACCTAACACTGGCTACAGAGTGCACAGAGCACAGCAGTGTGAGGTCTGATTACACATTTCTCCAGGGACAATACCTAACACTGGCTACATAGTGCACAGAGCACAGCAGTGTGAGGTCTGATTACACATCTCTCCAGGGACAATACATAACACAGGCTGCAAAGAGCACAGAGCACAGCAGTGTGAGGTCTGATTACACATCTCTCCAGGGACAATACATAACACTGGCTGCAGTGGGCAGGGAGCACAGCAGTGTGAGGTATGATTACACATCTCTCCAGGGACAATACATAACACTGGCTGCAGAGAGCACAGAGCACAGCAGTGTGAGGTCTGATTAAACATCTCTCCAGGGACAATACATAACACTGGCTGTAGTTTGCATCATCACTACTGCTGACAGGTTCCTTTTCAGAGGGATTTTTGCAAGATTTTGATACTTTAAAGACTGAGTCTTGAGTTAAGGTCCCACCTGGTGCCAGTGGTGTTGCACTACCTTCAGTTCAATATCCATACAAGGAACAGAAGAGAAAGCAGAAGGGTTTGTCCTCCCTGTATACAGTACGGTGCTATGAACGGGTCTGGAGCTGGACCAGGACCTCCACTCTGAGTCTTCTCTGTGTCTCCCCCGGTGGACGCCATGATAATGACAAGTCTTGTGATTCTGGGTCCCTGGTATTTTGTGCAGTGTCTCTTCTTATTGTAGCTCATTCAGGGCCATAGATGAACCCGGCAGATGATGACGACAGAACAATAGAGAATCCCTGAGTTAGCGAGACAATGTCTAATTGTCTGCAGCTGGATCCGCAGCGGATGGGAATTACAATGAGTTAATTGTCAACCTGGTGACACTCTAATTAACCTATCATCAGGATTCATCTCGCTCAGAGCAGATTCTCCAAATTACTCAATTATATCAGTGGTGAAAATATCCCATCAGTATTTAAACCAATAAAAACAATGCCGCCGTTTAATGTACGCAGCCCCTCCGAAGGACGCCGAGCACATTACCATACGCAGCGAGGGGTTAAAACCGAGAGCTACTTAACCAGAAATGGCGGCTCATCGCAGTGACAAGGCGTCCGGCCTTACGGCTCAACCGCCCCAGTGGATTAAACAATTGCGCGTGCTGTAAGGGGTTAAAATACCTTGGTCTGATACTGTCATCTGCAGGAAGGAACAGCCTTTAGTTTGAATACTGCCCTCTAGAGGCAGGGAAGGGCAGTGCATTAAGGAAAGTGCTCTCATCACTGCTTATGTCACCGGCTAGTTCACATTTGTTTACATTGTTTTTCACTGATCCGTTTTCCATGAAAAAAAAACATATCCTATTTTTTTTATGGATGTGGTGTAGGGGCTTAGTGGTTAGCATTACAGCCCTGCAGCGCTGGGCTGTCCCATGTCCCATGGTCAACATCTGCAAAGAGTGTGTATGTTCCTTCCGTGTTTGTGTGGGTTTCCTCCGGGTCCTCCAGGTTCCTCCCACACTCCAAAACATACTGGTAGGTTGATTAGATTGTGAGCCCCATTGGGGACAGGGACCGATTTGGCAAGTTCTGTGCAGCACTGCATAATCAAATAAATTATTATTATCACAAAGGGCAATAGAAGTTTATTGGTCCACAAAAAAAAAAAATGGATGAAACGTCCGTTTTTTGGGGTTTTTTTTAACTGATGAGGCTGAAAAACCAGTTAGAATGTTTTCATGTTACAATGTTACACCTTCAGATTTTTTTCTTGCAGACACGGAGAAAAAAACGGAATAAAAAATGAGACACAACAGAGACCAAACTCAACGGATGCGCAACTGAAGCAAAGCGCCATGGCCAATGTTAGAGCCCTATGGCTCCCAATCCCCTATATACATGCACACTTGGCACATCTGAGGATGCATATTTTCTTAATGGGGAAAGGAGAATAACCCCCGGCCAAACAGCTTCTGTTAGTGTCATATGTCTTTAAAAAAAACTAAAAAATTGGGTGTGCTGCACTGACCCCCAACATCTGCTATGGGGAGGTCCCAGTCCACAGGATTTGTTCTTCTGGGATGAAACACGAATGAGAACCTAAATACATAGAGGGATTGAGGCTTGTGGTTACATAGATGAGGGGTCACAAATAATAATGAAGCCGCCTCCAGGACCCGCATGACTCTTGTGGGTCCATTTTTTACCACTTTATAACAATCCCCTTAATAATGGGCGAGACATTACCCCCCGATCCGCGGAGACGGAGCAAGGTCTCCCGTGTAACTCCTGGTGGATAATTACGAGGAGCGTTTTCCTCTTATTTTTGCTCTTATTTTCAGTAAGTATCCAAGGATATTTCAGGTCACATTGTAAAGCGTCTTAGTCATTGCCGTCCATTGCTATGTCCCCGCGTTCCCTATTCACGTATGATGCCATTGTCATTCCTATAAAATAGAGTAATCCACTACTACACAACTCCTCATACAATACTAATGGTTGTGTCACACTGAAGACCAAGGACTTCACTACAGGAGGTGGATAATGGGGAGGACACAATGAGCCGCTGACAAGTCTGGAAGTAATAACAATCCTACAACTTCGGATACAGGGACCTGACTTTTCTTACATATGTGTAATACTAAGCCTGGCCACATGGGGTGCTGTTAAAAAAACAGGAAAGATACAGAATAATAAAATTCTAGTAAAAATGTAGCAGATTTTATCTAGAGTTTACCTGGAAATGCTCTTTCCTTCAGAAGTTGCTCATGGATCGGTTCCACATAAATGGGACACATATTGGGGCAGATTTACTTACCCGGTCCATTCGCGATCCAGCGGCGCGTTCTGTGTGGAGGATTAGGGTCTTCCGGCGATTAACTAAGGTAGTTCCCCCAATGTCCACTAGGTGTTGCTGCTGCGCTGAAGATCACCAAGCCAAGCCAGGTGCAGGTAAGCGCGTGTCAAGCGACACTTTTTTTTTTTTAAATGCGGCTGTTTTTTTTAATCAGTCGGGTTTTCGTACGGCCACGCCCCCCTATTTCCATCGTGTGCATGCCATCGCCGATGCGCCACAATCCGATCGCGTGCGCAAAAAACTCGGGGCAATTCAGGAAAAATCGACGCAAAACAGAAAAATTCGGGTAACCCGCCGTAAAAACGCGATTCGGGGCCCTTAGTAAATGACCCCCATAGAATCTGAAGCAGACGGTTCTGTAATTCTGTGTCCTGCAAATCCAGGTTCAGCTCTCATCCATTATCAATAGCAGCTGCTGCAAGGAAGGGGCCCAGTAGCTACAAGGACCAGAACCAGTTGTCTCTAGCTCCATGCTCCTGGCTTAGGGTGATGCCACAAATTGGCGTTTTGAACCCGTTTTGAATCAGTTTTTGGCCCGTTTTTAGGCAAAAAGCATGCGTTTCGCTTAAAAACGGGTGAAAAACGGATTCAAAACACCATGTGTGGCATCACCCTTAGGTGGAGACGATCAGCTACCAGCTAATGGTGTAGGGAAGGGGGTGGTATTGGCCATACACCCTGAGGATAGGCCAAACACTTCTCGGCCAGGATCACATCCCTAATATAGTCTTCTACAAAACAGCTGCTGCTCCTGCACTTTCCTAATACAAGACTCCTAATGGCTCCTTATAAGGAACAAAGATGCAAAGAAAACGCAGGTGCAGATCTCCGCATCGTATAATAGTTTTCCGAATGCAGAAGGAGACTATCATCAATGTAAATGACGGCGCCCGGCGCGGTGCGGAGATTATTGTGATGGATATTTCATTATGCAATACCTGTCACTATAATACCTGCTCCCCCGCTGGGCGCCAGTGATTACTTTGAAGTTAATCCTCTGCCTCTGTTCAACAAGTGTAATACACTGACGAAATCTGCGGCTTATGCGTTTTCAGGGATTTCACGTCTTCCTTAGACCCCACAAGCGGACAGGCTCGCATTCTACCAAAAGATACTTTATCGCAAATTTCTTCTTTCCAGAATTTTAATGATAACTTGTTGCGCCTTCAGGAGAAGAAGTCTGGTGTCTGGTTAAAGGATCCACAAAACGAGCCGGTTTGATGTTTTGTTACAATGTTTCATGTCTTTGACCATTGATAGATAATATTTACTGGATGATTGTATGAGTATTGTGATACCACAGGTCTGTATACTCGTCCTACACATTTTCACAGGTGTCATTACAGCATCTGTAGCATTGGGGCTTATTTGCTAAGGGTCCGCGGATGCACTTTCATTGGATTTTAGAAATTTTGGGGATTTGCGCCGCTGGGACAGGTATTCAACTGGGGATTGTGTGTCGCACGCAATCGGATTGTGGCGCAGCGACGTCGGCTTCCATACAACAGAAATCAGGGAGCGTGCCGTCGGATGGTCTGACTGATTCGGATTGAGCGCAGGATTTTGTATTCAAATTGTGTCGCAACCAATGCACTTACATGCAGCAGGAAGAAGAAGGTGAACTCCGGCAGACCTGAGCGGGGAAGCGACACATGCAGGATATTGGGTGCACGATCTTTGTGAATCGCGACACAGTGCATTGACGTCGGACAATGCACTTTGGGTGAACTCCGTCGGCCGGGTAAGTAAATGTGCCCCATTGTGTCGCTCTGTGCTTATACAATGAGCATTAAAATCAAACATTACAAAATCATCATGGCCCAGGAGCACTAGAGGACAATGGGTCAAGTCACTAGACCCTTGAATCAGAAGATAATGGTGTTACTAATAATTTAGAGAGAGCATCATGCAGACCCCAACCCTAACTGTCTATACGGGGGCTGTATTGACTTTTATGCACATGGTCTCGGGGATTGTGTGAGCCCCTGTCACTCAGTGGAACCTTTGCTTTTGTCTAATTCTTTGGAATACAGTTACCTGCTTGTGTAATGTCCTGCTGGACGGGTCATCAATAACTTTAGCTCCAGTTAGTCTCCAGGTCGGCTGTGGAGGGTCTGGCCAGCTCTCCAAAGTTTTCTCTAATTCTTGAGTTCCCATGGTTTGGCATCTATTCGTTAGTTATCCTTTGCTACCACCTACTGCCCAATGTAGTCTTAACACCTGCAGTACCATATACCTATTGCTGAAGGGTTAAAAAGATGTTTTTGTTATGTTGCAATCCTTGTTATCTTTCCTGGAGAATCCCTGGCTGGGGATTGGTGGGTTGTCTGGAAATCCCCAGAACAGACAGTTTATAAATTCTCAGTGTTAATAATAATAATTCCTTTATTTATATAGCGCACACAGATTACGCAGCGCTGCACAAAGCATGTCAAATTGGTCATTGATATTTCCATGAGCTTATAGGAGGACCAAGTATTTCAGTCTTCCTGCTGATACCTCTTTGTTAAGTCTGTATCTCTGTGTGCTTATACAATGTAGACTGCCACCTTGGTGTCCATGCAGAAGACTTACCTACTAGACAGCCCCCTGACCACTAGACTAGGGCTGAAGTACTTTTCAGGTTCCAGGTGATCCCTGGCTGCTGCCACTAACACCATGGGGCTCCCCTTCTCATCTGCTCCGGAGATCTAACAATGCACATACATCGGGAGTCGCCAAGGGGTATCCCTTTACAACATCACAGACTCCCCTTCATCTTGCATCTCCTTGCTGGCCCTGATGGGTGAGACTTAGACCAAGCCACCATCCAGCTGCCCCCACGGTCAGGTCCTGGTGGGGGGACATTATAGCATGACATGTCTTTAGAATCATCAACTACTGAATAGTTCTGTCTTGTCCACTCGCAATGAATGGTAAAAGAACTTCTAACTCGCGTACCAATAGATGGTCACATACATCTTCCATCTGTTGGAGGGCCGGACATTTAACACTTCTCCACTTTCATCAATGTGATATTTCCCACAATGTTGTAATTCCCAAGAAGAATAAAGAAAGAAAATCAACTTTATATGAGAACCTATATTTCACGATTCAGCGGTTCATTGCTACACCGAGACAGTATCAGCCCCGGTGCACACAAGGTCCTGGAGCTACAGGTCTCCTGGTCGGGGGGTATTTGGTTTAAGAGACCCCAAGCATAGTTATGAAGTCTGAAGAATCCAGTCTTTACCACCCCCTAAACATACAAGCAGGTAACTGCAGGACGTTGCGTGCACAGACATGTTGGCCGCCCTCTTCTCTGCCGCTTTGTTGGGTTAATATGATGTCTTCTACCTGTGTCATCCACAATCATGAATCCCATCACAACGTGCCTCCACTCATTTAGAAAAAAAACCTGAAGATTGCAATTGTCTGGGGCTCGCCAGGCACTCGACACTGAGAGTAATAGAAAATGACATATCTGGGGTTAAGTAGCCAAACAAGCACGGCGGCATCCTTCACCCACCGCCGGGACGCGGCCTCCGCCATCACTTCAAAGGAAACAAAAATTCAATAAACATTTCAATAAATAATAGGGACGTCGCTGTCAGGGTAACGTCTCACGATCCCTCACTCCAGACTTACATAAATCTCATTATTCAGGATCTTCAATCCGTTAAACATTCCGAGTCGGAATACGGGAGCTTTTATTTTTTAATAGGGCAGGTAATTGAGGCAAGTGCCATTGTAAGCGGCTCATCGGAATATTCCACACACTGGAAACCTGCTCCTCCGCTCATAATGTGATATAAAGCCATCACTGCGGATGAGGGGCCGGGGTGGGAGCGCAGACGGTAATTGCTTTGATATTTAAGACTTCAAAGTGCAGATTGTGTCACTATAATGTCCCTATGTGCAGCGCAGACATCATAATGTTCTATTAGGTTTTACATGAAGTCGTCTTAATGTTCTGCTCACATTCATCGCATTATAGCGGCGCAGCAGTCAGGTGTGAGGGGTCAGCGCGCCACGTGTCAGGACACACTGTCCAATATCTCTATAGAATCTACAGTATGCCCGGGTCATGTGATTGATACACAGGGTATAAATGTAACAAGACATGCAGCTCCATCACAGGAAAAAACCCCTTAGACATCAGCAAGGATGGTTTCTATTCATCAACTGCAAGCAGAAGTCTTAAAGGGAACCTGTCACCAGCAATGTCATTTTTGGCTGGGCACAGCTTCCAATAGCCTATTCTATACTGATTTTAAAAATGCTTTTACAAACATTTTAAATCAATTTACTACTTCATAAAAGTTTATTTCATATGACAAAAAAAATCATACAATGCGATTTTCTGACTTTTAATTAAGATGAATTGACCTGAAGTGACCTACAATCAAAATTACAGATCTCTCCATTCATTGTATGTGGGGAGCAAATACATATTTTTTCCACTGTAGATCTTAATATGGGCAGCCTGGAATGAGTTACTGTGCTTGTAGTGGAGAGATAGATGGAGAGATAGATGAAGAGATGGATGGAGAGATGGAGGGAGAGATGGATGGAGAGATGGATGAAGAGATTGATGGAGAGATGGATGGAGAGATGGATGAAGAGATTGATGGAGAGATGGATGGAGAGATGGATGGAGAGATGGATGGGGAGATTGATGGAGAGATAGATGGAAAGATGGATGGAGAGATTGATGGAGAGATAGAGGACTTTGTGAAACCCCAGTGTATCACTACAGCGGGAGGCCAGTGGGAGGCTGGTCAGCCACGTTATCGTGGCTTTCCCAGTGTTGCCACAGTCTTTTCCATCCTTGTAAGATACGAAGCTTTCTGCTTAAGTATCTAGGCCGAGCCAAAAGCTAACACTTGTGGTTCCTAGAGCAATTTAAAGGTTCTTGTACAACTTCCCAATTGAAACCCCGAAATATATGGCACAGAGTGCTACGTTTACTCAAGTCCACTTCGGTTTAGGATTTCGCACCATCAGTAGAGGTACCTTCCATTTCTGTTGACTGAGCACCTGGCGAATTCTCTCTAAGGCCCCTTTCACACTTGCGTTTTTCACGTGCGTTTTCTGCGCGTGCTTTTGACGCGCAGAACTTGCATTGCACTCTGACCCATTGTAACCAATGGGTCTTTTCAGACTTGCATTTTTTTTCACGCACAGATTCACGTTTTTTTTAACGTGAAAAACGCACCATACAAGTCTATGGAGATGCATCAAAAACGCATCGCACTCTGAGACACTTGCAAGTCCAATGCAAGTGCAATGCGTTTTTCACGCATCAATTGCCATAGAAAAGATAGAGCTCAGTCCTGAGTCCATTTCACGCACATTTTCTGCGTGTGAAAACGCATTGAAATTGCACTGAAATTGCATTGTAAACGTGCGTGAAAAACTGAGACACTGAACAAACTCTGACTGAAAACTGATTGCACTCTGATGCAAAATGTGCGTTTTTCACTGACCAAACACTGATCGCACCCTGATCAGACTCTGACGTGATCTGCAACGCAAGTGTGGAAGGGGCCTAACACCCTCACTATCAGCCATCCTGCATCTGATGTTTCCTTTCTTCTCCTTGGTCGCTTTGACCCTTGTCCGCAGCAGACAGACTTCTCTGGTCAAAATTGATTTTAACCAACCTACCACCTGAACCTTAAGTCCTCCCCTAGCTGTTACGGCTAGTGCTTTCCATTGGGAGCCCATTCGCTCCACCCACCTTCCAGAAGGTTCTAGAAAAAAATAGAAAGGATTAACGCTGCTGGAAGCAGTTCCTGCCTGGGACTGCAGGTGTCACTGTTGCCAGTTTGTGTGTGTAGGGTAGTTACAATGTAACCCATTCTCTGTCTGCCAATTACACTGATATAGGAGATATAACACAATTTACCTGATTAAACATATAAAATACCACATGTGTGTCACGGGTGACCCCGCGATCCATTTCTCTGATCGCGGGTCATCCGTGCTCCGCTGCCTGCTGCTGCCTCTGCCAGGTCCCCCCAGGTCTGTACTTACCTATCCTGGCTCCTGATAGCTCCATCGCGGTCCCGTCCAGGCTGCAAGTCTGTCTTCTGTGTAGGCCGTGCGCTCCCGCTGCTAGGCCACACGCGCCTACTCTATTAGAATTTAAAGGGCCAGCGTCCTCCTTATTGGCGCTGGCATTCCCGGCTCTGCTATATAGCCTGGCGACTCCCAGCATCCCCTGCCGGATCTTCATGTCCTGTTACTGAAGAGAAAGCCCTCCGTGTTCCTGAGCGTTTCCAGACGCCTCAGTGTATTCTGTGATTCCAATGTTCCTGTGGTGATTCCTGTGTTCCGTTATCATGTGGCAGTCCTGTTATCCTGTGGCGGTCCTGTATCCTAGTGGTCTTCCGAGGTCCTGCCAGCCATCCTGCCAAGGTCCTGCCGAAGTCCTGCCAGCCATCCTGCCGAGTTCCTGCCTTCCCGTGGTCCTGCTTTCCCGTAGTCCTGCCTTCCCGTGGTCCTGCCTGCCCTGTGTCCCTACCTTGGCTGCCACTGTGGGCCTAGTCGCACCCGTGGAGCGACCTGGTGGCTCCCCACCGCAGCAAGACCATCCCACTTTGCGGCGGGCTCTGGTGAAGACCAGTAGTCCACTTAGACTACGCTCCCGCGTTGCGGCTGGCATTGTTATCTCTCGCGGTGGTCCAGGGAGTCCACAGGACTTTAGTCCAAGGGACTATTCCCCGAGATTGTGACAATGTGAAGAGGCGCAATCCTAGACACAGGATTACAACTCTGGTACACTACAGGTGAACTTATAACCGGAGCACAGGGGCCTATAGGTGAGGTGCTCCACTGGAAAGCCATCCTAAAAACAGCTTCCTTCACCATGACATTCACCATCCATTGCATGCAATCTATTACTCAGGCAGGTGATTTATGATGAGGATTAAGATGTAATGATAAAATTAGGATTAATCTGGTCTTGGAAGCAAAGAGATACCAGATTCTGCTGATCCCTGTGCCCAAGTTTCCGGTTTCCTGCTCCAGTGCATCATCAATGTGAAAGACTGATATAGACAATATGCAGAATTAGAACGTTGTATCAATTGTTACTATATAAAAGCTACAGAAACCATAATAACCCCAATAGAGCAAATAATAGAAGAAACTAATAAATCTGTTTTTACTTATTTCAGATCATTTTGGAGCACAATTATTGAATAAATCACATTCTGTAAAGTTTTTCTATCCAGACGACCTTTATTTTGGAAAATGCACTTTCTCCGTGTTGTAAAGACATAATGAAACATCCACAGTTATAGAAGAGCCTGTGATTTGCTATTGAAGAATGGCCGCCTGTTGTCACCCCGGTTCACAAGCCGCTGCGGAGGATCGCAATTTATTCCATTCCCTTCGAGGCCGCACTGTCTACTTTTTGGTTTTTGGCAGAATTGACCTCGTTCTTCACTACAGTTTGGGTTTAAAGCAGTAATTGAAAACGCCACGAGGACTGCAGCGGTATCAATAGAAATAAGAGGCGCGTGCGGCAAATTCACGGACGGCGAGGTCTGATCCAACAAAAGTCCAGCAGGAAATGAAGTTCTTTGGAGGAAGATTCTGGAATAGGTTTGTTATTCCATCTTGAGATTGACTGCCTTTGTTACATTGTATAAAAAAAAATTGCGAAAAAATAAGGTTGGATTTTGTAAAATAAAGTTTTCGGACTCGTACAATACAGTAACGGGTCATCATATAAATCAATCTGCGCTTCTTTAATTGTTAAACCTCCACCACTCAGCTCCTCATTGTAGTAGAAAGACGTCACAATCTTCACTTCTGCTTCACATCCCTTCATCACGAGGTCTGTTTCCAGCTGATTCTCCTTCTAATGGATGGAAGCGAGCAGCAATACCAGGCAATGCCACTAGGCACTGTACGGCGCTGTGCAGTGAGCAGTGAGATAGCTGCAGCGGACATTCCAATGCTGGGATGAAGATTTAGTTTTCTAATTATTTTAGTATTCTGACTCCAGCCGAGGGAAGTCTTAGGCTATATTCACACTGATGTGTGCCCGCCGTACCGTAGTACGGTGGGCACACGTCGGCGCCCTGGAGAGGGGGGGGGCGCTCACCCTCCGCCCCCCTCCATAGCGATGTGTGGCACATGACGGTGGATTACGGGGAAAAGTAAGACATGACTTATCTTTCTCCCGGCTACAGAACGGTATGATGGCGCACGTGTGCTGCACGTTCATTGCCGGCTATGGGGAACATATACAGGCAGTCCCCTACTTAAGGACACCCGACTTACAGACAACCCATAGTTACAGACAGACCCCTCTGACCTCTGATGAAGCTTTCTGATTGCTTTACTATAGTTCCAGGCTGCAATGATCAGCTGTAAGGTGTCTGTAATGAAGCTTTATTGATAATCCTTGGTCCCATTAAAGCAAAAAATGTTTAAATTCCAATTGTCACTGGGGCCAAAATTCTTTTTGTCTGGATCTACAAATATAAAATATACAGTTTCGACTTACATACAAATTCAATTTAAGAACAAACCTCCGGACCCTATCATGTACGTAACCCGGGGACTGCCTGTATTTGCCGTATATACGTCCCCCATATGTGTGTGTGAATGTAGTCTTAGACTCAGTCTTAACTCCTCCGGGTGATGTCTTTTCAAATATTTTCAAACTTGTGCTAAGAAAAAAACTTCAGTTAAAAAAATAACAAACAAAAAATAGACACAAAACCATACGAGAATTGGATGATTCTCTTATCACCCATTACTTTATTACCATAACTCGTCAGAGTCACCTAAAAATGTCAATAAACCACCAAAAGGATGGTCCTAAGAAAGGAGGGAACCTAAAATAAAATCACAGATTTTGTTTCCAAAAAGTTACGGCTCTTTAAAGTCCCATGAAAATCACTCATTGTGATGTGTTAGAGGTGGCAAATATTTGAAACACAAATAATAAATTTGCCAGTTTTTTTTCCATTATCCAACAAGGTGAGTTAATAACAGTCATATAATAGTTTTTGTGTACCCGAAATATTCAGCCTGACTTGTAAAAAAAACAATCCCTCATACAGTGAAAGCAACGGAAAAATGAAAATGTTGGGCTCTATAGAATGTATAGAACATATAGAATAATATAGATAATAGAAATACATCCACTAAAGTCATTCATTTTATACAACCCATATAGAATAGCAATGTAAAAAAATAAAATTGCTTGATCCTAAAGGTTAAAAATAGGCCGGTCAGTAGGGGGTCAAATCGCTATTTTAAGTCAGAGGATCATCACAAGTCTATGGAGTCTTCATAAGGTAGAGGAATCTTTGCTGTTTGCAGGTGCGGAGACGTCTATTATCTCCGCTTTAACCTTCGTGATCGTCTTCTCAGAAAACGGTAAAAAAAAAAGGTGATTATTGAAAAATATAGAATGGACCAAAAAACAACATTAGGGAACCTCAACGCAAGGAAGAGAACAGTAATAAAACCTTCACTTGTCAAACTTCTCGCACTTCAGAGTGAACTTTAATGAATGTGGGATCAGGGGTCTTCAGGAGACGAACCTGCTAATGTAGTTTCACGCTCGGAGAGGCAGAAAACGCGGATAGATTGATACACACAACATCTGCCCTCAACCGTGTCACCCCGAGACCTGCCATCTCTCCGGCTGCCTGGAATATATGGCCGGAATAATCATCCGCCCTCACAATATTGTTCATGATGGCTTGAAAAATGTGACCATTCTAATGGTTTGACAGATATATCGACGATGTTCCCGTGTGGAAGACGCGGAAAGACGACGCACGTATCAATTTATATGGGAAGTGACCTTGAGCAAAGGCGGATCCAAAATGAATGCTACATGAGAATGGACCACCGCGCCTCTGTAGTGTTTGTCTATTTTGGTGTTGTATGGGGGCAGCTTCTTCTCTTACTAATGATTTACACCAGGGGTAGGAGTCAGTTCCGATATAGTTCCGCTATATCACTCCTAATTGCTTCACCTTCCCCGCCATGGCGATCGCTTTCATTGCATCCCGTGTACGTTACATACGGAGCGACGCAGACACAATACAAATAGGAGAATTCCTAAATCTTTTATAACCCGCGAGGAGATGACGACCCGCAAGGTCAAATTATACTTCATTCAGCGCAAACAACTTGATACAATGTTAAAAAACACAACATTTTGTCATGACGACGCTCCTGATTATACAATGTGGAGGAAATTGGAACACAGGCAAACCCAGGATACCTGTCATATGGGATCAACAGAACTGATTACAATATTTATTAACATCTTGTTACATTTTAGACCTGAAATCCAGAACTCAGAGCAGCTCAGATCCGATCACATGGAAGCAGATGATAAAATGCATCAAATCACGTTACATTGTATCATACTGTAATAGAAATACATCCACTAAAGTCATTCATTCTATACAACCCCTGGCCTCTGGTCAGGCCTAGAACTTTCATCATAATCATGTTCTGAATTTAGACTCAATTCCCTCATTGCGCTACATATAATATCCTTCATTATATTGTTCTACCTGTACCGAGAAATGAAGTGAAAGGAGTAAAAATAGAAAACGATACATAAATAAAAATGTAATACTTTTCCTTATGAAAAAGAATCAAAAACAGCAAAAAATGTTCTCCCTGTGTACAAGTATATAACTACTATAATACTGCCCCCTATGTACAGGAATATAACTACTATAACACTGCCCCCTATGTACAAGAATATAACTACTATAATACTGCCCCCTATGTACAGGAATATAACTACTATAACACTGCCCCCTATGTACAAGAATATAACTACTATAATACTGCCCCCTATGTACAGGAATATAACTACTATAACACTGCCCCCTATGTACAAGAATATAACTACTATAATACTGCCCCTATGTACAAGAATATAACTACTATAATACTGCCCCCTATGTACAAGAATATAACTACTATAATACTGCTCCCTATGTACAAGAATATTACTACTATAATACTGCCCCCTATGTACAAGAATATAACTACTATAATACTGCCCCCTATGTACAAGAATATAACTACTATAATACTGCCCCTATATACAAGAAAATAACTACTATAATACTGCCCCCTATGTACAAGAATATAACTTCTATAATACTGCCCCCTATGTACAAGAACATAACTACTATAATCCTGCCCCCTATGTACAAGAATATAACTTCTATAATACTGCCCCTATGTACAAGAATATAACTACTATAATACTGCCCCCTATGTACAAGAATATAACTACTATAATACTGCTCCCTATGTCCAGGAATAGAACTACTATAATACTGCTCCTATGTACAAGAATAGAACTACTATAATCCTGCCCCCTATGTACAAGAATATAACTACTATAATACTGCCCCCTATGTACAAGAATATAACTACTATAATACTGCTCCCTATGTACAAGAATAGAACTACTATAATACTGCCCCCTATGTACAAGAATATAACTACTATAATAGTGCCCCCTATGTACAAGAATATAACTACTATAATACTGCCCCCTATGTACAAGAATACAACTACTATAATACTACTCCCTATGTACAAGAATAGAACTACTATAATACTGCTCCCTATGTACAAGAATATAACTACTATAATACTGCCCCCTATGTACAAGAATATAACTACTATAATACTGCCCCCTATGTACAGGAATATAACTACTATAATACTGCCCCCTATGTACAGGAATATAACTACTATAATACTGCCCCTATGTACAAGAATATAACTACTATAATACTGCCCCCTATGTACAAGAATATAACTACTATAATACTGCTCCCTATGTCCAGGAATATAACTACTATAATACTGCTCCTATGTACAAGAATAGAACTACTATAATACTGCCCCCTATGTACAAGAATATAACTACTATAATACTGCCCCCTATGTAAAAGAATATAACTACTATAATACTGCTCCCTATGTACAAGAATAGAACTACTATAATACTGCCCCCTATGTACAAGAATATAACTACTATAATACTGCCCCCTATGTACAAGAATATAACTACTATAATACTACTCCCTATGTACAAGAATAGAACTACTATAATACTGCTCCCTATGTACAAGAATAGAACTACTATAATACTGCCCCCTATGTACAAGAATATAACTACTATAATACTGCCCCCTATGTACAGGAATATAACTACTATAATACTGCCCCCTATGTACAGGAATATAACTACTATAATACTGCCCCCTATGTACAAGAATATATCTACTATAATACTGCCCCCTATGTATAAGAATATAACTACTATAATACTGCCCCCTATGTATAAGACTATAACTACTATAATACTGCCCCCTATGTATAAGAATATATCTACTATAATACTGCCCCCTATGTACAGTGATGGAATGTTTTCCCTGCATTGTTGTTATATAATATGAAGATCTCTGTGTATGAAGTGGAATTTCATTTGGAGAAAAAATTTAGTTTTTATTAGCATTAATAATGGAGCCTCATTCACCTTGGAGAGCGATGCTATCGATGGGAGCGGCTGTGACTTGGCCCCGGGTTTCTGCGTCTTGTCAGTCACATTTGATTACAAATCCGTGAAGATGTTGGTGAAGGTTCTGACAATTGTAATCAATAATAATGTGAGGATTATGTATCTGAACTTTCCGGATTCATTGGATACGATCCCCTGAAGGAATCTCCTGTCACTTATCAAATACAAGACGCTGCCAAAATTCTGCAGGTAAATGGTGAGCGGCTCGTAAGGAACAAACATTAGAAATAATGGCGCAGGGAAATGTTTTCCTGGATCCTGCAGCGTCTATTACCGCAGCCATGAATATTGTCATCTATTGTTGCGAGTGACAGATGTGACATTTGGATTATATGGAATTTCACTAATTGCCTCTAAAGGAAATCTACCACTTATATAGTCACAGATTAACCCTTAAGGCTGTTGGTTATCTCCCAGCATCATCACTACAGCATAATGTTTATCATGAGCTGTGATCCTTTACTTTACTTATGTACACAGTGACTGCACCTGCAGCAGAATAGTGAGAGCAGCTCTGGAGTATAATACAGGATGTAACTCAGGATCAGTACAGGATAAGTAATGTCATGTATGTACACAGTGACTGCACCAGCAGAATAGTGAGTGCAGCTCTGGGGTATAATACAGGATGTAACTCAGGATCAGTACAGGATAAGTAATGTCATGTATGTACAGTGACTGCACCAGCAGCAGAATAGTGAGTGCAGCTCTGGAGTATAATACAGGATGTAACTCAGGATCAGTACAGGATAAGTAATGTCATGTATGTACAGTGACTGCACCAGCAGCAGAATAGTGAGTGCAGCTCTGGAGTATAATACAGGATGTAACTCAGGATCAGTACAGGATAAGTAATGTCATGTATGTACAGTGACTGCACCAGCAGCAGAATAGTGAGCGCAGCTCTGGGGTATAATACAGGATGTAACTCAGGATCAGTACAGGATAAGTAATGTCATGTATGTACAGTGACTGCACCAGCAGCAGATAGTGAGTGCATCTCTGGTGTTGCTCGTCAGCTCGTTAGCTGTCTGTTGCTGTGAGAGGCTGTGTGCTGCTGCTGCTCCTGAGCTCCAGGAAAAACCACCTCCACCTGGGGCCTGCTCTCTCCTCTCCCAGGGAGGGAGTGGGTTTTCAGGCATGAGCCAGGGCAGCAAGTCCCAGGCTCCTGCTTCCCGGTCTAGGCCGGCGGGGGGCAGGGGTAGCCAGGAACCGGCCAGCGCTGCGGAAGCCTTGGGGGTGAGAAGATCTGCAAGGAACAGCAGCAATGCTGCTCCAAGTACCCCCAGGCCAGCTAAGGCTTCAAAAAGCAGCAAGACCTCAGAAAAGATGGATACCTCGGGAAAGCTGGATACCTCGGGAAAGCTGGGTACTTCGGAAAAGCTGGATACCGCAGGAAAGCTGAGTGCTCAGAGAGGTGAGGCTGACCTCAGTGAAGAGGGCTGGGGAATGCTGAGGACCCGGGAGTCTATTTCCACCTATGCCTCCCGGGCTCTGGGCCACCTCTCTGAGTACGAAGAAGCCAGCAAGACGGTGAGGAGACTGCGGGAGGAGCTCAGGTGCGCCCATGCCAGGGCAAGCTCTGCCCCAAAGAGGAAGAAGGAGCAGATTCTGGCAGAGATTTCCAGGCTCCAGACTAACATCCAGGCCTTGGAGGAGAGGAAGGCTTACCTGCTGGAGAGGAGCGGTCCGTTTAAAGAAAAAATTCTTAATGATGAGCGGTTCCGGGAGATGGAGGAGGAAAAGCAGAGGCGGCTGATGGGGCTTCAGCCAGAGAGTCAGATGGAGGAGGAAAGTTCGGTACCGTGCAGTGGGCCCCCTGCAGGACAAGCGGCCTTGTCATCTGGCTGCGGTTCTGCCGGCCCGGGTGAGGATAGTGACAGCCACCAGGGAGGGGCGCTGATGGAGGAGATCCGACGGCTCGAGTCCCCTGTGCACCTCCAGGACTTTACTTTTGGAGACGATCTGCCGGAGGATGCACCGGGGGGCAGCAAACCACGAAAGAAGAAGACCAAATCCATGGAAGTGGTGAGTCTAGTCTACAGCCCCCTCCCCGTAAAACCCGAGTCGGCCGCAGGGTCAGCTCACTGTGCGAGCCCCGTTACCCAGCCCAGCACGGGTCCTGCAGTGGACTCAGTGCCAGGGAGCGGGGAGATTACAGGTGTGACATCTGATGTGGCGATGGGCTCCGTCTCTGTTTGTGGTAACAGTGGGGGAGCAGGGGAGGCATCGGCCGCGAGGCCGGACAGTAAGGGCGGCTCGGCAGTGGCGATACCATCGAAATCCAGTGCTGTGGTGCGTCCCCCAGTGGGAGGGGGGGATAGCCCGGCACTGGTGGCAGCTTCCGGTGCCTCGGCGCCTCTTCATGCTGTTGCCGCTGATCACTTGGTTATGGAGCGGCGGCAGCGTGGAGGGGTCGCTGAGGCTGAGGGCTCCGGACCTCCCAAACCTAAAGTCCTATTTTGTGTTGGTGTTGGAGACAGTCTGCAGAGGAGTGCTGAGGAAGGTGGGGATCAGCGGTGCCACATACCAGCCAAAGATCAGCGGCGACTCCTACCTTCCTCTAAGAAAAGTAAAATAACATCTGCTACCGATGATGTGGAGGGCACAAGTGTGACACAAGTTGGGGTTCCCTCTGGGCGATGCGCTGCGGGGGGACCCCCGTCCCTTGTGCCTGAAGATGCGGAGGTGGTCTTGTCTGCTAATGTTGTTGCTGGTCCAGCCAGTGTGAGTGGTGTCAGTAATGTTGTGGTGGATAATGTGAATGGTGTGAGTGGTGGAGAATCTTTTCCAGCTTTGGGGGTGGGTGATGGAGTGACTGGTGGTGTGAGTGGCACGGCTGAGTGTAACATGCAGGTGGGTAGTGTTAATGTGGTGGGTGCAGGGGTTGGTCCGGTTGTTCCCCCAGTGGCGGCCCCCGTTAAGAGCTATGCCAGTGTCGCTGCTGGGGGAAGTAGGGTCCCATCATCCTCGTCTCTGGGCTCTGGGGACGGCTTTTTGCAACGGCGCCTCCTGCAGGCCTTACAGAAGGGAGAAAGGACGATCAATGTAGCGGGGCAGGAGGTTGATTTGTCGTTTTGGATAGAGAGGCACGGCCTGTCTGCCTTCCGAGAGCAAAGAGGCAGGGAGACATCATGGTCGCTCCCGACAACCGGGCCGGGTGCTAACCGTAGGAATGTGGTCCGTCTTCGGTGGCGTGGCAGTGATGTGTGTCCCCCTCGGGCACGGGTAGTTGAGCTGCTGCTGAAGATGGACTTCAAGGCGGCTGACATCTTTGCCTTGATCCATCCCTATGGTACATCTGAGTTTGATGTCAGCTTTGTTCGGCCGGAGGGGCTTGAGCTCTTCTGGTCCAACTATGAGCTGAGATACAACGAGCCCGAGTGGCGGGACTTTGCTGTGCAAGCAGTGTCCCGCCAGAGCGAACTCAAGAAAGTGACCGTTCTTACCCGTAACGAATCACTATCTTGCTTTGACATCATGACCTGGATGAATCGTTATGGAGAGGTACTGGGAGTACCCGAGAAAAATCGTGACGAGTATGGTATCTGGTCAGGGGCCTGGACGTTCATGGTGAAGTTGAGGCGTTAAGGTAACTCAGTCGCCCACATCCCTTCATCAGCCTTCCTGGGGAGGGATCGGATCCTGATCTTCTACCGGGGGCAGCCTAAGCTGTGTCACAGGTGCGGTGACCCCACACATTTCAGCGCAAACTGCACCGTGCAGAAGTGTGCGTTGTGTGGGGGTGTCGGCCATCTCGCTGCATCCTGTACAGGGCAGATTAGGTGTAACCTGTGTGGTGATCTCGGTCACCCGTACAGTCGTTGTCCTCTTTCCTTCGCTAATGCAGGCTCAGCCTCAGCGGATGAAAGCCATGAGGCTGAATCTGCTGAGGAGGGGACTAGCAGAGGTGGAGGAATGGAGGGGCCAGGGAAGAAAGACAGGAAAAAGAGGCGTCTAGAGAAGCGTCAACAGGAGAGAGAGCGGGGGGAGTCTCGGGCTGCTGGGACAACCTCTGGCGCTCTCCTAGAGACCACACCTGTCGCTGAGGCCCCAGGGGAGGATGTACTGGATGAGGAGGTCAGGAGGATCGAGAGAGAGGAAGGTGCCACGTCCTCAGACTCCTCCCATTATGAGAGTATGGACGAGGATAATAGGGCGTGGCTAGAGGAAAAGCGTAAGCGTGGCGCCAAAAAGAAGAAAAAGGGTAAAAAGAAGGGAGGTGTAAGATCTTCTCCCTCCCTGACTAAGGTACCCAAGGAAGGTGCAACCGACCCCCCGCTGGTCGAACTTTCAAATCGATTCCTGGCCCTGGATGGAGCACCTCCTGCCGATGGAGGGGCTGAGGGTGAAGGGCCAGAGGTGGCGGAGCCTGCAGGAGGTGCCGAGTCTCCCCCTGGGGAGTCAGGGTCCTCAGGAGGGGAGACTGGCCCAGAGTCTGGAGACGAGGATGAGGGGGCAGGTCCTGGATCTGCCCCTGAAGCATCAGAGGTGCGGGAGATGGACACCACAATATGTCTAAAAAGGGGGTGTTCATTTCCCGAGGGTGGTGGTAAGATGGGTAAAAAGAAAGCCGTCTAACTCAATCACTCATGATGGCGGCACCCACTCCGTTGACGCTGGCGTCCATTAATGTCGCCAGCATTAAGTCTGATGCGGCTAGATTTGCGGCCTTTGATTTTCTCGGCCGTGTTGAAGCCGACATTTTATTTTTGCAGGAGACCAGGCTGCCAGATTTGGCGGCCGTGTTTAAAGCTAAGAGGGAATGGAGACACGGGCCTTCCTATTGGTCTCTTGCGGCCGAGCCGTATAGCGGAGTGGCGGTACTTTTTACCGCACCGGTAGAATGCCGACGAGTTATTGAGTTAGAAATGGGGAGGTGCCTGATCCTGGATGTCCTCATGAAGGGACAAGAACTTCGTCTAATTAACATCTATGGTCCCCAGTCCAAGTGGGACAGGAAGTGTCTCTTTATGAGGATCAAGCCCTACCTTTTTACAAGTCGGCAGGTGGTCTTTGGAGGGGACTTCAATGCTGTCACGAGGTCCCAGGATAGGGGAGGTTCCAGAGACAAGCTGACTTATGATAGTGTCGCTCTTAATAGCATAGCCAGTGAGGCTCGCCTGGTGGATGTCCACATCCGGCACACCCCAGGCCACGCGGGGTTCACCTATTATAGGGGTAGCTGCAGGTCTAGAATAGACAGGTTTTATTTAACCGATTCGCGACCGCCCGCCGTGTATTCACGGCGGCGGTCGCGTTCCGATGCATGGAGAGGGCTTGCGGGCCGAGCCCTCTCCATAGCCGGTAAGTCTCTGCTGCATATTGCAGCAAAGGCTTACCGGTAACACCCGCGATCGGTGCCGGCACCGATCGCGGGTGTTTTCTTGCAGAAAGCCGCCGGCAAAGCTGCTGGCGGCTTCAAACAGATGGCGGCACATGGGCGCCGCCATCTTTCCGAGGATCGCCGCTCCCCATGACGTCATCAGGGAGCGGCGATCCGTTGCCATGGTAGCTTCGGGTCTCACGAAGACCCGAAGCTACTTCGGGTTAACCCATTCATTACAATGTGCTATCAGCACATTGTAATGTATGAGGGGTAAAATCCCCATATACTGCCATACTGTAGTATGGCAGTATATGGTAGGATTGATCAGACAACCTAGGGTTAAAGTACCCTAGGGAGTCTTAAAAATAGTAAAAATAAAAGTTAAAAAAAAGTTAGAAAAAAAAAATTATAATAAAAAAACCTAAAAATTCAAATCACCCCCCTTTCCCTAGAACTGATATAAATATAAATAAACAGTAAAAATCATAAACAAATTAGGTATCGCCGCGTCCGAAAATGCCTGATCTATCAAAATATAATAACGGTTTTTCACTGCGTTTAACCCCGTAACGGAAAATCGCGTCCAAAGTCAAAACTGGCACTTTTTTGCCATTTAAAAAAAAATTACAAATTCTATAAAAAGTGATCAAAAGGTCGTACAGTCCTAAAAATAATATCATTGAAAACATCATCAAAAGTTGCAAAAGATGACACCACCCTCAACTCCATACAACCAAGTATGAAAAAGTTATAAGCACAAGAAGACGGCAAAATAAAAAAAAAAATTTTTGTTCATGAGGTTTTAATTTTTGTAAATGTATGAAAACATTATAAAACCTATACAAATTTGGTATCCCTGTAATCGTACTGACCCAAAGAATAAATTAGATGTGTCATTTGTGGCGTGAAGTGAAAGCCGTAATATCCAAGCCCACAAGAATACGACACAAATGCGTTTTTTCACCATTTTCACTGCATTTGGAATTTTTTTCCCGCTTCCCAGTACATGGCATGGAATATTTAATACCATCACTATGAAGTGAAATTTGTTACGCAAAAAATGAGCCGTCACATAGCTTTTTACGTGTAAAAATAAAAAACTTATAGATTTTTGAAGGTGGGGAGTGAAAAATGGAAATGAAAAAACGGGAAAGGGCCCGGTCCTTAACCGGTTAAAGGAGGAAGCCATTTCTTCAGCAGTGTCTGTTGTTGAGGTGGAGTTCTCCGACCACTGTCTAATTTTGTTTTCTCTGAATGTTACAGAGACCCCCCGGATGGGAAGAGGCTACTGGAAGCTCAATTCGTCTCTCCTGGAAGAAGCGGAGATAAGACAATCCTTTGAGGACTTTCTTCAGAGCCAGGTACCATTGCTGGGCCTTTGTAGCAGTAAGTCAGAGTGGTGGGAGATGCTCAAGAAAAGGGTGGCGAGATTCTTCCGCCAGCTCTCGAGCCTCAGGAGCCTGGACAGGTACTGCCTGTATCAGGGCCTGAGGAGGAAACTCGAGCATCTTGTCTCGATTGGAGGTAGTCGTGAGGACATCTCCAGAGTGAAATCCTTGCTGAAGAGGTGTCAGTACGATAGACACGCATCTTTGGTTTTTGAGAGGGATTACGGGAAATACCGCTCGCCCGACCCTTACAGAAACTGCAAGATGTCAGTGAATGGTAAAGTTGTCACGGGACTGGTTGACAGTACGGGATCCCTGAAAAGGTCCAGATCAGGAATTCTGGAGGTCGTCAGATCCTTCTACTCGCACCTCTTGGGCAGGAAGGATCTAGATCGGGATGTGATGTCGGCTTTCCTGGCTGAAACTGTCCCTGAGCCAGGAGTAGACCCCTCTCTTGATGTTTTGACCGAAGTGATCAGGGAAGAGGAAGTCAGCCTGGCGATTGAAGGGCTCGCCCTCAAGAAATCGCCGGGTCCGGATGGCTTAACATCTGAGTTTTATAAGACCTTTAAGGACGCCTTGGTTCCCCTCTTGACTGAGGTATTCAATGAGTGTCTTTCCTCGGGCGCTCTGCCGAAGTCAATGAGGAGGTCAGCCCTGATCATCCTGTCAAAGGGTAAGGACCGATCTCGTGTTGAGAACTGGCGTCCCATAGCGCTTCTCAATACGGACAGAAAGGTTTTGGCAAAGGTGCTGTTTAACCGGTTAAGGACCGAGCCCTTTCCCGTTTTTTCATTTCCATTTTTCACTCCCCACCTTCAAAAATCTATAAGTTTTTTATTTTTACACGTAAAAAGCTATGTGATGGCTCGTTTTTTGCGTAACAAATTGCACTTCATAGTGATGGTATTAAATATTCCATGCCATGTACTGGGAAGCGGGAAAAAAATTCCAAATGCAGTGAAAATGGTGAAAAAACACATTTGTGTCGTATTCTTGTGGGCTTGGATATTACGGCTTTCACTTCACGCCACAAATGACGCATCTAATTTATTCTTTGGGTCAGTACGATTACAGGGATACCAAATTTGTATAGGTTTTATAATGTTTTCATACATTTACAAAAATTAAAACCTCATGAACAAAATTTTTTTTTTTATTTTGCCGTCTTCTTGTGCTTATAACTTTTTCATACTTTGGCGTATGGAGTTGAGGGTGGTGTCATCTTTTGCGACTTTTGATGATGTTTTCAATGATATTATTTTTAGGACTGTACGACCTTTTGATCACTTTTTATAGAATTTTAAATTTTTTTTTAAATGGCAAAAAAGTGCCAGTTTTGACTTTGGACGCGATTTTCCGTTACGGGGTTAAACGCAGTGAAAAACCGTTACTATATTTTGATAGATCGGGCATTTTCGGACGCGGCGATACCTAATGTGTTTATGATTTTTACTGTTTATTTATATTTATATCAGTTCTAGGGAAAGGGGGGTGATTTGAATTTTTAGGTTTTTTTATTATAATTTTTTTTTTAAAACTTTTTTTTAATTTTTATTTTTACTATTTTTCAGACTCCCTAGGGTACTTTAACCCTAGGTTGTCTGATCGATCCTACCATATACTGCCATACTACAGTATGGCAGTATATGGGGATTTTACTCCTCATACATTACAATGTGCTGATAGCACATTGTAATGAATGGGTTAACTCGAAGTAGCTTCGGGTCTTCGTGAGACCCGAAGCTACCATGGCAACGGATCGCCGCTCCCCGATGACGTCACAGGGAGCGGCGATCCTCGGAAAGATGGCGGCGCCCATGCGCCGCCATCTGTTTGAAGCCGCCGGCAGCTTTGCCGGCGGCGTTCTGCAAGAAAACACCCGCGATCGGTGTCGGCACCGATCGCGGGTGTTACCGGTAAGCCTTTGCTGCAATATGCAGCAGAGACTTACCGGCTATGGAGAGGGCTCGACCCGCGAGCCCTCTCCATGCATCGGAACGCGACCGCCGCCGTGAATACACGGCGGGCGGTCGCGAACCGGTTAATCGGCTGGTGCAGTTTGCGCCCCGGCTCCTTTCGGAGACCCAGCACTGCTCTGTTCCAGGCCGCAGTACATTTAGTGCTGTGCTTTGTGTTCGGGAGGCAGTGGAGCAGGGCAGGGTTGGTAACTGGAAGGGGTACTTGCTGTCCTTGGATCAGGCAAAAGCGTTTGATCGGGTTAACCACGAGTACCTCTGGTCTGTCCTTCTGAGGTATGGCCTGCCGGGGGAGTTTGTCAATTGGCTGAAAGTTTTGTACGCAGGGGCAGAGAGTTTCCCGCTTGTGAACGGTTGGATTGGCTGCTCTTTTGAGGTCGGGTCTGGTGTTCGCCAGGGTTGTCCTCTGAGCCCACTACTGTACGTGTTCGCGATTGACCCATTCCTTAGGAGGGTTGATCGTGGGCCGTTGGTGGGAGTCGGGATGGATCGGGCAGCACCGGAAGCCACTCTGAGGGTGGTAGCGTATGCTGATGATGTCACCGTTTTCGTGTCCTCGGGAGGGGAGGCGCAATGGGTGATGTCAGAGGTTGACCGCTACTCAGAGGCTTCTGGGTCCAAGATCAACCGGGATAAGTGTGAGAGTCTCTGGCTGGGAGAGGGAGGTCCAGGCTTTGATCTCCCGGACACTCTTCCAGGGCCCCAAGACTCTGCCAAAGTTCTCGGCATTGAATTTGGCCAGGGGGATTACCTCATGCAAAACTGGGACGGCAGGCTTAAGATCGCCGCTCAGAGGGTGGACCAGTGGAAGGGTTGGTCTTTGACCCTCAGAGAAAGGGTTAACCTGATTAAAACTTACCTGCTCCCATTGCTGATATATCTGGGCAGTGTGTGCATGTTGCCAGAACCCCTCTGGACTCGGGACTACAGTCTGTTCTTCCAGCTGTTATGGGGGAATAGGCTGAACCTAATCAAGAGGGAGGTTACTTACCGCACGAGGAGACAAGGAGGGTTGTGTATGGTCAACCCTGTGGTGTTCCTAGTGAATACTTTTCTTAAGATCAATGTGGCAAACCTCTGGAAAGAGAGGGCTCCTCCGTGGGTATACTCCTGCAGGGGATGGTTTCGGCCTTTCTTCCAGGAATGGGAGACAGGAGGACAAGTGAATGATCTTCGCACACCGCATGGGCATCTTCCGGCTTACGCTACCCCGGTTCTGAAGGTGATTCGCCGGTGGGGTCTGGGAATGTGGGAGATCAGGACCATGTCGAGGAAAGTCCTTGACAAGAGGGTTCTGTTGACCCATTTCCAGAAGCCTCTGGCCCTCAGGGATTGCCCAAGTCGGGATCTGGGGGTGGGTTTGAGTTTATTGAATTCCATCAGGATCCCCTTGAAGTTTTGGGACGTGACTTGGCGCTGCTTCCATGGAAAGCTGTGTGTGAGGGACAATCTGAAGTGTAGGAGCTCTGAGGAAAGGGGTTGTCCCCGGGAGGAGTGCGGTGGCCTGCTGGAGAGCATGGACCACTTCCTGCTTCAGTGCCCCTTTAACACAGAGGTGTACAACCGGGTGGGCGCTTCCATCCATTGGCCCGGGTTGGCCGGTCTCTCCTATGCGGAGTGGGCCTATGGAGCATTCAGAGGCCTGGGTGGCCGGGACCGCTGCACGTTATTCCTAGTCAGTCTAGTGGTCAGGTACCACACGTGGAACGCACGGTGTTTAGTATCGACGCAGCGTAAAATCCTCCCGGTGGATGAGGTGCTTAGGAACATTGTGGGTGACCTGGTGAAGGTGCGCTCTCTGGAGTATGAGAGGCTGGGCACGGGGAGGGCCTCTCTCCTTTGGAGGGGGTTCTCCTTTAGTGTCCCTTAGTCTGTCATCTCCTCTCCTGGTGTTGGGCTGATGCTGCACTGTAGATTTTTGTTTTGTGTTCTGGTCATGTAGTGATGTAGGGGCTTGCAGGCACCGAACCTGGGCTTTATGTGGTTTTGATTGATGTTGTTGAGATTTTATTTGTATTCTGTTTTCTTTATGTTATGTTGTAAATACTGTATATAGTGTGTATATTGTATATAGTGGGGTTTGGGACATAGTGTTTGGTTGGGAGGGGGGTGATGGTGGTGGGATTTACGAACTGATTTGGACTCTATGACCCTGGGCACTGGTCTGGACTACTTAACGCAAACTTTGGACGTTAGACCATTGTCTGGGGGAAGGGGAGGGTGCGGGCGAGGGATTTAGTTTAGTGTAGTGTTATGTGTATTTGTTGTTATATATTTAACCCCTAGGCGCAACACGACCTTATACTACGTCCCCGGGGCTAGATGCTTAGCGCACCGGGACGTAGTATAACGTCTAGCTTCTGGGACCGGCTCACGAACGGAGCCGGTACCAGAAGCAGCGGCTGTCAGCTGTCTATCACAGCTGACACCGCGCTGTAACACCCGCGATCAGAGCCGGCTCCGATCGCGGGTGTTAACCCCTTACACGCCGCGGTCAAGCATGACCGCGGCGTGTAAGGGTGTTCCTGCTGTGGATCGGATCCCCCGTGCCGCTTACCGGGGGATCCGATCCTCTTCCGGGCAGCTCCGAGGACTGGCATGTGCCCCGGAGCTGCCCGGTCTCCATGGCAGCCAGACCCCTTCCGGGTCTGACTGCAAACTGTCTGAGCATGCGCAAGCTTGCTCAGACAGTTTACACTGCTCTACAATAAAATAGTATTGTAGAGCAGTGTATTGAACTTAAACCAGTGATCAGAGCATCACTGGTTTAAGTTCAAGTATGTATAAGTAAAAAAAAAAGCAAAAACAGTTAACACTACACATTATAATAAATAAAAAATAAATACATAAAATATAAGCCCCTAAAATGTCACTTTCCCATAAAAAACTTAATAAAGTATAAAAAACATAAAAACACAAAAAAAACCTGCATATTTGGTATTGCCGCGTCCGTAACAATCTGCATAATAAAACAGAATTGTTACTGGACCCGCACGGTAAACGCCGGAGGAAAAAAACGCAAAAAACGTTCCGAAAAAAGATAATTTTTAATTAATACCCTATAAAAAATGCTCTAAAAAGTGATTTTAAAAATTTTATGCACTCTAAAATAAGCCCACTAAAAAGAACAACTGTTCTCGCAAAAAATAAGCCCCTAACCAGATTTGTCAGCCAAAAAATAAAAAAGTTATGCATATGAAAAGATGGTGATGCTAAAATGAATAAGATTTTCTCCAAATTAGTTTTTATTCAGTACAATTGAATAAAATACACAAAACCCCCACATATTTGGTATCCCTGCGTCCGTAACAATCTGTATAATAAAACAGAATTGTTATTAGATCCGCAAAGTGAACCCCGTAAAAAACAACCTAAAAAAACTCTCTCTGAAAAAGATGATTTTTTATTAATGCCCTTTAAAAATGCTCTAAAAAAAGTGATTTTAAAAAGTTACGCAATCTAAAATAAGACCACTAAAAAGAGCTATCATTCTTGCAAAAAATAAGCCCTTAAACAGATTTGTGAGGTGAAAAATAAAAAAGTTATACATATGAAAGACGGTGATGCTAAAATTAACAACAATTTTGCCAAATTACTTTTTATTCAGTAAAAATGGTAAAAAATAAAAAATATATATAAATGAAGTATTTTCATAATCGTGGCGACCCATAGAATAAAAATAATATACTATTTTTATGGTATGGTTAACGGCCAAATAAAAAACACATAAAAATTTTCCTAAAAATTGATGATTTTCATTTCCTCCACCAACAAAGAGTTAATTAAATCTCACCAATTAGCTATAGATGCCCCAAAATTATGTATTAGAAAAGTGCATCTCATGTGGCAAAAGAAATAAGACCCTATAGGTCCACATTAAAAAAAAAGAAAAAAATTATAGCCTGTACAATGTGACATAGCAAATCTGATTTGGATGGCGCCTCCTTCCCTTCTATGCCCGGCCGTGCGCCCATACAGAAGTTACCACCACATATAGAGTATCCGTGTACTCGGGAAAAATTGGGTATCAAACTTTGTGGAGCCTTTTTTAATTTAATCCATTTTAAGGCTAAATTCACACTGCCGTGAGCCCGCCGCACCGTAGAACGGCGGGCTCACGGCAGCGCGGGGAGAGGAGGAGGAGGTGAGCGCAGCTCACCCCCGCCCCTCTCCATAGAAACTAATGGCGCACGGCGCCGTAATACGGGGAAAGATAGGACATGTCCTATCTTTCCCCGGGCTACGGAGCGGTACGGTGCCGCACGTGTGCTGCACCGTACCGCTCCCGTACAGGGCCGTGAGCCCATAGGAGTGTATGGGGGACGTATATCGGCCGCATATACGTCGGCCGTATATACGTCCCCCATACTGTAGTGTGAATGTAGCCTCAATGTTTAATTTTCCACCCAAAATGAGTGTATTGTGAAAAAATATTACAATTTGCAGACTGCACCTCCATTTTGTTTTAACCCCTATAAAACACGTAAAGGGTTAACAAACTTCTTAAAAGTGGTTTTTCATACGTTGAGGGGTGTAGTTTCCACAATGGGGTAATTTACGAGTCTCGCTATTATTTAGGCCTCTCAGTGTCAATTAGAAGTTGATCAGGTCCATCTAAGTACGGGTTTTGGCGATTTTACAAAAAATGTGAAAAATGGCTCCCAAATTCTGAGCCTCATAACATTCTAGTAAAATATGTGGAATCTTAAAAAACCATGCCAACATAAAGCAGACATTTGGGAAATGTAAGTTATGAATTTATTTGGGTGCTATGACTGTCTGCATCAAAAGTAGAGAATTTAGAACGTTGAAAATAAAGAATTTTTCAAAATTTTTGCCAAATTTTGTTTTTTTTCATAACTAAACGCAAAAGATTTCATTCAAATTTTTAAACTAATTTGAAGTACAATGTGTCACGAGAAAACAATCTCAAAATCCCCTGGATATCTCATAGCGTTCAAAAGCTATAACCACTTATAGTGACACAGGTCAGATTTGAAAAATGGGACCGCGTCCTTAAGGCCAAAATAGGCTGTGTCCCCTAGGGGTTAAAAAAAAAAAAAAAAAAAATGGGTGTGGGATGTGATCTGTGTGGGGTGGTTTGTTATTAGAGGGTGTGGGGTGGGTTTATGTATATTTATAGTCATTTATGTTTTATTTGTGGGTGTGGCTTGTCTTATTGTTTATTGGTTTGGTTTAGGTTGTCATAATCGGTTGGGTGGGGGTTGTGGTATTTGGTGTTCATTCATTTTGGTGTATTTTAAGTTATTGTTTTTACTAGGTGTGAATGTGGCTGGACCAGCAAGTAAGATATTGTATATATTGTATGTTATGTTTTGTTTGTATTGTTATGTTTTTTACTTTTATATAAAATAAAAGATCTACAGGATGCAGCGCCAAAGAAGCGCAAGACCGAGATTTTTGCAGAGATTAAAAATCTTACTGCTGAGATTGCTAAGCTGATGGAAAGAAAGACATTTATTTGTGATAATAGTGGTCCATTTAAAGAAAAACTTTTGAATGACGACAGATTTTCAGAAATGGCTGACAACAGAGAGCAAAGGCTGAAGGGGTTGCAGCCTGCGAGCCAGGTGGAGGAGGATGATGATGATGATAACGAGCAGCAGTTCCCACCTGGCGGCCTGCAGGAAGATCAGCAAGCCTCGTGCAGTGGGCCCCCTGCAGGACAGCCAGCAGTAATACCTCGCTCGGGGGAGGACAGTGACACCGGCAGCCAGGGAGGGGCGCTCATGGCGCAGATCCGGCTGCTCTAGTCCCCAGTGCGCATGGAGAACTTTTCCTTTGGTGATGAACTCCCAGAGGAAGCCACTGGGGAGAGCAGCCGGAGGAAGAGTAAGAAGACCCGGCCCAAGCAGCAAGAAGAGGTACGTTTCACCTTTACCCCCCTCCCTGTACACCCCCCCCCCCCCGGGCAAAGCGCAGGGTCAGCTCACTGTGCAAGCCCTGCTACCCAAACCCCCCCGAGTTCTGCTGTGGACCCGGTGCAAAGGTGCAGGGAGATTACAGGTGTGACATCTGATGTGGCGATGGGCTCCGTCTCTGTTTGTGGTAACAGTGGGGGAGCAGGGGAGGCATCGGCCGCAAGGCCGGACAGTCAGGGTGGCTCGGATGTGGCGATAACATCAAAATCCAGTGCTGCGGTGCGTCCCCCAGTGGGAGGGGGGATAGCCTGGCACTGGTGGCAGCTTCCGGTGCCTCGGTGCCTCTTCGTGCTGTTGCCGCTGATCACCCAGTTGAGGGGCGGCGGCAGTGTGGAGGGGTCGCTGAGGCTGAGGGCTCCGAACCTCCCAGACAGAAAGTATTATTCTGTGTCGGTGTTGGGGACATTGCACATTCTGTGGAAACTGGAGATCAGCGGCGCCTCACACCGGCTAAAGAGCAGCGGCGAATACTACTAAGCAGCAGAAAAAGTAAAATAACACCTGCTACCGATGATGTGGAGGGCACAAGTGTGGCAAGAGTTGTGGTCCCCTCTGGGTGATGCTCTGCGGGGGGACCCCCGTCCCTTGTGCCTGAAGATGCTGAGGTGGTCTTGTCCCCTGATGTTGGTGCTGGTCCAGCCATTGTCAGAATTGTTGTGGTGGATAATGTGAATGGTGTGAGTGGTGCAGAACCGTTACCAGTTATGGGAGCTATGCCAGTGTCGCTGCTGGGGGAAGTGGGGTTCCATCATCCTCGTCTCTGGGCTCTGGGGACGGCTTTTTGCAACGGCGCCTCCTGCAGGCCTTACAGAAGGGAGAAAGGACGATCAATGTAGCGGGCCAGGAGGTTGATTTATCGTTTTGGATAGAGAGGCACGGCCTGTCTGCCTTCCGAGAGCAAAGAGGCAGGGAGACACCATGGTCACTCCCGACAATCGGGCCGGGTGGTAACCGTAGGAATGTGGTGCGTCTTCGGTGGCGTGGCAGTGATGTGTGTCCGCCTCGGGCACGGGTAGTTGAGCTGCTACTGAAGATGGACTTCAAGGCGGCTGACATCTTTGCCTTGATCCATCCCTATGGTACATCTGAGTTTGATATCAGCTTTGTTCGGCCAGAGGGGCTTGAGCTATTCTGGTCCAACTATGAGCTGAGATACCATGAGCCCGAGTGGCGGGACTTTGCTGTGCAAGCAGTGTCCCGTCAGACCGAACTCAAGAAAGTGACCGTTCTTACCCATAACGAATCACTATCTTGCTTTGACATCATGACCTGGATGAATCGTTATGGAGAGGTAGTGGGATTACCAGAGAAAAATCGTGATGAGTATGGTATCTGGTCAGGGGCCTGGACCTTCATGGTGAAGTTGAGGCGTTCAGGTAACTCAGTCGTCCACATCCCTTCATCAGCCTTCCTGGGGAGGGATCGGATCCTAATCTTCTACCGGGGGCAGCCTAAGCTCTGTCACAGGTGCGGTGACCCCACACATTTCAGCGCAAACTGGGGGTGTCGGCCATCTCGCTGCATCCTGTACAGGGCACATTAGGTGTAACCTGTGTGGTGATCTCGGTCACCCATACAGTCGTTGTCCTCTTTCCTTCGCTAATGCGGGCTCAACCTCAGCGGATGAAAGCCATGAGGCTGAATCTGCTGGGGAGGGGACTAGCAGAGGCAGAGAAATGGAGGGGCCAGGGAAGAAAGACAGGAAAAAGACGCCTGCCCAGCTAAGGCGTCTAGAGAAGCGTCAACAGGAGAGAGAGCGGGGGGAGTCTCAGGCTGCTGGGACAACCTCTGGCGCTGTCCTGGAGACCACACCTGTCGCTGAGGCCCCAGGGGATGATGTACTGGATGAGGAGGTCAGGAGTATCGAGAGAGAGGAAGGCGCCACGTCCTCAGACTCCTCCCATTATGAGAGTATGGATGAGGATAATAGGACGTGGCTAGAGGAAAAGAGTGGCGCCAAAAAGAAGAAAAAGGGTAAAAAGAAGGGAGGTGTAAGATCTTCTCCCACCCTGACTAAGGTACCCAAAGAAGGTGCAACCGTCCCCCCGCTGGTCAAACTTTCAAATCGATTCCTGGCCCTGGATGGAGCCTCTCCTGCTGATGGAGGGGCTGAGGGTGAAGGGCCAGAGGTGGTGGAGCCTGCAGGGGGTGCCGAGTCTCCCCCTGGGGAGTCAGGGTCCTCAGAAGGGGAGACTGGCCCAGAGTCTGAAGACGAGGATGAGGAGGCAGGTCCTGGATCTGCCCCTGAAGTATCAGAGGTGAGGGAGATGGACACCACAATATGTCTAAAAAGGGGGTGTTCATTTCCCGAGGGTAGTGGTAAGATGGGTAAAAAGAAAGCCGTCTAACTCAATCATTCATGATGGCGGTACCCACTCCGTCCATTAATGTCGCCAGCATTAAGTCTGATGCGGCTAGATTTGCGGCCTTTGATTTTCTCGGCCGCGTTGAAGCCGACATTTTATTCTTGCAGGAGACCAGGCTGCCAGATTTGGCGGCCATGTTTAAAGCTAAGAGGAAATGGAGACACGGGCCTTCCTATTGGTCTCTTGCGGCCGAGCCGTATAGCGGAGTGGCGGTCCTTTTTACCGCACCGGTAGAATGCCGACGAGTTATTGAGTTAGAAATGGGGAGGTGCCTGATCCTGGATGTCCTCATGAAGGGACAAGAACTTCGCCTAATTAATATCTATGGTCCCCAGTCCAAGTGGGACAGGAAGTGTCTCTTTATGAGGATCAAGCCCTACCTTTTTACAAGTCGGCAGGTAGTCTTTGGAGGAGACTTCGATGCTGTCACGAGGTCCCAGGATAGGGGAGGTTCCAGAGACAAGCTGACTTATGATAGCGTCGCTCTTAATAGCATAGCCAGTGAGGCTCGCCTGGTGGATGTCCACATCTGGCACACCCCAGGCCATGCAGGGTTCACCTATTATAGGGGTAGCTGCAGGTCTAGAATAGACAGGTTTTATTTAAAGGAGGAAGCCATTTCTTCAGCAATGTCCGTTGTTGAGGTGGAGTTCACCGACCACTGTTTAATTTTGTTTTCTCTGAATGTTACAGAGACCCCCCGGATGGGAAGAGGCTACTGGAAGCTCAATTCGTCTCTCCTGGAAGAAGCGGAGATAAGACAATCCTTTGAGGACTTTCTTCAGAGCCAGGTACCATTGCTGGGCCTTTGTAGCAGTAAGTCAGAGTGGTGGGAGATGCTCAAGAAAAGGGTGGCGAGATTCTTCCGCCAGCTCTCGAGCCTCAGGAGCCTGGACAGGTACTGCCTGTAACAGGGCCTGAGGAGGAAACTCGAGCATCTCGTCTCGACTGGAGGTAGTCGTGAGGACATCTCCAGAGTGAAATCCTTGCTGAAGAGGTGTCAGTACGATAGACACGCATCTTTGGTTTTTGAGAGGGATTACGGGAAATACCGCTCGCCCGACCCTTACAGAAACTGCAAGATGTCAGTGAATGGTAAAGTTGTCACAGGACTGGTTGACAGTACAGGATCCCTGAAAAGGTCCAGATCAGGGATCCTGGAGGTCGTCGGATCCTTCTACTCACACCTCTTGGGCAGGAAGGATCTAGATCGGGATGTGATGTCGGCTTTCCTGGCTGAAACTGTCCCTGAGCCAGGAGTAGACCCCTCTCTTGATGTTTTGACAGAGATGATCAGGGAAGAGGAAGTCAGCCTGGCGATTGAAGGGCTCGCCCTCAAGAAATCGCCAGGTCCGGATGGCTTAACATCCAAGTTTTATAAGACCTTTAAGGATGCCTTGGTTCCCCTCTTGACTGAAGTATTCAACGAGTGTCTTTCCTCGGGCGCTCTGCCGAAGTCAATGAGGAGGTCTGCCCTGATCATCCTGTCAAAGGGTAAGGGCCGATCTCGTATTGAGAACTGGCGTCCCATAGCGCTTCTCAATACGGACAGAAAGGTTTTGGCAAAGGTGCTGTTTAATCGGCTGGTGCAGTTTGCGCCCCGGCTCCTTTCGGGGACTCAGCACTGCTCTGTTCCAGGCCGCAGTACATTTAGTGCTGTGCTTTGTGTCCGGGAGGCAGTGGAGCAGGGCAGGGCTGGTAACTGGAAGGGGTACTTGCTGTCCTTGGATCAGGCAAAAGCGTTTGATCGGGTTAACCACGAGTACCTCTGGTCTGTCCTTCTGAGGTATGGCCTGCCGGGGGAGTTTGTCAATTGGCTTAAGGTTTTGTACGCAGGGGCAGAGAGTTTCCCGCTTGTGAACGGTTGGATTGGCCGCTGTTTTGAGGTCGGTTCTGGTGTTCTCCAGGGTTGTCCTCTGAGCCCACTACTGTACGTGTTCACGATTGACCCATTCCTTAGGATTGAGGGTGGGAGTCGGGAAGGATCGGGCAGCACCGGAAGCCACTCTAAGGGTGGTAGCGTATGCCGATGATGTCACCGTTTTCGTGTGTCCTCAGGAGGGGAGGCGCAATGGGTGATGTCAGAGGTTGACCGCTACTCGGAGGCTTCTGGGTCCAAGATCAACCGGGATAAGTGTGAGAGTCTCTGGCTGGGAGAAGGAGGTCCATGCTTTGATCTCCCGAACACTCTTCCAGGGCCCCAGGACTCTGCCAAAGTTCTCGGCATCGAATTTGGCCAGGGGGATTACCCCATGCAAAACTGGGACGGCAGGCTTAAGATCGCCGCCCAGAAGGTGGACCAGTGGAAGGGTTGGTCTTTGACCCTCAGGGAAAGGGTTAACCTGATTAAAACTTACCTGCTCCCGTTGCTGATTTACCTGGGCAGAGTGTGCATGTTGCCAGAACCCCTCTGGACTCGGGTCTACAGTCTGTTCTTCCAACTGTTATGGGGGAATAGGCTGAACCTAATCAAGAGGGAGGTTACTTACCGCACGAGGAGACAAGGAGGGTTGTGTATGGTCAACCCTGTGGTGTTCCTAGTGAATACCTTTCTTAAGATCAATGTAGCAAACCTCTGGAAAGAGAGGGCTCCTCCGTGGGTATACTCCTGCAGGGGATGGTTTCGGCCTTTCTTCCAGGAATGGGAGACAGGAGGGCAAGTGAAGGATCTTCGCACACCGCATGGGCATCTTCCGGCTTATGCTACCCCGGTTCTGAAGGTGATTCGCCGGTGGGGTCTGGGAATGTGGGAGATCAGGACCATGTCGAGGAAAGTCCTTGACAAGAGGGTTCTGTTGACCCATTTCCAGAAGCCTCTGGCCCTCAGGGCAATCAAGTCTGGATCTGGGGGTGGGTTTGAGTTTATTGAATTCTATCAGGATCCCCTTGAAGTTTTGGGACGTGACTTGGCGCTGCTTCCATGGAAAGCTGTGTGTGAGGGACAATCTGAAGTGTAGGAGCTCTGAGGAAAGGGGTTGTCCCCGGGAGGAGTGCGGTGGCCTGCTGGAGAGCATGGAGCACTTCCTGCTTCAGTGCCCCTTTAACACAGAGGTGTACAACCGGGTGGGCGCTTCCATCCATTGGCCCGGGTTGGCCGGTCTCTCCTATGCGAAGTGGGCCTATGGAGCATTCAGAGGCCTGGGTGGCCGGGACCGCTGCACGATATTCCTAGTTAGTCTAGTGGTCAGGTACCACACGTGGAACGCACGGTGTTTAGTATCGACGCAGCGTAAAATCCTCCCGGTGGATGAGGTGGTTAGGAACATTCTGGGTGACCTGGTGAAGGTGCGCTCTCTGGAGTATGAGAGGCTGGGCACGGGGAGGGCCTCTCTCCTTTGGAGGGGGTTCTCCTTTAGTGTCCCTTAGTCTGTCATCTCCTCTCCTGGTGTTGGGCTGAAGCTGACACTGTAGATTTTTGTTTTGTGTTCTGAGGTTATAGTGATGTAGGGGCTTGCAGGCGCCAAACCTGGGCTTTATGTGGTTTGGATATATGTTGATATGTTTAATGTGTTTGTATCTTGTGTACAGTGTGTATAGTTATATGTAGTTATAGTTCTTGTGTGTATATAGGTTGGTTGGTTTTGGGGTGTTGGTGTTAGGGTGTTAGGTTGCATTTTGCCAGAAGTTATGGCTTGATTTATGTTTATGATTGTTATGTTTTTCATTTTTATATAAAATAACAGATCTACAGAATGTAACTCAGGATCAGTACAGGATAAGTAATGTCATGAATGTACATAATATTGTAGAAGTTATAATCACTTGTTTCTCCTTTTTTATAGGACACCAGTGGAGGAGTACTTTAGTCATTATTGACTGATAATTCTGCTGCCATGCTGCACACTTTATGATGAATTTGTGTAAATCATGACGCCATCTAGTGGTCAAAATAAGAAACACTTATTTTCTGCTGCTCATCTTTGAAGCGATGTCAGTGAATGTGATGCTGGAATGACAGTACACACTGGCAGGTTATTTGGAGAGGAGTTCTCCTTGTCGTGTTCCCATAAATAGGGGAGTTTGCTGTGTCTGTACAGATATTTTACATGAAATTCTGACTCCAGTCTTTTAGGTAACATCCAAGTTAGAGCTTTTTATCTCAAACTAGTTTTTGGCTATTGCATTGTATAGCATTATAAGCCTCTTCTATGGACTCCTAAATGCCAGACATAACCCCTGCACACATTGGGGCAGATTTACTTACCCGGTCCATTCGCGATCCAGCGGCGCGTTCTCTGTGGAGGATTTGGGTCTTCCGGCGATTCACTAAGGCAGTTCCTCCGACCTCCACCAGGTGTCGCTGCTGCGCTGATGTTTATCGGAGTCCACTGAACTTCACCAAGCCGGGCTGAGTGCAGGTAAGCGCGTGTCAAGCGACACTTTTTTTTTTTTAAAAATGCGGCGGTTTCTCCGAAATCTGTCAGGTTTTCGTTCGGCCACGCCCCCGACTGAAAAACCCAAACTCGGCTTATACTCGAGTGAAAAAAAAACCTCACCTTTGCGGCACCCCAGCAGGTCTTATGCGTGATCCAGGTCCCTGTGACGTTGCAGGCTCTGTTGTCAGCCGCCGCTGACGTCAGAGCTGTGTGCTGCACGGACCTGCCGGGGCACCACAGAGGTGAGGTTTTTCTTTTTAAATCCAATGTCTGTATAACGGGGTGGGGGAGGGGCGGAAGCTGTATAACGCGGCAGGACGGTAGCTACATAACGCGGTCGTAGGTATAACAGATCGGGGGGTGCCTGCATTACGGGGTAGGGGATGGCTATATACCGGTGCGCAGGGGCAGGCAGGCTATACAAATGGAGGGCATGGGCTGGATGGCTATATACTGGAGCAGGGGCTGGATGGCTATATACTGGAGCAGGGGCTGGATGGCTATATACTGGGGCAGGGGCTAGATGGCTATATACTGGGGCAGGGGCTAGATGGCTATATACTGGGGCAGGGGCTAGATTGCTATATACTGGGGCAGGGGCTGGCAGGCTATATACTACAGGGGCTGGCTGTATACTACAGGGGCTGGCAGGCTATATACTGGGGCAGGGGCTAGATGGCTATATAGTGGGGCAGGGGCTGGATGGCTATATAGTGGGGCTAGATGGCTATATAGTGGGGCAGGGGCTAGATGGCTATATAGTGGGGCAGGGGCTGGATGGCTATATAGTGGGGCTAGATGGCTATATACTGGGGCAGGGGCTAGATGGCTATATAGTGGGGCAGGGGCTGGATGGCTATATAGTGGGGCTAGATGGCTATATACTGGGGCAGGGGCTAGATGGCTATATAGTGGGGCAGGGGCTGGATGGCTATATAGTGGGGCAGGGGCTAGATGGCTATATACTGGGGCAGGGGCTAGATGGCTATATAGTGGGGCAGGGGCTAGATGGCTATATAGTGGGGCAGGGGCTAGATGGCTATATAGTGGGGCAGGGGCTGGCAGATTATATACTACAGGGGCTGGCAGGCTATATACTGGGGAAGGGGCTGGCAGGCTATATACTGCAGGGGCTGGTGGCTATACACTACAGGGGTTGGATGACTATATACTGGGGGGGGGGGCTGTGACAATGCATTTCCCACCCTCGGCTTATATTCGAGTCAATAGGTTTTCCCAGTTTTTGGTGGTAGAATTAGGGGCCTTGGCTTATACTCGAGTATATATGTATTTCAGCAGGACTGTAAAATATGGATTTTTTTCCCGAATTGCAGCGTCTTAAGTACACTGGTGGAGTGTCCTCACACTGCTGTACTCTGTGCTCTCTGTTAGGTATTGTCCCTGGAGAAATGTGTAACCACAACTTTGGGGCACATTTACTTACCCAGTCCTGTCGCGATCCCCGACCCAAACGGTCTGGCGGAGATGAAGTCCGGTGTTCACCAAGATCGTGCGCCCGATATCCTGCATGTGTCGCTTCCCCGCTCAGGTCCGCCGGAGTTCACCTTCTTCTTCCCGGTGCATGTAAGTGAATTGTCTTGCAACACAATTTGAGATGTTAAATCCCGCTCGTTGTCCGAATCCGTGGGATCATTCGACAAATCATCCGATTTGTATCGCCTTAAAGCCGACACCAATGCACCACGATCCGATCGCGTGCGCCAAAAACCCCTTCTAAATGTGGCGCACATTGGAAATCGTCGGACCCTTAGTAAATGAGCCCCTTTTGTATGTTAGTAGCAGCAGGATTGTAGTGTCTCCAAATGCACCAGAATGGGTCTCATATTGCTGTACTCTGTGCAGCTAGTGTTAGATATTGTCCTTGCAGAGATGTGCAGCAGGACAATGATACATGAATTTTATCTTCTTCAAGTGTCTGAGACCTGCTCTCACACTGCTGTGCTCTGTGCTCTAGACAGTCTTATGTATTGTCCATGGAGAAATGTGTAATCAGACCTTTGTGTATGTTATTAGTAACAACAGTTACTGCACTTCCTGCCCTCTACTTCCTCCCTGTGGTTTCAGATTGGGCTGCAATCTGTGGCCTCTGACCCCGCCCCCCCCCCCCCCAACCCTGAAAAGGAGGTAGCATCAATGCAAACAAGAATGATGGACAATGAGTATGTGCATCAGTGTATAAATATATGTGTGTATATAGTGGGTATATCCTGTATGTATGTGTATATACGGTAAGTGTATATGGTGTCTATGCACTATACCGTATGTGTGTATATGTGATGTTTATATACTGGATGTGTGTACATATGGTATGTAAATGTGTGTGTGTATATACTTTGTTGGTGATGTGTATTTACTGTATGTATGGATTTGTGGTGGAAATATATGTTTATATGTATATGGTGTGTATACACTATATGTGTGTATATGTGATATGTATATACTGTGTGTATATGTGGTGTATTTGCTGTATGTGTGTATAAATGTTTAATAATATCTTTATTTCTGTCATATTCCATAGCGCTTTACAGATTCTGGCGGACATATACAAATAAGGTAAGATAATCCTTATAAGTCCCTCAGTGGGGACAATCACAGCGTTGCAGTAGCAGAGGGGGAGGGGGCAGTACAAGCAATGACAGAACAATAATATTAGAGATAAATAAACTGAAAGAAAATGAATGATAATGAATGTCCTGTGTCTGAGAGATGCTTTTAGGATGTGGTCATGTCGTAGCTAATATACAAAAAAAGTTCTACTAATCATTACTTCCCTTTCAGCAACATATAAACATTGATTGATGGGGGTTAATTTACAGCAAAAATTAGACCTCAGCAAAGTAGAGGGCGGGATCTTGCATACTATTAACAGTTGATCCTGCCCTCGAGGAACTCAAGCATTTTATTAATAGGGATGCAATAACAGTAAAACATTCTGTAAGTACGAGTTAGGAAGGTGTGACCTTAAGTTTTTTTTGGCTACTTCTGTAGGTGCAGTAACGGATGGTCCTGGCCTAAATGAACAACTTTTCAAAACTCACATTTTTTAAAAAAGCCAAAGAAGCATTTCATAAGTATTGATTTAGATAGTAGATGGATAGTAGATAAGGGTAGAGGGCAGGTATAAATGCAGTTTTCATGCTATATTACTTGCAGAAGCATCTAGTCCCGCCCCTGAGGAACAATCCCTTTTTAAATAAAATGTATTGAATTAAGTAACTAGGAATTTAGACATAAGTTGAGGGGGTTAGAGTTCAGGCAGGAATAGCTTTAATTGCCCCCTTTACACTGTCGTAGGTACAAAAACATGTGGTCCCACCCCTGAGGAACGCCAGTTCAAAATTTCTTTGCAGAATCTAGGGCAGCTGTCAATCCTTGCCCTGTCTGTAATGTACAGCGAGGCTGTTGTTAGATCTGTTAATGCAAGAGAAACTTGCTGAGATTTTGAAAAGCGGCAATAAATAGCTGAGACTTGATCAGTGTAATGTAATTAGCAAACCATTAAAAAAACAGAAATGCGGTTAAATGATCTCCAACGGCAAGAAGATAAATCTACTTTATATTGAGCCTGAGATAAGTATTATGTCCTAAATACTCCCAGGACCTCGGCTGCTAGACGTCCTGCAAGGCAGAGAGAAGAGCAGACAACATCATGCACTTGGCCTGAATACAAGAAAGAAAAAAATATAATATGAAAATAAAACATTGCAAAAGAAATATAAAATACAGAAAAAAAATAATACAACAAATGAGAAAAAACATAATCAGAAAAAATACAGAAAACATAATACAAAAACTATATAATATGGAAACAAAACATTACATACAAAATAGAAAAATAGAAAAAAATAACACAACAAATTAGACAAAACATAATCAGAAAAAATACAGAAAACATAATACAAAAACTATATAATATGGAAACAGAAAATTATAGACAAAATATAAAATGTAAAAAAGTAAAACTTATACATAAAAATATACAAAAACAATTGAAAAAAATGCAATTACAAAATTATAATAAATTGCTAAAGAAATAAAATGTGGAAAAGCAAACAAAAAATATATTCCCAAAAAATGAACAAATCTAGTACAAAACACTACAGAAACACTATCATAAAAAAAACATGAGAAGAAATGGAAACTGAAAAAATAAATGAAAAACGTTCAGAAAAAATGCAGAAAATGTAATACATAAAACTATATACAGGCGGGCCCCTACTTAAGGACACCCGACTTACAGACAACCCATAGTTACAGACAGACCCCTCTGACCTCTGGTGAAGCTCTCTGGATGTTACTATAGTCCCAGACTGCAATGATCAGCTGTAAGGTGTCTGTAATGAAGCTTTATTGATAATCCTTGGTCCCATTACAGCAAAAAATGTTTAAACTCCAATTGTCACTGGGGCCAAATTTTTTTGTCTGGATCTACAATTATAAAATATACAGTTTCGACTTACATACAAATTCAACTTAAGAACAAACCACCGAACCCTATCTTGTACATAACCCGGGGACTGCCTATAATATGAAAACAGAAAATTACATTCAAAATATAATATGTAGAAAAGTAAAACATGTACATAAAAAATACTGAAGGCATATAACAAAAACAATCGAAAAAATGACAAATACAAAATTATAATAAATTGATAAAGAGATAAAATATGAAAAAGCAAAGAGAAAAATATAAATTCACAAAAACGAAAGAAGAAATCTAATACAAGACACTACAGAAACGCGATCATAAAAATCATGAGAAGAAATCGAATTTGAAAAAAAGAAATGAAAAATGTTAAACAAAAATTTAAAAAAATTCCACAATCAATAAAAAGAATTACCGAAGATACTAAACATATATGAAAAAAAAAATCTAGAATAAAAAAGAAAAGAATATAATGTAAATATAAATATAGAAATATAATGTAGAAATATAATAATAGAAAAATGTGAGCCAGAAATTTCCGGAAATTTAACAAAAAAAAATGTGTACGGTTAATTACGCTACATGGATGAGGGATTACGGAGAAGTGAAGTTTTCCCCTTTGGCTCTGGTGACACTTAGAGCTCCCGGATTTGTTTGATAAGATTTGGATAGATCCGTCTGCAGTATAAGAGGGAGATGATACATCCGGGGGATGGGGCATCACAGAGAAAATACCTAATTGCATTTGGCTCCATAATAAAATTTATCGGATATAATTTTGTTATCCAGCTTTTCCTTGATTGAAATCTGACTTAATAATTTCCAACAAGACCAAGCACTAGACCCGACCTTGTTTACATTCGCCTCAAAGTTTGCATCCGAAACTATTTTAATGCAGTTTTAATGGGACTTTTATTGGAAATTGCCGCCTGATCCTCATTTCATTTACACGGAGCCGGAGTGCGATGCGGATAATTAACTTTGATTTCTATCACATTAATATGTTCATTCAATGGAATCAAATAAGGACAACATTAGCCGAGCGACGGCGGAGAGACAAACATATGAATTTTATCAGGAGATAACACAACATTTGGGAGATTTAGGGGGATGTACAGTTATCAATGGAAGAGGAAAGTAACCGAGTGAGTGGAGAAAACTACAAGCAGACTACACAAACATGGCGGCCGTGGTACTAGACCCGGGACTGGAAGCTTCTGCGTGGTACGGATTGTCTGGGCGTGAAAAGAACTGAGGGAGAACAGTCATCTTGGATTCTTATACTGGAGGAAACGGGTTTGGATACATTTTTAGAAAGAACCGAAAATAAAATAGAACTAAAAGGGGATTTCCATGAATATGACCACTCCCCCATATACTTTCCTTGTCCTGGTTCCGTTTCTTGCCACTCCAGTCCCCTTCCATCCAATGATTGGCCTCCTCGGACCACGGGACGTCACTTCCATTTTCCAGGTGAATTCACTTCCTGTCTTGTCCCGTGATCCAAGGAGCAATGGATGAAACGGGTCCGGTCCTGTGACCCACAGAACTCCAAGAAAAATACTGAGGTACCAGGGAAAATACTAAGTTCGTGAACAGAACAGATTCTCTACTGTAAGAACTTTAGGGTCGAGGGTTCCCATGGGGGTGGGGGGGTGTCATAGCATAGTTTGATATCTTTTTGATAAAATCTAAAAAAAATTTTTTCAAAGTTACAGGAGAAATTAGAGAAAGATCCCTTACTGTAAGAATTCCTCTACTGCAAGATTGTGTCCTTAGGAATAGTTAAACACAGAAAGCACAGAGCACAGCAGTGTGAGTATATGCCCCAACCAACACATCATTTCCAGATCCATCTTTCTTGCAGAATAAAAGCACCTTTATTGGTTGACGTAGCCTTGGAGAAGCTACAATCCTGGAATATAAATCAATATTTCTCCATCCTGCAGCTACCAACAACATACACAAAGGTCTGATTATACATTACTAAAAGGACAATACATTTCACTGGCTGCAGAGAGAACAGCAGTGTGAGGACACACCCGCAGTGCATTTGGAGCAGGTATAATCCTTTAATATAAATTCATATTTCACAGCCCTGCAGCCACTAACAACACAAGAGTCTGATTACACATCTCTCCATGGTCAATGCTTTCTACTGGCTGCAAAGAGAACAGCAGTGTGAGGACCCCCCCCCCTCGCCCCAGTGCACTTGGATTAGGTACAATCTTGGAAAATAAATTCAGATTTCACAGTCCTGCAGCTACTAACAACAAACACAAGGGTCTGATTACACATCTCTCCATGGTCAATGCTTTTCACTGGCTGCAGAGAGAACAGCAGTGTGAGGACACCCTCCCCCCCCCCCCAATGCATTTGGAGAAGCTACAATCCTGGAATCTAAATCCATATTTCACAGTCCTGCTGCTATTAACAACATAAGACTGCTTGCACAGAGCACAGCAGGGTGAGGTATGTTTACACATCTCTTCAGGGACAATACCTTACACTTTTTGCCATAACAGCCCCCCCCCCCCCTTGTCTATGGTTATGTTCTCTGTTATTACATTTTTGCTCTGTTCAGATTGATCTATAATAAGCAGTCACGTTTTTCTAACTTCGCACAATTCCTTTAAGACGCGGTGATGTCACTGGTAGCGGATAATGTAATGTGAGTTTTCGGATCCCCTCCCGGACGTCTTTGTCCATTCGTCATTTTCCCGCCGGCTTCAATGTATTTTACTAGACTATTCGGGGCATGAGATGTGACGGGAGCCATTGTCCGACATCTCACAGCAGCGCAGAGAATTTCTGTGTCTCCTACTAAAAGGCAGATAATGAATGTTATGATATTAAAAATCTTTAGTCGCCGCGCTGAACTCTCGCACCGCGCTCATCCGTCTTTCCTGTCCACATGTGAACCCGTGCGCTGGGGGTGGGGAGGCAGAATGGCGGAGAGTGATGGCCGTGCCGCCGTCCCCTCTCAATATTCCGCGATTATTCCTGACCTGCGGAGGAAAGGAATTTACCTTCTGGATTGCGGCCAGTAAAAGCGATTGCTGCTCCGTTATAGAGATCCCCCTCCCTCTATCCAGGGATATTTCCTCTGCTGTGACATCAGTGATAATGGGGCACATTTACTTACCTGTCCTGTTGACACCGCCGATCCAGAACGTCCGACGAGGATTCAGAGCTGCCGCGATTCACTAAGATCGTGCGTCCAATTTCCTCCATGTGTCACTTTCCCGCTCAGGTCACCGGAATTCACCTTCTTCTTCCCGGTGCATGTGAGTGCTGATCTTGCGACACAATTTTGAAAGTTAAATTCCGCGGTTCGTCCGAATCAGTCGGTTGTCCGACAGCCCGTCCCCCGATTTGTGTCACATGAAAGCCGGCGCCGACTCGCCACAATCCAATCGCGTGCACCAAAAACCCGGGCAATTCAGGGCAAATCGGAAAAAGTTGAGAAACCCGACGGAAATGCGTCCGACTGATCCTTAGTAGCTGTGTATGTGTATGATCGTAATATAGAGACGCTGTGGGGGCTTTATCTCAGGGGTCTCCCATCTATACACGAAGGGGCAGGAGAAGACAAGAGACAGACGTGTTCTAGACATCAAGGAGTTAAATACATTGAAGACACAATGTACAGATGTACAACAGCTACAAATGTTAATGATGACCCCCTACACTCAGAGGCGGACCCCCAGGGGTCTTGTCATAATCAGCTATCTCTGGGGTTCCGTAAAGAAACAATAAAAAAACAGGAGCTGCTTTAACTTAACAAATGGGACCCTGGCCTTGTGGGCCCCATAAAAACAAGGATCTAGGCCTTACTCTGGGTCCTTAGGAGACAGACCCCCAGCAATCAGCAAGACACAGAATAGGGGGTAAATTTTACACTTGACGAAGCCCCAAGGGTCATTGGGAACAATCAGGTCCTGAAATATGTTACATGAAAAGGAAGATGCAGATGGTAACACAAATTATATGATGTACAGATGGACAAACTTGAACTGGACACTTAGAGGGATTGTGGCAATTACAAGAGTTACCCCCTCTTGCATTTGTTATAGGGGTCTGTGAGTCACATTGCCCCCTTCCAGGTTCATAGATAGCTTTATTATTGGTTAAATTGTTTACAGTGTGTCTACAGTAAGCTCCTGGGCTCCCCCTACTGGTGGCTGCAGTCAGCAGCATTTTATCATGTAACTATACAGGAGATTCAAAGAAACAAATCTGTAATACTGGAGAGTCTGAAATGAAGAAACACTAGAGATTAGAAATGTGATAATTATTATCCTGAGAGCCCCTTTAAATACCCCCTTCTGTTACATGAAATCCAAGTGATTGGGTTATTAGAAGTGTAAATGGGCCGGAGAGTTCTGGATTCCTTTCAATTAACAACTTCCTCACAGTTTTTGGTGTAATTTTTAAATATTTCATCCTTAATGTTACTGGTCAATGCTGGCTCGCCAACGTCTCTGTCAGCTCCATTAACACAATAATATCTTCATTTAAGGAACAATTACAGTTAATTAGCTCCACGACAGGATGAGAAACTCTTCAGTGGTGGTAATAGCTGTAATATACACACTGTATTACGGCTGGAAAGAAAGGCAAATTATTGTATGAGAAGCTTTGTGAATCAACGTGGTGTTAATGTGTTAGACTCTAGGGGTAGCGGATACACTGGACCACCGCGGACAATGATGTAAGCCGACATATGGGCCCATGGTGGTACCAAGCCACAAAGCAGGTTGGACTTGTTGCGGCATGGTACCACCAGGTTGCTCCACAGGCGTGACTTTGTCCGTGGTGGCGGCCAAGGCGAGGTACGGAGACATAGAGCAGAATCGTATTTGGGGACAGGCAGCACAGGATCAGAGTCGGGGACGTAGCAGGAGGTCAGGCAGCACAGGAGTGAACTTTGGAACAGAACTGCGGTCACAATGAGAATTCAGCAGACAATCACCAGGCATAGGTTCAAAGCTTTCTCTCAGGTACGAGGCACAAAGATCCGGCAGGGCATAAGGGAAGCGGTTGGCCATTTATAGATCACCAGTGAAGTCGCCAGCACATGCACACGCTAGGAGGCAGGGACATGCATGTTATAGTGATGAGACCACCGCGAGCACACATGATTATTGGGGCTGATGACCCGCCAATGGGAAGCTCACGACTTCCAGTATAGAGGATAACCGGAGAGATTGAGGCCTTGTGTCTGGAGCGGAGCACCAGCGCCCGGTGAGTGCGATAGATACATAACTTAATAAAGATACATAATAACAATAGTCAATGTTTCCTATGATGTTAATTTGTCTTCCCCTTTGGGTTCTCCACAGCCGCCTCTGTCTGCCCAGAATCCCATCAAGCCACGTAGGGATTCGGTGAAGTTGACTTTTGTGCCGTCCATTAATGAGTAAAACATTTGAAGACGGTGGAAATTGCTTTCGTCTAATGTCCGTCCAGTCGTTCCTCTCCGTAATATTCAGATCATTAGCAGGGGCCATAGAGGGAGGTCTGAGAGGCGCTGCGCCTCGGCACACACTACCCCCTTTGGGGATAACTTCACATTCTGTCTAATGTTCTCTGACGCTTTTCGCCGGTCTAAGTCTTCTCATTGTTATTTTGTTTATTTAGGATGAAAAACCTTGTTGCTGTCCTGAAACTAAGGCTGAATTGTAATCATCTAAAAAAATTAAAATTCCATAGTGTCCATGCAGAGCATTAAAGGACATCTACCACCAAGATGAAAGACGGTATGCAAATGAACCTGGGGGGCTCCAGGCTCCATTAACACCTATGGAGCCTGGAGCCCCTCAGGTTCATTTGCATACAGTCCTTCATCTTGGTGGTGGATGATGCCCTTTAATAATGATTCTTAAGGGTGATTGAATAATACTGCCCTACAGTGACCACATAATTATACCATATGTACCCACACCATAGAATCCCTCACACCATGCAAAACTCAAATATAATGAACAGTTTAATCAGATCATTCTGTATGTTGTTAGTAGCAGCAGGACTGTGAAATATGGATTTATATTTCGGGATTGTAGCAATCCCAAGTGCACTAAGCATGTGTCCTCACACTGCTGTGCTCAGTGCTATCAGCAATCTGTGTAAAGTATTGTCCCTGGAAAGATGTGTACTCAGACCTTTGTGTATATTGTTAGTAGCAGCAGGACTGTGAATATGGATTTATAGTGCCATGAAGGGTGTCCTCACACTGCTGTGCTCTGTGATCATTGCAGACAATGTTATGTATTTCCCTGGAGAGAGATGTAATTAGACAGGGATTGTGTTCTGTGCCCCCTGTATTTAGCACTGCAGTGTTAGGACACCAGGACACATTGGGATGGACAGCTTAGATACAGCAACCTAGTTCACTGTAAGGTAGATACTTGTACATAGTGAGAAGGGGCATAACTACAGGGGTAGCAGCCATAACAGCTGCAATGGGGCCCGCAGTGTCAGGGGGCCCCAGCATCCAACCTGATACACTAAATAATGGAGGATGTGCATATTTTCTGAGGGGGGCCCATTCAAAGGTCTGCTATGGAGCCCTTCCTCTCCTAGTTACGCCCCTGTCTGGTGACATTCTCCTTTATCCCTCACTGCCTTCTCCATACATCTGGGAGAATACAGTAACCCACACAGCGGCAGTTTTCCCCACAGTCTCCATTATTGAACTATATACTGACCTACTGCAGCTTCTGGTCTTCTCCTGACGGGGGAGGGGGACGTGTCTGGAGAAGGGGTGTTGTAAATCTCAGTGCAGAGAGCAGGGGAGAAGTTATGATACTTAGCATACTGTTCCGGCTTACAGGGGGGACATACAATTGTACAGAAGTCATTTTTTTTCTTTACCCCCCCCTTCCCTTCCTGAGCTTAGATACACATGCAGTGATACAGTCCGGTCACAGACGCTCGGGTGCCAGCACTCTGCACTAAAAGTCGTATCCGTCAGATCAAGCAGATGTTTCTATCAGACAAGGAGCGCGATACATTCATCTCCAAGCCGACGTTTTCAGTGGTGAACATCCTTAACATTTGAGGAATGAATCCCTGGGAGATCGGCGTCCTCCTCTTGTTATAGGCTTAGTGCGTCTCCGTCTTGCATACTTCATTTAACACACAAATACCCAGGAGCTCTTAAATATATTTGCTTTGTTTTTTCCCCTCCATGGAATCACTTTGACCTTATCAGATAAATGTATGCTGACAACTTCTACAAACCGTCTGCCTTCCCGAGCAGCGCCGGCTGTGGCTTGTATCAATGGGGGATATCAGGGGGATCCATCCTTGGAGGCTCCGGCTATAGGACTTCACTATTAGGGCTCCAGGTGGGCAGGTGCACCCGATCCATTATTGACCTAGTATATAGGGTGGGACGTTCTGGGTGATTGTGTGGAATCTTCATGGGTATTGACATTTCTAAATGTCACATTGGGCAGAGACGAGCAGAAGTTCTGTAAAATGTCATCTTGCTGATGGATTATGAGGACACCTTCAGTTAGATTTGCAGATTGCTGATAAAACTGACGGAGCTGGTAAATCTTCTGCCTCGTTTTTCGGAGAAACATGTCCATTCTTACAGAGTTTGGCTTTTGAGTCACTCCTAGGCTATTGTCTTGTATTCCACCTTTTGTCCCCTATATAGGGATGGATACTTCATTGCAGGGAGACCACCAGGATGGTTCTTCTCGAAGCGGCCATAGTGTAGGTGAAGACCAAATAACAACCAATAGACATCACCGCGAAGAAACATCAGCGACAGATCTGGCATTTTGGGTAAAGTTATGTCTTTGTGTCCCACTAACCCCTGGTGAGATGTGCCCTCTCTGTCCTGTAGGTCCTACTGCCAGCACTAGGAAGGAGCAAGACCGAAAAGTGAAGAAATAGAGTGTCACCACATCACACTGAGGGTAAAGCCTGAGGATGGAGGTCTTTATCCTGCTTGGTTCTCAAAATTGACTGTGATTTCAGCAACAAGTACAAGTTAACCTGTCCCACTAATCTGTGGGGACCCCCTGGTTTCCGTGGCCCAATTGGGATAAATTATGGCTAAATTTGTCACTTGGCACCATTTGTCGATTAACCAAGTACAAGACAAGGCCAGAACAGGCTGAATATATGAAGGTTGGGTGAGGTTGGGCAAACTTCTCTTACAACAATGCACTGTGCCGCGATTTACTAAGATCGTGCACCCAATATCCTGCATGTGTTGCCTCCCCGCTCAGGTCCGACAAATAATTACATTCCTGAAAAATCTAAACTTCTGTAAACCAAAACGATTATTTCCATTTTGTCAGGTGACAAGTATATAAAGATGCATTTTGAGGTGATTGCTATTTTTGATGCCAACACATATCCCTCATCGATCATTATGGGGAACCTACACCTAGATATTGCAATGACAAGCTGTACTGAGCAGGGGGTGGAGCCAGAAGCAGAAAGAAAAATTATCTATAATAAAGTTTTCCAAGACTTTTTACCTGCAATATTACAGCAGTTTGTTCTTCAGAGCTGCATTTCTTATAGTATTAAAGGAAAGAATGTTCAAACTATAGTAATTTTCTCCTCTGGTCACCCAATCTCATGGTCTATAGATGAGTATTAGAAGACTCTCCTCTGGTCACCCAATCTTATGGTATATAGATGAGCATTAGAAGACTCTTCTTGTCTGATCACCCCATCATATGGTCTATGGATGAGTATTAGAAGACTCTTCTCCTCTAGTCACCCCATCACATGGTCTATGGATGAGCATTAGAAGATTCTTTTTCTCTGGTCGCCCCATCACATGGTCTATGGATGAGTATTAGAAGACTCTTCTCCTCTAGTCACCCCATCACATGGTCTATGGATGAGTATTAGAAGACTCTCCACTGGTCACTCCATCACATGGTCTTTGGATGAACATTAGAAGACTCTTCTCCTCTGGTCATCCCATTACATGGTCTATGGATGATGATTAGAAGACTCTTCTCTGGTTTCTCCATCACATGGTCTATGGATGAGCATTAGAAGTTTCTTCTCCTCTTATCACCCACATGGTCTATGGATGAGCATTAGAAGACTCTCTTCTGATCACCCCATCACATGGTCTATGGATGAGCATTAGAAGACTCTTCTCCTCTGGTCATCCCATTACATGGGCTATGGAGGAGCATTAGAAGATTCTTCTCCGCTGGTCACCCAATCACATGGTTTATGGATTAGGATTAGAAGAATCTCCTGTGATCACTCTATGACATGGTCTATGGATGAACATTAGAAGACTCTCCTCTGGTCACCCAATCACATGGTCTATGGATGAGCATTAGAAGACTCTCCTGTGGTCACCCCATCACATGGTCTATAGATGAGCATTAGAAAACTCTCCTCTGGTCATCCCATCACATGGTCTATGGATGAGTATTAGAAGACTCTCCTCTGGTCACCCCATCACATGGTCTATGGATGAGCATTAGAAGACTCTCTTCTGGTCACTCCATCACATGGTCTATGGATGAGTATTAGAAGACTCTCCTCTGGTCACCCCATCACATGGTCTATGGAGGAGCATTAGAAGACTCTCCTCTGGTCACCCCATCACATGGTCTATGGATGAGCATTAGAAGACTCTCTTCTGGTCATCCCATCACATGGTCTAATGATGAGTATTAGAAGACTCTCTTCTGGTCACCCCATCATATGGCCTATGGATAAGTATTAGAAGATTCCCCTCTGGTCGCCCCATCACATGGTCTATGGATGAGTATTAGAAGATTCTCTTTTCTTGGTCACCTAATGACGTGTTCTGGATCTATGTCTTCCAGGAGCCTCCTCCTCTTCTGTCTCCACGCCTCTGTCCTAAGTTACCACTACATAAGTTTTTTTTTTGGCGCTGATCGTCTTCTTCCCAATTAATTTGATGTTGTGATTAGAGATGAGCGAACACTAAAATGCTCGGGTACTCGTTATTCGAGACGAACTTTTCCCGATGCTCGAGTGCTCGTCTCGAATAACGAACCCCATTGAAGTCAATGGGAGACTCGAGCATTTTTCAAGGGGACCAAGGCTCTGCACAGGGAAGCTTGGCCAAACACCTGGGAACCTCAGAAAAGGATGGAAACACCACGGAAATGGACAGGAAACAGCAGGGGCAGCATGCATGGATGCCTCTGAGGCTGCATAATCGCACCATTATGCCAAAATTATGGGCAACAGCATGGCCATGACAGAGTGACAGAATGAAGCTAGATAGCATCTAAAACATCCAATAATTGACCCTGACACTATAGGGGACGGCATGCAGAGGCAGCGGCAGCAGGCTAGAGAGTGTCATGGCGACATACCCTAAATGGACTCAGGCTTCAAACCAATGGGTGGCAGAGAGGAACCAAAGGAGGTGAGCAAGAAGCGCTCAAATAATATCGGTACATGATAAAAGTTTGCCAGTATATTTTGTGGATTACACAGCAGGGTGGCGACAAAGTTAACATGGAAGCCATGAAAACAACCCAAAATTCTGCCTGACACAGCTCGTTTGATAAGGGGACGATGTATGGAGGCAGTGAACTAGTAGTAGATTAAAGGTGCTGCAGTTAAAACTATGTTAGTTGGATCTTGGCATGGAGCTGGCGCTCCGCTGCCAGGCGAGCTTTCGCCAATCCAAGCCCCTGTCTCTAGGCTACTCCCCAAACAGCACTTCTAAGAACCTTTTGTATAAGATCAAGTGTAGTAGCGTTCTTATAAGTTTAGGATATGCCGGGTGAGGGGAATGTAAACAGATGCGCAAGAAGCGCTGAAATAATATCCCTAAATGGTAAAAGTTTGCAAGTATATTTTGGGGATTACACAGCAGGGTGGCGACAAAGTTAACAACTTTGATGTGGAATGCCCTGTAATAGCTCTTGGGCGGTGTGCCTTTTATCGCCTAGGCTCAGCAGTTTCAGCACCGCCTGCTGTCGCTTAGCAACGGCACTGCTGCTGTGCCTAGAGCTACCGACTGATGGCGCCATGCCCACGGATGGTAATTCGGAGGAGGAGGAGGTGGAGGAGGGGTGGGAGGAGGTATAGTAGGCCTTTGAGACCTGGACCGAGGTAGGCCCCGCAATTCTCTGCGTCGGCAGTATATGACCAGCCCCAGGGTCAGACTCGGTCCCAGCCTGCACCAAGTTAAGTGTAGTAGCGTTCTCATAAGTTTGGGATATGGCGGGTGAGGGGAATGTAAACAGATGCGCAAGAAGCGCATGATGCGCATGGAGCTGGCGTTCCGCTGCCAGGCGAGCTTTCGCCAATCCAAGCCCCTGTCTCTAGGCTACTCCCCAAACAGCACTTCTAAGAACCTTTTGTATAAGATCAAGTGTAGTAGCGTTCTTATAAGTTTAGGATATGCCGGGTGAGGGGAATGTAAACAGATGCGCAAGAAGCGCTGAAATAATATCCCTAAATGGTAAAAGTTTGCCAGTATATTTTGGGGATTACACAGCAGGGTGGCGACAAAGTTAACAACTTTGATGTGGAATCCATGAAAACAACCCAAATTTCTGCCTGACACACCTCGTTTGATAAAGGGACGATGTATGGAGGCAGCTATATGGACGACTTTTGGAGGTAGCAATGGAGACAACGTGTGGAGGCTGCTATGGAGACAATTTAATTTGGATAGTGCCTGTATGTGGCAGTCCCAAACATTTTTCAAACCAGAGGAGCAGGTAGGTGGCCCTCCAGTAAAATGGGATAGATTGAGTGCCTGTATGTGGCAGTCCCAAAAATGTTTCAAACCAGAGGAGCAGGTAGGTGGCCCTCCAGTAAAATGGAATAGATTGAGTGCCTGTATGTGGCAGTCCCAAAAATTGTTCAAACCAGAGGAGCAGGTAGGTGGCCCTGCAGTAAAATGGAATAGATTGAGTGCCTGTATGTGGCAGTCCCAAAAATTGTTCAAACCAGAGGAGCAGGTAGGTGGCCCTGCAGTAAAATGGAATAGATTGAGTGCCTGTATGTGGCAGTCCCAAAAATGTTTCAAACCAGAGGAGCAGGTAGGTGGCCCTCCAGTAAAATGGAATAGATTGAGTGCCTGTATGTGGCAGTCCCAAAAATGTTTCAAACCAGAGGAGCAGGTAGGTGGCCCTGCAGTAAAATGGAATAGATTGAGTGCCTGTATGTGGCAGTCCCAAAAATGTTTCAAACCAGAGGAGCAGGTAGGTGGCCCTCCAGTAAAATGGAATAGATTGAGTGCCTGTATGTGGCAGTCCCAAAAATTGTTCAAACCAGAGGAGCAGGTAGGTGGCCCTGCAGTAAAATGGAATAGATTGAGTGCCTGTATGTGGCAGTCCCAAAAATTGTTCAAACCAGAGGAGCAGGTAGGTGGCCCTGCAGTAAAATGGAATAGATTGAGTGCCTGTATGTGGCAGTCCCAAAAATGTTTCAAACCAGAGGAGCAGGTAGGTGGCCCTCCAGTAAAATGGAATAGATTGAGTGCCTGTATGTGGCAGTCCCAAAAATTGTTCAAACCAGAGGAGCAGGTAGGTGGCCCTGCAGTAAAATGGAATAGATTGAGTGCCTGTATGTGGCAGTCCCAAAAATTGTTCAAACCAGAGGAGCAGGTAGGTGGCCCTGCAGTAAAATGGAATAGATTGAGTGCCTGTATGTGGCAGTCCCAAAAATGTTTCAAACCAGAGGAGCAGGTAGGTGGCCCTCCAGTAAAATGGAATAGATTGAGTGCCTGTATGTGGCAGTCCCAAAAATGTTTCAAACCAGAGGAGCAGGTAGGTGGCCCTGCAGTAAAATGGAATAGATTGAGTGCCTGTATGTGGCAGTCCCAAAAATGTTTCAAACCAGAGGAGCAGGTAGGTGGCCCTCCAGTAAAATGGAATAGATTGAGTGCCTGTATGTGGCAGTCCCAAAAATTGTTCAAACCAGAGGAGCAGGTAGGTGGCCCTGCAGTAAAATGGAATAGATTGAGTGCCTGTATGTGGCAGTCCCAAAAATTTTTTAAAACAGAGGACCGGGTAGGTGGCCCTCCAGAAAAATGGAATAGATTGAGTGCCTGTATGTGGCACTCACAAAAATTGTTTCAAACAGAGGACCGGGTAGGTGGCCCTCCAGAAAAATTAAATGCATGAAGTACTATAGCAAGAGCCAGTGGGCCCTGTCAAAAAATAGCCATTTTCCTCTGCTTTACTGTACAAAGAGGAGGAGAAGGAGGAAAATGAGGAGGAGGAGGAGGAGTGGATCAATTATTCAGGTTGAGCTTCCTTCACCTGGTGGAGATTGGAAATTCTGAGAAATCCAGCCTTTATTCATTTTAATAAGCGTCAGCCTGTCAGCGCTGTCAGTCGACAGGCGTGTACGCTTATCGGTGATGATGCCACCAGCTGCACTGAAAACCCGCTCGGACAAGACGCTAGCGGCAGGGCAGGCAAGAACCTCCAAGGCGTACAGCGCCAGTTCGTGCCACATGTCCAGCTTTGAAACCCAGTAGTTGTAGGGAGCTGTGTGATCATTTAGGACGATGGTATGGTCAGCTACGTACTCCCTCACCATCTTTCTGTAAAGATCAGCCCTACTCTGCCGAGACTGGGGACAGGTGACAGTGTCTTGCTGGGGTGACATAAAGCTGGCAAAAGCCTTGTAAAGCGTACCCTTGCCAGTGCTGGACAAGCTGCCTGCTCGCCTACTCTCCCTCGCTACTTGTCCCGCAGAACTACGCACTCTGCCGCTAGCGCTGTCAGAAGGGAAATACTGTTTCAGCTTGTGCACCAGGGCCTGCTGGTATTCATGCATTCTCACACTCCTTTCCTCTCCAGGGATGAGAGTGGGAAGATTTTGCTTGTACCGTGGGTCCAGGAGAGTGAACACCCAGTAATCGGTGCTGGAATAAATTCTTTGAACGCGAGGGTCACGGGATAGGCAGCCTAGCATGAAATCTGCCATATGCGCCAGAGTACCAACGCGTAAGAATTCACTCCCCTCACTGGCCTGACTGTCCATTTCCTCCTCCTCCAACTCCTCCAACTCCTCTTCTTCTGCCCATACACGCTGAACAGTGAAGGACTCAACAATGGTCCCCTCTTGTGTCTCGCCAACATTCTCCTCCTCTTCCTCCTCATCCTCCTCCACCTCCACCTCCTCCGATATGCGCTGAGAAACAGACCTCAGGGTGCTTTGGCTATCAACAAGGGAATATTCTTCCCCCGTCTCTTGTGACGAGCGCAAAGCTTCCGACTTCATGCTGACCAGAGAGTTTTTCAACAGGCCAAGCAGCGGGATGGTGAGGCTGATGATGGCGGCATCGCCACTGACCATCTGTGTTGACTCCTCAAAGTTACTCAGCACCTGACAGATATCAGACATCCACGTCCACTCCTCATTGTAGACTTGAGGAAGCTGACTGACCTGACTACCAGTTCTGGTGGAAGTTGACATCTGGCAGTCTACAATCGCTCTGCGCTGCTGGTAAACTCTGGATAACATGGTCAGTGTTGAATTCCACCTCGTGGGCACGTCGCACAACAGTCGGTGAGCGGGCAGTTGGAGGCGGCGCTGCGCTGCCCTGAGAGTGGCAGCATCTGGGCTGGACTTCCTGAAATGCGCACAGATGCGGCGCACCTTCGTGAGCAAATCAGACAGATTGGGGTATGTCTTGAGGAAACGCTGCACTATCAGATTTAACACATGGGCCAGGCATGGCACATGTGTCAGTCTGCCGAGTTGCAGAGCCGCCACCAGGTTACGGCCGTTGTCACACACAACCATTCCCGGCTTGAGGTTCAGCGGTGCCAGCCACAGATCAGTCTGCGCCGTGATGCCCTGTAATAGCTCTTGGGCGGTGTGCCTTTTGTCGCCTAGGCTCAGCAGTTTGAGCACCGCCTGCTGTCGCTTAGCGACGGCACTGCTGCTGTGCCTAGAGCTACCGACTGATGGCGCCGTGCCCACGGATGGTAGTTCGGAGGAGGAGGTGGAGGAGGGGTGGGAGGAGGAGGAGGCATAGTAGGCCTGAAACACCTGGACCGAGGTAGGCCCCGCAATCCTCGGCGTCGGCAGTATATGAGCAGCCCCAGGGTCAGACTCGGTCCCAGCCTCCACCAAGTTAACCCAATGTGCCGTCAGCGATATATAGTGGCCCTGCCCGGCAGCACTCGTCCACGTGTCCGTGGTCAGGTGGACCTTGTCAGAAACGGCGTTGGTCAGGGCACGGATGATGTTGTCTGACACGTGCTGGTGCAGGGCTGGGACGGCACATCGGGAAAAGTAGTGGCGGCTGGGGACCGAATACCGAGGGGCGGCCGCCGCCATGAGGTTGCGAAAGGCCTCGGTCTCTACTAGCCTATAGGGCAGCATCTCCAGGCTAAGCAATCTGGAGATGTGCACATTAAGGGCTTGGGCGTGCGGGTGGGTTGCACTATATTTGCGTTTCCGCTCCAGCGTCTGGGGTATGGAGAGCTGAACGCTGGTGGATGCTGTGGAGGATCGTGGAGGCGACGATGGGGTTTTTGTGGCAGGGTCCTGGGCAGGGGGCTGACTAGCAGCTGACACAGGGGAAGGAGCAGTGGTGTGCACGGCCGGAGGTGAACGGGCTTGTTGCCACTGAGTGGGGTGCTTAGCATTCATATGCCTGCGCATACTGGTGGTAGTTAAGCTAGTAGTGGTGGAACCCCTGCTGAGCCTGGTTTGGCAAATGTTGCACACCACAGTCCGTCGGTCATCCGGTGTTTCCTTAAAGAACCTCCACACTTCTGAAGATCTAGCCCTCGCCGCAAGAGCCCTCACCACGGGAGCTTCACTAGTTGACAGTGGCGCTGATGCACCAGCTCTGGCCCTGCCTCTCCGTCTGGCCCCACCACTGCCTCTTCCAACCTGTTCAGGTCGAGGACTCTCCTCCGTCTCAGAAGCACTGTGTTCACCCGGCCTCTCAACCCAGCTTGGGTCTGTCACCTCATCATCCTCCGATCCCTCAGTCTGCTCCCCCCTCGGACTTCCTGCCCTGACAACAACTTCCCCACTGTCTGACAACCGTGTCTCCTCATCGTCGGACACCTCTTTACACACTTCCACTACGTCAAGAAGGTCATCATCACCCACAGACTGTGACTGGTGGAAAACCTGGGCATCGGAAAATTGCTCAGCAGCAACCGGACAAGTGGTTTGTGACTGTGGGAAGGGTCCAGAAAACAGTTCCTCAGAGTATGCCGGTTCAAATGCCAAATTTTCCTGGGAGGGGGCAGACTGGGGGGGAGGAGGCTGAGGTGCAGGAGCTGGAGGAGTGGCGATTTCGGTGACATGGGTGGACTGCGTGGAAGACTGACTGGTGGTGGACAAATTGCTCGAAGCATTGTCAGCAATCCACGACATCACCTGTTCGCACTGTTCTGGCCTCAACAGTGCTCTACCACGAGTCCCAGTAACTTCAGACATGAACCTAGGGAGTGTAGCTCTGCGGCGTTCCCCTGCTCCCTCATCAGCAGGTGGTGTCTCACCCCGCCCAGGACCACGGCCTCTGACCCCTGCAGTAGTTGGACGCCCACGTCCCCGCCCTCGTCCTCTACCCCTAGCCCTCGGGTTAAACATTTTTAAAATGAGAGTTATAACTTTATTTTTTTTTTTACTTTTTTTTGTTTTTTTTTGTGTTTTTTTTTTTTTTTTTGTGTTTTTTGTTTTTTTTTGAGTTTTTAAAACCAAACAATGCTATCCTATTGCTATGGCTATTTTCTAGCCAAGTATCAAAGGAAGCACAGTACTATGCCAGATGAGATGACACTGAGTTATTGCCTAATAGAAATCCAACCCCTACTGAATTTTGCCACTTCGGCCTTTGCTATGGATATGTGCGCCACTAAGCGCAGAACACAGCGGTCGCAAGTCCCACTACAAATTGCTCAGAATTGGCAAGTACATGCACTGCAGAAACTACAGTCACCAGCAGATCAACCAGAAATCAAATATATAGAACGCTACTGTAGGCTTCAAGAAGCTGTTTGTATTCTCCTATGGCTATTTTCTAGCCAAGTATCAAAGGAAGCACAGTACTATGCCAGATGAGATGACACTGAGTTATTGCCTAATAGAAATCCAACCCCTACTGAATTTTGCCACTTCAGCCTTTGCTATGGATATGTGCGCCACTAAGCGCAGAACACAGCGGTCGCAAGTCCCACTACAAATTGCTCAGAATTGGCAAGTACATGCACTGCAGAAACTACAGTCACCAGCAGATCAACCAGAAATCAAATATATAGAACGCTACTGTAGGCTTCAAGAAGCTGTTTGTATTCTCCTATGGCTATTTTCTAGCCAAGTATCAAAGGAAGCACAGTACTATGCCAGATGAGATGACACTGAGTTATTGCCTAATAGAAATCCAACCCCTACTGAATTTTGCCACTTCAGCCTTTGCTATGGATATGTGCGCCACTAAGCGCAGAACACAGCGGTCGCAAGTCTCACTACAAATTGCTCAGAATTGGCAAGTACATGCACTGCAGAAACTACAGTCACCAGCAGATCAACCAGAAATCAAATATATAGAACGCTACTGTAGGCTTCAAGAAGCTGTTTGTATTCTCCTATGGCTATTTTCTAGCCAAGTATCAAAGGAAGCACAGTACTATGCCAGATGAGATGACACTGAGTTATTGCCTAATAGAAATCCAACCCCTACTGAATTTTGCCACTTCAGCCTTTGCTATGGATATGTGCGCCACTAAGCGCAGAACACAGCGGTCGCAAGTCCCACTACAAATTGCTCAGAATTGGCAAGTACATGCACTGCAGAAACTACAGTCACCAGCAGATCAACCAGAAATCAAATATATAGAACGCTACTGTAGGCTTCAAGAAGCTGTTTGTATTCTCCTATGGCTATTTTCTAGCCAAGTATCAAAGGAAGCACAGTACTATGCCAGATGAGATGACACTGAGTTATTGCCTAATAGAAATCCAACCCCTACTGAATTTTGCCACTTCAGCCTTTGCTATGGATATGTGCGCCACTAAGCGCAGAACACAGCGGTCGCAAGTCTCACTACAAATTGCTCAGAATTGGCAAGTACATGCACTGCAGAAACTACAGTCACCAGCAGATCAACCAGAAATCAAATATATAGAACGCTACTGTAGGCTTCAAGAAGCTGTTTGTATTCTCCTATGGCTATTTTCTAGCCAAGTATCAAAGGAAGCACAGTACTATGCCAGATGAGATGACACTGAGTTATTGCCTAATAGAAATCCAACCCCTACTGAATTTTGCCACTTCAGCCTTTGCTATGGATATGTGCGCCACTAAGCGCAGAACACAGCGGTCGCAAGTCCCACTACAAATTGCTCAGAATTGGCAAGTACATGCACTGCAGAAACTACAGTCACCAGCAGATCAACCAGAAATCAAATATATAGAACGCTACTGTAGGCTTCAAGAAGCTGTTTGTATTCTCCTATGGCTATTTTCTAGCCAAGTATCAAAGGAAGCACAGTACTATGCCAGATGAGATGACACTGAGTTATTGCCTAATAGAAATCCAACCCCTACTGAATTTTGCCACTTCAGCCTTTGCTATGGATATGTGCGCCACTAAGCGCAGAACACAGCGGTCGCAAGTCTCACTACAAATTGCTCAGAATTGGCAAGTACATGCACTGCAGAAACTACAGTCACCAGCAGATCAACCAGAAATCAAATATATAGAACGCTACTGTAGGCTTCAAGAAGCTGTTTGTATTCTCCTATGGCTATTTTCTAGCCAAGTATCAAAGGAAGCACAGTACTATGCCAGATGAGATGACACTGAGTTATTGCCTAATAGAAATCCAACCCCTACTGAATTTTCCCACTTCGGTCTTTGCTATGGATATGTGTGCCACTAAGAGCTAAACACAACGGTAGCAAGTCCCCCTGCTAATTCCTCACAAAATGGTAAAAGATGCAAATTAAAATAAAAAAAGTAGAACGTTATTGTAGCCCTAAGAAGGGCTGTTGGGTTCTTTGAGAATCACTCCTGCCTAACAGTAAGCTAATAGAACACCCTAACGCTTTCCCTGAGCAGCAGCAGCTCTCTCCCTAGCGGCATCCAGAGACAGAATGATCCGAGCAGCGCGGCCAGCGGCTAGTCTATCCCAGGGTCACCTGATCTGGCCAGCCAACCACTGCTATCGACGTGTAAGGGTACCACGTCATGCTGGGTGGAGTGCAGAGTCTCCTGGCTTGTGATTGGCTCTGTTTCTGGCCGCCAAAAAGCAAAACGGCGGGAGCTGCCATTTTCTCGAGCGGGCGAAGTATTCGTCCGAGTAACGAGCAGTTTCGAGTACCCTAATGCTCGACCGAGCATCAAGCTCGGACGAGCATGTTCGCTCATCTCTAGTTGTGATACATATGGATGTTGTCAGGTTTTTGATGTTAATCTATCTACGAGGAGCTGGAGGTGATACATTGCCCTGTATTTAGTGAGACAGACGCTTTGTATTGAGTGCTGGGACTTGAAGACACATGCAGCTTAATAAATTTTGCACCTTTGTGCCCCGGCAGGCAATGAGATATTCACTCGCCAGGAGCAGACATTGATATGCAGCAGAAATTTGTGGCTTTTTAACTTTGTTCAACTAAAAAAACTTCTGTCTCCTTGGACACTGAGTCTCCGCTTCTTTTTCACGTTGGACTCTTGACTGCTTCATGATAAATGTCGATGAGTTGTATGGTACAAAACTGTGCGAAAGTTAAGAAGTAAGAAATTAAGTGGGGCCCAAATTTCATGTTCTGCTGATTCAAAACTTTACTATTCTGGTGTAAACATAGAACTTCTGCGAGTGCAGCGCCGCTCAAAGCCACATTCATGACTTTGGAGTTTTTAAAGAAGTTGCATGAAAAGTCACCCAGCCCCTCCAGTCCCTGCTGCCGCATCTGCTGGGACATTTTATGCATTTTGCAACTCAGTGAGAAAAAATCCTATACATCATGTATAGAATAAGAACATATATTAAAGGAACAGAGCCGCTGCAATGGAACTGACAGGAAGCAGAGCTCTACGGACATAGAATTGCCCCAAGGAGCCTCATTGCCCAAACTTCTATTGTTCCAAATGACTATATTTTTACTCTGTAATGTCTTATTTAATTTGTATATGTCCACTGTGATCTATAAAGTGTCATGGAAGATTATGGCGCTATATAAATATTATTATTATTTTTAGGGATAATACAAACAGTGATGTCTCATTATAGAGATAATAAACACATTGATGTCACAGTTAATGGATAATACCCACAGTGATTGTCAGGGTCAGAGGTGGTGGACCCACTGAACCACCATGAGCGATGACGTAAGCCGAGACCTGGGATTGGAGTCACCTGGGAGGCACCCGGTTTTCACCAGAGCCCGCCGCAAAGCAAGTTGGACTTGCTATAGCTGGATACCACCAGGTTGCTTCACAGGCGCAACTTTGCTTGTTGTTGTGGCCAAGGCAAGGTACAGCATCGGCAGGCAGAATCAGAGTCAAGGTCAGGCAGGAGGTCAGGACAGGCGGCACAGGATCGTAGTCGGGGATGAAGCTGAAGGTCAAGACAGGCGGCAGAGAATCAAGATCTGAAATGGAAGCAGAAGTCACAATAGACAATATGTATATTAAGAAAATAGGGTTTGAGGCAAAAGTATTTTTTGCTACATCTGTAAAGTAATAACTATATTTTATAGAAAAGAGACAGATGTAATGTGCAAGAAATGTAAATTTTATTCAAATACAAAATACATAATAAAAACACTTAAAATACCCTAGAGATGGGTAAAAACTCAGGACCCCCAGGTATGTAAACAGGTATCACCAAAATTCATGATTTTACAACAGACAGGTATTCCATGATTATACAAATTTGATTATATAAAAATTATAAAAAATTACATAAAGTGCTGCACGGTAGCTAAAGTGAAAAATGTGCTATCAGATCAATTAGTAACTAAAGTGCAAGTGAACAAATAGATGGATAAAGTGCATAAGTCAAGAGAATGTTGTAGAATAATATTACCGATAATTTGGGTCCTGGGGGAGAGGAGGTAGAAATGCCCCACGTGTATCGCCCGCTATACGGGCTTCATCAGGGGATACAGTGTAAGGATACATCCACCACCTTAAATACCTGTGTTTTGCTCTGATGGGACGCGGCTGGCAGGGCGCGATGCGCAGACTTCCGGTCCGGACCGGAAGTACGTCATACCCATGATGCATTGGGTGCGTGTCAAATTTAAGGAAGTAAAGTACATTGTGACAGTTCCGATGCGTTCCAGCATCGTAGTGATATAATATCAGGTAATGTTTCAAATAAACGAGTATCTTATGGAGATCATAGACTCCATTGAAAAATAAGTGCTTAAATATCAGAGCATATGTAGAAACATGAATAATTTATACATTTAGTCGTTATTAGTGCAATTACTGATAAGCGATCTATTTGGATTAGGTTAGTCTGGATGGCAGTTCATATTGAATCTTATAAGATATATATAGACAGTTCTTATTCAGTATATAATAGCACTTCTATATCTCAAACAATAGATAATAGTTCATTTAAAAATAGTAGTTAATTAGCCATAAGGGCAGCGAGAACCTGACAGTAAAGAGGAATTTATGTAATATTCGCAAGCGCATATTGGGTAAACAGGGGAAACAGGGGAAGGAAAGAGGGGGGGGGGGGAAAGGAGGGGGGAGGATCGGGGAGAAGTTGGGCCAGCCTAAATCCCATCAGAGCAAACATTAACCCCTTCCCGACATTTGACGTAATAGTACTGCATGGCGGGAGGTGCGTTCCCGCAAAATGCAGTATTATTACGTCAAGCTTCTGGCCCCGGCTCCTGAACGGAGCCGGGGCCAGAAGCTGCGGGTGTCAGCTATATATTATAGCTGACACCCGCCTCTAACACCCGCGATCGGAGATTTCTCCGATCGCGGGTGTTAACCCCTAACACGCCGCGGTCGCGCTGACCGCGGCGTGTCAGAGGCATTTAAATCTAATAGAAGTTGAATCGGACCCCCCCGCGGCGCTTACCGGGGGGGGGTCCGCTGCTCCGATCGCAGTCCCGGGACTGCCGGTGCCCGGGGCTGCGAGATCTTCCTCCGGAAGCCGGGTCCCTGCCTCCTGGCAGGACCCGGCTGTAAGACACTGGGCATGCGCAGCATGCTCAGTGTCTTACATTACACAGTGCAATACATCTGTATTGCACTGTGTAACCTGTATAAAAGCTTGAACAAGTGATCAGAAGATCACTTGTTCAAGCTTAGATGTCATTAACTGTAAAAAAAGTAAAAATAAATAAATAAACGTTTTTTACAATAAAAATAAATAATAAAAGAAAGTGAAAGTCCCCCCAAACACCACATTTCCCTTTACACAAGTAATAAAGTATAAAAACCACTAAATCACGAAAACCCCCCACTTATTTGGTATCGCTGCGTCCGTAACAATCTGTACAATAAATCCTAATCATAATTGGACCCGCTCGGTGAACGTGGTAAAAAAAAAAAACCCAAAAACTTGCCAAAAATTAAAACTTTTTATCAAATTGCTTTACAAAAAATGTTCTAAAAAGTGATCCGAAAATGTTACAAGCACCAAAATGATACCAATAAAAAGAGCAACTTGTCACGCAAAAAATAAGCTTACAACCAGCTCCGTAAACCAAAAAATACTATAATTATGCTGCTATAAAAATGGCAATACTAAAACAAATGCAATTTTTTCTATTCTAGTTTTCCTTCAATAAAATTGGACAAATAAAAATAAAACTATATAAATGAGGTATCACCCTAATCGTAGTGATCCGTAGAATAAAGATAATATATTATTGTTATGCTACAGTGAACACCCCCCCAAAAAATGCTAAAAATCCAAAACAAGAATTGATGATTTTATTTTCCTCCACACGTAAAAAGTTAATAAAATTGCTTCAATAAGCTAAAAACCCACTAAAATTAAGTTTTTTTTACAGTGCATCTTGTCTCGCAAAAAATAAGCCCTTATTTGTCTAAATTGCTTAAAAAATAAATAAAGATTGTATAGCCTATTCCCAACGAGCGTTGTTATAGAACGGTGCGGCGGGTAGTGACTTTCCAACACCGGTCAGGGTAAGACGGCGGCTGTTCACTGATCGGGGTAAGACAGCGGCTGTTCCTGACAGCCATCCATCCTGCCCCATGGACCAGAAGGGTTACGTCCCCCCCACACACCCCCAGTTTATTATCGCTGCTATTGGCTCATCAATTCAGACAAGCCAATAGCAGCGAATTTACTTATGACGTCTGTAATACCGGTCACCATGTCTGTAGACACGGTGATCGGGGCAGGATGGCGGCTGTTCCTGACAGCCACCAATTTTGCCTTGCGGTCCAGAGGGGTTTTGTTGCCCCCCTCTGTCCATGTTTGTCGCTATTGGCTGGTCGATTTGGTCCAGCCAAAAGCAGCAATATTCGTCACAATGGGCATCGCTAAGGTGAATAAGAGCAACACTTGGCTATAATTTCCCTACTAAAACGAAGATATGGTACAAAAGCGCTGGCCGTGCACAATGTACAGATTATGCTGTACAACTCTTACGAGCTGTTCCAATGTGCACGTCCTGCCGTATCATTTCTCCGTTTTCAAGAGGAAGATATTAGGAAACTAATATTGGGACAAGAAGGACACGGCCCCAGTATCTCTGGTTTAGATGTTCCTGTGTTTTGCTAGGACAGCATTTTCCCGGTGAATTCTGCTGCTTCTAATGGTAGGACTCAATAAAGAGTCTGTTCCAAAAGAGAAGTTAGGATGGACACTACATACTACTAAGAGACCTGCGACACCTCCAGAGTGACAAAAGTTTAGTTGGTCCCCTGGTATATTCTACCTCCTTATACGCAACACATTCACAATTCACGCCCAAGCTGTTGTGAATTAATTTCGGTAAAATGAATAATTGTAGCAACTGTTATGTCCCTTTGCTCCCTGTACCCCTCCATTATTTCATAAGGGGCGCCACATAACGGGCACTGAACTTTCCAGAAATAATTGCAATTTCCATCTTGGACTCCATTGCACATCGTATTTGGAAACCACCTATATGTTCAAAATGCTCATTTCACCACGTGTATTACACTACACCACATATTACACCTTGCTATATTCCCCAAGGAGTGTACATTCAACAATTAGGGTCACTTTTCGGGTTTTCCTCTGTTTTGGTACCACTACGGCTCTCCAAATGTATCCTGACACATGTGAAGGATTTCTTGCAAATTTGGCCTCTAAAAGACAAACATCCCTCTTTTACTCTACTGTGCGCCCATAAAGCATTTTATATGCACATGTGGGGTACTTCTACACTCGGGAGAAATAGTTTTACACCTTTTTTGGGGTTATTTAATATATTATCCCTTGTGGCTTACAAAAATTAGCGGTAAAGTGACATTTATAGGAAAATTTTCACCTTTTTAATGTTTAGGGCCTAATTGGATCATTCACCTGTAGGGGCAAATACATATATTACACATTGCAAAATTCTCTAAGGGGTGTGCGTTCATAAATTAGGGACACTTTTCGGATTCTTCTCTGTTTTATACCACTAGGGTTCTCCAAATGCATGTCAAACATTTCTGTCAAATTTGGCTTCTAAAAGGCAAACATTCCCCTTTCCTTTTACTGTGCGCCCATACAACATTTTATATACACGTGTCGGGTACTTCTACACTTGAGAGAAATAGGTTTACACATTTTGGGGGGTTATTACATTTTTTTATCCCTTGTGGCTATAAAAAATTAGGGGTACAATGACCTTTATAAGAAAATGTTCACCTTTTATCTATTTAAGTCCTAATTAAACCAAACACCTTTACGGACAAATACACATATTACACCTTGCTAAATTCTCTAAGGGGTGTGCTTTCCAAAATGGTGATACTTGTTGGGGTTCCGCTCTGTTTTGGTATTACTACGGCTCTCTAAATGCATCCTGACACATGTAAAGGATGTCTGTCAAATTTGGCTTCTAAAAGGCCAACGCCCCTCTTTCCCTTCTGAGCTTCACTGCGTACCCATACAACATTTTATTTGCATGTGTGGGGCAATTTTATACTTGGGAGAAATGCTAGTACACATTTTTTGGGGTTGTTTCATCTTTAATGCCTTATGGGATACAAAAATTAGCCGTAAAAGTGACTTTTTTGGGAAAATGTTCACCTTTTTCCTTTTAGGGACCTAAATGAAGCAAACACCTGTAGGGGAAAATACACGTATTACACCTTGCTGAATTCTCCAAAGGGTGCACTTTCCAAAATGGTGACACTTGTTGGGGTTCCCCTCTGTTTTGGTACCACTAGGGCTCTCCAAATGCATCCTGACACATGTAAAGGATGATTGTCAAATCTGGCTTCTAAAAGGCCAAAGCCCCTCATTCCCTTCTGAGCCCTACTGTGTACCCATACAACACTTTATATGCAAAAGTGGTGCAGTTCTGTGCTTAGGAGAAATAGTTTTACACATTTATGGGGTTGTTTCATCTTTTATCCCTTGTGTCTTACAAAAATTTGGGGTAAAAGTGACTTTTTTGAGAAAATTTTCACCTTTTTTCCCTTTTGGGGCCTAATTGAATCAAACACCTGTTGGGGAAAATACACAAATTACACGTTGCTAAACTCTCCAAGGGGTGTACTTTCCAAAATGGTGTCTCATGTTGGGGCTTTCCTCTGTTTTGGTGCCATTATGGCTCTCCAAATGCATCCTGACACATGAAAACTTTTTCAGCCATATTTGCCCTGCAAAAACGAAACAACGCTCTTTCCATTCCAAGTGCCCCCCTGTGCCCGTACAGCAGGTACAGTGACAAAATGGGTAATGGCATGCTCAGGAGGAATTGCCCTAAACATTGTAAAATGCATTTTCCTTTTTAACCCATTGTGAAGGTGCAAATTTCAGTGTTCAATGAATTTATAGTAAGATAAAATTACATTTCTCTAATTTCACTTTCATTTATCTTTCACCCTCATGAAACACTAATAGGGTTAACAAAATTCCCAAAGGTTGTTTTGAATATTTTGAGGGGTGTAGTTTCTAAAATGGTGTCATTTGTGGGGGTTTTCTGTCAGGTAGGCCTTATAAAATCACTTCTAACTAAATTGACCCTCCAAAAGTAGGTTTTGATGATTTTCGTGAAAATCTGAAAAATTGCACCTAAAGTTATAAGCCTCCTAACATCCTAAATAAAGGAAAAGATGTTTGAAAAATGATGCCAAGTTAAAGCAGACATATGGAAAATGTTAGTTATCAAGTTATTTTAGTGATATGACCAACTTTCCAAAAAGTAGAAAATTTTGAATTTGGAAAACATTGTTTTTTTCAAAATTTTTGCCAAATTTCCATTTATTTCATAAATAAATACTAAATATATTGATTAAATTTCTCAACCAGCATGAAGTACAATGTGTCACGAAAAAACAATCTCAAAATCAACTGGATATGTTAAAGCGTTCCAAAGTTATAACCACTTAAATAGGCACATGTCAGATTTTAAAAAATGGGCCGTGTCAGGAAGGTGAAAAGTGGCTTCAGCGTTAAGGGGTTAAGCACAAAAACAAAAAGTATGTGATTTAAATGTCATAATCTTAACAATTATCATAGTCAGAAAATTACAAATATCAAATACATAAGAGATCGGTTAAACATTGGTCACAAACATAAATGAATGAAGTATGCATAGATGGGATCCACCCAGGACTAGATGAATTATGTATATTCCAGCGTATCCTCGATAGATTCTATTAAAGAAGGACTGACAGATGTTTGATCCTGCATAATGCAAATTAATAAAATAACGTATGGATTGTACAGGTAAGTGCTATTTGTGGCGAACCAATTTTAGAAGATGTATAATAGCATTCATGTAAGCACTAACTATAACTTAGGTATCAGTACATGTCAAGTTGTATTCCATACTATCTAATTTTGGCGAGGAAAAGAAGGGATGCACAGAATGGGAGTTAAGATATATTAGTTTGCGTATAGATGTAAAATATAGATGTGAAAAGTATATTGAAGGAAGAAGAGAATAGAAGGTAAAATGGAAATCTCAGCAGTGAGGGAGTTGGCATCAACGTTCATTTTAGACATAAGACTGGATCTCTCTCAATGGCTTCTTCTTTGAAGTGTTTCATCTATGGAGACTGGACGTGGTAAACTGATCCTGTAAAGATGAAAAAATAGTGTTAATAAAGAAAGCTCAAAAAACTTAAAGTGTTAAGGGGCCCAGGGTACAAAGCATTACTATTTATGGGGTCCAAGAAATGGTTCAAGGTGACTGTGAAGGGGATAAGTGTACTGGTGAGTCTGTTAGGTGAAGCTCTAACAAATAGGTGACAGTAAAGGATATAGAGTGAAAATACAGTGAGTATGTCATTAATTTCTGTATCAAAAACAAATGTAAGGTCTATTGCTTATAATGACCTGTAAAAAGTAACTCCTCATTCAGGCCCCTCGGCGCCGTTGTATCTAGTCTGTAAATCCATCTGGACTCCTTTCGTAGTAGATAAGGGGTTAGATTACCTCCTCTGATATTCTGTGATGCTTTTTCCAATCCTACAATTCTCAGGTCCCGGGTTCGGCCGTTGTGATGTTGAAGAAAATGTGACACCACAGAGGTGAGTGTCCTTCCCTTCTGCAGGTCCGATCTTGCTGTGTTGATTGTTGAAAGATGTTGTTGACATCTTTTTCTCAATTCTTGAGTAGTTTGACCTATGTATAGCTTTGGACATGGACATATAAGGGCGTATATAACGCCCTTTGTTTTACAGTGGATGTAATCCCGAATTTGATAAGAGTCTCTTCGGTTCGGGTCTATAAATTCTTTCGTCCGATTCATGTAAGGGCAAACCGAGCATTCTCCACATGGAAAGGAACCTTGTAATCGGATGCCTCTTCCCAAAGAGGGATTAGTCCGTTGGAAATGGCTTGACGTAAGTAGATCTTTTAGGTTCCTAGAGCGTCGCGCTGTCAGAAGTGGTTTCTCACTGAGAAAAGGTATAAGTCTGGGGTCGCTCTGTAGAATACGCCAATTTTGTCCCAAAATGGTGCGAATGTCATTCCATTGGTTATTGAAAGTAGTTATTATTCGTGGCTTTGAGTCTGACGGATGGATTTTGGTTTGTAGTAGTGTTTTGCGCTCGCTATTCTTTGCCCGTGCAAACGATCTGGAGATCACTTTGCGTGGGTACCCTCTCTCTTTGAGGCGAGTTGTTAGGTCGCATGCATGGTCTCTGAAATCCGATTCTGCGCTGCAGTTTCTTTTCACTCTGTAAAATTGTCCGGTTGGGATTCCATTCTTGAGGTGGTGGGGGTGAAAGCTAGAGTAATGAAGAAGGTTATTGGTGGCTGTTTCCTTTCTGTGGAGTGTGGTGGTCAAAGTAGGGCGTGTATTAAAGATTTTAATATCCAGGAATTCTACAAACCTGTCTGATAGATGCGAGGTAAGTTTGATGTGCCATGGATTGATATTCAAGTCCTTGATGAAGTCCTGACATTCCTCCAGTGTTCCTGTCCACAGAAATAAGATGTCGTCTATAAAACGAGACCAACAAATCACCTTATTTTGAAAATTGTTTGAACGGTATACCACATTTTCCTCCCACCACCCCAAGAATAAATTCGCATATGAGGGTGCGCATTTGGCCCCCATAGCGGTGCCTGAGACCTGTTTATAAAAAACACGGTCAAATACAAAATAATTTTGGTGAAGAATTAAGGAAAGGAGGTCCAAGAGAAACGAATCGTGCCTCCTGTCCATGGACCATTGTTTGTCTAAGAAGTATGAGATTGCTTCAATACCTGTTTTATGTTCGATTATCGTGTATAAGGCCTCCACATCTAAGGTGACCAGGATCGCTGAAGTCGAAATTTGCAGGTTTTCAATTTTTTGTATCAGGTGCGTGGTATCTCTTATATAGGAAGCCAATCTGTTGACCAAAGGTTGCAGGTAAAAATCAAGATACATGCATAATTTTTCGTTAAGTCCGCCTATCCCCGATACTATCGGGCGTCCAGGTGGTTTTTCTATAGATTTGTGGACTTTTGGCAGTACATAAAACGTAGGGATTACGGGTTTTTCTGTAGTGAGGAATTTCAATTCCCCTTTATTTAAAATCCCTGCATGTAGGGCTGCCGCCAAAAGTCGATCTATCTTATTTTTGAAGGTGGCAGTAGGATCCGAGGGTAAAATTGTGTAAAACTCGATGTTAGTGACTGTTAGAACTGTCTATATATATCTTATAAGATTCAATATGAACTGCCATCCAGTCTAACCTAATCCAAATAGATCGCTTATCAGTAATTGCACTAATAACGACTAAATGTATAAATTATTCATGTTTCTACATATGCTCTGATATTTAAGCACTTATTTTTCAATGGAGTCTATGATCTCCATAAGATACTCGTTTATTTGAAACATTACCTGATATTATATCACTACGATGCTGGAACGCATCGGAACTGTCACAATGTACTTTACTTCCTTAAATTTGACACGCACCCAATGCATCATGGGTATGACGTACTTCCGGTCCGGACCGGAAGTCTGCGCATCGCGCCCTGCCAGCCGCGTCCCATCAGAGCAAAACACAGGTATTTAAGGTGGTGGATGTATCCTTACACTGTATCCCCTGATGAAGCCCGTATAGCGGGCGATACACGTGGGGCATTTCTACCTCCTCTCCCCCAGGACCCAAATTATCGGTAATATTATTCTACAACATTCTCTTGACTTATGCACTTTATCCATCTATTTGTTCACTTGCACTTTAGTTACTAATTGATCTGATAGCACATTTTTCACTTTAGCTACCGTGCAGCACTTTATGTAATTTTTTATAATTTTTATATAATCAAATTTGTATAATCATGGAATACCTGTCTGTTGTAAAATCATGAATTTTGGTGATACCTGTTTACATACCTGGGGGTCCTGAGTTTTTACCCATCTCTAGGGTATTTTAAGTGTTTTTATTATGTATTTTGTATTTGAATAAAATTTACATTTCTTGCACATCACAATAGACAATACTCATAATTGCAAATAAGAAGCTTTCTTTAGGGCCGACAGGGGTCACAGGAAGAGACCGGTCATTCAACAGGTCAGCTGCCGGCCAGTGCCAATTAGTGGCATGCTGGACCACAGGAAACACTGCTGGAGCGTGGCGAGGTAATTAAGGCTGCAGGTGGCATGATGGATCGCACGGAGGCACGCGGGTACGCCTGTGACCCAAGACATGGGTCGCAGGGGCACCCCTAACAGTGATGTCACAGTACAGGGTTAATACAAACAGTGATATCACATTAAAGAGATAATAAACAGGAGGGCACCAGATTCATGAAGAACGTGCAACACATTTCATAAATCTGGCGCCCCCTGCACACTACACAGGCAACTGCACATAGTACACACTGCACTGGTCTTAGTAAATGTGTCACTATTTGTCTATTTTGCATAATAATTATTCGTAAATTCAGACATTAGGTAAGTATAGGACCAGTGCTCAAAGTATTCACTCGGACCATGCTTGGAAGTTCCAACAAAGGAATCATTTATTGATGTGATGCGTTTCGGTCCAGGACTAGGACCTTCATCAGGCAGTACATGTACATGACATGCAGGACCAGGTTGGAGTCTTTCTTATCTATGCAAATGGGCATCATTTATTGCATGAGGAGAGTCCTTCCTTTCTTTTTTGTCTTTTATCTGTACCTTCTATATATATCTTGAGGGTGAGCTGTAGGTACAAATCTACCATATTTACTCGAGCATAAGCCCACCCAAGTATAAGCCCAGGCCCCTAATTTTACCACAAAATCTTGTAAAACCTATATTTTTTACTCGAGTATAAGCCGAGTTTGGGGTTTCAGCACATTTTTTGTGCTGAAAAACTAGGCTTATACTCGAGTATATATGGTACCCTCTTCCCAGGTTTAAGCATAGTAATTATTGAAAGGGACTGTGTTGTTCATGCAGTATCTGTATACATGAGGGTCTCCTGTGTCCCTTTAAGAGAACATATAAGTAAATATCACATAATAGACACTTTGTTTTATTAGTAAATTCCTTGTTGCTTCTTAACTCTATAATATCCGGGTTCCTCCAGGCTCGGGGGACCTCATGTAGAGCAGTTTATTATTATGAGCTGTCAGTCACCGGTCTCTTTACTGCCGCCTGATCCATTCATTTATTGACCGCTCAGTCTCTCTTGGCCAATCCAACCTCTGAGGTGTCGATAGTAATTACTACTCTGATGTGAAGCTCATTTTCAGCTACAAACGTCTGAAGCCGTTCCAGATTTACTGCCAAGATACCATATTTAATCTTCTCCTCTCTCCTATCTCACTCTACACAAATACCCATTAAGAATTATCATAGTTACATCTTCTGGCAAATACAGAACAACCCAAAAAAACAACCAGAAACCGACACAATGAGATCTCAAGAAGAAGCAAAACCTTCATGTGGGTGAAGAACATAGAAAGTTTCCAGTCTTCTGTTGTCACGTGTCCTTCCATACAGTTACACATTGGGGCTCATTTACTAAGGGTCCGAATCGTGCACTTTCGTCGATTTCCGATTTGCAGCAAAATGCCCCGGGATTTTAGTGCACATGATCGGATTTTGGCGCATCGGCGCCGGCTTTCACGCGGCGATATTGGACAACTCAACAGATTCAGAAAAACCGCAGAATTTAAAAAGGAATTTGTGTCGCATGATCAGCACTCGCATACACCGGGACGAAGAAGGTGAACTCCGGCGGACCTCAGCGCAGCAGCGACACCTGCTGGATATCGGGCACAAGATGTTAGTGAATCCCGGCAGACTCGAATCCTCGTTGGAGAACGCGCGTGACTGGACCAGGTAAGTAAATGTGCCCCAATGTCTCCTTGTCTCCATCATCTCCTCCTATCTTTTTTCTCTCTTTTTCTCTCTTTTTTCTCTTCTTTCTTCATCTTCATATTCTCTGTCTATTTTTTGTGTTCCCATCTTGGGATATTGGGGCAAATTTCTCATACACTGGTTCTAAGTGCATCAGCGAATGATGGGCCATTACTAAATTTAGCCCTGGATTTAGTCCTGCCCAAAGGACCTAGTGGTACTGAGCACCCCACTTGGCTCCCCCTAACTCAATTAGTAGGCCTACCTTTTTCCCATGATACATATTACTATATTTATTCCTCTGGTATAGGCTGCATCGACCACACCACCAGCAAGTGATGAGAATAGGTCCCTGCAATGTGCATTATGTGTAGGTCTGTGTCTGGCAACCTAGGGGTTAATTAGGTTTATATACATTATGCCTGATACTTTGTAACTTTTCTGATGCTTGGAAGGCTGACTTTGGTTGGCAGCCCAGAACTGTCTAGATCCTTTTGCTGGTGTAAAATAGCCGACCCGTCTCCCTGGAGATTGCTGCCGGCATAGCTCACCAGCCGGTCCAGTAGTGCTGAGGTACTACTGTGTTCCTGCTACAAGAGAATTATTTTGTGGTGCTGTTTGATTCTCCACTTCGTGAGCATACAATGGGGCAGATTTACTTACCCGGTCCATTCACGACCCAGCGGCGCGTTCTCACCCGAGGATTCGGGTCTTCCGGCGATTCACTAAGGTAGTGCGTCCGATGTCCACCAGGTGTCGCTGCTGCGCTGAAGTCCGTCGGAGTTCACCGGATTTCACTATCTTATTCCTGGTGCAGGTAAGCGCATGTCAAGCGACACATTTTTATTTTTAAATTCCACAACTTTTCCGAATCCGTCAGGTTTTCCGACGGCCACGCCCCCTGATTTCCGTCGCATGCATGCCGGAGCAGAAGCGGCACAATCCGATCGCGTGCGCAAAAAACCCGGGGCAATTAGACACCAATCGGAAAAATTTGGGAAACCCGACAAAAAAAAGCAATTCGGGCCCTTAGTAAATGACTCCCAATGTCTTCTTTTGCTGTGTGCATCCCTGGCCTGCGGCTACCATCACAGGCCTCCCTCCTATCATCTGCCACTTACAGTGGATAAGGCCTAGACTAGAACAAGCTGCCATAAAACCAGCCACTACGCTCCTAGTAACCTGCTTCCCCCCCATATACTGCTGCCCTCTTCTGGGGATGTTACAAATGTCCTTCTAATTGTTCTTCTAATTGTTCTTCTTCTTGAATTGATCTTCTTATTTTGTTTGCTTTCTTCAGTACTTCTCCTCCATCTCTATTTATTTCTTCATCTTTGCTTCCTTCCCATTGTCCTAAATCTTCTTCTTCCTTTCATTTCCTTTTCTGTCTTATCTTTCCTTCCTCTACTTTTCATGCTGCTCCTCAGTTTCTTCCACATTCATATCCTCTTCCCTTTCTCCTCCTTGTCCTCCTCTCATTTTTCCTTTAATCTTTCCTCTTCCTTCTCGCTTTTAAATCTCCTTCCCAATCTTTATGAGTTTCAGATTCTAGTTTCCTCTCTCCATTTCTATAATGACCTGGGATTGAAACATAATAACCAGAGATCTGAGTCCTTGAATCAATTGCCACGTCCCATCCCTCATAGGTGAAGTACTGTGTTTTTCGGACTATAAGATGCACTAAAAATCCTTTGATTTTCTCAGAAATCAAAGGTGCGCCTTATAGTCCAGTGCGCCTTATATATGAACCGTACTTACAGACAACAGCTGCCTTGAACTGTGCACAGGTCTGCCACCTGCTGGTCATTCACCCTTATACTCCGGTGCGCCTTATATGCAAAGCTAGACGGTTTAGCAGTCATTTATTGATGGTGCGCCTTATACTCCGGTGCGCCTTATAGTCCGAAAAATACTGTATACATCTTAAAATCACCTCAAACACTAGAAAGCTTAAGTTGGTAAAGATATTCAGAATAGAAGAAAAGTTACGTAGAGCATCTTCGATCAGATGTTGACCAGGAAGCCTCGGAGTTGGTATCAGCAGTGACTGGAATTGCTCTTTAAGACAAGATCTTTTTAATTCCGTCTTTCCATCTTCTCATGTCTTGTCTCTGTTATCTGCTACAGTCACTTCCTGGAGAAACTTTTCCCACTTTCTCTTGTTGTTGGAATTAATGAGAAGAGAGTCCATCATTAGCTCGGACAGAAAACCCTGAAGGCACCGAAATACCAAACAGTCAAAGTTACATCACGTTACAACACAAACTGCAAAACACCCAGAAAAGATGAGAAATACAGAATCCACTTCTCGCGCTTCTCCTTTTCACATTGGCAGAAACCAAAATAAAATAAAGAGAAGAAAGATTGACACAAAGTTTTAGATCCAATGAAGTTTGCACTAATGAATCCTTCTGCTTCTCTGTCAAGGACAGAACACGGAGAACTATAGAAAGTATCATAGATACAACAAAAACATCATGTGTAACCAATAATCTTAGCTGTTTCATCTTCTTACCATCTACCAATACCCCCAAGTCCTTGTCAGCTCCAGTTTTACCAAGTAATTGACTGTTTTGAACATAATTATACTTTTTGTCTCCACGGCCCAAGTGCATAACTTTACATTTATCTACATTAAACCTCATCAACCATTTCTCTGCCCATCCCTCAAGCTTCCACAAATCCCTCTGTAATGCTAAACTATCGACCTCAGTATTTATTACTTTACACAGCTTAGTATCATCTGCAAATATTGAAACTTGACTGTGTAAACCCACTACAAGGTCATTAATAAAAATATTAAAAATAAGTGACCCCAATACTGACCCCTGTGGCCTCCACTGGCAACATCAACCCAATCTGAGAATGTGCCATTAATGATGTGAACTAGTAGTGTGTGTGGCTTCCACATGCCTGTATGACCTCCCTACATGCCTGTACATGTTTCTGATGAGGCTCAGTAGTGTGTGTGGCCTCCACGTGCCTGTATGACCTCCGTACAACACCTCGGCATTCTCCTAATGAGGCTCAGTTTTGTGTGCGGCCTCCACGTGCCTGTATGACCTCCCTACTTACCTGTACATGCTCCTGATGAGGCTCAGTAGAGTGTGTGTGGCCTCCACATGCCTGTATAACCTCCCTACAATGCCTGGGTATTCTCCTGATGAGGCTCAGTATTGTGTGTGGCTTACACGTGCCTGTATGACCTCCCTATATGCCTGTACATGCTCCTGATGTGAACTAGTAGTGTGTTTGGCCTCCATGTGCCTGTATGACCTCCCTACAAGGCCTTGTCATGCTCCAGATGAGGCTCAGCAGTGTGTGTGTGGCATCCACATGCCTGTATGACCTCCCTACAATGCCTGTACATGTTTCTGACGAGACTCAGTAGTGTGTGTGGCCTCCACGTGCCTGTATGACCTCCCTACAATGCCTGGGCATTCTCCTGATGAGGCTCAGTATTGTGTCTGGCTTCCACGTGCCTGTATGACCTCCCTACATGCCTGTACCTGCTCCTGATGTGAACTAGTAGTGTGTGTGGCCTCCATGTGCCTGTATGACCTCCCTACAATAGCTGGACATTCTCCAGATGAGGCTCAGCAGTGTGTGTGGCATCCACATGTCTGTATGACCTCCCTACAATGCCTCAGCAACCCACACAAGTGGTTCAGGTAGTGCAGCTCATCCAGGATGGCAAGAATAAACACCTAAAACATCTTTCTAAAAATTGAGAAAAACAATGGGAAAAAGTCCAGATATCCCACAAAGTCCAAAATTTATAGAAAAGTTTTTTTTTTCTACGCTTCTACGTTCCTCTACATTCCATCTGTATTTTGAGGAATATACTGTAGAGGAATGTAGAGCGGAGAAAAATACTTTCTATAAATTTTAATAATAGTTATTCTTTAGTTAAATAGTTCAATTAATAAAAGTCACATTGTATATTTTCCTGCTTTCCCATTTATTTAAATCCCTTTTACTAAACTATTATAATATAGTCCCTGGTTGTCTGGGGCACCTCATAGGTTTATTTATTACGGCTCATCAGTTTGATTGATTTGAGGCAGAAACATCAATTTGCACACTATACCACTCAACATTACAGACTTAAAGGGGTTGTCCTACAGTACAAGAAGCAGGTGGCTGATCCCTTTATTGGGGGCAGTGGCTACAATTCACTTACATAGCTCCAGTTACAGGTGGAGCAGGGTGTCATCGAGGTGTCAGTCCCCTTATGATCAATTACTGATGACCTGTCTGGTGGATTGACCATCAACGCTAAATCCCCCTTCCATTGTTTTGCCGTGTTTGTGCTGGATGCCACCATTTGCTATGCCGGCCTCCACCTTGTATTGCAGAACTTTCTATATGGTGATTGTTAGGTCCCTTGCGGGTGAACGTGTGGTCACCCAGCAGTAACCAACTGAGCACATGTCCAGTGCAGGAGATAGGAGAGATGAGCCCTCCTCACCCCTCCCTTCTCCATAGAAAGTTGACTCGGTCATAATGAAGTGAGACACAATGGGCTCATTTACCAGAGGTCCGCGGAACGCATTTTTGCCGGGTTTCCCGACAATTTCAGGAGGGGATTTTGGCGCACGCGATCGGATTTTGACGCATCGGCGCCGGCTTTCACCGAACACAAAATCGGGGGCGGGCCTTTGGACAACCCAATGGATTCGGACTTCATGCGGGATTTAACATTTCGAATTGTGTCACAAGACACGCACTTCCAAGCACCAGGAAGAAGCAGGTGAACTCCGGCGGACCTCGGCAGGGAAACAACGGATGCAGGAACTCAGGTGCATGAGCTACGTGAATCGCGCCAAACTTCACCTTCATCGGACCGTCCGAATCAGGGATCGCGACAGGACCGGTTAAGTAAATTTGCCTCAATGTTTTCATTGCACAGTGAATGGGTCCCATAGACCTCCACAGTGGCCGCGATCTAGCCACAAATTTTTTGTGATCAGATCTCGGCCCCCATAGCATTCATGTGTTAATGCAATGTAAACATTGGGGGTCATTTACTAGGGGCCCGATTCGCGTTTTCCCGACGTGTTACCTGAATGGGGCACATTTACTAAGGGTCCGCAGCCGCGAATCCGTCGGGTTTTTCCCGAATATTTCCGCTTTGCGCTGTATTTCACGGGATTGTGGCGCACGCGATCGATTTCGCGCGACAGAAATCGGGGGGCGTGGCCGCCGGACAACCCGAAGGATTCGGAAAAACCGTGTAATTTAAAAAGCCATTTGTGTCGCAAGATCAAGCACTCACATACACCAGAAAAAAGCAGGTGAACTTCGGCGGACCTCGGCGCAGCAGCGAAACATGGTGAATATCGGCGTCCGGACCTTAGTGAATCCCGGCAGAACCCGAATCATCGTCGGAGAACCCGCCGCTGGACCGGGTAAGTAAATGTGCCCCAATATTTCCGATTTGCGCCGATTTTCCCTGAATTGCCCCAGGATTTTGGCGCACGCGATCGGATTGTGGCGCATCGGCGCCATCGTGCACGCGACGGAAATCGGGGGCCTGGCCGAGCGACAACCCAACGGATTTGGAGAAACCACCGAATTAAAAAAAAAAGTGTCGCTAGACATGCACTCACCTTCACCAGAATTAGGATCGTGAAGTCCGGCGGGCCTCAGCGGACTTCAGCGCAGCAGAGACACCTGGTGGACGTCGGAGGAACTGCCTTAGTCAATCGCCAGAAGACCCAAATCCACCGCAGAGAACGCGCCGTTGGATCGCGAATGGACCGGGTAAGTAAATCTGCCCCATTATGTTAACATTGTGTGGATTTGATTGCATTTACTATAAGTTAACAAACGCTCTATAATTGGTCTTCAATTGGATCCTCTCATCATTTATTTAAGAAATTTCTCTCTATTGGATACTTTTATTTCCTTCCAGAACGTAACAGCTCCTTCCGTGTCGGTGTCCATGGACTTTGAGGTCGTCTTGAAGTCGCGCCGCTTTTTGATCATTGTTTTATTACTTCACAAAGATGTCAAGAAACAATGAATGTCGGATTATTGGCAGCGCGGCGCCGGCGATTTATCTGAAATATTGATAGTCTTGGATGTGGTCGGATCATTCTGTGATTGTGCTGCGCTCGTGGCGGGAGATAAGCGGCGCTGCATCGGGTCAGGAGGTCGCACATGGCTGCTGCAGCCGGATGCTGAATATTTTCCACCAGATCTCTTTTGATTATGATATTAAATTCCCCGCGAATAAGGTGAATAACCTCCGGGTCATTTTCATCCTGATTTTATCTTTTGATTATTGCTTTGCCTCTTTCAACATTGTATAATTTCTGGAGAAGAAGGAAAAGTTTTGCCGCAATTAAACTTCTTCCAGCCATTGTCGGCTTTTCTTTATGTAAACTTCCCCCTGGAAAAGACTCGGCACAACTTGTAATTATTTCATTGTTAGGAGACAACAGAAAGTTTAAAGAAAATGTATAGTTTTCAGATTTTTCTTTGTGTTTCTTGCCTGCATTTACCCAAAGCTACATTTATGGTTACAATGAGTGCACATTGAAGGTAAAGTGAAAAGAAAACGAATGCATTGTTGTAGGTAGAGCGCAAGGTCTGCAGCTATAGGAGGAGGATGACACAATGCAGGGGTGTAGCTATAGGAGAATGACACAATGCAGGGGTGTAGCTATAGGAGGAGGAGGACACAATGCAGGGGTGTAGCTATAGGAGGAGGACACAATGCAGGGGTGTAGCTATAGGAGGAGGATGACACAATACAGAGGTGTAGCTATAGGAGAAGGACACAATGCAGGGCTGTAGCTATAGGAAGAGTACACAATGCAGGGGTGTAGCTATAGGAGGAGGAGGAAACAATGCAGGGGTGTAGCTATAGGAGGAGGATGACACAATGCAGGGGCGTAACTATAGGAGGATGATGACACAATGCAGGGGTGTAGCTATAGGAGGAGGAGGAAACAATGCAGGGGTGTAGCTATAGGAGGAGGATGACACAATGCAGGGGCGTAACTATAGGAGGATGATGACACAATGCAGGGGTGTAGGTATAGGAGGAGGAGGACACAATGCAGGGGTGTAGCTATAGGAGGAGGAGGACACAATGCAGGGGTGTAGCTATAGGAGGAGGAGGAAACAATGCAGGGGTGTAGCTATAGGAGGAGGAGGACACAATGCAGGGATGCAGCTATAGAAGTTGGATGACATAATGCAGGGGTGTAGCTATAGGAGGAGGAGGAAACAATGCAGGGGTGTAGCTATAGGAGGATGACACAATGCAGGGGTGTAGCTATAGGAGGTTGACACAATGCAGGGGTGTAGCTATAGGAGGAGGTTGACACAATGCAGGGGTGTAGCTATAGGAGGAGGAGGACACAATGCAGGGGTGTAGCTATAGGAGCAGGACACAATGCAGGGGTATAGCTATAGGAGGAGGACACAACACAGGGGTGTAGCTATAGGAGGAGGACACAACGCAGGGGTGTAGCTCTAGGAGGAGGACACAATGCAGGGGTGTAGCTATAGGAGGAGGACACAATGCAGGGCTGTAGCTATAGGAGGAGGACACAATGCAGGGCTGTAGCTATAGGAGGAGGATGACACAATGCAGGGGTGTAACTGTAGGAGGAGGACACAGTGCAGGGGAGTAGCTATAGGTGAAGGACACAATGCAGGGCTGTAGCTATAGGAGGAAGACTCAATGCAGGGGTATAACTATAGGAGGAAGATGACACAATGCAGGGGTGTAGCTATAGGAGGAGGACACAATGCAGAGGTGTAGCTGTAGGAGGAGGACACAATGCAGGGGTGTAGCTATAGGAGGAGGACACAATGCAGGGGTGTAGCTATAGGAGGAGGACACAATGTAGGGGTGTAGCCATAGAGGAGGACACAATGCAGGGGTGTAGCCATAGAGGAGGACACAATGCAGGGGTGTAACTATAGGAGGAGGACACAATGCAGGGGTGTAACTATAGGAGGAGGAGGACACAATGCAGGGGTGTAACTATAGGAGGAGGAGGACACAATGCAGGGGTGTAGTTATAGGAGGAGAATGACCAGGGCCTGTACCAAAGGTACTGGAGTGGCCCACTCGGGGGTTAAAAAATAAAATTCTGCCCCTCGATTAATTCTATCAGTGTTGCTTTCAGACAAGTCTTTTTTCTGTACTCTCTGCCATTCATTGATGCACAGGATACATTGGGGCAGATTTACTTACCCGGTCCATTCGCGATCCAGCGGCGCGTTCTCTGCGCTGGATTCGGGTCCGGCCGGGATTCATTAAGGTAGTTCCTCCGCCATCCACCAGGTGGCGCTGCTGCGCTGAAAAGCATCGGAACGCAATGGAGTTCACCAAGCCGGGCTGAGTGAAGGTAAGCTCCGCAACAGATTTTTTTAAAAAATGCAGCGGTTTTTCCGAATCTGTCGGGTTTTCGTTTGGCCACGGCCCCCCGATTTCCGTCGCGAGCATGCCAGCGCCGATGCACCACAATCCAATCGCGTGCGCCAAAATCCCGGGGCAATACAGAGAAAATCTGTGCAAATCGGAAATATTCGGGTAACACGTCGGGAAAACGCGAATCGGGCCCGTAGTAAATTACCCCCAATGTCTGCAGTCTGGATTCTGCCCCTAGCTCCCTGCTCTGCCTGATCCTGTGTCTCCCGCCTGCACAGAGGATGTTAGCAGCAGAGGAGGTAAGTAGGTACCATGGGGCCATTTGACTATTGGTTGGGCCTGAAATTAGGTAAAAGTTGTATATATTTTGGGTGTACAGTATATATTATTTATTCCATGTGTCATAGTCATGTGAAAGGTATATTTGATATTTGTGGGATATAGTATGGTCAGTTGTGTTATGAGGGGTATATATCATTTAGTAACGCAGTGTTGTCATCCTGTTGACTGTGTTGTCTTTAGTTGCGTAGTGTGGAGTTGTCCTGTACATAAATCTGGGGGTGAATACAGCATCATCACGCTGTTCTGGACCCAGCATCTGTAAATTGTTAGATACCATATACATCTGTATCTCATCTGGTCCTATAGTCTCTGACTAAGCTTCTAGTGTGATAGGAAGAAGGACAGCTCCCAGCATGTGGTAGGAAAGGAAGGATAATTTCTAATTATGCTTCTGGATAGCACCGAAACCTGAATGGGCACAGATGTTACACAGTGTTGGAAATTGATGTTTGAGGGGACAAAAAATTCCTCTGTAAGACAAGAAGACAAAACAGAGACTTTCTGTAGAATTTTTAATATTTGCAATATTTGTTTGATACAGCAGACAATAGGGCAGATTTACTTACCCGGTCCATTCGCGATCCAGCGGCGCTTTCTCTGCGGTGGATTCAGGTCTTCCGGCGATTCACTAAGGCAGTTCCTCCGACGTCCACCAGATGTCGCTGCTGCGCTGAAGAGCATCGGAACGCACTGGAGTTCACCGAGCCGGGCTGAGTGAAGGTAAGTGCAATTTTCGCAACACATTTTTTTTAAAAAATGCAGCGGTTTTTCCGAATCCGTCGCGTTTTCGTTCGGACACGCCCCCGATTTCCACCACGTGCATGCCAGCACCGATGCGCCACGATCCGATCGCATGCGCCAAAAACCCGGGGCAATACAGGGAAAATCGTTGGGAAAACACGAATCGGGCCCTTAGTAAATGACCCCCAATGACCTTGTATGGAAGTGGCCAGCTACTCCCTTATCGACAGGGTGAAATCATACATCTTGTGTAGTGAAGGGGTTAATAACCTGCCCTTGCACTCTAATCTACCCATTACCTTGCTTGATGTAGCTCAGGTCCTGTATGTCCTTCTTATGTTTGAGAGCACAAGCACGGACAAAGGATCTGGGAAATGTAGATGTAGCAGAGCTGACTGTGTTATTGAGCCGTATATCGTATCCCTACATCTTCTCATATATCCACATGATGTATAATCAAATAACCTTGCGCCAGAGTTTCCCTGACAGATAACCTCAGCGGCAGCTGTAATATCCCGACCCCGCACAATATTCCAGACTTCAGCTATTCATGTGGCTTTGTTATTGAGCAATATTCCTATAAAAAGTCTCATTGATCCTCATTTGGGAAAATTAATTACCTTAATATAACTCGAAAAACTCATAAACCAGGATGGCACAGAACCGCTGCGAGCGCCGCGTGCCAGCACTGCGATTCGCCGGGTAACATATGTTTCAGCTGAATTTTACTCTTCATTCCAGGCGCAATTATACACAAAGGTCTAATTATTATCACGGAGAAATCCGACTGAATGCGGAACAATGAAGGAAGGAAGTCTTCTCCCGCTTATCTTTATCATAGATGATTGGAACGAGCTCCGCGGCTTAATTACTGACAATAACCAAATCCAAAAGCAGAAATCACGACAAATCACAAACATTGTTCGTATTTTTGGATATTTCCAAAATGAAACTTGTTTTATTATTAATAATTATTATAATATTTTAATATTTACTATTATGATACAATCCAGAGATCTCTCCACGTCCAGATCTGACACCGCCTGTGCCTTCTCCTTTAAGCTGTAATCTATAAATCAATCTTTCCCACAACGGCGGCAGATTTACTGTTACGATGATGTGAAAGGCAAAACCCAAATAAGCCGAGATATTCGCAGCGGAATAAAGAGATGATTTACGACACAATAAAAATAAAAACTATATAAACCGGACATTTCCCTCAGATATAAAGTGTAAATCAGGGGAAGCGATTTCCAGGAAGATGGACGGTAAAATTTAGTTAGAGGCATAAAAGCAAAAAAAGATGCTGCGTTAAGTCATTTGGAGGAGGATGGAGATCGGGGCCGGACGCTGATGTTACTGCACCCGGCTGTAGGGAGAGAAGGATTTGTTTATTTTCTGGAAAAGTCACCACTTGTATCTGCGGTTAATTAATCAATTAATTGGATGGATCTTCTCATGTGGCTCAGACTTAAACGGATCTCAATATCAATGGAAAACTGAATTAGGCCGGTTCCACACCATTCTCCAGACCAGGGTAGGAGCTTCAGGAGGGGGAGGCTTTCCAGACCTGGACTTTCCAAGATCTAAGGGCCGTTCCACACTTGCGAGTGTGATGCGATGAACTTGCATCACACTCGCAACGCATGCTGCTCGGAATGCACGGCCCGAACGCTGCACACCGGGAGTGAACTCAGCATGTCAGTTCACTCCCGGTGTGCAGTGATCGGGCCGTGCGTTCCGAGCAGCATGCACTGCGAGTGTGATGCGAGTTCATCGCATCACACTCGCAAGTGTGGAACGGCCCTTAGATCTTGGAAAGTCCAGGTCTGGAAAGCCTCCCCCTCCTGAAGCTCCTACCCTGGTCTGGAGAATGTCATGTGAACATATTACATTCTTAATGTCCTTTCGCCACATATTTGGGCACATTTACTTACCCATCCTGACGCGTTCCCCAAAAGTGCATTGTCCCGCCTGAATGCACTGTGCCGCGATTCACTAAGATCGTGCGCCCGATATCCTGCATGTGTCACTTCCCCGCTCAGGTCCGCCGGAGTTCACCTTCTTCTTCCTGGGACATGTAAGTGCTTGGTTTTGTGACACAATTTGATCCAGCGCTCTGTTCAAATCCGTCCAATAGTCCGTCGGAACCCCCCCCCCCCTCCCGATTTCTGTCGCAGGAAAGCAGCGCAGCTGCGCCACAATCCAATCACATGCGTCACAATCCCCAGTTAGATACCAGTCAAAGCGACACAAATACCAAAAACGTCGGACAAACCGACGAAAGTGCGGCTGTGGACCCTAAGTAAATAAGCCCCATTACATTCTTAATGTCCTTTGGCCACATATTCTATACTTAAAGTGGAGCTTTTACCACCTCACACATGTGATGATGAATATACCATAAAGAAGGAACGACTTCACAATTTCGGGGGTGAGGGGGGGGGTGGTTGAATTTTATTTCTAGCTCTCTCGGTTGTAGAGATATCAGTCAAGAGGTGTTGGAGCAGAAGAGGGGACGTGTTTTATGCTAATCTAATCTTAGAATGAGACACTGAGATTATTATTGTAAGACACATCCCTCCTCCTGCTCCTCCTCTCTGACAGTGGAGAGGATTACAATGGTTTGATATTGGGACTGATATCTTTGCAACTGTGGAGGCTAGAAAGAAAATCCAAAGTGTCCCTAAATGTTTATTAGCACATGTCCAATGTCCTCTTGGACATCTAAACACCTGATGAGAGTCCCCTGGACCCTCACCTATATCCAGAATAAGGGGGCCCTTGTCCCCCATCTTGCTGACGGCTCTGCACACGCACCGCTCTCCAGTGAAGTCTATGGTACTTGCACAATGTTCCCATGGACTTATCATTATTACCTATAAATGTACTTTAGGAAAAGTGATAAGGGAGAAGCCTCTACATCTGGAGAATAGCAGATTTACCCTCATTATTAGCAGGATTCTTTACTATAAAAAGCAGTAAGACCATAGAACCTTCTTTCCTCCCAGCTGGACATATCCTAATATTTGTGTCCTGAGATCATCGGCTTTTCACTACAAAATGATTCCGTGATATTCAGAAACTCAATACAATGTTACAACTAACAAACCCCTTCACAGGCTTCGCTGTACAACACAACCACTAGGTGGAGACACATAGAAAAGTATAGGCTAGCACCTCGTTACAGTGTATCAGAAAATCGTGTGGATCCAGGATTTACCTTCCTTGACCAAGTTCGATGTCCTCGCTGCTCTTACAGTAAAGAATCTTGACGATGATGATGGTAAAACCTTATTTCCGAGATACATGGGGAGAAGAACACGGTGTACTCTTTCTATAATAAGGATTTCCTTATGGACATGGCTCGTGACTACTGAGTAGAATATTGAAGGACACATGAAATCTACAAGACTCTCCATAAATGTGTCATCTGTGATTGCAAATTAATTCTATGAATATGTAAAATGTAGATTATTCTGGAAATCAGGAAAGAGAGAGATGAGCAATCATCACATTACATTACTCGTCCTCATCATACAGGATATGGACCTAGCACAATGGTAGGAAACTGATAGGCACAGCTCTGCATCCAAAGTATGTGACCCCCCCCTGCACCCATATTTACATAAATTTACAAAAAATTGTATAAGGCCCCATATAGGAGACCCAGCATCTGTGATTTCCACAGGTGAGACACCGTTATAAGTCCAGTCAATCAGAGTCTATTCCCCGGATGTTCCCTTTTTCTTGGATCCCCCACCCCCCTAGATCTTTGTGCAGCTTCTATATTTGGATTCAAATTCAAATAGACAAATCATCGGTCCCTGATGGCATACACCCCCGGGTACTGCATGAACTATGTGACAATTTTGTGAGGGCTAGTTCTGTTTCACAGGACTGGCGCATAGCAAATGTGGTGCCGATAAGCAAAAAAGGATCAAAATGTGATCCTGGAAACTACAGACCTGTGAGCCTAACTTCTGTTGTGGGGAAAATATTTGAGGAGTTTGTTAGAGATTCTATCCTGGGGGCGGCTGTGGATGTATATCTGGACTTTTCCAAGGCATTTGACACAGTGCCGTATAAAAAGTTGGTGCATAAAATTGGGTCAGATTGGGTTGACGTTACCAGTGGAGGCCACAGGGGTCAGTAATGGGGCCACTTTTAAAAAAATATATATATTTTATTAATGACCTTCTAGGGGGTTTACAGGGAGGACAGGGGACATCCTCTACACGTGGAGGAGAGGCAGTTCTACCATCACCATAGACAGGGGGCATCCTCTATACCTAGAGGAGAGGAGGTTCTACCATCACCATAGACAGGGGGCATCCTCTACACCTAGAGGAGAGGAAGTGCTACAATCACCATAGACAGGGGACATCCTCTACACATAGAGAAGAGGAGGCTCCACCATCACCATAGACAGGGGGCATTCTCTACGCCTTGAGGAGAGGAGGTTCTACCATCACCATAGACAGGGAGCATCCTCTACACCTAGAGGAGAGGAGGTTCTACCATCACCATAGACAGTGGGCATCCTCTATACCTAGAGGAGAGGAGGCTCTACCATCACCATAGACAGGGGGCATCCTCTATACCTAGTGGAGAGGAGGTTCTACCATCACCATAGACAGGGGGCATCCTCTACACCTAGAGCAGAGGAGGTTCTACCATCAACATAGACAGGGGACATCCTCTACACCTAGAGGAGGGGAGGTTCTACCATCACCATAGACAGGGAGACATCCTCTACACCTAGAGGAGAGTCAGTTCTACCATCACCATAGACCGGGGACATCCTCTACACCTAGAGGAGAGGTGGTTCTACCATCACCATAGACAGGAGGCATCCTCTACACCTAGAGGAGAGGAGGTTCTACCATCACCATAGACAGGGGGCATCCTCTTCACCTAGAGGAGAGGAGGTTTTACCATCACCATAGACAGGGGGCATCCTCTATACCTAGAGGAGAGGTGGTTCTACCATCACCATAGACAAGGGGCATCCTCTACACCTAGAGGAGAGGTGGTTCTACCATCACCATAGACAGGGGGCATCCTCTATACCTAGAGGAGAGGAGGTTCTACCATCACCATAGACAGGAGGCATCCTCTATACCTAGAGGAGAGGAGGTTCTACCATCACCATAGACAGGGGGCATCCTCTACACCTAGAGGAGAGGTGGTTCTACCATCACCATAGACAGGAGGCATCCGCTACACCTAGAGGAGAGGAGGTTCTACCATCACCATAGACAGGAGGCATCCTCTACACCTAGAAGAGAGGCAGCCCTACCATCACCATAGACAGGAGGCATCCTCTACACCTAGAGGAGAGGCAGCCCTACCATCACCATAGACAGGGGGCATCCTCTACACCTAGAGGAGAGGTGGTTCTACCATCACCATAGACAGGGGGCATCCTCTATACCTAGAGGAGAGGAGGTTCTACCATCACCATAGACAGGGGGCATCCTCTACACCTAGAGCAGAGGAGGTTCTACCATCACCATAGACAGGGGACATCCTCTACACCTAGAGGAGAGGCGGTTCTACCATCAACATAGACAGGAGGCATCCTCTACACCTAGAGGAGAGGTGGTTCTACCATCACCATAGACAGGAGGCATCCTCTACACCTAGAGGAGAGGAGGTTCTACCATCACCATAGACAGGGGGCATCCTCTACACCTAGAGGAGAGGAGGTTCTACCATCACCATAGACAGGGGGCATCCTCTACACGTAGAGGAGAGGCAGCTCTACCATCACCATAGACAGGGGGCATCCTCTACACCTAGAGGAGAGGAGGTTCTACCATCACCATAGACAGGGGGCATCCTCTAAACCTAGAGGAGAGGTGGTTCTACCATCACCATAGACAGGGGGCATCCTCTATACCTAGAGGAGAGGAGGTTCTACCATCACCATAGACAGGGGGCATCCTCTACACCTAGAGGAGAGGTGGTTCTACCATCACCATAGACAGGAGGCATCCTCTACACCTAGAGGAGAGGAGGTTCTACCATCACCATAGACAGGGGGCATCCTCTACACCTAGAGGAGAGGCAGCTCTACCATCACCATAGACAGGGGGCATCCTCTACACCTAGAGGAGAGGTGGTTCTACCATCACCATAGACAGGGGGCATCCTCTATACCTAGAGGAGAGGAGGTTCTACCATCACCATAGACAGGGGGCATCCTCTACACCTAGAGGAGAGGTGGTTCTACCATCACCATAGACAGGAGGCATCCTCTACACCTAGAGGAGAGGAGGTTCTACCATCACCATAGACAGGGGGCATCCTCTACACCTAGAGGAGAGTAGGTTCTACCATCACCATAGACAGGGGGCATCCTCTACACCTAGAGGAGAGGCAGCTCTACCATCACCATAGACAGGGGGCATCCTCTACACCTAGAGGAGAGGAGGTTCTACCATCACCATAGACAGGGGTCATCCTCTACACCTAGAGGAGAGGTGGTTCTACCATCACCATAGACAGGGGGCATCCTCTATACCTAGAGGAGAGGAGGTTCTACCATCACCATAGACAGGGGGCATCCTCTACACCTAGAGGAGAGGAGGTTCTACCATCACCATAGACAGGAGGCATCCTCTATACCTAGAGGAGCGGAGGTTCTACCATCACCATAGACAGGGAACATCCTCTACACCTAGAGGGGAGGAGGTTCTACCATCACCATACACAGGGGGCATCCTCTACACCTAGAGGAGAGGAGGTTCTACCATCACCATAGACAGGGGACATCCTCTACACCTAGAGGAGAGGAGATTCTACCATCACCATAGACAGGGGGACATCCTCTACACCTAGAGGAGAGGAGGTTCTACCATCACCATAGACAGGGGGCATCCTCTACACCTAGAGGAGAGGCAGCTCTACCATCACCATAGACAGGGGGCATCCTCTACACCTAGAGGAGAGGAGGTTCTACCATCACCATATACAGGGGGCATCCTCTACACCTAGAGGAGAGGAGGTTCTACCATCACCATAGATGGGGGACATCCTCTACACCTAGAGGAGGTTGTTATGGAGGACTCTATGTACATGTTCAGGAGAGACCTGGATGCCTTTCTGGAGAGAAGGAATATCACAGGTTATGGGGAAAAAACATTTGTTTAATTCTTAAAGGTTGGACCTGTATCTTTTTCCAGCCTTATATACTATGATACTATGAAATTGACTTTTCCTCTTATTTCCCCCAGCGGCCGAGACTTCTGGACATTCCTGGATCTACGTTCATTATGTTCATATTTAATCTGTGGATTGCTGCAGTCTCGGCTCCCCCGCTGGCTCCGGGTGTATTATATCATAAACTTTATGGGGTTTTGTTTGTATTTTATGGGGGATTATTGTTCTCTTTGGATGTAGATGAAAACGTTTATAGGTTTATTTCTGGCCGTACATAAAAACCAAGACGAGTGACCTTTTAAAAATCGTATTTAAGGGTTTCCGAGGAAGGTCCAATAAACCTGGAACCTCCGAGGGCTAAATGGACACAATGTATAATAAATATATGGAAATGAGCTGCACCAGGAGATAATGCAACAATCTCAATGTTATTTACATCAAACTGTTTAGTGTTTTTTTTTTCTTTTTTAGCCAGGATAATTTTTACCAATTTTTAAGTAGAATGTCGGAATCTTCACTGCATCCCTTAAAGGGGATGTGACAGCAGTTCTGACTGAAGCCATGTACAGGACTTGTTTCCTGCGTGACAAATTGTCCTTCATGGGGACAGTATTTAATGTTCTGTGCCGTGTACTGGAAAGTGAGTGAATAACACACTTTCACCAGTTCTGTTGGGCTTAGTTTTTAAGGATTTCATTGTGCGCTCCACATGACACCTCTCCTTTATTCTTTGGGTCGGTACAATCATGTGGATACTACATTTATATAGGTTTATTGGCATAAAAACCTGTTGTCATTTCACCATCTTCTGACTTATTCATTCTTGTGTAGAACACTGGGTGAGGGCTCATTTTTTGCAGGAGGAGATGATGTTTTATGTGCTAATTTTTTGGGGACGGTAAAACCTTTTGATCACTTTTTATATGCTGCAAAATGGCAAAAAAAGTTGGTGTTTTGGACATTTGGGTGCCATTTTCCTGTACGGGGTTCAGCACTAAGAATAACTTTTTGTTATTGTAATAATGCTGCAAACACCCAACAGTAACACCCGTTTTTACTTGGGGAGGACTGGATAATGATGTAATGTACAGAGAGGCAATCAGCCGTGGCAGGTCATACTTACATAGGGGGGATATCTCATGTGCTGGTGGTGCATGCTACGCCAGTCATGTGACTCATCCAGTATGGCCAGTGTTGTGATTAGACACCATCTCAGTGGGACAATGTTGTGCAGTGATTGCCATTACACACATCATTACTATGGTAACAGAGAAAGCCAGTCTGTTACATCATCACTGAGAGCAGGACATAAGAGGGAGGAGCAGTTACTGGTAACTGAGCGTTCATGGGAGTTGTAGTATCCTGTGGTGGCCATCATGGATGTAACTCTGTCTACTTTAGAAAACCCATGAAATGTTATGAATCATCAGGGCAGGATAAGCTCTATTTTGTGAATAATGAGAATGGAGCACATTACATTACTTGCAAACTACTTACACATGTTACACATGTACTAGTACGGCGTGTGCCGGGTCCCGGTGCATGGAGAGGGCTCGCGGGCCGAGCCCTCTCCGTAGTCGGTAAGTCTTTGCTGCATATTGCAGCAAAGGCTTGCCAGTAACACCCACGATCGGTGCTAGCAACAATCGCTGGTGCTTTCACGTCGATCGCGGTCGGCAATGCTGCCGGTGGCTTCAAAAAGATGGCTGCACATGTGTTTCTTGTAATGGGGCAACTAGTGGCACCTGCACCTCCATCCATGCATCTTTATGCTAGAACTAGAGAAGCTTCTAGGGACCCTGTTCTCATATTCTCATGTTTTCTTGAGGTTGCAACCCCCAGAATTACCCACAATCCACAGGATAACTTGGGAATGGAATATCCCTTTAAAAAACATGAGAAAACCTTATATTCCATCTCTATACATGGAGTAAATGTGTGTGTGTGTGTGTGTGGGGGGGTTGTTTACCTTTTAACCCCTTATTAGGTTATTACATACACAACAATATAAGATATGTAGATATGTCAACATTAATAATCATCTCTTATCATCCACACGTCAGGAGTCTGGCACATTGTTTTGCCCACATATCAGACATAGATTTATGGCGCTTCATTAGTAGGACGTCTCATGGCCGCGTGGTGGGCGGGCTCCCTGCCGCTGGTTATAAATCCTCCATGACGCTGTAATTATCTCCAGACTCTCTGTGTTCCAGGATATTGTGATTGAAGATTTACCTTCCAGGAAGAATCACTTTCAGCGTCAGTCTGCATCTTATATAGCAAAGTGCACGTGCAACACCCCCATGGGGGGCTGACAGTGTACAGGGGGCAGCTGCCACCAGGAGAAGAGGGGTGGCTACAGGATCCCTGTATATTTGATAATGAGACTGATGGTACAGGGGAGGCCACGGCTGACGGTACAGAGGAGGCCACGGCTGACGGTACAGGGGAGGCCACGGCTGACGGTACAGGGGAGGCTACGGCTGACGGTACAGGGGAGGCTACGGCTGATGGTACAGGGGAGGCCACGGCTGACGGTACAGAGGAGGCCACGGCTGACGGTACAGGGGAGGCTACGGCTGACGGTAAAGGGGAGGCCACGGCTGACGGTACAGGGGAGGCCACGGCTGACGGTACAGGGGAGGCCACGGCTGACGGTACAGGGGAGGCCACGGCTGACGGTACAGGGGAGGCCACGGCTGACGGTACAGGGGAGGCCACGGCTGACGGTACAGGGGAGGCCACGGCTGACGGTACAGGGGAGGCTACGGCTGATGGTACAGGGGAGAACACGGCTGACGGTACAGGGGAGGCCAAGGCTGATGTTGCAGGGGAGGCCACGGCTGATGTTATAGGGGAGACCACGGCTGACGGTACAGGGGAGGCCACGGCTGATGGTAGAGGGGAGGCCATGGCTGATGGTACAGGGGAGGCCAAGGCTGGAGGTACAGGAGAGGCCAAGGTTGATGGTACAGCGGAGGCCACAGCTGGTGGTACAGGGGAGGCCAGGGTTGATGGTACAGGGGAGGTCACGGTTGATGGTATAGAGGAGGCCATGGATTTTAGTAGAGGGGAGGCCACAATGGATAGTACAGGGGAGGCCACGACTGATGGTACAGGGAAGGCCCATGATGTTGGGAAAGATTATGTGAAAACTTAGACAGTACCTTTACTAGGAGATCAAGTAAGGTCAGCAGTAGTAACAGGTTGTACATTGGCTGTCTGAATGGCTGAAGTGCAATACATTTTCTCTTGTTACACGGGCAGGAATTAGTACAGTGGTTTGCAGCCCTAGAAGAATCTCTTGGGAACTGTATCGGCTCTGCTGCATCTGCATCTCCAGAGTGCAAGCTAATGGGATAACCTGAAGTAACAGTATGTGAGTAGTATAACAATAGTAGTAGCATAACAATAATGTCATTAGAATGCATGAGCAGTTAAATACAGTTAAAGAGAACCCGTCATGCAAAATAACCCCCCTAAAGTAAATATATTTTCATAAACTACCATTACAAAGCATCACCTCTTTCCCTTCATTGTCCCTCTACATGCCTGTAAACCTAAGCAATGAGGTCCTAAAGCTGTATGCAAATGACCTGTGAAATGTCCAGTGAAGCATTAGCATATTCAAGCTGTCCACCTTATTCATGAGTGGGAGGCACAGCCACACCCCCAGTGCATGACTGACAGCCTGTATGATGATGTGAGGCTGTATAATGATGTGCTTCCTGGTGCTGGCGCCCCCTGCAGCCTGTGTGTGCATGTGTGTATGTATAGGAGAGATACAGCAGCTCCAGGCAGCCATGTTACAGCAGAACATGTCAGATTCATGTGTAGCTGATGTCTGTGTCTCTCACTTGTATATTAGGAGGATGCAGCATGTCAGCAGATGCAGCACACACACTAGCAATGCTTTACTATACATTACACACAGACATGAGCAGGGGGAGGAGAGGGGAGGGGTAACAGGGGTGACATCACTGCCTCTGACCATGTGACCAGCCTCATTTACATGATAAAAAATATGTGATTTTACAATGAATAATGTATGAAATAACTAGATAACGGCTGGGATGGGATCCTTGTGAGCTGCTCCAACAGGTAGAGATGACAGGACTAGTGGCACAGACCTGATGACAGGTGTCCTTTAAATATATGGAACACCACTTTTACCCACTTGTAACACTAGGTGGTGCTGTTTTTACACAATGCAGCCTAAACGGGGTGAAACTGGGTTATGCTCCGTAGAAAGCTGGATCTCTGAGTCACAGAGCTTAGAATGGTGATCAGTCCTACTGGGTGCACTCCAACAAGAGTCCCATACTATTGATTTTGTAATGACCAAACAGCTCCTCCCTCCCCCACTGATGTCATCTCACCAGGCTGTGACCTCTGAGAAGGAGCAGGAGGGGGAGCTGTATAGGAGCACAAAGGTGGGGGCTGAGATCTGAGGAGTGAGTAACACAGACAAGTCACATGTTGTTTTTTTGAACTGCATCCAAACCAAAGCCCAACCCATGTGACTACCCCAGGATTTTGTCAGGGTGCAAGGTAAGTTATAACACACAATTATATTGTAATGCAAATGCTTATAAAATGCAGATAGGGATATGTGCACTGCAGGTCTAATGGGCTTCTGCAACCTGTCTTTAGTGAAAATGAGGTCCCAGGTGATAGGTTCCCTTTAAGTCATAATTTATCAGATTGGGGGTCTCTCTAGTGGGATGTGAGATGTAAGAGGCCATTATATTGGGGGGTAACCCCATTCTCTGTGATGGATTTAATATTATCCTGTAGAAAATGTCATAACCTTCAGGCAGGAGAAGGTTAATCTATAAGATAGAGCGCTGTGAAATGTGCGAGGCCAGCACTCATCGATTGCGCCACAGTTAAGAAGCGGCTGCAGCCGCCCAGGAGCGTATGTATTAATTGAACACGCATTTAATCAAAGGCAACGTATGAGAGCAAACTAAACAAAAGCTTAATGAAATAGATTGATTGCTTCTGCCTCCAGATCCCACAAAGGGAAGCCGGACTCTCTCTATCTGCTGAGTAATTGAAGATCAATACATTAGAAGCTTCTGCTCGCAGCCAATATCCAGCTAAAGGATGAGTCCGAATTACTCCGAGAGGGAAAAACATCGGAAAACCTTCCCTGTCAGCAGGAGCGTAACCAGGAGTAATGAATGGTGCCTCGTGCCCGAAATTCCTGATACTGTATCAGCCAAACGACTGGACGCAGAGCAAGAAAATATCATTAAAGGGGGGATCCAGATACTATATCCATACAACAGGTCCTCTGTATCAGATCGGGGGAGTTCCAAGACCCAGCACGCAGGGGTGAGCCAAAACTCTCTGAGGCAAACTATAAAACAGCGTCCACCAGGTGACTGCACCCCTAATGCACCTCCCCACCTTCCTGCAGCAGTGCTGCCTGAGGCTGGAGGCTCAACTCGCCTTGTGGCTGGTGCACCCTTGCTAGTACCCACCTCATTTTCTGTGTCTCCGCTGATCCATAGGGATTCTGGGAGATGGACACCAGCAATCTGATACTGATGACCTTATCTCTTCTGGATAGATTATCAATAATGTTTCATTACACGAAAATTATTTTCAGTGCAAACAACATGGGAACATTCTTAAAAAAGTAAATTAGAATCAGGTCTCTGGAAAATGGATGTGTATGCCAGGATTGTGATATCCCCAAGGTTGTGTGTCCTCACACTGCTGCGCTCTGTCCCCTCTGTTGAACTGCCACACAGCCTCTATTCCCTGCTCTGAGTGACTGTTATAGTATCTTACCTAAATACATTTTGGAAATACAAGGGGAAAGGCTATGGAGCATCTAAATACATAATGCATAGAGCACAGCAGTGTGAGGACAGACCTCAAGTGCATTTCAATAAACTGCAATTTTGTAAATGCAATCTATATTTCACAATCCTGCTGCTACTAACAACATACACAAATGTATTATCTCTCCAGGGACAATACATAAAACTGGCTGCACAGAGCACAGCAGTGTGAGGCCCCAGATCACTTGGAGAAAATTCAATTCTGAGATATAAATCCATATTTCATAGAACACAGCAGTGTGAGGACATGCCTCAAATGCACTGTAGCAGTTCTGCTGCTACTAACAAAATACAGAGAGGTCTGATTACACATTTCTCCATAGCACAGCAGTGTAAGGACTTCCATTGTTCTTGAAAATATAAATCCATTGTCACAGTCCTGCTGCTACCAATAACATACAAAAAGGATCTGATTGCACATCTCTCCAAGGACAATACATAATACTGGCTGCAGAGAGCACAGAGCACAGCAGTGTGAGGTATGATTATACATCTCTCTAGGGACAATACATAACACTGGCTGCAGAGAGCACAGAGCACAGCAGTGTGAGATCTTATTACACATCTCTCCATGGACAATAGATAATACTGGCTGCAGAGAGCACAGAGCACAGCAGTGTGAGGTCTAATTACACATCTCTCGGGGGACCATACATAACACTGGCTGTATAGAGCACAGAGCACAGCAGTGTGAGGTCTGATTACACATCTCTCCGGGGACAATACATAACACTGGCTGCAGAGAGAGCAGAGCACAGCAGTGTGAGGTCTGATTATACATCTCTCTAGGGACATTGCATAACACTGGCTGCAGAGAGCACAGAGCACGGCAGTGTGAGGTCTGATTACACATCTCTCCAGGGACAATACATAACACTGGCTGCAGAGAGCACAGAACACAGCAGTGTGAGGTCTGATTACACATCTCTCTGGGGACAATACATAACACTGGCTGCACACAGCAGTGTGAGGACTCCAGTGCACCTGGAGTAGCTACAATGTTGGAATATAAATCCATATATCACAGTCCTGCTGCTACTAACAGCAAACACAAATGTCTGATTACACTTCTCTACGGGTATAATACCTAATGCTGGCTGCAGTCTGTATGGTCACAATCGCTGACTTCCTTTAAATGAAATGTCTGCCTCGACCTGAACCGATCAGGATGGATAAAGTTGTAGCTCTACCTAAATATCATGGTATGTGGAAGGGTAAACATTGTATCAAAATAAACAGGATGTTATGTTCCAATCTATAGGGATCCCTCGGAAAACATCTGAAGGTGTGGACTCCCGTCTTCTCTTGGCTCAGCACCATGGAGCATCGATCTGATCCCTACACAATGCGTAGGGCAGCAGCGGGCGATTCTCCGCCATCACGCGCCCGGCCGCTGAATGCTGTCTATTTACTTAATGACAAATGATGGCGCGGCATTGGCTGATGATCGCCTCCTCCAGTACGAGCAGCGGCTAATTAATGTAATCGCGCGCCTCATCTCATATTCCGCCGCTTCTCTCCTGCGTTTCAGTCCTAATGATTTGGACAGTTTTCCAGTGAAACTATTAACGCGCTAATGATCCCTCGGATTTGTTTGAATGCAGAGATGATGGCAAAAGTTTCGCTTATTCTTGGCTTACAACAAATGTGATGCGGGAAGCATTTACAGACCCCCTGAAATGGAAAGCCCATTACCATGATCATCATAGCGCAGGGTCTAATCGCCACTAGCGGGGGGCAAACATGAAGTTATGGAGAGAGAACATACTAAGGGAGAAAGCTCCAAGAGGTAAATACAGAGAGAAAAGTTAGAAAAGTTTGTATAAGAAATAAAAGCAATTCTAAAGATTGTAATAATAAAATGCAATCTGCCCCAATAACCCCAAAGCAGAGGGTACAAGGGGCAAAAGAACAGAACTGATGATTTACAAAGCGATCAGAGAGCAGATGGACCCAAGTAGCAGAAGGCAACTCATGGTGCCCCCCATTAGTACAAGCCTGCCTATACTATCAGTCATCCACCTCTGCTTAGATAAGTCATTCATCCAGGCCTAGAATGTGATCCGTCCATCATTATCTAGAAGATTTGTTCTTCCCAGCATATAATGTGATCAATTCTTCTCTTTGTAGAATGTCTCCAGTCCATGTAGAATATTAGTTCAGTCCGGCCTAGAATATAAATTTAGCCTGGCCTAGAATATTAGTCCAGACCTGTTAAGAATATTAGTGCAACTCTGCCTGCAATATTGTTTCAGCCCTGCCTAGAATATTAGTCCATCCATGCCTAGGGTAACAATCCAGTCCTGTCTAGAATATTAATCCAGTCCAGCCTAGAATATTAGTCTGACCCTGCCTGCAAATTTAGTTCATTTAGTTCTGCGTAGAATGTTAGTTCAGCAATTCCTAGAGTATTAGGTCAGTCCTGTCTAGAATATTAGTCCAGCACTGCATAAAATGTAAACCCAGCCCTGCCTAGATTATTAGTTCATCCATGTCTAGGGTAACAATCCAGTCCTGTCTAGAATATTAGTCCAACCCTGCATAGAATATTAGATCAGCAATGCCTAGAATAGTAGTTAAACCCTGCCTAAGAATATTAGTCCAGTGCAAATTTAGTTCAGCCCTGCATTTAATGTTAGTTCAGCAATTCCTAGAGTATTAGGTCAGTCCTGTCTAGAAAATTAGTCCAGCGCCGCATAAAATGGAAACCCAGCCCTGCCTAGAATATTAGTTCAACCCGACCTAGAATATTAGTCCAGTCCTACCTAGAATATTAGCCCAGCCATGTTTAGAATATTAGTCCAAGGCTGCCTGGAATTTTGGTACAGCCCTCTCTAGAATATTAGTTCAACCCTGCCTAGAATATTAGTCGAACCCGACCTAGAATATTAGTCTAGTCCTACCTAGAATATTAGCCCAGCCATGTCTAGAATATTAGTCCAACCCGACCTAGAATATTAGTCCAGTCCTACCTAGAATATTAGCCCAGCCATGTCTAGAATATTAGTCCAAGCCTGCCTGCAATTTTGGTACAGCCCTCTCTAGAATATTAGTTCAACCCTGCCTAGAATATTAGATCAGCAATTCCTAGAGTAATAGTCCGGTCCTGTCTAGAATATTAGTCCAGCATTGCATAGAATGTAAACCCAGCCCTGCCTTGAATATTAGTCTAACCCGTTCTAGAATATTATTCCAGCCATGACTAGAATATTAGTCCAGTTTAGCTTAGAATATTAGTCAAACCCTGCTTGCAATTTTAGTTCAGCCCTGCGTAGAATATCAGTCTATTAGATTATACTCAGCCTCCTGTTTCCTCTTATGCCATCAGTTCAGATGCCTAGAATGTAATTGCTCCATCATTGCTTAGAAGTTTTACCTTCTTTAGCTAAAACGTAATAATCTTTTCCGTAAATGTTCTTGCCCAGAATATAATCTGTGAATTCCTATCTGATATGTAATCCGCTCATTGTTATTAATTGATGCCTGACTAGGATTTTCCTCCGTCCTGCATAGAATTGAATCAGTCCACCAATTCCTTAAACATTATCAGTCCGACCCCTCCCCCCCCCTTATAATATAATCAGTATTCTAATGTTTTCGGTCCAGTCTACCCCTAACCCCTACCCCTTATTATTCCAGTCCTGCCTAGAATGTCATCCGTGCAATCTGCATAGAATAATCCTAACCTCTCCCTGTGCCATTGTTCTGAATGTGCCGTCCCGGAATTCTCATGAATTTCGGCAGAAACTTTCTATGAGGAATTAGCAAAGTGTACAATGTATCCTCATGCTCCAGCGGCCCCTGTACAATATATGGCCGGACGGGGAGTTAAATCCTGCAAAATGATTACAACAATTGCCCATGACAAGTTTAAGCTTCTCTTTCAATCGCCCCCCCCCCATACATTCTGCCTTGTTCCATAGATTTGGCTTAATACTACAATAAAGAGAACACATATCATTTCTCTAATGTCTTTTTGATGCATTTTAAATGATACAATTTCTGGTTGCTTCATGTACCTAAAGCCCTGATATGGGGAATAATGAGCGAAACACTACTGGAAATGATGGCAGAGAACAAATAAAAACTATTGCTTCATCACAAACAATCTGCGGTGGCGGGGAGGCCGCGGCGTAATATGGCAGCACAATGTAACCTGCGCTCACCCACCTCCTGCAGACAGTGGGGGCCGACGCTAATAGGATTTACTGCAATCTGACAATTACAGAGTAACGGAAACATGGAAATTTTCGAATTTATTGTAAAACATATTCGTTCTGGAAACGGCTGTGACGGATAATTATGGTTTAGCAGAAAGTGCTGTGGATTATGGGAGCTGAAGCTGCGCAATACATAGTACAAGTTTCCAACCTGCTGCTTTCCAGTTGCTGCACAACTACAACTCTCAGCAGTCGGCATAATGATAAATGATTCTTAAATTTAAAAGGGATTTATAGGATAAGAATACAGGTGGTCCCCTACTTAAAGATACCCAACTTACAGACAACCCCTAGTTACAGACGGACCCCTCTACCCACTGTGACCTCTGGTGAAGCTCTCTGGAAGCTTTACTTTACTTCCTGGTAGCAATGATCAGCTGTAAAGTGTCTGTAATGAGGTTTAATTGATAATTCTTGGTCCCATTACAGCAAAAAAAATGTTAAACTCCAATTGTCACTAGGGCAAAAAAATTTTTGGGCCTGAAGCTACAATTATAAAATATACAGTTCCGACTTACATACAAATTCAACTTAAGAACAAACCTATGGAACCTATCTTCTATGTAACCTGGGGACTGTCTGTATTGATGACTCATCCTAGTCCTTAACATCAGATTGTGGGGTTCCAATAACCAGCACCCCCACAGGCTGCCCACGGTCTTATCACAATAATTGACCCCCATAATGAAGAGAACTATTGATGCTATTAAGACAAACTCAAAACCAGTGTCCAAGTTTTCCAATGCATTATATGGAGCATTGAGGAGTGCCATCAAAAAAACTGAATCCATTCTGCAAAAAGCAAACCCTCATATGGCTATGAAATGGAAAAATACCAATGTTTTGATTCTCAGAGAGCTACAGATACAGAAATAAGGAATTAGAAGTGTCCCTAAGGGGCAATTGAGTAAAAAAGGGCTATATTACCTTAGTATTAGAATCTTCTAATGTTTAGAAGTAGATGCAAAACTTTTTAGTATATCTAACCAGAGGAAATGTTTTTTCAATTGTCCAATTACTTTAGCTCTTTTTATGATCATTCACATCCTAAAAGCTTGACATTCCATGTTATTACCACTGAATTCCATCTTGCTTGTGAGTATAGAAGTGTCAGATTGCATAGAAGCCTATGGAGAGGGGAGGGGCAGTGAGTCACAGCTGCTAGGTCTCCACCCAGAAGCTCAGGAACAACAGCACATAAGAGGAAAAAACTGTTAGAAAATTAGGAATACAAGTCATGTAATGAACAGAACCAGTGTTACTTCCCATGGACAAAAGATGGAAAACTGAAAGCCGAAAAGATTGTGAGGTGTCCCATAAGAAGCATTTTAGAACACGTTCTCCAATCCTTTTCTTTGCACCAATGTTGTATAGTGAAGAAAACATTCTCCTTTCTGCATGTTTGAATATGAAAACTGATACAGTGGGGCACATTTACTTACCCGTCCCGTTGACGCCGCCGATCCGGAATGTCCGACGAGGATTGGTGTCTGCCGCGATTCACTAAGATTGTGTGTCCAATATCCTGCATGTGTCGCTTTCCCGCTGAGGTCCGCCGGAGTTCACCTTCATCTTCTCGGTGCATGTAAGTGCTGATCTTGCAACACTATTTGTTTTTTAAATTCCGCGGTTTGTCCGAATCAGTCGGGCTGTCCTACGTCCGCGCCCCCTCCCCCGATTTGTGTCGCATGCAAGCCGGCGCTAATGCACCACAATCCGATCGCGTGTTCCAAAAACCTGGGGCAATTCAGGGCAAATCTGAAAAAAATCACAAAACCCGACATAAATGCGGTGTTTGGACCCTTGGTAAATGTGCCCCAAAGTCTCACAATGGGGCAGATTTACTTTCCCGGTCCATTCGCGTTCCAGCGGCGGCTTCTCCGACGAGTGTTCAGGTCTTCCGGCGATTCATGAAGGTCCTGCGCCCGATGTCCACCAGGTGTCGCTGCTGCGCCGAAGCCCGCGGAAGTGCCCCGGAGTTCATCGTCTTCATCGTGGTGCACGTGAGTATGGCCTGTGCAACCAATTTTTTTTTTTTTAAATGCGGCGGTTTTTCCAAATCCGTCAGGTTTTCCGACGGCCACGTCCCCCGATTTCCGTTGCGTGCATGCCAGCGCCGATGCGTAACACACCAATTGCGTGCGCCAAAATCTTGGGGCAATTCAGGGAAAATCGCCGCAAATCGGAAACATTCGGGAAAACGCGAATCGGGCCCTTAGTAAATGACCCCCAATGTCTCAAGATTTGTTTCATTTTTGTTTGGTTTTTTTCGTTATAAAAGCCAAGTTGTGAAAAGTTTTCCGGACGAGAATATCTCCTGCCTTTTATTTTTCTGGGGTTGAAATCTCTTAAGTTTTTCTTCATTGTAAATTGAGCAGTAAACCTGCAGCTGCGCTCGGCTAATGTGCAGCCGCCCGTGAGATGTTATCGCTGCTCGTTTGTCAATTTCTATCACTTGCCACTCAGATAAAAACCCAAGGCCATTAGCTGTCACTTTTGTTGTGGCAAAGAACAACTTCATACAAAAGATGACAGAAAGTTCTCCAGACGCTTTATTAACACTGAGATTGGTGGTTTGGATTTTGCATCTTTCGGGCGGATGATTAACACCCGGGATGTGTGATGACAATGAATGTCAAGCATCGGACATGGAAACTTTACTCAGCTCCTATAATCCTGCACCAACGGGACCATTGCAGGAGATATTTCTTCTTTTTATGTCTATTATTCCAAAAAATCTCTTCTAAAATGTACAAGAGCAACGGAATATTTCAGCGCGAATGAACGTGTAGACTGCAGCCAGCGTCATGTATTGTCCCAGGAGAATATTTTCAATGTTGTTAGTAGCAGCAGGACTGTGAGATATGGATTCTAAGATTCTAAGATTATAGTTGATCCAAATGCACTGGGGTTATCAGACTTTTATGTATGTTGTTAGTAGCAGCAGGACTATAATATGTGGATTCATATTACGGTATAGTAGTTTCTCCAAGTGCACTGGGGGTATGTCCTCACACTGCTGTGCTCTGTGCTTTCTGCAGATGGTGTTAGGTATTGTCCCTGGAGAGATGTGTTATCAGACCTCACACTTCTATACTCTGTTCTCTCTGCAGCCAGTGTTATGTATTGTCCCTGGAGAGATGTGTAATCAGACCTCACACTGCTGTGCTCTTTGCAGCCAGTGTTATGTATTGTCCCTGGAGAGATGTGTAATCAGATCTCACACTGCTGTACTCTGTGCTCTCTGCAGCCAGTGTTATGTATTGTCCCTGGAGAGATGTGTTATCAGACCTCACACTGCTGTGCTCTGTGCTCTCTGCAGCCAGTGTTATGTACTGTCCCTGGAGATATGTGTAATCAGACCTTTATGTATGTTGTTAGTAGCAGCAGGACTATAATATGTAGATTTATATTACGCTATTGTAGCTTCTCCAAGTGCACTGGGGGTGTGTCCTCACACTTCTGTGCTCTGTGCACTGTGCAGTGTTTAGGTATTGTCCCTGGAGAGATGTATAATGTTGTTAGTAGCAGCAGGACTGTACAATATTATGTTTGTAGCTTCTCCAAGTGCCATGTCCTCCCACTGCTGTGCCCTGTGCACTAAGCTGATCCATAGCACTCAGTTTTAATATTGATCTTGGAGTCTGCTACATCTGTGATGGGTCTATACAGTAGGTACAGAAAGTATTCAGATTCCTTATAGCAGTGATGGAGAACCTTTTGGAGACAGAGTGCCCAAGCTGCAACCAAAACCAGATTATATGTTGCAAAGTGCCAACATGACAATATAAGCAGTAACTGATTGATCCCTGCTATGGCACAGGTTTTAATCATATTGGTGTCCTGAGTTCACCAATACAATAGAAAGATGGGGAAAATTGGATTGTAGCTTCCCTCCGGGGTCCCCTGAAGAGGAAGAATCAGGGGACTCAGAACAAGAGCTCAAATGACAATCTATCTCTATCCTGCTCCTCCTGTAGTCCTGGCAGCCAAGGATGTTGCTTTAAAATAGCGCTGAGCATGGCTCATCCTGGGCTGTATTGGACCACAGGAGAAAGCCTCGAGTCCTATCTGGCAAACTCTGTGTTGGGGTGAAGGCCTGGGTGCCCACAGAAAGATCTCTGAGTGTCACTTCTGGCACCCGTGCCATAGGTTCGCCACCACTGCCTTATAGGATCCATTGAACCCATAGAACAGAAGATGATGGGAATCCATTGGATACAACGAGTGTCCATTGATCAGGATATGACTTATGACATTATGGGGCACATTTACTTACCTGGTCCACAGAGTTCACCGAAAGGGCATTGTACGATGATAATGAACTCCGCGACTCACTAAGATCGTGCGGGCCGATACCCTGCATGTGTCGCTTCCCCGCTCAGGTCTGCCGGAGTTCACCTTCTTCTTCCTGGTGCATGTAACTGCATTGTCTTGTCACAGTCAAATCGTCCAACAGCACCCAACCTCCCCCCCCCCACCCCGATATCTGCTGCATGAAAGCAGCGCAGCTGTACCAAAATCCAATCGCGTGTGACACAATCCCAGCGCAAACGCCTGTTAAATACCTGTCAGAGTCGTGCAATCCCCAAAAAAGGTGCAAAGGCTGATGAAAGTGTGGCACGCAACCCGTAGTCAATACGCCCCAATGACCTTCATGATAAGCATAAGGGCAGAATCTTGCTCTCCATATCAGGTCATTTCCCCCGGTCAGGGGTCATATGGTCAGTACCTCCTGCCATAGATGTTCTGTGTGTTCTCACCCCCAGCCAACATGTTGCTGGAGCAATTTAGACTGTTGTATCTGATGATAGACTTTTTATCCATGTCTTCTCTTGTGTTCCTGCCTGGTCCTAACGCAGCAGGAGCAGACGCGGCGGCTTAGCAGCTCCTGCTAATGTGTTTGAGTGGATGTGACTTGTGTAGGTTTTCATTTAAAGATCTGTCTAATGGAGGAGCCTCAGGTGAAAACAGAGAGCAATAGCCATTGTTAAGAGTCTGAAATTGTTCCTGAGTGAAAGGGACAAGTGGATTTCCCATCGGCAGGTTCCCGGGCTACAGAGTCCGCCCTTTGTCTCTATCAGATCTGAACGCAAAGCGATTCAGCTGCAATGTAGAGTAAATTATTTTTGCGATGGTTTGGAGAGACGCAAATCAGACAAGATAAAAGAAGAACGTCCGAAACTGAAAATGGTTTCATGATTAAACAATTTCCATTGTGACTCATTTACTACTGAAAAATCTTCAAAATATCAAAATACAAAATCTAACTATACATTAAGCTTTATAGCCTATATACACGGTGTCTACAGAATGGGCGGAGCTTTATCCTGGTGAATGAGGTCACTGCCCCTAGGGGGCACCACTGTCTATTGAACACTGCTCCTATTGATTGGTTTCCCCAAAACAATCCAGAAGATCAGCTCTGGTTCTGGTTCTTTTTGCTAGAGACCTATACCATGTGACCTCCCCCTCTTCTTGCTTCACCTTACTAGCCCAACGGGTGTGTATGCGGCCTTCCCTAGGACACAACCACATACTTTCAGTCCCTGGTTGGGATGTTGCACTGCGACTTCTCCACCCAAAATGATGGCAGGTCGGTCTCTGGACCTCAAATGAGGAATACCAAAGTTAACTGTTAATACTACTCATTTCATAAGAAATGTATCAAGAATTTGATAAAACATTGCTACATTCTAGAAAAAGACTCAAAAAGTTGAGGAACTGAATAAGGACAGAGATCTAGCCCTGAAGCCATATTTAATTGTTCTTGTTCTTGTGCTGGTAGAAATGCATGGAAGGAGCCATCTGTACATTGAAGCTTCCATGGAGGACCGACCTCGAGAACCTGGTGCCTGCTAATTATTGGAATGCAGTAAAGATATTGTCAGGATCAGGGGTGGTGGACCCACTGAACCACCGTTAGCGATGACCTAAGACGACATCTGGGAGCGAAGTCTAAGTGGCACCCGATATTCACCAGAACCCGCCACATAGCTGGTTGGACTTGCTGGGGCGTGATACCACCCGGCCGCTCCACAGGCGCGACTTGCTCGCAGTAGTGGCCAAGGCGAGGTACAGAATCGGCAGGCAGAATCAGAGTCGTAGCCAGGCTGGAGGTCAGGACAGGCGTCAGGATCGGAGTCTGGGACGTAGCAAAAGGTCAAGACAGGCGGCAGGGAATAGAAGCCAGGAAACAAAGCAGAGGTTACAACGGAAAGATCGCAATACTCTCTATATAGGACTTACTCTAAGGCAACAAAGATTCGGCAGGGATCAAAGAAAGAGGCAGGCTATATATCAGCGCAGTGGTCGGCCAGTGCCAATTAGAGACACACTAGCCCCCAGGGGGCAGGGATGCTTGTGCCAAACCACAGGAACCATCGCTGGACCACGGATGGGTAAGTCTGCCTGGAACGACCACAATGGGGGACACGGAGGTACACAGGTGCGCCTGCGACCCGGGATATGGGTTGCAGGAGCACCCATGACAGATGTGACCGGGAAGCTTATAAAGCCTCCTACATAACGCTGGTTTTACTTCTCAGATGGTTCAGGAGCTTGTAGACCCCCTTTAAATTTACATAATGGCCCAATAACCCCAATGTGAAATTGATACTTTGTATCTGTACGATTATTGCTTCAAAGTGTTTTCTAATAGAAACTACTTCATGTTTCATCATCGCTGCGCAGAACCGCTCCGATGTGAGATCTCAGCCCGCACCTTATGGGGTACAGATAGTCATCAAGTCTTTGAAGTTTGTTTCTGATCTGAGCCTGACCTGACTCCAGAAGATGTTTCGGATATGTGGAGTCCCCCAGGTAACGAGTTAATGTCTTAATTGGTTTTATTTTACACGCCTTGATTCTTGTGACGGAAAAACTCACGGAATACAAATTTTTCCTGTAGGTTAAACAGGACCCCGGGGTCTGCAGAACCTTTATCTACCCCAGGACCCGCCAGCCATCTTGTCTGCAGACGTTATCTTCCTGATGGGATGTTGGACTCCATTAATGTAAAAATCTTTTATTGTGATTCAGTCTCCAGGAAGGAGCCGGCGCCTCGAGAGAGAGAAGAGCTCAGCGCCGACAACACAGAATTTATGACAGAAAATGATCACTTTTGTCAGATTTAAAGTCTGATTAACATTTCCTGGGAAGGAACCTGGAAGCCGCATGTGCGATTATCATTCCCTGGTAATGTCCTCATTCTCAACACTACAGACCCTTCCCTCAGATTTATCCAAATATCACTTCACTAATAAGAAAATGTGTATTAAAATATCTATAGAAGCACCAACGCCCGCAAGCACGGAGCAGGAATCCACGGAGATAACATAAGGGGGGAAATTCCAAAATATAATACTCATCTATCATCTTATTTTTCTCTATCTATCTATCTATCTATCTATCTATCTATCTATCTAAAGATCAAAAAATGGTGACACTCCAAGTTCAGTGAAAAAGGAATTCTTTTATTCCAAAAGTGCTACGTTTCAGCTCCCATATCAGGAGCCTTTCTCTGAAGCAGACAAGTTTATTCGTGCTTGTTGTGATCACAATATACCAAGATGCTTCTGTAATATCTCAGGGCTCTTGGCACCTATGAGAGACGATTGGAGGTCCTCATGTTATCAGACAGCATTGTGCATCATTCATTCCCATGCAGGGTCCCTCCGGGGGGTGCAGGGCGTATATGTGTGTATATTATTTATTTGGTGTATATACAGTGGTAAATATCTGCTGGAAACTTTTCACTCATAAATCTCGATTCAATTCTTGCTAGAAAAAGTGCAGGAGCTGAAGGAGGAGTCTCAGCAGTAAAATCTACAGGGGAGATGCCTTATACTTTCTTCTGGACATGGAACAGACGGGCAGGGGTGTGATCACCCAGCGCAGAAGATTTACTATAGTCTCCACCAAATAAAAAACAGTGGAGACTAAACAGAAAACTCAGAACAGATCTGATCTTAGTTCTTACATGGCAGAGAGGTCGGAGTCTCCTAGTAGATCCGAGCGCCGGCGGAGGGAAGACTGAGGTTTAAAGCACCAACCCTAATGAATTCCCCAGACCCCAAAGATGTGAGCTGCCAGAAAATGAGAATTACAAGTCACTCATTTTGCCATCTAACCAAGGATCCAACCATCCCACCAATCATATATCAATCTACCAATCCATTCAACAATTCATCCATCCATCATCCTGTGCATTATCAATACTCCTTCCATTCTCCCATCTATGCTGCCCACCATTCATCCACTCATCAATCAATCCAACCTACCCTGCATCCATTACACCACTAACCCACCACCTATGGTCCTACAATCTATCCATGCTATCAACCAAACCACCATCCATCCACTGATTATCAATACACACATCATCCATCTGTCCATCCATCCATCCACCCAGCCCATTATCAATATGCACATAATCCATCCATCCACTCAGCACATTATCAATATACACATCATCCATCCATCCATGCAGCCCACCATTAATCTACTCATCAATCTAATCTATCTATTCATCCTTTACCCACCACCTAAGGTGCTAAAAACCAATTAATTTTAGCTACCAAACCACCATCCTTACACCCATCCCTTTATCTCACCATGCAACCATCCAGCCCGTTATCAGTACATCCACCAATTCATCCATCCATCTAGTCCTTTATCAATATACACTCACCCATCGATGCAGCCAACCAACCATTGATCCACTCAACAACCAACAATCGGTCTAACCATCTATCCATCATATCCGGCATCCATCACACTATTTACCCATCACCAATAGTCCTACAATATGTACGTCCTACCATCCAAACCCCCATCCGTCCATTGATCTCTCCATCCATCCAGCCATGAGCCCATCCAGACCATTGTCAGTACATCCACCAATTCATCCATCTCACCCCCCACCACAAATCCGTACATTACTCAACTGATCCATTTACTCATAGCCCCCATCTATCCATCTTACTTGGCATCTATCAACCCCACACTATTTATCCGGTCACACATGTAGGTCAGTATTAAACTTCTATCATCCATCCATTGAACCCACACTGAGCACTGAGTCACCTCCTTCCATCTATATATGTATCTATTGCATCTTTCTATTCATCCTTCATCTATCCTCCCTCCATCCACACATCTGTTGTATTCTACCATTCATCTTCCCCTCCCCTATCACCATTATATCATTCCTTGTATTAGATATAATATATATGTAATGCACAGGATTCTCTACCTGAAGTGAAGCAGTGACCGACCGTCCGGTGACACCCCACCGGCAGCAACAAGCAGGGGGCAGCCACCTCGTCATTTAACCCTTTATGCTCTATCCGCATCATCTGAGCAAAGACCAGAGGATATTCCTGGGACACAGGACTGTAAAATAATGTATAAATATGAGAATCTGACGCGTTCTTCTCCCCCTGCAGTAATGAGAAGATAACGAGCAGTGAGATGTCAGGTCACCTCTGCAGTCGGATACATTGTATCATATAGTAACATCGGAGAGGAGGAAAGCAACACAAAGTCAACTTGGAATCCGTTTTTTTTATTATTATGGTATATAAAATAGTTTTAGATTATGTAGGAAGGACACATTGCGGATGTCGCTGGGTATCCCATTCACTAGAATAAAACCAGTATTACACATCTTTCCAGTGACAATACATAACACTGGCTGCAGAGAGCACAGAGCACAGCAGTGTGAGGTCTGATCACACATATCTCCAGGGACAATACATAACACTGGCTGCAGAGAGCACAGAGCACAGCAGTGTGAGGTCTGATTACACATCTCTCCAGGAACAATACATAACACTGGCTGCAGAGAGCACAGCAGTGTGAGGTCTGATTAAACATCTCTCCAGGGACAATACATAACAGTAGCTGCAGAGAGCACAGCAGTGTGAGGTCTGATTACACATCTCTCCAGGGACAATACATGACACTGGCTGCAGAGAGCACAGAGCACAGCAGTGTAAGGTATGATTACACATATCTCCAGGGACAATACATAACACTGGCTGCAGGGAGCACAGAGTACAGCAGTGTGAAGTCTGATTACACATCTCTCCAGGAACAATACATAACACTGGCTGCAGAGAGCACAGCAGTGTGAGGTCTGATTACACATCTCTCCAGGGACAATACATAACACTGGCTGCAGAGAGCACAGCAGTGTGAAGTCTGATTACACATCTCTCCAGGGACAATACATAACACCGGCTGCACAGAGCACAGCAGTGTGAGGTCTGATTACACATCTCTCCAGGGACAATACATAACAGTAGCTGCAGAGAGCACAGCAGTGTGAGGTCTGATTACACATCTCTCCAGGGACAATACATAACACTGGCTGCAGAGAGCACAGCAGTGTGAGGTCTGATTACACATCTCTCCAGGAACAATACATAACACTGGCTGCAGAGAGCACAGAGCACAGCAGTGTGAGGTCTGATTACACATCTCTCCAGGGACAATACATAACACCGGCTGCACAGGGTACAGCAGTGTGAGGTCTGATTACACATCTCTCCAGGGACAGTACATAACACTGGCTGCAGAGAGCACAGAGCACAGCAGTGTGAGGTCTGATTACACATCTCTCCAGGGACAATACATAACACTGGCTGCAGAGAGCACAGAGCACAGCAGTGTGAGGTCTGATTACACATCTCTCCAGGGACAATACATAACACTGGCTGCAGAGAGCACAGAGCACAGCAGTGTGAGGTCTGATTACACATCTCTCCAGGAACAATACATAACACTGGCTGCAGAGAGCACAGAGCACAGCAGTGTGAGGTCTGATTACACATCTCTCCAGGGACAATACATAACACTGGCTGCAGAGAACACAGCAGTGTGAGGTCTGATTACACATCTCTCCAGGGACAATACATAACACCGGCTGCAGAGAACACAGTGCACAGCAGTGTGAGGTATGATTACCCATCTCTCGAGGAACAATACATCACTGGTTGCAATCTGTATGGTTAGAACTTGTTATAAAATATAATTCAAAGACTTACACATTCACGAGACACACACACTGCCTCTTTAAGGTATAATACTCTTTAATAGAACAACAGTTATGAACATGTGGATATAATATAGCCATATTCCCGAACAGTTCAGCGGGGAGAAGCGGTAAATCCAAAAAAGTTTGAGATTTACTAATTTTTATCTTCGGAGGAAGTCTAATAATTTTACAGTCCTTGTCACCTTTTACACCCATATGAAATGTTTGGGGTCCTCTGACTGCAATCTCTGCCAGAGTCGCTATTAATATGCAGATAAAACGCCCCATAAATATGCAGACTGTTTGTATGGTTTACTGTGTGTTTTGGAGCTTTTTAGAGCTTTTACAATAGTCGCGGGAGTCGCCGCCGCCGTTATTTATGGCTGCCTGTACGTTTTGGACATGCTACATTACATTACATTTATTCCCTTCGGCATCGGCTTCTGTATGTATGGAAACATATTACATTCCCGCTATTAAAACAAATTGCCGCTGTATACATGTCTGACAGAGCCAAATAAGAAATGAGAGGTCCCATTAAATTGATATGGATGGTGACGGAGTCTCTTTTCATACGAGAGAGGAATCCAATTTATACCAGAAAATCATGTGGAGATGAATGGAGCAATAGACGGAATTGTCCTTAAGTGACTGCCCCGGAATATTCCGCTGTTCTTTATGGAATTGTCACTATATCAAGGATGGAATCCAGATACATACAACAGATCTTAGATGAGGGATACAGTTACAATGTCACCATTTTATACGGTTTATATTTGTTCTATTTACAAATGAGATTGAGGCAGAAACACACAATAAGAGCTGCAGTGTAAAGTAAGGAGGACGCGCTGCATAGAAGGTGATGAGTGATGCATTGGGGCTCATTTACTAAGGGCTCCACAGCCACACTTTCGTCGGATTTTGGCGCAATTGCGCCGGTTTTCACATGACAGAAATCGGGGGCGTGGCCGTCGGAAAACCCGACGGATTCGGAAAAAAACATGGAATTTAAAAAACGATTTGTGTCGCAAAATCAATCACTCACATGCATCAGGAATAGGTTGGTGAACTCTGGCGAACCTCGGCGGACCTCGGCGCAGCGGCGACACCTGGTGGACATCGGGTGCACGACCTTAGTGAATCGCCGGAAGACCCAAATCCTCGCCGGAGAACGCGCCGCTGGATCGCGACAGTAAGTAAATCTGCCCCATTATGAAGCAAATATACCTTGAGAATGTTGTAGCTACACTGATGCAGGAACATATCTTGGGTAATCCCTGAGCTGAGTGGTTTTGCTAAGAAAACAATTATAACATTCAGGACCTTGGGAAAGCTGGGTCAGGCTGGCTGCCTAGATCAACACATTAGTGACTGAGCTTGTAATTAAATATGGAGGTTAGTTAAGCATGACTAATTAACCTGAGCTGGATCACTCATACACAGCAGCTGGTGGATGGTGCAGCAATTGATTATTCTGTCTGGCAGGGAGAAAAGTGATTGCATCATCATCTCCGGCAGAGAAAAACTCTCCTGCTAGGAGAAATGCTGAAACAAGTGCTGAAGGAGCCATAGAAGGGGAAGAGCTTAATTATCATAATGTTATATCTGTTTTATCAGCACAGAGATTAACCAAGATATGATCCTGCATCAGTGTAGCTACAGCATTCTAATGGTATGTTTGCTTCATAATGCATCAAATCAAATGGTAGGTTTCCTTTAATAAAGAGACACACTTTGTATGTGCAGTCACCAAAAACCTGGAAGGAGCAATAAAAAATGTGTTAGAAGGCTAATATGTCTGGTGCAATGCCCAGTAGTATACAGTAGGATACAACAGATCCTGTGTAGAGATGAGCGAGCACTAAAATGCTTGAGTGCTCATTACTGAAGTCAAACTTTTCCCGATGCTCGAGTGCTCGTATTGAATAATGAACCCCATTGAAGTCAATGGGAAACTCGAGCATTTTTCACTGAAAGAACACAGTGAAGAACACTAAAGAAGAACACATTGCAGATGTTTCCGTACATCTACTAACTTATCTGAAGACACGAGTGTGTTCTTCACTGTGTTCTTCACTTAAATGATCCTATGTTCACTGTGTTCACTGTTTTCATTGTATTCTTCACTGTTCTTCACGGTGTTTCCTTAAGTAAATGCTCGATCTCGAGCCGGCGAGAGTATACTCGCTCATCTCTAATCCTGTGTGATACATAAGATATGAGATAGATAAATATGAAGTGGATAGATACAAAGTACAGCTAATCCATCCCTTGCACAGAGCGGTAATAATACTAGACTTGGGTTGATCTCTCCTTCCAGTTGATCTATACTCAGACTGATCACACTTGCAGCTTTTTGGGAGAGAGGACAAGCTGATGACTTTGTGTTCTCAGCGCCCGCAGGCTTCTGTACAGCCGGGTCCTGCCTTGCAATAAACATTAGCGGAGGACGAGGGATGTGCGAGGTTTCTGGGGACGGCAGGGTCAGGGCAGAGACTGGAAGAATTCATCTGGAGTAACGTGACAAGCGGCACACGGATCTTTATGAAATGTATTTTTCACTTAGATCCTGTGCTGTAAGTAGTAATGAAAAATCCTGGATCACAATGAAAGAGGCAACTTAAGAACCTGTGACCCGGGAAAGCCACCTGGTAATTATAAAGTCATGTAAGTAGCTGCACTACAAGAATCTCTACGGAGAATAGACAAAACTTAGAGCGGTTTGCCCATGAAAGAAAGTTCCTCAAATTTGAATCCTTACAAGTGTTATTGCTGTTTTAGCTCCTATCACACAGTGATAGTCAATGTAAGATTCCAGAGTGTGAGTGTGGACACTTCATGATCCCTCTAGTGCTGTGAGATACTGTGTGCTGACAATGTGCTTAGATTATCAGGGTACAAGGTTTATATACCCTTTCATTTGCCTTCTGAAAATTCACTGGTATCTGACACATAAAGAGATGAGATGAGAAAGATCAGAGATGAGAGATGATGAGATCCATGAGATGGATATAAAACATATTAACACTCTCAGCTCTGTTATCTCACCTGTAACACACACAGAGTCAGATTTGCTATATGCCTCCTGGATAAAGACCTTATTTGTCTGTAGTTGGTAGGGTAAGTCTCTGTACTGCTGCTTGCTGGCAGGAAGTGCCTGTGTCTGAGCTTGTCTTGTAATGCAGGGGGAAGGGGTAGGAGGCAGAGACACTGCAGTGTGCAGACAGGAGAAGCTATTCATGAGAAGAATCCGACCATAGTCAGAAGATTTCCAGGAACAACCAAATTATATACACTAGGATTGATTCAAATAGAGACAGGTTGGAATTATATCTGTGAAATGCTGGATTTTTGTTAACAACAATAAATTAGAGAATATGTTATTTTGTTATACTGTATTTAAGAATCTTGTCTTTGTGGGAATATCCCTTCAAGAGCCAGAAGAGACAAATAAAGGAGTGAGCTAAACCACAAAAGAGATAAGTCAAGGAGCGAGCTGAAACACAGAAGAGACATGTCAAGGAGCGAGCTGAACTACAAAAGAGAGAAGTCAAGGAGCGAGCTCAACCATAGAGGAAAGGGGAAGGAGGAAATGAGACAAGGAGCAAGCGAGCTGAACCACAGAAGAGATAAGTCAAGGAGAGAGCTGAACCACAGAAGAGACAAGTCAAGGAGAGAGCTGAACCACAGAAGAGATAAGTCGAGGAGAGAGCTGACCCATGTAAGACAAGAAAGAGCAGCTAAGATGGAGCTGGGTCAGTTGGGTTGAAAGGATTAGGTAGAAGAGAAGCCAAGGTGCAATCAGAATCATCTAGAAGGAAGAAAGAATTAATTCATTAAAGGATGAAGGATAGCCAAGGAACAGCCCTATACAGGAGGAGTAAGATGAGCTGAAGAACAAATGAAACCATGAGGAAGTAAAATGTAGGAGGAAGAATTGTAGACTATGAGGAGAAAAGAAAAAAGTTCACATAGAAATGAATATATTACAGGAGAAAAGCAATGAGGCCAAACCATAGATCAAGAGGAAGAGGAGCCAAGGAACAAACAGAGGCACAAAGAAGGGAACTAAGCCAAGCTGTAAATCTGAGAAAGGAACAGGAGAATTAACCGAGGAAAGAATATAAGAAGGAAGTCATGTATGGAATAAGCCAGTAAACACGCTGCGCCCTGGCAGACGAGTGAAGTAGGAGGAAAAAAAAGATGGAAGGGGCACAATAATGAAGCAAGAAGGGAATCTAAGAAGAGTAACCAAGAAGGAAGAATAATATATGAGGAAGGAGAGGAGCCAAAGAGTGGAACCATGGGGGAAGAATAATGGAGGAGGAAGAGGTGGAAGCAAAGAGTAGAACTATGGAGGAAGAATAATGGAGGAGGAAGAGGTGGAAACAAAGAGTGGAACCATGGAAGAAGAGTAACATAGGAGGAATAAGATGAGCCAAGGAGTAGAACCATGAAGGTAGAATAATGGAGGAGGAAGAGGTGGAAACAAAGAGTGGAACTATGGAAGATGAGTAATATAAGAGGAAGAGTAATATAAGAGGAACAGGAACCAACCAGTGGAACTATGGAAGATGAGTAATATAAGAGGAAGAGTAATATAAGAGGAACAGGAACCAACAAGTGAAACTATGGAAGAAGAGGAATATAGGAGGAATAAGATGAGCCAAGGAGTAGAACCATTAAGGTAGAATAATGGAGGAGGAAGAGAAACCAAAGAGTGGAACTATGGAAAAAGAGGAATATAGGAGGAATATGAGCAGTCAAGGAGTGGAACCATGGAAAGGGCATGATGGAGGAGAAGGAGGTGGAAACAAAGAGTGGAAATCTGGAAGAAGAGTAATATAGGAGGACTAAGATGAGCCAAGGAGTAGAACCATGAAAGTACAATAATGGAGGAGGAAGAGCGTGACTATGGAAGAAGAGTAATATAAGAGAAAGAGGAACCAAAGAGTGGAACTATGGAAGAAGTGTAATATAGGAGGAATATGAGCAGTCAAGGAGTGGAACCATGAAAAAGGCATGATGTAAGAAGAATAAGAACTGAGGGGTAGAGCCATGGAAGTAGAATCAATTAGGAAGAAGAAAGAAGAGACTGGAAACGTATAGGTAGAATGATTAAGGAGGAAAAAGAGCAGCCAAGAAGTAAGGTGGATTATGGAGGAGGAGAATGTGATAAATATAGGAGCAAAGATATAAGACATTAAGGAGCAGTATTATTTCTGTGCACCGGCCCATGTAGTTCTATGTGAATAATACAGTATAATATTACAATCATTCTTTATCAAAATGCTGCTATCACTTAAATATTTCACCCCCTCCCCCCACTGAATTTTACTTTTCAGCGTGATCCTTCTTCAGGCACAAAAACCTCCAGTAAATGTTCTCAGATCTAAATGTGAATAGAATTCTGATGGCCGTAAAATGCAAATCTCTCCTCCCATCCTCAGCTCCTGATTTTGTGTTCTGGATTTCTATCAGCCTCCCACCTCCCCGGTGCTACAGATTGATCTGCCTTGATAAACAATAACGGGGCTGGTGGATAATGACAGATGCGACTGCCTCTCCATCGTGAAGTGTGCTGCAATCAACATCTTGAATAAATAGAGGTCTACGTATAAATGAGGACGGCGGATTCTGTGGAACATCTTGGGAAGTCTAGGCACATCCCGGGCTCCTCCTTAAGATTCAGTCATCTTCATGTCAAATGAAGTCATCGTAGAGAATCACCGGATGACAAGATATTCATCCACTAAACCAGAAAACCTTCTAACACTCAGCTGCTCGCATCTAACTCAGGCATGGATGTTAAACTGAAACTACTAACTAAAAGAACTAAAAGAGAGAGTTAACCGTGTATCAGAGAATGGAGGGAACTTCGTGTGCCTTTAGCTCTTCCTCCATGGTGAAGTGCGAAAGACGAGGATCAATGTCTGACAACAGATTGTATGGAGAGTAAGAGGCGGCTGATGTGAGACCAGAAGGACTAAGACACAACAAAGCTCCACAAGAACCTCAATAAGTTCCTATACCAGACTCCAACATATATGAGACCCCATAATCATCTTACACCAGAATCCAAAACTCATAAGCCAGAACTGAATCCAAATTTTAGCAGATTCCAGCTCAAAATTTAAGAATATGGTACCATAATCTGAAAAGTTCAGCAGACCCTAAAATCCCACAGGGTAAGCCATGAAAAAATGGTAGCATGAGACAACTTTAATTAGACTACACAAGTCTCTCAAAATCTAAACCACCATCTGTGGACCTGGCCGACAACCACACCATTAGGAGGATGAGGGCTGTAGTAGTTGTGGTGATACTATAGAGCAGTAATGGCGAAACTTTTGGAGACAGAGTGCCCAACCTACAACCAAAACCTAATTTATGTCGCAAAGTGCCAACATGACAATTTAAGCAGTAACTAGAGATGAGCGAACATACTCGTCCGAGCTTGATGCTCGTTCGAGCATTAGCATACTCGAAACTGCTCGTTGCTCGGACGAATACTTCGCCCGCTCTAGAAAATGGCATCTCCCGCCGTTTTGCTTTTTGGCGGCCAGAAACAGAGCCAATCACAAGCCAGGAGACTCTGCACTCCACCCAGCATGACGTGGTACCCTTACACGTCGATAGCAGTGGTTGGCTGGCCAGATCAGGTGACCCTGGGATAGACTAGCCCCTGCCTGCGCTGCTCGGATCATTCTGTGTCTGGATGCCGCTAGGGAGAGAGCTGCTGCTGGTCAGGGAAAGCGTTAGGCTGTTCTATTAGAATAGTGTTAGGCAGGAGTGATTCTACAAGAACCCAACAGCCCTTCTTAGGGTTACAATAACGTTATACTTTTTTTTTTTTATTTGCAGCTAGTACCATATTGTGAGGAATTTGCAGGGGGACTTGCTACCGTTGTGTTTAGCTCTTAGTGACACACATATCCACCTCAAACACCAAAGTGGGACAATTTATTAGGGGTTTGATTTCAATTAGGCACAGTCTGCCAGTTTCTTTTTATTTTACGTTTATTTTTTCATAACTCAGCGTCATCTCATCAGTGTGCTTTCATACTTGGCTAGAAAATAGCCATAGGAGAATCCAAACGGCTTACTTACGCCTACAGTAGCGTTATATATATTTGATTTCTGGTTGATCTGCTGGTGGCTGTCCTTGCTGCAGTGCATCTACTACCAAATTGTGGAATTTGTAGTGAGACTTGCGACCTTTGTGTTTAGCGCTTAGTGACGCACATATCCATCGCAAAGACCGAAGTGGGAAAATTTATTAGGGGTTGGATTTCAATTAGGCACAGTCTGCCATTTCCTTTTTATTTTACGTTTATTTTTTCATAACTCAGCGTCATCTCATCTGGCATAGCAGTGTGCTTTCATACTTGGCTAGAAAATAGCCATAGCAATAGGATAGCATCGTTTGGTTTTAAAAACTAAAAAACACAAAAAAACACAAAAAAAAGTTTTAAAAAAATTAAAGTTATAACTTTCATTTTCAAAATGTTTAACCCGAGGGCTAGGGGTAGAGGACGAGGGCGGGGACGTGGGCGTCCAACTACTGCAGGGGTCAGAGGCCGTGGTCCTGGGCGGGGTGAGACACCACCTGCTGATGAGGGAGCAGGGGAACGCCGCAGAGCTACACTCCCTAGGTTCATGTCTGAAGTTACTGGGACTCGTGGTAGAGCACTGTTGAGGCCAGAACAGTGCGAACAGGTGATGTCGTGGATTGCCGACAATGCTTCGAGCAATTTGTCCACCAGTCAGTCTTCCACGCAGTCCACCCATGTCACCGAAATCGGCACTCCTCCAGCTCCTGCACCTCAGCCTCCCCCCCCCCCAGTCTGCCCCCTCCCAGGAAAATTTGGCATTTGAACCGGCATACTCTGAGGAACTGTTTTCTGGACCCTTCCCACAGTCACAAACCACTTGTCCGGTTGCTGCTGAGCAATTTTCCGATGCCCAGGTTTTCCACCAGTCGCAGTCTGTGGGTGATGATGACCTTCTTGATGTAGTGGAAGAAGTGTGTAAAGAGGTGTCCGACGATGAGGAGACACGGTTGTCAGACAGTGGTGAAGTTGTTGTCAGGGCAGGAAGTCCGAGGGGGGAGCAGACTGAGGGATCGAAGGATGATGAGGTGACAGACCCAAGCTGGGTTGAGAGGCCGGGTGAACACAGTGCTTCTGAGACGGAGGAGAGTCCTCGACCAGAACAGGTTGGAAGAGGCAGTGGTGGGGCCAGACGGAGAGGCAGGGCCAGAGCAGGTGCATCAGCGCCAAATGTGTCACGTAGTGAAGCTCCCGTGGCGAGGGCTCCCGCGGCGAGGGCTCCCGCGGCGAGGGCTAGGTTTTCAGAAGTCTGGAGGTTCTTTAAGGAAACACCGGATGACCGACGGACTGTGGTGTGCAACCTTTGCCAAACCAGGATCAGCAGGGGTTCCACCACTACTAGCTTAACTACCACCAGTATGCGCAGGCATATGAATGCTAAACACCCCACTCAGTGGCACCAAGCCTGTTCCCCTCCGGCCGTGCACACCACTGCTCCTTCCCCTGTGTCAGCTGATAGTCAGCCCCCTGCCCAGGACCCTGGCACAAAAACCCCATCGTCGCCTCCACGATCCTCCACAGCATCCACCAGCGTTCAGCTCTCCATACCCCAGACGCTGGAGCGGAAACGGAAATATAGTGCAACCCACCCGCACGCCCAAGCCCTTAATGTCCACATCTCCAGATTCCTTAGCCTGCAGATGCTGCCCTATAGGCTAGTAGAGACCGAGGCCTTTTGTAACCTCATGGCGGCGGCCGCCGCCCCTCGGTATTCGGTCCCCAGCCGCCACTACTTTTCCCGATGTGCCGTCCCAGCCCTGCACCAGCACGTGTCAGACAACATCATCCGTGCCCTGACCAACGCCGTTTCTGACAAGGTCCACCTGACCACGGACACGTGGACGAGTGCTGCCGGGCAGGGCCACTGTATATCTCTGACGGCACATTGGGTTAACTTGGTGGAGGCTGGGACCGAGTCTGACCCTGCGGCTGGTCATATACTGCCGACGCTGAGGATTGCGGGGCCTACCTCGGTCCAGGTCTTTCAGGCCTACTATGCCTCCTCCTCCTCCCACCCCTCCTCCACCTCCTCCTCCAAACTACCATCCGTGGGCATGGCGCCATCAGTCGCTAGCTCTAGGCACAGCAGCAGTGCCGTCGCTAAGCGACAGCAGGCGGTGCTCAAACTGCTGAGCCTAGGCGATAAAAGGCACACCGCCCAAGAACTATTACAGGGCATCACGGCGCAGACTGATCTGTGGCTGGCACCGCTGAACCTGAAGCCAGGCATGGTTGTGTGTGACAACGGCCGTAACCTGGTGGCGGCTCTGCAACTCGGCAGACTGACACATGTGCCATGCCTGGCCCATGTGTTAAATCTGATAGTTCAGCGTTTCCTCAAGACATATCCCAATCTGTCTGATTTGCTCACGAAGGTGCGCCGCATCTGTGCGCATTTCAGGAAGTCCAGCACAGATGCTGCCACTCTCAGGGGGAATTAAAGAGGTGGAATTCAACATTAACCATGTTATCCAGAGTTTACCAGCAGCGCAGAGCGATTGTAGACTGCCAGATGTCAACTTCCACCAGAACTGGTAGTCAGGTCAGTCAGCTTCCTCAAGTCTACAATGAGGGGTGGACGTGGATGTCTGATATCTGTCAGGTGCTGAGTAACTTTGAGGAGTCAACACAGATGGTCAGTGGCGATGCCGCCATCATCAGCCTCACCATCCCGCTGCTTGGCCTGTTGAAAAACTCTCTGATCAGCATGAAGTCGGAAGCTTTGCGCTCGTCACAAGAGACGGGGGAAGAAGATTCCCTTGTTGATAGCCAAAGCACCCTTAGGTCTGTTTCTCAGCGCATATCGGAGGAGGTGGAGGTGGAGGAGGATGAGGAGGAAGAGGAGGAGAATGTTGGCGAGACACAAGAGGGGACCATTGTTCAGTCCTTCACTGTTCAGCGTGTATGGGCAGAAGAAGAGGAGTTGGAGGAGTTGGAGGAGGAGGAAATGGGCAGTCAGGCCAGTGAGGGGAGTGAATTTTTGCGCGTTGGGACTCTGGCGCATATGGCAGATTTCATGCTAGGCTGCTTATCCCGTGACCCTCGCGTTCAAAGAATTTATTCCAGCACCGATTACTGGGTATTCACTCTCCTGGACCCACGGTACAAGCAAAATCTTTCCACTCTCATCCCTGGAGAGGAAAGGAGTGTGAGAATGCATGAATACCAGCAGGCCCTGGTGCACAAGCTGAAACAGTATTTCCCTTCTGACAGCGCTAGCGGCAGAGTGCGTAGTTCTGCGGGACAAGTAGCGAGGGAGAGTAGGCGAGCAGGCAGCTTGTCCAGCACTGGCAAGGGTACGCTTTACAAGGCTTTTGCCAGCTTTATGTCACCCCAGCAAGACACTGTCACCTGTCCCCAGTCTCAGCAGAGTAGGGCTGATCTTTACAGAAAGATGGTGAGGGAGTACGTAGCTGACCATACCATCGTCCTAAATGATCACACAGCTCCCTACAACTACTGGGTTTCAAAGCTGGACATGTGGCACGAACTGGCGCTGTACGCCTTGGAGGTTCTTGCCTGCCCTGCCGCTAGCGTGTTGTCCAAGCGGGTTTTCAGTGCAGCTGGTGGCATCATCACCGATAAGCGTACACGCCTGTCGACTGACAGCGCTGACAGGCTGACGCTTATTAAGATGAATAAAGCCTGGATTTCTCATAATTTCCAATCTCCACCAGGTGAAGGAAGCTCAACCTGAATAATTTATGCACTCCTCCTCCTCATTTTCCTCCTTCTCCTCCTCTTAGTACACTAAAGCAGAGGAAACTGGCTATTTTTTGACAGGCCCACTGGCTCTAGCTATAGTACTTTATGCATTTAATTTTTCTGGAGGGCCACCTACCTGCTCCTCTGGTTTGAAAACTTTTTTGGACTGCCACATACAGGCACTCAATCTATTTCATTTTTCTGGAGGGCCACCTACCTGCTCCTCTGGTTTGAAAACTTTTTTGGACTGCCACATACAGGCACTCAATCTATTAAATTTTTCTGGAGGGCCACCTACCTGCTCCTCTGGTTTGAAAACTTTTTTGGACTGCCACATACAGGCACTCAATCTATTTCATTTTTCTGGAGGGCCACCTACCTGCTCCTCTGGTTTGAAAACTTTTTTGGACTGCCACATACAGGCACTCAATCTATTCAATTTGTCTGGAGGGCCACCTACCTGCTCCTCTGGTTTGAAAACTTTTTTGGACTGCCACATACAGGCACTCAATCTATTTCATTTTTCTGGAGGGCCACCTACCTGCTCCTCTGGTTTGAAAACTTTTTTGGACTGCCACATACAGGCACTCAATCTATTTCATTTTTCTGGAGGGCCACCTACCTGCTCCTCTGGTTTGAAAACTTTTTTGGACTGCCACATACAGGCACTCAATCTATTTCATTTTTCTGGAGGGCCACCTACCTGCTCCTCTGGTTTGAAAACTTTTTTGGACTGCCACATACAGGCACTATCCAAATTAAATTGTCTCCATAGCAGCCTCCACACGTCGTCTTTTTAGCTGCCTTCACATGTTGTCTCCATTGCTACCTCCACACATCATCTCCATAGCTGCCTCCAAAAGTCGTCCATATAGCTGCCTCCATACATGGTCCCCTTATCAAACGAGCTGTGTCAGGCAGAATTTTGGATTGTTTTCATGGCTTCCACATCAAACTTGTTAACTTTGTCGCCACCCTGCTGTGTAATCCACAAAATATACTGGCAAACTTTTATCATTTACCGATATTATTTCAGCGCTTCTTGCGCATCTGTTTACATTCCCCTCACCCGCCATATCCCAAACTTATAAGAACGCTACTACACTTGATCTTATACAAAAGGTTCTTAGAAGTGCTGTTTGGGGAGTAGCCTAGAGACAGGGGCTTGGATTGGCGAAAGCTCGCCTGGAAGCGGAGCGCCAGCTCCATCCCAAGATCCAACTAACATAGTTTTAACTGCAGCACCTTTAATCTACTACTAGTTCACTGCCTCCATACATCGTCCCCTTATAAAACGAGCTGTGTCAGGCAGAATTTTCAGGTGTTTCACCAGATACATAGTGGAACTCGGCCCATCTGTCGCCGCCATGCTGGAGACCTGAAGTTGCAATCATAGCAGCGCAATATGGATGCCCCATACTGTCGCTCTTAATCATGGAAGTCGTCTCCATGGCTGCCTCCACATGTTGTCCCCTTATCAAAAGAGCTGTGTCAGGCTCATTTTTTGGGTGTTTCACCAGATACGTTATGGAACTTGGTCACTATGTCGCCACCATGCTGTGTTATCGACTAAATATACCGTCAACCTTTTGTTCACATAGGAAATCATTTCACCCCCTTTGGTGAAACCGTAGTCCATTTAGGGTATGTCGCCATGAGACTCTCTAGCCTGCCACTGCTGCCGCTGCCTCTGCATGCCGTCCCCTATAGTGTCAGGGTCAATTATTGGATGTTTTAGATGCTATCTAGCCTCATTCGGTCACTCTGTCATGGCCATGCTGTTGCCCATAATTTTGGCATAATGGTGCGATTAAGCAGCCTCAGAGGCATCCATGCATGCTGCCCCTGCTGTTTCCTGTCCATTTCCGTGGTGTTTCCATCCTTTTCTGAGGTTCCCAGGTGTTTGGCCAAGCTTCCCTGTGCAGAGCCTTGGTCCCCTTGAAAAATGCTTGAGTCTCCCATTGACTTCAATGGGGCTCGTTATTCGAGACGAGCACTCGAGCATCGGGAAAAGTTTGTCTCGAATAACGAGTACCCGAGCATTTTAGTGCTCGCTCATCTCTAGCAGTAACCTATTGATCCCTGCTGTATCACAAGTTTCAATTGTATTGGCATCCTGAGGACACCAATACAACAGAAAGAAGATGGAGAAATTATAGCTTCCTTCCAGGTTCCCCTGAAGAGAAACAATTAGGGGACCCAGAGCAGGAGCTCCAATGATAATCCATCTCTGTCCACACCTTCTCGCTTCTTGTGTAGTCCTGGCAGCCAAGGAGGTGTCGCTTTAGCATGGCATGTCCATGGCTGTCTTGAACTGCAGGAGAAAGCCATTAGTCACATCTAGCAAATTCTGTGCTGGGGTGAAGGCCTGAGTGCCCACAGAAAGGGCTCTGAGTGCCACTTCTGGCACCCGTGCCATAGGTTCGCCACCACTGCTATAGAGCGTCTTCAGGGGCTTCAGACGATGTTAACATAGTGGCCATAAGGAGCTCTACCAATTCCTCAGCACTCATGGTTATGGAGGGAATAGTGTATTTTGGGGGCTGCACCCTGCAAGCTGGTACAATCCCCACGGGCACCCTCCGGTAGTGGTCCCTGGCTGGTGTGATTTGGGGAGGCACTAGTTGGTGGTTCAGATGGAACATGAGGAGTAACTATTTGGAACCAGACACTTTTCTTTTTTTTTTTACTTTTTTACATTAAAGCAGTTTTATTGAAGAGAAAATAAAGTCAACATATTACTAAATAATGTTGCCAATGGAGTATGAGTACCACTAGAGAGAGCATTTAAGCAGAAGCGTGGGCTGAGATCATACAACACTCACAGAGGTAATACAGAACAAGCTACATAACAGGCCTATACAATGTAACAGGTAATCAACAAGGTATCAAAAACCAGGCCCTTGTTTTTATAGACGCAGCAGATAACAGCATCCACCAGGAGGAGGCGCACCTCGTAGGAAAATATCGTGGAGAGAAGCGTCCACCTCCAACATGGCTCCGAGTGTATTCACAGCTCTCTTCATATTAAAAATAGAACAAAGACGAGAATTGAGTCTACCAACGCTTCTCCAATGTGTTCCGACTTGGGGACCGTTTACACCAATCAGAATCAATTTGGAACTAATTAAAGCGGGAAAACAAAACTGCGCTTTTCATGAAAATCTTGAGCCAAGCGATCATAAGCCCGACTGAATTTCGCTGACTCCGTCTTCTTCCTTGGCTTGTCTCTGGTTCTTACGTATTTCCTTTTATACAAAGTCATAACCATATCAAACAGTACATTAAAATCATCAAAACTAAAAAAACAATTAATATTTTATCCTACACTGTATAGATGACACATCACATCAAGAGAAATACACTGGGGCACATTTACTAAGAGCAGTGCAGCGTGTACTATGTGCAGTGTCCTGTGTAGTGTGCAGGGGGCGCCAGATTTAGGATTTCTGAACGTTCACACGTTCTTCATAAATCTTGCACCCCCTGTACTGACCTAACAGAGTGCGCCAACTTTTTTTTAGTGCACCTTCAACATGGGACGTGCAACACGATTGTGTCAGACTTTGCATGATAAATCTGGTGCACGGTCTGAATGAGCACCGGACGCCCCCTTTAGCACAGAAATTTGTGTTGCATGAAGAATAGTGCAGCCGCTACACAAAAGGATCACGTGTGACACAAATGTGGTGCGGACATTTCTTAAATATCTGTGCAAGTAGTTTGGACTAAAAAGAAAGTACAAAGTCTGACAAAGTCAAAGTACAAACTTAAGCATGTCCCTTAGTAAATGTGCCCCTATATTTAGATAAGCATTGGGGGTCTATCCCAGCCCACGCATATATACATTGGGCACCCAACCCACACACATAACCAGGGCTGGATTAAGTGTGGTGGGGGCCCCTGAGCGCAAACTGGTGGGGGCCCTTCCAACAATGTTTTTGTAGGTACATAGCCTGCCAGCCCCCTGTAGTATATAGCCTGCTAGCCCCCTGTAGTATGTAGCCTGCCAGCCCCCTGTAGTATATAGCCTGCCAGCCCCCTGTAGTATATAGCCTGCCAGCGCCCTGTAGTATATAGCCTGCCAGACCCCTGTAGTATACAGCCACCAGACCCCTTTAAACTTTAGCCACCAGTCCCCTGTAGAAAATGGCGATCTCGGCGATCTCCCCCAGCGAAGGCAGCTGTGTCTCACTGACACAGCTGTCATCCTAGACCCCTATGTGTTACGGGTGGCCACGGGCCACTGCACATTGCACACAGAGACAGTCAGCCCCTTAAAAAGTGAAAGTGGTGGGAGCCCCAGGGCTCAAGCCCCATGAGCCCCTCCTTTAATCCGGCCCTGCACATAACCACATAGTACCCTCCCTTCATTCACTACAGTGGGCATCTATAGCACATTGGGAGAGATTTATCAAGTTGTTTGTGCCAGAATATGAGTGTAATTTGTGGCAAAAAACTGTCTAACATACCTTTAAAGACTTGCATGACAAAGGGGGCTTGGTCCAATATAAGGGACATGTCTCAATGGGGGACATTTATCATACACTGGCACTCATGCGCCAGCGTATGATAGCCCCGCCGCTGCAAGTTCGCAGCCCGATACATCAAGAGGCTTCACATATCAAAAAATGCCAGCAGCAGCGAGTGCGCAGGTGCGGGGACAGTAACACCCCATGCCGGCCCACTCCCGACTGGCCGCGCCCCCCCCTTCACGCCCCACTGGCGTGAAGGTGGCAGATCGGGGCAAATAATCGCAAAAAGCTAGCAATAAGCTAGCATTTGCGATTATTTCTGGCATAGCGCAGAGGTCCTGAGCCTAAAAATTCTGTAAATTTGCCAAAATTGTGCACACTTCTTTGGAGTAAACTAGATAATCTAAGGGTGGGGGGCTATAAATACTACGCCCTATTTATCATCCAGCATCAGACACTTTGATAACTCTTTGATACATCTGATTTAGTATAAGACCCTCCAGGTTCTCCCCCAGGGTATCAGAGGGTAAGTACTTAAACTTATTCACCCAAGAACTGGTCCGGATCTCTCATCTACAGGGACATCACTTACAGTAAGTGATGGTGAACGCTCAGTAATAAACCCTCCATATCCTCCATAAGCTACAAGGATTCTCGATGGCATCTGGTTCCTCCGTGTTTTTCCTCTTCTCTCGAATGATTTTCATGCTCGGTAATCAAGGTCGAGATTCGTTATTCTGAAGTCTATACATTTCTGGGCAACGTATGACGCCATCGCTGTCCCCACTCCAGAGGTTAAGGTAAACTAATGCATTTTCATGATGACAGGTACAAAGAGAACAGAAAACGCTGTTGACAATGTTGTGTTATAGAAAGTCTATTAAAAAGATTCAGAAATTCCGACAGCGGAGTCACGGTCGCCGCGTTAACGGAGGAGACGCACTTGTGCCGGAATATATTAGAATATTTCTGTGCTGGAAGCCGGGATTACTCAAAGACTCCTCTCCAGTCACTAAGTCTACGCAGTATTATTATTACTATTATTATTATGTGCCTTTGGTTAATGCTTTCTGGAAGGTTATTGGAGTCATGTTGCTTAGCAACCACTGTCCGCCCAGCTGGGTGACCACTATTTTTATGTAAATAGTCACTGGGGCTTTTTGCACTTTTTGCATTGTGTTTGGTATTTCTACATTCTATTATAAAGTTTTTTTGGTTTCTTTGTGTAGTTTATCAACTTTGGATCCTGCTGTGTTTCCTGGCTGCTGTAAATGGGGTACATGCTGAAAAACTGATGCAAGAAAATGTCAGGAAGACATATGTTATAGAGTTTATTTAAAAAGAGGTGGCATCACTTTGGAGTGCGTTGGGAAATTCAAGTTGTGGGGATTTTTTTTAAGAATCCCAAAGCGGAGCTGATTATGTGGGGTACACCTGACTGTTAAAGGAAGGTACCCCTAGACTGAGGGCTGACGTTATTAGATGCAAAAGAGTTAAAAGTTTGGGTACTATTGCACTTTAATAGGGTTGGTGATCTGTGCCTTTAAGATGTGTTCTCATCGCTCCCCTGTTACCACATGGCGTCCTCTCCTCCTACAAGACGTGGGGGTTTATATGGCTGATGACTCCATGTTATCTCCCTCTTTGGGGCGACACTCAAGCTGTCCCTCCCTCCCTATGTTATTAAGATGTTATGTTTTTTCTGTTATAATTTTCCTTTGTATTTTATAGTTAATTTCAAATCACAGCAGGTGGAATGGTGGAAGATTTGAGAAGGTGGTTGCTCGGTTGGCCGACTTGCCAGCTGGGAGTCCATACAGCTTCCAGAGCTCAAAAATGTGTGATTCTATCCAAAGTGCCTGATTGTTGGATCTATCTGGTTATTTTATAAAAAAAAAATAAAGCAGTGACCTAATTTTCCACCCACCAATAAGTGGAAGTTACTTATACAGTTAAAGTTAACTGATATTTGTGTTTTTTAAAGTCAACTTGCCCCATCTGGGTTAACAGTCTATCTGGGGCCCACAATGCATAGAGTAACCTCACTCTGAATGGCAGAGCCAGGAGTCACTGCTCGGGGGGTCAGCACGGGGCTCCCTAAAATCTTTGGGTTCATCAGCCCCTGGTCTCAGCAGGAAGTCTCTCCAGGAGTTCAGCCTCACAGCCGGCTCCTATGTCCTCATGTCTGAGCTGTTCCAGGCTCAATCCTAATGACAGATGAAAAGCAACAACAGTAAAAACCAACCTGCCTGAAAACTATCAAACCTTACGGAACGCTTAGCAAAAGGTTCTTTTCACTTCAAAATTAAAATGACAATTGCCCAGCAAAATAAATACATAAGTGGAAAGATAAGTAATAAGTTGCAGAACCTGGTAATGAAAAATGTAAGTTTTTTTTTGCTAGGTTAAAGGGGTATTCCATGAATAAGCATTATTCATATTTAAATGTGTCATTAAAATATAAGCTAATATGTAATTAGATGTTATTTACAGGAAATCTACCATTTGTTTTTATGCGTTATGAACCAAAGATGCCATGAGAATGCTGTAGCTACACTGATGCAGAAACATATCTTGTTTAATTCCTGAACCAAGTGGTTTTGCTGAAAAAAACAATTATAAAATTATTATAATGAGGTTCTATTGCCCCTGTGGCTGCCCCGGCGATTCTCCTCTTACCCTAATTATGCACTGCTCCAGCCTTGTCCTGCCCAGCATAAGCCGAGAATACATCATCACTGTGTTTTCCCTGACAGGCAGAAGTAATCAATCACTGCAGCATCCCCCAGCTGCTGTGTATGAGTCTTCAGCTTGATTAGTCCTGTCTGGACAGTTCAGGAAGTTCTGTGTAATGTGTTTTTGTACGGCAGCCAGTCTGCACCCAGCTTTCCTAAGTTTCTGAATTTTATAATAGTTTTTTGAGCAAAACCACTCAGGTCAGGGATTAAACAAGATATGTTTCTGCATCAGCATTCTCAAGTTATGTTTGGATGATAATGCATATAAACAAATGGTAGATTTCCTTTAAAATTTTGCTCCCCTCAGCAGAAAAATGTTGTGGACATAAACTATAATATAGAATTAAAATGCTACTGGCCCATTTAGTCAGTCCTGTGACTTTGTCCCTGTGCAGGAGACACAGGACAGAAAATGCCACTGGTCACATGTCCACATCACATGTCCTGCACCTGCCGGGCCAGATCATGTGAGCACTACTATGTTTGGCTGTAGTCGGTTGGTTGCAGTGCATCCAGTGGTGATGGCAGTTACAAATCTTTACCATGGCAACAGAGCAGGAGAGTCTGTTACATCATCACTGGGTGCAGAGCATAAGAGGGAGGAGCTTTACTGAGAACTGCGTGGTCATGGGAGTTGTAGTTGTAGATGGCGGCCATCTTGGAGATAACTCCACATGCTTTAGAAAGCCCATAAAATTTAGTAAATCGTAAAAGGAAAAAAAATTAAGCCCCTTTTTGTGATTTTGAGTTTGTTGCATTTATTTAATTACAGCATTATGGGTTTTTGTATCAGAAGTTTATATTCCCAGGAATACCCTTGTAAAGGTCAATTAAAAATAAAATACTGGGATTACAAAACTTAAAGTGAAAGCGACAGCAACTTTTTGCGCCTTTTCCCAGCATGCACTGGGGTTCGCCCTGTAGCAGTGATCTTGGTTTGCTCCTATTTTGTCTTTCTCCTGCTTCCAGATGTTGGTGCTCGATTTTAAGTAAAATTGTTTTGTGCCTAAAAGGGAAAAGATTAGTGCCTTGGTGAAAATTTGCATTTCACAAAGAATTGGAACCACAAAGACAAAAGGAGACTCACTAGAAGAAGAAAGGGAAAAAAGACAAATGACCCCATAAAGTCTTGAATCCTATAAAGGTCTTCCCCTTAGTTGGTCCGTATTACTAGTGTTACCTGACTCTGAACCTGGTTTGCCTGTCCTGACAACGGCCTGATTACGGCATTGACTGTTTTCCACCTGCCCTGACCTTTGCCTAGTTACTTTATTGATCCTGCTGCACTTACCCTGACCTCTGCTGGGTTAGTGGATTATCCCTGCTCCACCTGCCCTCACCTCTGCCTGGTAACTGTGCTGACCTTACTCCACCTGTCCTGACCTCTGCCTGGATACTATGCTAACACTGCTCCACCTTCCCTGACCTGTCCCTGGTTACTGTACTGACCCTGCTCCACCTTCCCTGACCTCTCCCTAGTTACTGTACTCACCCTGCTCCACCTTCCCTGATCACTCCCTGGTTACTGTACTGACCCTGCTCCACCTTCCCTGATCTCTCCCTGGATACTGTACTGACCCTGCTCCACCTTCCCTGACCTCTCCCTAGTTACTGTACTGACCCTGCTCCACCTTCCCTGACCTCTCCCTGGATACTGTACTGACGCTGCTCTACCTTCCCTGATCTCTCCCTGGTTACTGTACTGACCCTGCTCCACCTTCCCTGACCTCTCCCTGGATACTGTACTGACCCTGCTCCACCTTCCCTGATCTCTCCCTGGTTACTGTACTAACCCTGCTCCACCTTCCCTTACCTCTCCCTGGTTACTGTACTGACCCTGCTCCACCTTCCCTGACCTCTCCCTGGTTACTGTACTGACCCTGCTCCACCTTCCCTGACCTCTCCCTGGTTACTGTACTGACCCTGCTCCACCTTCCCTGACCTGTCCCTGGTTACTGTACTGACCCTGCTCCACCTTCCCTGACCTCTCCCTGGTTACTGTACTGACCCTGCTCCACCTTCCCTGACCTCTCCCTGGATACTGTACTGACCCTGCTCCACGTTCCCTGACCTCTCCCTGGTTACTGTACTGACCCTGCTCCACCTTCCCTGACCTCCTCCTGGTTACTGTACTGACCCTGCTCCACCTTCCCTGATCTCTCCCTGGTTACTGTACTGACCCTGCTCCACCTTCCCTGACCTCTCCCTGGTTACTGTACTGACCCTGCTCCACCTTCCCTGACCTCTCCCTGGTTACGGTACTGACCCTGCTCCACCTTCCCTGACCTCTCCCTGGATACTGTACTGACCCTGCTCCACCTTCCCTGATCTCTCCCTGGTTACTGTACTGACCCTGCTCCACCTTCCCTGACCTCCTCCTGGTTACTGTACTGACCCTGCTCCACCTTCCCTGATCTCTCCCTGGTTACTGTACTGACCCTGCTCCACCTTCCCTGACCTCTCCCTGGTTACTGTACTGACCCTGCTCCACCTTCCCTGACCTCTCCCTGGTTACTGTGTTTGCTCGGCCCAGGCCCTGCTGACCATCTCTCTGCCTGTCTGTTGGATGCTCCAAGCTCTCAAATTTCATCTGGGTCTTCTGTCACTGACTCCTTCACGGGGTGGCGACCTGGAGGTTTCCCAGCAGTAAAATCCAGATCCATGTAAATGGTTAAAGGGTAAATTTCAGGATGCAGCAACAACAATGCCCTAAATACTAAGGCCAAGTCAGTGCCAGGTGAGTCCATATCTGCTGCATTTCAGTTATTTGGTCAATGGGGTCTATTGGTCTATAGGTGATCATTTCATATCTCATTGAAACCAGCGCCATGTGATTGAGGATGTGCACCGTGCACTTCACCCTCCAGGAGGATTCTCTGTGTCCTTCACTTGTCATAGTTTATGTATAATAAACTTCCATGGACCATTGGACAAAGTTCTGCTTAGTCCTTGTCCGTCATTGACAGATGTCAAGAATTAACAAGAAAACCCAGATATCGACGGTGACATTAAACAGCCTGGATCTTCTCTTTCATTGAGATATGTAAAGACTGCTATAGGACCATTGTAGGCTTTGTGATTATCAAGCATGATAAGTTCTATTATTGATTCTGTCCTAAAAGCCAGAAGATTACTCGAGGGACACGGAAAAATCGCTGGAATGAATCTACGAGGCGTCTCCTGAATACGTGGCTTAAGCTCATGCATTAAGATGCCCTCATTTCATCAAGGAATGAAAGGTCACGGATGAGACGGAATCTGCCAATCACAGAATTAGACAAATACGCCATATTTGTCAGTGTTAACACCTGACTGCGAGGAGGGGAGCAGAGGGAACGCACCGCGTGTCAATGGAAAGACTCAATTAATTGAATTTCTTAAAGCGGCGGAAGGAAAGACTTTAATTACAAAGGGCAGACGTGAAAGTAACGAAGTTTAGATGTTATCACAACTCAGCAAAGATTTCATAAACTTTCTGCTTCTTGGACTTCTCTCTTCTTGCACTCGGTCAAGTAATGCTAGCGTTGTTTTTAGTGTCTTAAAGGGAACCTGTCACCACATCTTCACAAATACAGCTAGTGACAGGTTCCCATAGAGCCCTACCAACTAAATGGCACAATTCTTTTAGCTAGAAATAAACTTATCGGATACATACATGGGGTAGATTTTGCATGTTAGGGGATAAAGGACCTTAGGTGACATCACGCTGGTCACATGACATGAAGTGCTGAATGATGTAACAGGGATCTCTCTCTCAACCTTCCAGTAAGGCACAGTATAAAACAATTGGCACAGTGGGGCTTATTTACTAAGGGTCCGCGGACTGCATTTCCGTCAGGCTTTCCGATTTTCGGGGATCGCACCGCTGGGACAGGTATTTAGCAGGCGATTGTGACCAGCTTTCATGCAACACAAATAGGGGGGGTTCGGTTAAGCTGCGGGATTTAACTTAAAAATTATGTCACAAGACATGCACTTGCATACCCCGGGAAGAAGAAGGTGAACTCTGGCGGACCTGAGCGGGGAAGTGATACATGCAGTATATTCTTGAATTGTGGCACAGTGCATTGTCGGGCAATGCACTTTCAGGAACTGCTCCGGACCAGGTAAGTAAACGTGCCCCATTATTTCCTATAGAGCTGTATGTGTCTTTAGTTGAATATTGGCAGACAATCCCTAAGTACTGGTAGCAGTGAGACTCGTCCATTAGGACAAGGGAGTTAGGACCCAACAATGAACACTACATATGCAGGACTGCAGTATTATTGGACTCCCTTTAACTCACATTACAAATAAAAACTAAAAAACTCCATGTAAAGATGGAGCGGTCAGATTTTTCAGGGCTTAGTTATTCACTCCCTCTCTATGATATTCAGGCTTACAAGTTGTATTTACAGAAAAACATATTCCTTTTCAATAGTCTACAGACTACGCTGGGGTCCTGGGTTCCAGTCCCAGGGCCAACATCTGCAAAGAGTTTCAACAAAAGCATTACAGGACCCTTCAGTGTCATATGGTACTGCAGGTGTCATGACTTCATTGGGGAAGTACATGGCAACAAAGGATAACTCAGGGAGACTTTAGATATAAAGCAGCAGAATACCTAAAGGTAGCATGGGAAAGCTGGCCAAACTCTGTCCAGCCAACCAGGAGGCTAGCTAGAGTAAATTTTGGTAACGACTCATCCAGTGGGACATTACATATGTTCTGATATTAAGCCTGTATAGAGATGACCCCTCCATACAGGCAGGGTCCGACTGGGGGGCCTAGGGCTCACCAGTGAGATGGATTGTTTGGAGCCCACCTACTGTGACATGAAAATATTATCTGTATATTCTTAGGCTGCGTTTACAGAATGCATTTTGAAAGGCAAAACAAATGCATCAGGTAAAACTCCCTGCACCATCCAGTTATTCAACTCTATTTGCGTCCTCCTCGGGGGCGAGGTTAGCGCCAATTGTGGCGGACTAGCTCTGTGGGGGGGGACTCAAATACGTCTGAGCCCACCAGTGCTTTCAGCGGCACACCGGTGGGCCAGTCAGACCCAGTAAATACAAAGGATAGTTGAGATGCTGTATGCTAAATATATGTATAAATTACAGAGAGGGTACATTGTCTAGCATTACTAATGCAGGGTCTGGGGGCCCACTGGTGGATCCACCGATTCACCTGTGTGCCAGTCCGTGCCTGCATACAAGACTGAATTGTACAGGCGGCACTAATGACAGGTGTTAACCTCGTTTGTGCCATAGCCAAATATGAATACAGCATTTGACCACACCCTTATACATTGTATATACTACACAAGATTCCATCAATTGGAATTTGAATAGAGACGAGGGGGGAGGGGGTCATTTATTATGGCCTTTCAAACTGAAAACTGCCTGTGTTTTCTGCTTTTCCCTTTCGGCGCCTCTTGCGCCTTAATTTATGAAGTGTCGGTATTTTCTGCCACTCTTGACTTGTTCATTTTTTGGGCACAAAATTGTGGTGCCGCTTGTAAATCCAACAGTTTTCTGGCACTTCTATTTCTCTGACTGGTTTTCTGGCGCAAAATTTGAGCAGTTCAAACCAAGTCTAGGGAATTCTAAACTTTTAAGTCTGTGTCCCAATTGATTAATCTTATGCGCTACAAACTTACATCCCACTGAAAAATACAGCACGGTTCTAGCGCCACCCTACGCCCAAATTAATAAATGCCCCTAAAGAATTTTGTTGCACGGAGACTACACCTCATTGTATAAAGACCTGGAATTTCCCTTCTATACTGGACAGAACTTTGCAGGTGTTGCACAGAGACTGCCTCTCATGGTGTAAAGACCTGGAATTTCCCTTCTGTACAGGATAGAATTATCCACGTGTTGCACAGAGACTGCCTCTCATGGTATAAAGACCTGGAATTTCCCTTCTATACAGGACAGAACTTTCCAGGTGTTGCACGGAGACTGCCTCTCATGGTATAAAGACCTGGAATTTCCCTTCTCTACTGGACAGAACTTTCCACGTGTTGCACAGAGACTGCCTCTCATGGTATAAAGACCTGGTATTTCCCTTCTGTACAGGATAGAATTATCCATGTGTTGCACGGAGACTGCCTCTCATGGTGTAAAGACCTGGAATTTCCCTTCTATACAGGACAGAACTTTCCACGTGTTGCACAGAGACTGCTCCTAACGCTTCACAGACTTGTTAGTTCTATTGACGGCACAAGATTCTTCTCCTCTGATACACGTTGTGTTCTCTCTTCTTCTCTTTCATAGTTTTATTTGCTGCTCTGAAGGCTCCTCGCTGCAGAAACTTGAGAAGATTAGAGATGGAAGCCAGGGAACATTATAGGAGATGTTAGACATTTCCTCCATGAAAACAAGCTGTGAGCTATTTGCTATCTGTACAGTGGGACAGAGGCTGGAGGGGAACAATTTCTAGGAAAACGAGATAAGCTTTGGCTTAATTACAGTAAAATTCCTTTAATCTGGCATCTGAGAGTCAGGTAATGAGTGCGCTCCTGGCATCGAGCCTCTACTGAAGACAAGATGGAAGCAGCAAAGAGACGAAACACCAGCTGCTTCTTCTTTCATCTTCTCTGGATGTTGGGCTTTCATGGGTTAATGTTTCAGCAGCAAATGATTATAAAGATACCAAATCTGTATGTTCATGTTCACGATATTGACTGAACACTGACAGGTCATGTGATGGATAATTGTCGATAGTGAAACATAAACAAAACTGCAGCCAAAGGGAATTTAAAGGGAACCTGTCATCAGAAATTGGCCTAATAATCCACTGAAAGTATGTTGTCAAGCAGCTGAGCAGCTTCTAGATGATGTTTCTTTCATGGCCTGGTGTGGTGGCATCATCCAAAAAATCAACTTTAAAGTGGGATGTAAATTGGTTTTATGAAGTCACGGAGGCGGAGAGTCTAACACTGAAGTCAAGCTTTTACTGCCTTAAAATGACCCCCCCCCCCCCTCCCCATGTAGTATACAGCCAGCCGTCTGGTGGTTGACAGCTCAGTGAACGCTGGCGGCTCACAAACTGTGATGTCAGCCGCTTGCCTACGTCACAGTCTATGTGACGCCGGCACACAGGGAGCTATCACCACCAGAAGGAGTGGATGAAGTACCGGAGCTCCGGAGAAGAGCCAGAAAAGGAAAGTTCATGGTTTGTTTTTTTTCCAACCGGCCCCTCGCCGGCCCCAGACTGATTGGCCCAGGAAAAAAAAATCCGGGAAAATATACTCCTATCCTGTATATATGGACATGGTACTACTACTCCTATCATGTATATATGGACATGGTACTACTACTCCTATCATGTATATATGGGCACAGCACAGTACTACTACTCCTATACTGTATACATGGGCACAGCACAGTACTACTACTCCTATCATGTATATATGGGCACAGCACAGTACTACTACTCCTATCCTGTATACATGGGCACAGCACAGTACTACTACTCCTATCATGTATATATGGGCACAGCACAGTACTACTACTCCTATCCTGTATACATGGGCACAGCATAGTACTACTACTCCTGTCCTGTATATATGGACACGGTACTACTACTCCTATCCTGTATATATGAGCACAGCACAGTACTACTACTCCTATCCTGTATATATGAGCACAGCACAGTACTACTACTCCTATCCTGTATATATGGTACAGCACAGTACTACTCCTGTCCTATATATATGGACACGGTACTACTACTCCTATCCTGTATATATGAGCACAGCACAGTACTACTACTCCTATCCTGTATATATGAGCACAGCACAGTACTACTACTCCTATCCTGTATATACGGGTACAGCACAGTACTACTACTCCTATCCTGTGTATATGGGCACAGCATAGTACTACTACTCCTATCCTGTATATATGAGCACAGCAAAGTACTACTACTCCTATCCTGTATATAAGGTACAGCACAGTACTACTACTCCTATCCTGTATATATGAGCACAGCACAGTACCACTACTCCTATCCTGTATATATGGACACAGCAAAGTACTACTACTCCTATCCTGTATATATGAGCACAGCACAGTACTACTACTCCTATCATGTATATATGGGCACAGCACAGTACTACTACTCCTATCATGTATATATGGGCACAGCACAGTACTACTACTCCTATCATGTATATATGGGCACAGCACAGTACTACTACTCCTATCATGTATATATGGGCACAGCACAATACTTCTACTCCTATCCTGTATATATGGGCACAGCACAGTACTACTACTCCTATGCTGTATATATGGGCACAGCACAGTACTACTACTCATATCCTGTATATATGGGAGTAGTACAGTACTACTACTCCTATCCTGTATATATGGGCACTGCACAGTACTACTACTCCTATCCTGTATATATGCGCACAGCACAGTACTACTACCCCTATCCTGTATATATGAGCACAGCACAGTACTACTACTCCTATGCTGTATATATGGGCACAACACAGTACTACTACTCCTATACTGTATATATGGGCACAGCACAGTACTACTACTACTCCTATCCTGTATATATGAGCAGATCCGTTTTGAGCCTTGAGTCAGGCCCACAGAGCTTGCACCCACCTGGATATCAATCCGATTGCTTTACTGTGCCGCCCTTACCTTTTTCTTATGAGCACAGCACAGTATTACTACTCCTATGCTGTATATATGGGCACAACACAGTACTACTACTCCTATCCTGCATGTATGACACCGCACAGTACTACTACTCCCATCCTGTATATATGGATGTACAGTAGCACAGTACTACTACTCCCATCCTGTATATATGGATGTACAGTAGCACAGTACTACTACTCCCATCCCGTATATATGGATGTACAGTAGCACAGTACTACTACTCCTATCCTGTATGTTTGCACAGGGCAGGTCTTGGTTTTTCCTTGGGGGCAGTTCGTTGACCACCCTGTAACATTTTGCCCTGTTCCTATCAATGTCTGGTTCGTTTCCCTGCGGTGCGGTAGTAAGTAATAAGAATTGTGATTTCTGTAAAAAAAAGGTAAATTTGCGGCATCTGTCAGTGTTCATCTGATGATAAGTATATATTTTGCTTTTTCATTGCTGAGACATCAAAATGAAATGTCGCACTGAATTGGAAAACATAAGTGGAGCCCCCTCCCCCCTCCCCCCCCATATGAAATAACACGTCTCCCGCACCGGTGTCTCATCATCCTGACAAGTTTTATTCAGCCCAAATTTTCATATAACATGGAACCAGATGAATGATTTCTTACAAAGTGGTAAAATCTTAAGGATTGTTATAAAATGACGTTATGTAAATAAATCATTGGGTGGAAAGTTCTCGCCTCTGGTTAATTTATGGACACGTTGAATATTTTGTTTCCTGTTGTTATAACTTTCAACTTTGTTGCAAAATAAAACTTCTGCTATAGATCCTATGAGATTACTAAGAGACGCTAGAGGCTTAGGTGCTGTATCTAAGCTGTTATAATATCTACATCCACCATACATAGAGCTGAGCTGCTGTATCTAAGCTGCTATAATATCTACATCCACCATACATAGAGCTGAGCTGCTGTATCTAAGCTGCTATAATATCCACATCCACCATACATAGAGCTGAGCTGCTGTATCTAAGCTGCTATAATATATACATCCACCATACATAGAGCTGAGCTGCTGTATCTAAGCTGCTATAATATCCACATCCACCATACATAGAGCTGAGCTGCTGTATCTAAGCTGCTATAATATCTACATCCACCATACATAGAGCTGAGCTGCTGTATCTAAGCTGCCATAATATCTACATCCACCATACATAGAGCTGAGCTGCTGTATCTAAGCTGCTATAATATCTACATCCACCATACATAGAGCTGAGCTGCTGTATCTAAGCTGCCATAATATCTACATTCACCATATATAGAGCTGAGCTGCTGTATCTAAGCTGTTATTATATAGACATCCGCCATACATAGAGCTGAGCTGCTGTATCTAAGCTGTAATATAGACATCCACTGTACATAGAGCTGAGCTGCTGTATCTAAGCTGCCATAATATATACATCCACCATATATGGAGCCGAGCTGCTGTATCTAAGCTGCTATATAGACATCCACTGTACATAGAGCTGAGCTGCTGTATCTAAGCTGCCATAATATATACATCCACCATATATGGAGCCGAGCTCCTGTATCTAAGCTGTAATATAGACATCCACTGTACATAGAGCTGTTGAGCTCCGGAGCTTCTGTATAAAAGTAAAAAATTACATTTTAACCCGTTCTTCTGCTCACAACGCACAAGCTCCATGGGGAGATCCCACTGAGAACGTGCACACAACCCTCCACTCCCCCCCACTGACAACACACACAATCCCCTTCCCCCACTGACAATATCCAAGCTCCGCCTTCCCATATTGAAAAGACAAACACACCTCCCCCTCTGACTACGCAGGTCACTAAGGTCCTTAGAACACACATAACCCTCCCCCACTAACAGCATTCAAGCCATTCCTTACTGAAAACACACACTCCCCCTCCCCCACTGACAACACAGACACTCCCCCATCATCACTGACAACTCACATCCCTCCCACACACATCCCTCCCCCACTGACAACACAGACACTCCCCCATCATCACTGACAACTCACATACCTCCCACACACATCCCTCCCCCACTGACAACACAGACACTCCCCCATCATCACTGACAACTCACATCCCTCCCACACACATCCCTCCCCCACTGACAACACAGACACTCCCCCATCATCACTGACAACTCACATCCCTCCCACACACATCCCTCCCCCACTGACAACACAGACACTCCCCCATCATCACTGACAACTCACATCCCTCCCACACTGACAACACAGACACTCCCCCATCATCACTGACAACTCACATCCCTCCCACACTGACAATATCCAAGCTCTCCCCCTCCCGTATTGAAGAAAAACAAACACACCTCCCCCTCTGACTACGCAAGTCACTTAGATCCTAGTGCCTGTTTCTCTTGAGTATAACACATGCTGTGCAGGCAGAGTCTCTGGAAGCTGGGGAAGGGGTGGTCACCTCTCCTGCTCTATACCAACCTGCAACCACATGATGAGGGGGGTGGGCAGCACCGGACTGAGCAGAGGAGAATCTCCAGACCCGGCTATCAGCCATGCAGTGCACATCCAACCTCAGCCCCCATTAACATTATCATACACACTGCTGCAGAACCTCAAAATACACACCTCAGCTGCTGCAGAACCTCAAAATACACACCTCAGCTGCTGCAGAACCTCAAAATACACACCTCAGCTGCTGCAGAATATGATCATACATACCTCACCTGCTGCAGAACCTCATAACACACACCTCATCTGCTGCAGGACATTATCATATACATCTCAGCTGCTGCAGAACATCATTATGCACCTTTGAGCTACTTCAGAGTCTCATTATACACTCACCGGCCACTTTATTAGGTACACCTGTCCAACTGCTCGTTAACACTTAATTTCTAATCAGCCAATCACATGGCGGCAACTCAGTGCATTTAGGCATGTAGACATGGTCAAGACAATCTCCTGCAGTTCTCCCGAGCATCAGTATGGGGAAGAAAGGTGATTTGAGGCCTTTGAACGTGGCATGGTTGTTGGTGCCAGAAGGGCTGGTCTGAGTATTTCAGAAACTGCTGATCTACTTGGATTTTCACGCACAACCATCTCTAGGGTTTACAGAGAATGGTCCGAAAAAGAAAAAGCATCCAGTGAGCGGCAGTTCTGTGGGCGGAAATGCCTTGTTAATGCCAGAGGTCAGAGGAGAATGGGCAGACTGGTTCGAGCTGATAGAAAGGCAACAGTGACTCAAATCGCCACCCGTTACAACCAAGGTAGGCAGAAGAGCATCTCTGAACTCACAGTACGTCCAACTTTGAGGCAGATGGGCTACAGCAGCAGAAGACCACACCGGGTGCCACTCCTTTCAGCTAAGAACAGGAAACTGAGGCTACAATTTGCACAAGCTCATCGAAATTGGACAGTAGAAGATTGGAAAAACGTTGCCTGGTCTGATGAGTCTCGATTTCTGCTGTGACATTCGGATGGTAGGGTCAGAATTTGGCGTCAACAACATGAAAGCATGGATCCATCCTGCCTTGTATCAGCGGGTCAGCCTGGTGGTGGTGGTGTCATGGTGTGGGGAATATTTTCTTGGCACTCTTTGGGCCCCTTGGTACAACGCCACAGCCTACCTGAGTATTGTTGCTGACCATGTCCATCCCTTTATGAGCACAATGTACCCTATAACATCTGATGGCTACTTTCAGCAGGATAATGCGCCATGTCATAAAGCTGGAATCATCTCAGACTGGTTTCTTGAACATGACAATGAGGTCACTGGACACAAATGGCCTCCACAGTCACCAGATCCCAATCCAATAGAGCATCTTTGGGATGTGGTGGAACGGGAGATTCGCATCATGGATGTGCAGCCGACAAATCTGCGGCAACCGTGTGATGCCATCATGTCAATATGGACCAAAATCTCTGAGGAGCTTCCAGCACCTTGTTGTATCTATGCCACGAAGAATTGAGGCAGTTCTGAAGGCAAAAGGGGGTCCAACCCGTTACTAGCATGGTGTACCTAATAAAGTGGCCGGTGAGTGTACACACCTGAGTCGTGCAGAACCTCATAGTACACACCTCACCTGCTGCTGAACATTATCATATATGTCTCAGCAGCTGCAGAACATCATCATGCACGACTCAGCTGCTACAGAAGCTCAGCCTACATGACTATGAGGCTCATGTTACCACCACTGGTAAGACCTTTAAGTGGACGGGGCTGTGACAACCTGTGAATTGAAGAAGGACACAATGGGGCTCATTTACTAAGGGCTCTGATGCCGCACTTTCGTCTGGTTTCCCAACTTTTTCCACCATGATTTTGGCGCACACGATCAGATTTAGTTGCAATCGCGCCGGCTTTCACGCGACGGAAATTGGGGGCCGCGGTCGTCGGAAAAACCCGACGGATTCGGAAAAAAATGCGGAATTTAAAAATCGAAAAATGTAGCAAAATTAAGCACTTACATACACGGGGAAGAAGAAGGTGAACTCCGGCGGACCTCGGCGCAGCAGCGACACCTGGTGGATATCGGGTGCACGACCTTAGTGAATGGTCGGAAGACCCAAATCCTCGTCGGAGAACGTGCCGCGGGATCGCAACAGGACCGGATAAGTAAATCTTCCCCAATATTTGGTTACTTTGTAACTGTGGTGACATCCTCTGTGCTGTCACTGCATCCATCCACTTATCATTAGGATTCTGGGAGCGCTCCACATCTCATACTCATTCAGGCGCAGCGCACCCGTGTCTGATACCAGGAGGCGAGGAGGGGGGGGGGGCTCCAAATTTATCTTTCCAAAAGGCGACTTCAATTTTATGTCATTTGCCTTTTCTCTGAGCCGCCGGCAGCAGAGATACCAGAGCAGCAGGATGGCCCAAGGCCCCAAAACCTTGTAATCAGAGAGTTACCAAAGGGCTCAGAGACCCTCAATACAAAGGAAAGGTCACCCAGCTTTCCCAGGAACCTGAATGTGAAGTCTACATTAGGAGACCATCAGTGTAGTCCATTACAATAACCTGCAGATGTCAGGAAAGTATATGGTCATCACCCAGCTTTCCCAGAAACAGATGTATGTTACAGGACTCAGGAGGGAGATATCAGGAAGAAGTACTCCAACTCTCCAAAGCTCCTGAATGGCTCCATTTATATATACCCTACTTGATCTGTAGATAGATATCACTGTGTTATCTGTGGTGCTACATAGGACTGCAGGACACATCTACTACATGATCTGTACTCAGAGATATCACTGTTATCTGTGGTGTTACATAGGACTGCAGGACACATCTACTACATGATCTGTACTCAGAGATATCACTGTGTTATCTGTGGTGTTACATAGGACTGCAGGTCACATCTACTACATGATCTGTACTGAGATATCACTGTGTTATCTGTGGTGTTACATAGGACTGCAGGACACATCTACTACATGATCTGTACTCAGAGATATCACTGTTATCTGTGGTGTTACATAGGACTGCAGGACACATCTACTACATGATCTGTACTCAGAGATATCACTGTGTTATCTGTGGTGTTACATAGGACTGCAGGTCACATCTACTACATGATCTGTACTGAGATATCACTGTGTTATCTGAGGTGTTACATAGGACTGCAGGACACATCTACTACATGATCTGTACTCAGAGATATCACTGTTATCTGTGGTGTTACATAGGACTGCAGGACACATCTACTACATGATCTGTACTCAGAGATATCACTGTGTTATCTGTGGTGTTACATAGGACTGCAGGTCACATCTACTACATGATCTGTACTGAGATATCACTGTGTTATCTGTGGTGTTACATAGGACTGCAGGACACATCTACTACATGATCTGTACTCAGAGAGATATCACCGTGTTATCTGTGGTGTTACATAGGACTGCAGGTCACATCTACTACATGATCTGTACTCATAGAGATATCACTGTGTTATCTGTGGTGTTACATAGGACTGCAGGACACATCTACTACATGAACTGTACTCAGAGATATCACTGTGTTATCTGTGGTGTTACATAGGACTGCAGGTCACATCTACTACATGATCTGTACTCAGAGAGATATCACTGTGTTATCTGTGGTGTTACATAGGACTGCAGAACACATCTACTACATGATCTGTACTCAGAGATATCACTGTGTTATCTGTGGTGTTACATGGGACTGCAGGACACATCTACTACATGATCTGTACTCAGAGAGATATCACTGTGTTATCTGTGGTGTTACATAGGACTGCAGGGCACATCTACTACATGATCTGTACTCAGAGATATCACTGTGTTATCTGTGGTGTTACATGGGACTGCAGGACACATCCATACCTCCCAACATTTGGGAAAAGGAAAGAGGGACAAAATGGCGGCACGCGTAGCGTGCCGCGGCGATCCCCCTAAGCCACACCCCCAATCACTCCCTGGCCACGCCCCAAATTTTAGCCATATTAAAAATAATAAAAATCATAATTTAAAAAAAAAAAAAATAAAAATATTATCCTCATTGGGATTTGAACCCAGAACCTGCAGTGTCCATGTACAATAATAACACAGCGCCTCAACCAACTGAGCTATAACCTCAGTGATTAACAAGTAGAGAATTTTGGTAACTAAGAACTATATACTGCCTCGGTATATAGGGAGGGATCTTCTCAGATTATTGTAATTATTGAGACTATTATTATTATTATTATTATTATTATTATTGAGATGATTATTATTATTTTTACCATTATTAATAATCATCTCCATAATAATAAAATTTATAATAATAATAATAGTCTCAATAATTACAATAATAATCTCTGAGAAGATCCCTCACTATATATCAGTGCATTAGTCTGTATCACAATGTAACACTGGCTGATAACATGTCTTACTTACCAGAAATCCTCAGCTCTGTATCACTGGGCTTATAGCTCAGTTAGTTAGGCTCCTGTCTATGGTGCAGAGGGTCCCAGGTTCGAATCTCAGCCTGGGCAAAACTTTATTTAATTTAATTATATAAAGAGCTTGTGTCTGGGGAAGCCCTGGAGACCATATATGGACAGATAGAGATCTGAGCTGATGACGTGGTCCCTGCTCTCTCCACTAAGCCGACACTTCTCTGAAAAGGATTCCCTGCCCGATGTCTGCTCTGGAGAACCCTAGGAGATGCAGTGACCATATATGGACAGATCTGAAGCTGATGACGTGGTCCCTGCTCTGCGCTAAGCCCGACACTTCTCTGAAAAGGATTCCCTCCCGATGTCTGTAGAAGCCATTCTGTACTGTGAGTTCAGACTTTCAAAGTATTTACTATGCGGACACAGCAGCGGGACACAGCGGGACCTGGGGGGAGAATCCGTGACAATATCATAGCTGCCCGTGACGCGGGGCAGGGGTACGAAAAACGGGAAAGTCCCGTCAAAATCGGGACGGTTGGGAGCTATGCACATCTACTACATGATCTGTACTCAGAGATATCACTGTGTTATCTGTGCTGTTACATAGGACTGCAGGACACATCTACTACATGATCTGTACTCAGAGAGATATCACTGTGTTATCTGTGGTGTTACATAGGACTGCAGGACACATCTACTACATGATCTGTACTCAGAGATATCACTGTGTTATCTGTGGTGTTACATAGGACTGCAGGACACATCTACTACATGATCTGTACTCAGAGAGATATCACTGTGTTATCTGTGGTGTTACATAGGACTGCAGGACACATCTACTACATGATCTGTACTCAGAGAGATATCACTGTGTTATCTGTGGTGTTACATAGGACTGCAGGACACATCTACTACATGATCTGTACTCAGAGATATCACTGTGTTATCTGTGGTGTTACATAGGACTGCAGGACACATCTACTACATGATCTGTACTCAGAGAGATATCACTGTGTTATCTGTGGTGTTACATAGGACTGCAGGACACAACTACTACATGATCTGTACTCAGAGATATCACTGTGTTATATGTGGTGTTACATAGGACTGCAGGACACATCTACTACATGATCTGTACTCAGAGAGATATCACTGTGTTATCTGTGGTGTTACATAGGACTGCAGGTCACATCTACTACATGATCTGTACTCAGAGATATCACTGTGTTATCTGTGGTGTTACATAGGACTGCAGGACACATCTACTACATGATCTGTACTCAGAGATATCACTGTGTTATCTGTGGTGTTACATAGGACTGCAGGACACATCTACTACATGATATGTACTCAGAGATATCACTGTGTTATCTGTGGTGTTACATGGGACTGCAGGACACATCTACTACATGATCTGTACTCAGAGATATCACTGTGTTATCTGTGGTGTTACATAGGACTGCAGGACACATCTACTACATGATCTGTACTCAGAGAGATATCACTGTGTTATCTGTGGTGTTACATAGGACTGCAGGACACATCTACTACATGATCTGTACTCAGAGAGATATCACTGTGTTATCTGTGGTGTTACATAGGACTGCAGGACACATCTACTACATGATCTGTACTCAGAGAGATATCACTGTGTTATCTGTGGTGTTACATAGGACTGCAGGACACATCTACTACATGATCTGTACTCAGAGATATCACTGTGTTATCTGTGGTGTTACATGGGACTGCAGGTGACATCTCTCAGCCTCTCTTTGGGGTCACCAGTCTTCCTCTGTGTGAGCTTCCTCCCCTGTGGTCAGTGAAGTGGTGGCTCTCAGTGAATGTCACATGCAGTTGCAGTCATGCTGCAGGATTTGGCTGTGGAGTGAGCAGGCCGAGCAGGTGAACTCTCCTTAATCTGACTGAGACGTCACCTTCGGCAAGATCAAGAAAGTTTACAAGTTCCTTGAACTGGTAAAAACTTTGCGCTAAAAAAATTTGTAAAAAAAAAAGAATCTGCCAGATGATATTTAATGGGTCATTGACTTATTCATTGCGCTGGGAGTTAAATGAGAAGATAAATTACAAAATATTTTTCAACAACTTTTAGAATGCTCAGCTTGATTTGAACACATCTGTTTTACTCCACTCACATCCAAAGCTGCATCTATTATCATGTAGGTTCCTAGTCATGTTAGTTTCTGCTGTACCTGGAATATGTCTTTGCCAGACATGATCAATCTGATTGGTGCTAATAGAGAGGATGTCTGCTGACCTCTGTAGGTAGCTCTAGGGTACTGCACCTTCTCTTCCTTCACCAGTGCTAATAAATCTCAAGCATCATACATTGGGCCACATTTATCACTCGTTTTTTCTGTTGTTTTTGCGCCTTTTCATTCAGGCGCACCGTTTTTGTGCCATTTTTGCGATTAAACACCAAACTAGCTGCGCAGCAAAAATAAGCAGCTTTCCCTCATCTATCTTACCAATCCAGATGTTTTGCTGCGCCTAATGATATTCATCACTTGCAACTTTTCATTTAGGCGCAAAAACAAGCCAGCACGAAGGTGGCGTTATCTGAGAAGAAAGCACTGAGCCCCTTTGCAGAACAGCTCATTTCTAGCAGCAGAGCTCAGCCAGACACTGGAACATATAATAGATACATTAGATACATTACAGACACTAGTACAGATAATACAGACATGAGATGCTCTGCAGACAGGAGCTGCAGACTCTATTTACAGTTCATCACCTTCTATTTACAAAACATTCAGCAAAATCCTGAGCTCAAAGCAAGAGAAGAGAACTTTGCAGAATGTTGCAGATACTACAGACAAGTGTCCCCCATGTAATTCTGCACAGTATCACCAGTGTGTCTGAGGGGGATATTGTGCAGAATTACAGGGGTGCAGCAGGAGACCAGCACTGGGGGATCCCCTCCAGGAGAAGCCCCTGCTGAGGAGGTCACTGGGTGCAGGGTGTCACACACCTGGGTGCTGCTGTGAGTGTTATCTTCATTCTGGGCTGTGGGAGAAGCAGAGAGGAGCTTGTAGCAGGATCACATGTAAGTGCCCGAATCTAACATTGCGCCTAAACTGCGCCTAAACTGTGTTAAAGTAAAGTGATTAATAAGAGGCAGAAAATATACTTATCACAGAGGTTTGTAGCTTGTGATAATTCTGGCAAAACTACACTTAGGCGCACAAAAGTGATAAATGTGGCCCTTTGTATATATTATAATGTGAATTTTTGGACACTCCCACCGGGGGATATATATGACTGCGTATTTGTAAGCACACATTGCTTGAGAAAGGTGGTAACACACCGAAGCGTCGCTGGTTTTGGATTAAACCCTTCCTGTCTTCACTTTTGAATTTGGAGTGCTGCCTCATTTTTTGGTTGATATAGATAGAGAGATAGATAGATAGATAGATAGATAGACATGAGATAGATAGATAGATAGATAGATAGATAGACATGAGATAGATAGATAGATAGATAGATAGATAGATAGATAGATAGATAGATAGATAGATATATATGAGATAGATATGGGATAGATAGATAGATAGATAGATAGATAGATAGATAGATAGATAGATAGATAGATATGAGATAGATAGATAGATAGATGATAGATAGATGATAGATAGATAGATAGATAGATAGATAGATAGATAGATAGGAGATAGATAGATAGATAGATAGATAGATAGATAGATAGATAGATAGATATGAGATAGATAGATATGGGATAGATAGATAGATAGATAGGAGATAGATAGATAGATAGATAGATAGATAGATAGATAGATAGATAGATATGAGATAGATATGAGATAGATAGATAGATAGATAGATAGATAGATAGATAGATAGATATGAGATAGATAGATAGATAGATATGAGATAGATAGATAGATAGATAGGAGATAGATAGATAGATAGATATGAGATAGATAGATAGATAGATAGATAGATATGAGATAGATAGATAGATAGATAGATAGATAGATAGATAGATAGATAGATAGATAGATAGATAGCTGTTCCTGCACATCTCACAGGTCATAGTAGATGTTCTTCCCGCCTTACACTACATTAGATCTTGGCTTAGTGTCTGGTCTCCGCTTGTTACTATATCCATGAAGCTGCTGCAGAATCTGATCAGTGTTTGTTCTGTACTGATCCTGGGTGAGATTTCTACAGATAAATCTGGATCTGACACGTGAGCGGCTGATGATGAGTCTTACTTTATAAAGCCCATTACGCGATAGAGAGTTATTGATTGATCGGTTTCTTTGATCCGGCTGATGCGGACGTTGTCTCTGGATAATTTATGGGAATATTCATGAGAGACATAAATGTTTGATGGTTTTATTAAGAGAAAATCAATTCATTCATTACAGTGAACCTGTGTGGGTGTCAATATCAAGACGGATCATCAGTCACATGTATAATGAGCGCAGCAGCGAATCTTATTTCTGCCCACACTGATATTACAGATCTGGGTGTCACCTTTAACACAAACGCTTTCACATAGAGGATGTTATGTGATAGATACATAGACAGACAGATATGTATTCATGGTATTTTTGACCTATTTTGTGCCATAACTGCAACGTGCGGCCATTGCTTTTACCTTTTTGAGCACCATTTGGCAAAAAAAACACTCCACTCCATCGCTGGTGTAGGGGGCTGGGGATGTGTTGCGCCAAACATTGTGACTTTTTTTATAAAGTCGCAAAAATAACGAGAGGTTAAACACAAGGTAAAAGTGAGATTAAACTTGAGCTTAGATACAATATACAAGACAAAACTCTATATAAAAAAAATACAGACGCAAAGTTAAAATGATAAATTTCCTGCGGCCAATGACACAATGAGGCTTATTTACTAAGGGTCCCGCCAACGCATTTCAGTTGGGTTTTCCGACATTTTCAGGGATGGTGCCGCCAGGACTGGCATTTAGAAGGGGATTGTGTCGCACGCGATCGGATTTTGGCGCATCGGCGCCGGTTTTCATGCGACAGAAATCGGGGGGCGGGCCGTCTGACGATCCGACTGATTCGGACTAAGTGCGGGATTTAACATTTAAATTGTGTCACAAGATCAAGCACTTACATGCACCAGGAAGAGGAAGGTGAACTCCGGCGGACCTGAGCAGGGAAGCGACACATGCAGGATATCGGGCGCACAATCTTTTGAATAGCGGCAGATGTGCATTCCGGTCGGCATTGCACTTTTGGGGATCGAGCTGGACAGGTAAGTAAATGTGCCCTAATGTGCGCTCCCCGAACTGTGACCAGGCACTAAAAATATAGGAGATGACGCTTCTCTATGGAGTGGGGAGTCCCATCTGACCGCCGCATACATTGTATACATGAGGCCTTAGACATTTGTAAACTTAAATATCCTGACAAAACCTCCACCACCACCACTATCACTATCCCTGCCACTACTTCACCTTCATCAACCTCACTCCACCCATCACCCACACTCCACCCATCACACCCACCACACACCCCATGTCACTCTATCCCCCACTCCTCCACCACCACTTCCCCACCACTAGCTCCACCATCATCACTATCACTACCACCCAACTACCACCACCATCATCACTATCACTATCCCCACCACTACCTCCACCGTCATCACTATCCCCACCACTACCTCCACCATCATCATTATCACTATCCCCACCACTACCTCCACCATCATCACTATCACTATCCCCACCACTACCTCCACCATCATCACTATCACTATCCCCACCACTACCTCCACCATCATCACTACCTCCACCATCCCCACCACTACCTCCACCATCATCACTATCACTATCCCCACCACTACCTCCACCATCATCATTATCACTATCCCCACCACTACCTCCACCATCATCATTATCACTATCCCCACCACTACCTCCACCATCATCACTATCACTATCCCCACCACTACCTCCACCATCATCACTACCTCCACCATCCCCACCACTACCTCCACCATCATCACTATCACTATCCCCACCACTACCTCCACCATCATCACTATCACTATCCCCACCACTACCTCCACCATCATCACTATCACTATCCCCACCACTACCTCCACCATCATCACTATCACTATCCCCACCACTACCTCCACCATCATCACTATCCCCACCACTACCTCCACCATCATCATTATCACTATCCCCACCACTACCTCCACCATCATCACTGTCACTATCCCCACCACTACCTCCACCATCATCACTATCACTATCCCCACCACTACCTCCACCATCATCACTATCACTATCCCCACCACTACCTCCACCATCATCACTACCTCCACTATCCCCACCACTACCTCCACCATCATCACTGTCACTATCCCCACCACTACCTCCACCATCATCACTATCACTATCCCCACCACTACCTCCACCATCATCATTATCACTATCCCCACCACTACCTCCACCATCATCACTATCACTATCCCCACCACTACCTCCACCATCATCACTATCACTATCCCCACCACTACCTCCACCATCATCACTACCTCCACCATCCCCACCACTACCTCCACCATCACCACTATCACTATCACCACACCCCTCTATTCGTTCACTACCCTCCCCCCCCCCCCCTTCTTCTTCCGTCCCCCTCTCTCTCTCCCTCCCGTAGATCCCATCACCTCTCATACCCACCACTACCTCCACCATCCTCACTCCCTCTCCAATCCAACTCACACTATCCCCCCCCCCCTCCCCCATCCTCCCTCCCCTCCCCACCACTCCTCCACCCTCATCACTATCACTATCCCCACCACTACCTCCACCATCATCACTATCACTATCCCCACCACTACCTCCACCATCATCACTATCACTATCCCCACCACTACCTCCACCATCATCATTATCACTATCCCCACCACTACCTCCACCATCATCACTATCACTATCCCCACCACTACCTCCACCATCATCACTATCCCCACCACTACCTCCACCATCATCACTATCACTATCCCCACCACTACCTCCACCATCATCATTATCACTATCCCCACCACTACCTCCACCATCATCATTATCACTATCCCCACCACTACCTCCACCATCATCATTATCACTATCCCCACCACTACCTCCACCATCATCACTACCTCCACCATCCCCACCACTACCTCCACCATCATCACTATCACTATCCCCACCACTACCTCCACCATCATCACTATCACTATCCCCACCACTACCTCCACCATCATCACTATCACTATCCCCACCACTACCTCCACCATCATCACTATCCCCACCACTACCTCCACCATCATCATTATCACTATCCCCACCACTACCTCCACCATCATCACTGTCACTATCCCCACCACTACCTCCACCATCATCACTATCACTATCCCCACCACTACCTCCACCATCATCACTATCACTATCCCCACCACTACCTCCACCATCATCACTACCTCCACTATCCCCACCACTACCTCCACCATCATCACTGTCACTATCCCCACCACTACCTCCACCATCATCACTATCACTATCCCCACCACTACCTCCACCATCATCATTATCACTATCCCCACCACTACCTCCACCATCATCACTATCACTATCCCCACCACTACCTCCACCATCATCACTATCACTATCCCCACCACTACCTCCACCATCATCACTACCTCCACCATCCCCACCACTACCTCCACCATCACCACTATCACTATCCCCACCACTACCTCCACCATCATCATTATCACTATCCCCACCACTACCTCCACCATCATCACTATCACTATCCCCACCACTACCTCCACCATCATCACTATCACTATCCCCACCACTACCTCCACCATCATCACTATCACTATCCCCACCACTACCTCCACCATCATCACTATCACTATCCCCACCACTACCTCCACCATCATCACTATCACTATCCCCACCACTACCTCCACCATCATCATTATCACTATCCCCACCACTACCTCCACCATCATCACTATCACTATCCCCACCACTACCTCCACCATCATCACTATCACTATCCCCACCACTACCTCCACCATCCCCACCACTACCTCCACCATCATCACTATCACTATCCCCACCACTACCTCCACCATCACCACTATCACTATCCCCACCACTACCTCCACCATCATCATTATCACTATCCCCACCACTACCTCCACCATCATCACTATCCCCACCACTACCTCCACCATCATCACTATCACTATCCCCACCACTACCTCCACCATCATCACTATCACTATCCCCACCACTACCTCCACCATCATCACTATCACTATCCCCACCACTACCTCCACCATCATCACTATCACTATCCCCACCACTACCTCCACCATCATCACTATCACTATCCCCACCACTACCTCCACCATCATCACTATCACTATCCCCACCACTACCTCCACCATCATCACTACCTCCACCATCCCCACCACTACCTCCACCATCACCACTATCACTATCCCCACCACTAACTCCACCATCATCACTACCTTCACCATCATTATTAGTATCTCTACCACTACCTCCATTGTCATCACTACCTCCTCCATCCCCACTATCACAATTCCCACCACTACCTCCACCATCATCACTATCACTATCCCCACCACTACCTCCACCATCATCACTATCCCCACCACTACCTCCACCATCATCACTATCCCTGCGATCATCGCTCTCCAGACCACTACCTCCACCATCATCACTATCACTATCCCCACCACTACCTCCACCATCATCACTATCACTATCCCCACCACTACCTCCACCATCATCACTATCACTATCCCCACCACTACCTCCACCATCATCACTATCACTATCCCCACCACTACCTCCACCATCATCACTATCACTATCCCCACCACTACCTCCACCATCATCACTACCTCCACCATCCCCACCACTACCTCCACCATCCCCACCACTATCTCCACCATCATCACTATCACTATCCCCACCACTACCTCCACCATCATCACTATCACTATCCCCACCACTACCTCCACCATCCCCACCACTATCTCCACCATCATCACTATCACTATCCCCACCACTACCTCCACCATCATCACTATCACTATCCCCACCACTACCTCCACGATCATCACTATCACTGTCACCACTACTACCTCCACCATCATCACTATCACTATCCCCACCACTACCTCCACCATCATCACTATCACTATCCCCACCACTACCTCCACCATCCACACCATCACAACCCCAACACGTCCTCCACCATCATCACCACCTCCACCACTTTCACTATCCCCACCACTACCTCCACCATCATCACTATCACTATCCCCACCACTACCTCCACCATCATCATTATCACTATCCCCACCACTACCTCCACCATCATCACTATCACTATCCCCACCACTACCTCCACCATCATCACTACCTCCACCATCCCCACCACTACCTCCACCATCCCCACCACTATCTCCACCATCATCACTATCACTATCCCCACCACTACCTCCACGATCATCACTATCACTATCCCCACCACTACCTCCACGATCATCACTATCACTATCACCACTACTACCTCCACCATCATCACTATCACTATCCCCACCACTACCTCCACCATCATCACTATCACTATCCCCACCACTACCTCCACCATCATCACTATCACTATCCCCACCACTACCTCCACCATCATCACTACCTCCACCATCCACACCATCACCACCCCACCATACCAACACCTCCACCATCACACCATCCACACCATCACCACCCCACCATACCAACACCTCCACCATCATCACTATCACTATCCCCACCACTACCTCCACCATCATCACTACCTTCACCATCATTATTACTATCTCTACCACTACCTCCATTGTCATCACTACCTCCTCCATCCCCACTATCACAATTCCCACCACTACCTCCACCATCATCACTATCCCTACGATCATCGCTCTCCAGAGCACTACCTCCTCTATCATCACTATCCCCACCACCAGTGGCGTAACTAGGGGCTGGTGGGCCCCAGTACAAAGTCTGTGCCAGGCCCCCGGACTATAATGTATGGTGTATAGTAATAGTCCTCATATGGGACATCATAAGGGCCCCCTAAACCTCCTGGGCCCAGGTGCGATCGCAACCTCTGCACACCCTAACGTTACGCCTAACGTCTCCACCATCATCACTATCAATATCCCCACCTCTACTTCCACCATCACCACTACCCCTACCATCATCACTATCCAAACCACTACCTCCACTATCATCACTATCAATATCCCCACCACTACCGCCGCCATCATCACTATCCACACCTCTACCATCATCACTATCCCCACTACTACCTCCACCATCACCACTACCTCCACCATCATCACTATCCTCACTACTACCTCCACCATCACCACTACCTCCACCATCATCACTATCCTCACTACTACCTCCACCATCACCACTACCTCCACCATCAAGATCCCTGCCAACGCTTCCACCATTACAACCAAAACCCTTATCACCACCGCCACCACTACCTCCTCCGTTGTCACCACCACCATACAATGGGCCTCTTCCTAGCTGCAGGGGAACTTATGAGCCTCTTCTATTGGAGCCTCTGATTAAAGGGATCAAATGAAGATTACAACAATTTTACTTTAGAACAAGAGTCCAATTTCAGTCTTGATGTTTTTCAATAATTCTGGTGAAATTTTGTGCCTCTTCTGTGGTGTGTTGAGTGGATCTCAGACTCTGGGTGTCACGGTGCTCCGTCACATAGGGGCTTCTGGGTAATTTCTCTCTCATTTGCACTTGGCACAAGTCGTGATCCATCTTCTTCTCCAGCTGCAGGAGACATGACGACTTGTTACAGTGTCGATAGGGCACTCCAGAAAATGAACACTTCAAGACGCGATGACTTTTCTTAGGACCAATCTAACATTTTCCGCTGACCTTTAAGGCGCACGCTGATATTCCGCTGTATTTATTTTCTTGCCTTGGTAAATTAGAACCAACAGTGAGATGTCATAAAGAGCTATGGAGATATTACAGAAAATCGCAGTTTTTGTTTGAAATTGGCCGCTTTGAGCGCCGGATAATTACCACCTTAGTCTTAACAAGATCATGGAGCATTGAATCGGCTAATGACTGCAAAACCCAGTTTCAGACGCAGATCTTTTCTGAGCTCCTGGTGCTTATGACTGTACATTTGTGGCACAGCGAGGGCTCCGCTCAAACGCTTGCACTTGGCATCTGCTACACTTTATGACATTACAGTAAAATGTATGTGGGGTGCGCCTACAAAAGTCCTCTAACCAGCGATGCTCAGATGTGATGAGACTGGCACCAGCTGCACTGGGGTGAGGAGTCCATGGCATCTCCTTACTATTCACTCTGGACGGCTGTAAGGTGGTTTGGTCTAAACTGGTCACATTATCAAATAGTGGAATGGTCCCCAATGTGCTGAAGTGTAGTAAAGGAAGACCTGAAACTTCACACTCCATACAGAACATGTCTGAGTTCAGCATGAGCACTCTGATCCGTCTGTGACTATAACCCCATTACACAGCGAGCGGCCATGTCCTGTGTGTCCTGACACCTTTCTATCATAGCCAGCAGTGGTCAGGGGTCAGCATGGGTGCTCTGACCCCTCTGTGACCACCCCCCCCATACACAGGGAGCTGCCATGTCCTGTGTGTCCTGACACCTTTCTATCATAGCCAGCAGTGGTCAGGGGTCAGCATGGGCGCTCTGACCCCTCTGTGACTACAACCCCCATACACAGCGAGCTGCCATGTCCTGTGTGTCCTGACACCTTTCTATCATAGCCAGCAGTGGTCAGGGGTCAGCATGGGCACTCTGACCCCTCTGTGACTACAACCCCCATACACAGCGAGCTGCCATGTCCTGTGTGTCCTGACACCTTTCTATCATAGCCAGCAGTGGTCATGGGGTCAGCATGGGCGCTCTGACCCCTCTGTGACTACACCCCCCATACAAAGTGAGCTGCCATGTCCTGTGTGTCCTGACACCTTTCTATCATAGCCAGCAGTGGTCAGGGGTCAGCATGGGTGCTCTGACCCCTCTGTGACTCCTCCCCCATACACAGTGAGCTGCCATGTCCTGTGTATCCTGACACCTTTCTATCATAGCCAGCAGTGGTCAGGGGTCAGCATGGGTGCTCTGACCCCTCTGTGACTACACCCCCCATACACAGCGAGCTGCCATGTCCTGTGTGTCCTGACACCTTTCTATCATAGCCAGCAGTGGTCAGGGGTCAGCATGGGCGCTCTGACCCCTCTGTGACTACACCTCCCATACACAGCGAGCCGCCATGTCCTGTGTGTCCTGATACCTTTCTATCATAGCCAGCAGTGGTCAGGGGTCAGCATGGGCGCTCTGACCCCTCTGTGACTACACCCCCCATACACAGCGAGCTGCCATGCCCTGTGTGTCCTGACACCTTTCTATCATACCCAGCAGTGGTCATGGGTCAGCATGGGCTCTCTGACCTCTCTGTGACTACACCCCCCATACACAGCGAGCTGCCATGTCCTGTGTGTCCTGACACCTTTCTATCATAGCCAGCAGTGGTCAGGGGTCAGCATGGGCGCTCTGACCCCTCTGTGACTACTTCCTCCATATACAGCGAGATGCTATGTCCTGTGTGTCCTGACACCTTTCTATCATAGCCAGCAGTGGTCAGGGGTCAGCATGGGTGCTCTGACCCCTTTGTGACTACACCCCCCATACACAGCGAGCTGCCTTGTCCTGTGTGTCCTGACACCTTTCTATCATAGCCAGCAGTGGTCAGGGGTCAGCATGGGCGGTCTGACCCCTCTGTGACTATACCTACCCATACACAGCGTGCTGCCATGTCCTGTGTGTCTTGACACCTTTCTATTATAGCCAGCAGTGGTCAGGGGTCAGCATAGGCGCTCTGATCCCTCTTTGACTACTTCCCCCATACACAGCGAGCTGCCATGTCCTGTGTGTCCTGACACCTTTCTATCATAGCCAGCAGTGGTCAGGGGTCAGCATGGGCACTCTGACCCTCTGTGGCTACACCCCCCATACACAGCGAGCTGCCATGTCCTGTGTGTCCTGATACCTTTCTATCATAGCCAGCAGTGGTCAGGGGTCAGCATGGGCACTCTGACCCCTCTGTGACTACTTCCTCCATAAACAGCGAGATGCCATGTCCTGTGTGTCCTGACACCTTTCTATCATAGCCAGCAGTGGTCAGGGGTCAGCATGGGTGCTTTGACCCCTCTGTGACTACACCCCTCATACACAGGGAGCTGCCATGCCCTGTGTGTCCTGACACCTTTCTATCATAGCCAGCAGTGGTCAAGGGTCAGCATGGGTGCTCTGACCCCTCTGTGACTACATCCCCAATACACAGCGAGATGCCATGTCCTGTGTCCTGACACCTTTCTATCATAGCCAGCAGTGGTCAGGGGTCAGCATGGGCTCTCTGACTCCTCTGTGACTACATCCCCCATACACAGCGAGCTGCCATGTCCTGTGTGTCCTGACACCTTTCTATCATAGCCAGCAGTGGTCAGGGGTCGGCATGGGCGCTCTGTCCCCTCAGTGACTACACCCCCCATACACAGCGAGCTGCCATGTCCTGTGTGTCCTGACACCTTTCTATCATAGCCAGCAGTGGTCAGGGGTCGGCATGGGCGCTCTGTCCCCTCTGTGACTACACCCCCCATACACAGTGAGCTGCCATGTCCTGTGTATCCTGACACCCTTCTATCATAGCCAGCAGTGGTCAGGGGTCAGCATGGGCGCTCTGACCCCTCTGTGACTACACCCCCCATACACAGCGAGCTGCCATGTCCTGTGTGTCCTGACACCTTTCTATCATAGCCAGCAGTGGTCAGGGGTCAGCACGGGCTCTCTGACCCCTCTGTGACTACACCCCCCATACACAGCGAGCTGCCATGTCCTGTGTCCTGACACCTTTTTATCATAGCCAGCAGTGGTCAGGGGTCAGCATGGGCGCTCTGTCCCCTCTGTGACTACACCCCCCATACCCCAGAAAACTGTGGCACAATCATAAACAAAAAAAATCTATGGTCCTAATAGCTAAAAATAGGGCACATTTCAAGGGGTTAACACATGTCATGGTGTCACTTGATGCCAGGTGTCATGGCCGCTTCTTCCACATGTTGTATGGAGGTTCTAGACTCCAGGCCTATATACGGGGGAGGAGGTTGTAAATATTCTGTGTAAACATTTATTAAACATACTTTAAAGAGACAGCAACATTTTATCTGCAGCTCAGCGGGAGGGGTATAATTAGGTGTTACACAGAGCTCCTCCTAGTGGTGGCAAGATGTCAAGGTAATTTGATCTCTTTATAATAAAGATATATAATCAAACCCGAAACTAAGTTATCAAGACGTCATTGTTAAAAAACATATACAATCAAACATAGAAGAGGCATCCACATCCAGTTTCTGGTCTCTCTTAATGGTTTGTTGGCCTTTTTACTAAGGGGCGATTAGGATGACTACAATCTATAAAAGCTGTAAAAACAGAAATAATGGACATCATAATAAACAGAAACAACAGAAATTGTTACAAAGTAAATCTGTATAAACAGGGTCCAAAGGTGAAAAATTCCTTTAATAATTCACATGTTTATAGGGGAATACATAATTAATGTAAATCACACGGACACGGCGTGAGTCATCCGCCATCTTCTTACTGGAATAAGAGTAAAAAATTATTCTATACCATCAGACAAGAAAATCTGCAATCCCATAATCTGTGTCACTTAACCCTTTGTAGACCTTATCTCCTATTCCTAGAAAGTAATGGGGGAGGTGCGCTGCTTCTATGCAACAGAAATGGGGGGGCGGCCATCGGATGATCTGACGGATTCGGACTGAGTACAGGATTTAACATTCAAATTGTGTTGCATCAAATGCACTTACAGGCACCAGGGAGAAGAAGGTGAACTCCGGAGGACCTGAGCGGGGAAGCGACACATGCAGGATATCGGGCGCACGATCTTAGTGAATCGCGGCACAGGGCATTATACACGGACAATGCACTTTCGGTGAACTCAGTCAGGTGAGTAAATGTGCCCCTATGTGTCATCACGTCTTTTCTTCCACAAATAGCGCCATTCCTGTCCACAGGTTATATGTGGTATTGCAGCTCAGTGTTATTAACATCTATTAAGCTGCAATACCACACACCACCTGTGGATAGATGTGGTGCTCTTTTTATAACATAGCAGCCATGTTTTCCTAATCCTAAACAACTCCTTCCGACCTTATTCAGACTAGACAGATCGAGGCAGATTTACTGATTTACAGAGGCGGGTTCTCTGACGCTGATTCGGGTCCAGCCGGGATTCACTAAGGTCCCTGCGCCGATATCCACTAGGTGTCGCTGCTGCTGCCCCGAGGTCCGCTGGAGTTCACCTTCTATTTCTCGGTGCAGGTAAGTGCGTGTCAAGCGACACTTTTTTTAAAAAAATACCACGTTTTTTCCGAATCCGTTGGGTTTTCCGACGGTCACGCCATCAATTTCCGTTGCATGCATGATGGCGCCGAAGTGCCACAATCCGATCGCGTGCTCCAAAAACCCGGGGCAATTCAGCGCAAGTCGGAAAAATTCGGGAAACCCGACGAAAAAAAAGCGATTCAGGCCCTTAGTAAATAACCCCCATTGTGTAATGAATATCATAACAATTGAGTTCTATGCAGCGTTAACACCATATTCCTTGTCCCCTCCTACCTCCTCATATAACGCCAGCACGGAGTCATGGGAAGCGGATTCATCGGCCATGATGTAACTCACAAGAGATATCAGAAGTGAATCATATCTGCTGCCTTGTTCAGTACAGGGCAATAACCAGAAGTAATTAGAAGGTGACATTACATGATCCTTCCAAAGTGACCCTCATGGCCAGTCCTACAGTGCACTGAGCCTCAAGGCCACTCCCATAGTGCGCTGAACCTTGTGGCCACTCCCATAGTGCGCTGAACCTTGTGGCCACTCCCATAGTGCGCTGAACCTTGTGGCCACTCCCATAGTGCGCTGAACCTTGTGGCTATTCCCACAGCGCACTGCCGATCCTGCACTGTGCCGACAAGACAAATGTGCACCTTATTCCGAGTTTGGGCCACATTTAATACAACGACTCGGCAGAGCACCAGATAATGGAGCCCGGGCCCCAGTATCCAGTAATGTGCCCTGTACAGGAGGGAGGACACTGCACTTACTGTCTCACTCCATTTCTTTTTCTTCATTAATGTTACATAGGAGATCCTCCTGTCAGTACGATGAGCGAGCGCTCTACTGTATATATCCCCCTCCCTCCCTCATCTAAGATATCGGTATATTACACAACGCTGTAAATCTTGTAGAATCAACCACAAATAAGCTGGAAGACGCAGCATCAGGAACAGAACAATGTGGGGATCATCATGTGTACAAACATTTTAACTATCAAACCATGTATTTCATGTGTCATGTGTGTTTCGTATGTTTCGTATGTCTTGTGTGTGTCGCAGGGTCGTGGTTTTCTTTTTTCTGCCTCCATGGACTTCTACTCCTCTCCATCCTCCATTGAGGTTGCTGTGATTTCATGTGATCACATACATGGTGTACAGTTTGCTATTCTTAGAAAGCTGAAGGACCTGTGATGATGTCACTGGTCACATGTCATGAAGGTAACACAAGGCACCGTGTAAAAAAAGTGACACAATATTTCCCATCTGTACATAAAGTTTTTTATGTCTGTAGTTGAACATTAGCAGACGGTCCCTAAGTAAAAGGAGGCATAGCAGGGATTTGAAGAGACAAAGAGCTGTCAGTCACAATAATGGGGCGTGGTTCACTACCAGCCTGAGAGAGAGAGAAGAGTCACAAACACCAGACATGAGTCAGAAAAGTGAATTTGCATATCAGAAAAACGTCGGTAATTAAGATACAGAGCTTCACTGGAAGCTAATTTTAGGTGATATGGGGAGCACTTGTAACCCTTTATCAGCAGGCATTGTTAGGGGGGCAAAATCTGGTGACAGGTTCTCTTAAAACAAAACACAAAAATAAAAGTAATAAAAAGCTTCAAGTAAAATGAATAATTTTATAATTGCAAATGAACACGGCTTGAACTTTGTGTCCCATTCCTTTTATGACCTCAGCACCGAGTGATTATAGAATAAATATATAGACCGGTTTCCCATGTGGACGTCCACCATGTCGCCCCCCCCCCCCCGGTGCCATAGTTATAATTTCGAGGGTGAAATCCTCTTCCTCCTCTGGTCAATCCCAGACCTTAATGAGGAGTAATGAATATTTCCACCTGTGGTTGATGGCTGCATTGTCAGTCGTTATGATCAGCCGCTCTCTAATAATGATCACACTCGTTAGCTCGGTTAATATTAGTGGGTAGACCCGGGGCGGCACACTGCTCTCTCCAGTAACACTGGGATGCATGGAGTCTGGTTACTGGAAGCATCTTGCCGGCTTTATGTGCGTTCAGAGGCTTTAATTAGTTTTAGCTCCTAATTTCCTGCTGATTATGAGACATAAAAGTCAATAATTAGGTAAATTAATAGAATCATATGTAAATAATATGACTCTATGGCGGTATACAGTATAATACAGGGGGAATTATCATACAATATACAGGGTAGGGCCCCTATAACAACACTTTAAGGAGAATATAACACCCAGAATACACAACGCAGCAATTTTCCCCTCCACAAATTCTATGAATCATTTTACACTGATTCTGCTGCCGCTGGAATATTTGCTCCACTTACAAAATTCCAGAGCGATCAAAACAAATTCCAACAAAGAATAAGTGGAGCCGCATCCATTATAGGATGCAAAGAGCAATGGCGGATCCTCATAGAAGCAGCATGGTCGGGCGCCCGGAGCCTATATGAAGATCCGCCATCAGTCTTATAAATAAAAAAAATCTATACTCACCTTCTGGCTTCTTCACTCCGGCCCTGCGGCTCCATGTTCTCCTCTTCCTTCCCGGTCCCCATACACTATGACGTGGCGATGACGTGGTGAGAAGACAAAGCTTCAATGAGAAGATGGAGCAGCCGGTGGTAAGTACAGGCAGTCCCCGGGTTACATACAAGATAGGGTCTGTAGGTTTGTTCTTAAGTTGAATTTGTATGTAAGTCGGAACTGTATATTTTATCATTGTAATCCCAGACAGAACTTTTTTGGTCTCTATGACAATTGGATTTTAAAAATGTTGGGTTGTCATAAGAATCAATATTAACAGTAAATCTTCATTGCAGACGCCTGTGATAACTGTTACAGCTGATTATTGTAGCCTAGGACTAAAGTACAGTAAATTACCAACATCCAGAGGTCCGTTTGTAACTATGGGTCGTATGTAAGTCGAGTGTTCTTAAGTAGGGGACCGCCTGTATAGGGGGCATATGCTGTGGACATTCTATTAAAGGGGGGCATCTGCTGTGGCCATTTTTTGAAGAGAGCTCTGCTGTGGGCATTTTATGAAAGGGGGGCATCTGCTGTGGACATTTTATTAAAGGGGGGCATCTGCTGTGGACATTTCATTAAAGGGGGGCATCTGCTGTGGACATTTTATTAAAGGGGGGCATCTGCTGTGGACATTTTATTAATGGGGGCCCATACTGTGGACATTTTATTAAAGGTGGGCTCTGCTGTGGACATTTTATTAAAGGTGGGCTCTGCTGTGGACATTTCATTAATGAGGTGCGGCTGCTGCTGGACATTTGATTAGGGTAGTGACATTTCCCCCCTAGGGCTTATACTCAAGTCAATAACTTTTCCCTGTTTTTTTTGTGATAAAATTAGGAGCCTTGTCTTATACGTGAGTATTTACAGTATGAGGGGAAGTTCAGCTGCAGAGCCCAGAGGCCGGGGAGCAGCCAGCAAATGATGCCACCAGATCACAGCCCCCATTGCGCCCATGTGAATATACCCTTACACATAGTGTAGTGGATGACATTTTGGTGCATTTACTCTATTGCATTGTATATAGGGGTCATACAGCCCCTCTGTGGGGGTCTCCAGCCTTGGCCACTATGTAGATATTGCATCTTATAGCCTCTGTCTGGATCTGATGGATATATGTAAGGGATGTGCTAAGAACTTTCCCCCACTATATTCCATACATCTCTCTACACGATGCGCAGCAGTGATAGACCTCGTCCATGTTTGCTTCTGTCTTATTCCATTTATTCCTGCAGATTTCTCCTGTAAAAAATATTCCAAATTCTGAATTCACAAAGCGTCTGACGTTGATAAAGTAAAGCGACGGTGTCACCTAGTGGCCAATGGCGGAGCGACACCTGCAGTGCCCGCTCTGTACTGGGCAGAATCTGTGCCAACACCTCCAGTCATGCTCCAGCGTCTCCTCTAATCAAGACTCAGGTTCATTAGAGACTAAAACAAATAAACCGAGTGCAGGTAAAATTTACAGGCAGAGACGGTGACAAGGACACGGTGCCCGCAGATGGCAAACTATCTGACCCGTATAATGTACCAGCTCCCGTTATTTCTACTCTGTTTGTTTCCTTTTCTAATATTTGTTCTTTTTGTCTCTGAAAATGAACGTGACTGGTCAATATTCAGCAAAGATCTAAGACTTCTCACAGCTGAGGGTCTGTTACACTTGCAGAGATTCTGCTTGTGAGTAAAGGGAAGAGCTCTGCCGGCTACAGCAGCGTTTCCATTCAAGGCAAACCTGGAGCAATAGCGGCAAATAATCATCCGATATATCACTCGATGGGGAACGACAATTCTGAATTTCAATACAATCAACTCATCCAATAAATATAAAATGTTGCAAAGTGCAATTTTGCATTTTACATAATGTTTCCTTCTCCGGTTACATCTAAAGCTGCATCACGTGGCCACACAAATCTGACTCCTGTCACTTGATAGCATTTACCTGCAGCGATACATTGTAACAAACCATCTGTTGTGTGAAGCAGATCAATAGGAGTTTTCAGCCTTTCTAACTCAACTATAATTGATTTACTCCCATAATGCATCGCTCTAGGGTCACTGCACAAGAGCAAAATTCCGATGCAGCTTTAGATATGATTGGAGAAGAAAACATCCTGTAGCCATTGGTGGTCACAACTTTCCCACATCTATAGGGTATTGGATAACATGCTGGGACACCCATACACAATTATTGGGGTCCCATTCCCCCTGGTGAATGGGGGGCAGGTCAGACACTGACACTATATGTAGGGTACACACCATACCAGATGCTCCAGTAATTTGGAGAAAGTTGGTCCTCATTCTTATGTTTGTGGGGGTCACAGACAAAATGGATAATTTTGGGACAAAATCTCCCATCAGAATCCATCCTGACAAACCCGGAGCACTATCTTATAGATCCAGGCACCGTGACGTCTTATATTTGTTATCCTGCCTTCTAAAATCAACTTATTTAATTATGCTAATGAGTTGGAGGGGCTACCCAAGTCCCCTCTGTGTTCTGGCTTTACAGACTGTTACACTGTCTCACCCTCTCCTCCTGCTCCCTCAGCACTAAGAATACAGCGGGATCTGCTCACTTCACAAGTGCTAAGGTAGTAGGGGGGAGTGTGAGACAGTGTAACAGCCTGTGAAGCTACAGCATGGAAGGGAGCTGGTAACAACCCCCCCCCCCCCAGAGGCCTTCTGACTCATTAGCACTACTTTAAAAGTTGATATTAGAATGAAGGAGGCCATGGATAAGAAATATAAGAAGATACCACAGTCCCGGTGCCTGGATCTATGAGTAATGTCCCTGGTTTATCAGGATGGATTTTCATGGTAGATTTCCTGAACAATGTCTACACTTTGCTATGGGCTGTGGGTTGTTGTACACTGAGATGCGGAGTTCCCCTTCATTGATTGGGTCATTACTTGTGAGGGATTGCTCCGGTTTTGATGGCAGTCGGGGAGGAGAGTATTAGGGCACTTGTTAGGAGTCGCCCCCCGTGTTGTGCGGAGCAGCAGGGTCCGGGTCTCATCTTTACCTATTATTCTTGTGTTGCTAATAGGGGATGTGCGGGGTTGAGTGATGAGCACAGCGCTCCCTTCCCTCCTCTTGTGTTATGTCTGGAGCAGGAGACACTTACTCTTCTGTAATTTGCCTTCCCAGGATCTCATAGGTGGTTAAACTACAACCTCAGACGTCTGGAGACATAACTCATCTCGTGCCAAACAACAGAAAAGCGCAAATTATACGAAAAGCGTGAATTCTGCAAAAATTGGAAGTGAGAAGACACTGTGTCCTGGTGTAACCCACATGTACATGGCGGGGGAGGGGTGACTATATACAATACACCTGAACCTATAAAATTATACCGTATCTCACTAGACTAGATCTGACTGTATCACAGGGTATATAGCAGCATAAGTCATTGTACGGAGGTCATGTAGGAGGGGGGTATCTACTGTATCTGCCCCTTTAAAGGCATCTTCTGCCAACTAGCAGGTAGACAGAGGCTCTAGAGGCTGTCCACATGTACTCACACTGCTGTGCTCTCAGCACTCTGCATGGATCTGTCCCAGAGCCCCTTTGGTCTTAGTGACTGTTGTGGTAAGTAGAAGCCTGATAAAGTTTTTACTCTGAGCAGAGGGAGGGGCTGTGGAACAGTCCATAATAAAGAGTACAGAGCACAGGAGTGTGAGGACACACCCCCAGTGCACTTGGAGAAGCTACAATGCTGCAATACAAATCCAGTTATCACAGTCCTGCTGCTACTAACAGCATTCACAAAGATCTGATTATACATCACTCCAGGAGCAATAAGCAATGCTTAGCACAAAGCACAGCAGTGTGAGGACGCACCCCCACAGCAGTTGGAGAAGCTACAATCTTGGAATATGAATCCAGTTTCCACAGTCCAGCTGCTACTAACAACATCCCTGTTGCATTTCACACAGGAGTGGTCACCCAACTTTACAGGACCCTAAAAAGACAGAACTGCCTCATCTAGTCATGTTCTACAGATGGGCCATAAAATATACTGTGAGAAAAGAAATATGGTTGGTTAATAGCTGGTTCTATAGTGCGACTCCACAGTTGTAAACTACCCCTGATACAACATGAAGCAGAATCTATCTGGCGAAGAATAACCCTATGAGAACAGAGTCTGGGGTGACCGCACCCTATGAGAACAGAGTCTGGGGTGACCGCACCCTATGAGAACAGAGTCTGGGGTGACCGCACCCTATGATAGCAGAGTCTGGGGTGACCGCACCCTATGATAACTGAGTCTGGGGTGACCGCACCCTATGATAACAGAGTCTGGGGTGACCGCACCCCATGAGAACAGAGTCTGGGGTGACCGCACCCCATGAGAACAGAGTCTGGGGTGACCGCACCCTATGAGAACAGAGTCTGGGGTGACCGCACCCTATGAGAACAGAGTCTGGGGTGACCGCACCCTATGATAACAGAGTCTGGGGTGACCGCACCCTATGATAACTGAGTCTGGGGTGACCGCACCCTATGATAACAGAGTCTGGGGTGACCGCACCCCATGAGAACAGAGTCTGGGGTGACCGCACCCCATGAGAACAGAGTCTGGGGTGACCGCACCCCATGAGAACAGAGTCTGGGGTGACCGCACCCTATGATAACAGAGTCTGGGGTGACCGCACCCCATGATAACAGAGTCTGGGGTGACCGCACCCTATGATAACAGAGTCTGGGGTGACCGCACCCTATGATAACAGAGTCTGGGGTGACCGCACCCTATGATAACAGAGTCTGGGGTGACCGCACCCTATGATAACAGAGTCTGGGGTGACAGCACCCTATGATAACAGAGTCTGGGGTGACAGCACCCTATGATAACAGAGTCTGGGGTGACCGCACCCTATGATAACAGAGTCTGGGGTGACCGCACCCTATGATAACAGAGTCTGGTGTGACCGCACCCTATGATAACAGAGTCTGGGGTGACCGCACCCTATGATAACAGAGTCTGGGGTGACCGCACCCTATGAGAACAGAGTCTGGGGTGACCGCACCCTATGATAACAGAGTCTGGGGTGACCGCACCCTATGAGAACAGAGTCTGGGGTGACCGCACCCTATGATAACAGAGTCTGGGGTGACCGCACCCCATGATAACAGAGTCTGGGCTGATTGCACCCTATGATAACAGAGTCTGGGGTGACTGTACCCTATGATAACAGAGTCTGGGGTGACTGTACCCTATGATAACAGAGTCTGGGGTGACCGCACCCTATGATAACAGAGTCTGGGGTGACCGCACCCTATGATAACAGAGTCTGGGGTGACCGCACCCTATGATAACAGAGTCTGGGGTGACCGCACCCTATGAGAACAGAGTCTGGGGTGACCGCACCCTATGATAACAGAGTCTGGAGTGACCGCACCCTATGATAACAGAGTCTGGGGTGACCGCACCCTATGATAACAGAGTCTGGGGTGACCGCACCCTATGAGAACAGAGTCTGGGGTGACCGCACCCTCAGTTGTAAATTTTATTATTAGGTTAATTGTTCTTTCGATAGAATGATGATTGTTGGGAGATTCTGGGAGAGTGAACTCTTACAAGGGATTTCAGGTTTAGAAAGCAATGAGCCCCTGACATATTAGTAATAGGAGGAAGTGGTTCAATAGAAACTTGTAATACTTGCCTCCTCCTCTTGGGGCGCTGCAGGTTGATCCCTGGGACATCCTATAATGTGAAGATCTCTAGGGGACAGTTTTAAGGTTTCATGTTAGTCTGTGGATGTGGTGATATATACAGAACTGGACCCGACTCCGAGTAAGAAACACGTGCAGCCGGAGAGACTTGGAAAACTTTTTGCTTCTTGTAAGAATTTGATAGATAGAAATAATAATAAGTAAAACAGAACAATTTGTTGTAAACAAAACAATACAATTAGTTGCAAATCGTGAGTGGAATAGTCACAGGTACAAGAAAAAAAACGCAAATCCCAGGATCGGATCAAACTGTGGAAAATGAAATGTTCTCCTTTTTTTTTTCCTAGCCCATGAAGCATGAATAATGTATGTGAGACTCCTAGTATGGAGATGAAATATTCATTCTGGAGACTGTATTAGTTCCCACAGCCCGAGGCGAGGAACACACCAGCATAACTCAGATTCTAATGACTTACATGGCTTTTACATCTCTGTTCATGCTTGAAATCTAAATATGAAAACAGCCGCTCCCCCCGCTCCCGATCCACTCCACGCTCCAGATTGTTCTCTGAGCAATCCCAACACTGAGTGCCCCGGTGCCGGAGAGCGCCAAACATCCATGTCACCTGCTGTAATGTATAGATCAGGGGCGTAACTACAATGGTAACAGCCATAGCAGCTGCTATGGGGCCCGCACTGTCAGGGGGCCCCGTCACCCAACCTAACACGCCAAAGAATGGAGGATGTGCACCATTGTATACATATTATACACATTGGGAGGCATAATATGTATATTACAGGGCACATCTTCCCCCAGTACAGAGCTTAGATGAAATGTCGGGGGGCCGGGGGGCAGCAGAATGGCAGGACTAGGGGTTTCTCGCCTCAACTTCCCCAATGCGGTCTGCAGTTACTGGGCTCTGGGATAAGGAGACTGCCAGTGTGTGTATATATGTGTGTATGAGTGTATGGATGTGTACATGTGACGTGTATTTGCTTTATGTGCGTATATATGTTGTGTAGATTCTATATGTATTTTTGATTATGCTCAATGTGTGTTAATACTGTATAGATGTGTAACAATGGTTTGTATATACTGCAAGTGTATAAATGTATATATGAGTATATAAATGAGTGTAGAACTGTATATGTGTGTATATAAGTGTATACATGTGTATAATTACATAATCATGTGTGTGTACATATATGTATATATTTTTTTAAGCATAAGGGGTCGCAGTCAGATGTTTGCTATGGGGCGCTGCCATTCTTAGTTAGATACACCATGTATGGGGCAGGTGCTGGGGTCACCAGGTCACCACCAGGTCTCAGGTTAGCCTACATTTTGCACCTGGTTTGTTCCTTTTCTTGTCTTGTAATTTATGTAAGTTGTTCTTTTTGCCTTTTTGAATGCATTTTGAATTGCCGCATGACCGGATTCATTTGCGCCTAAATTTGCGCCTAATTTTAAATTCTTCCCCTACTAAGTAGATCTCATTTGTGACCAATAATGAAGCGCGATTGAGAAAAAGGTGACAGAACGTTCAGGGCTTCATTTTTGCACAAAAAAAGTAACAGCTTGTACAATGTCCGGAACACATTGTGTTATAAGAGAAGAGACTAAAAGTTACAGATATGTACAAAAACAAGATAAGGCACAGACACTCAAAACCACTTTGCTGGACCAAAAAAGTTGCAAATTAGAGACGAATTTAATAACTGCACTATGTCCCACATAGAGAGGAAGTCTAGACCACCAGGGATGCTACTAGAAACGGGATGTATAGGGCAGGTGCTGGGGTCATCACATGACCCCCAGGGATGCTGATATAAACCCCTGCTCTGTCCTAGACCACCAGGGATGTATAGGGTGGGAGCATAACCTACACAGGTGAATAGTGTGATGTCAGACACGACAGAGGTGTGATGAGGGGTTGCATAGGGTGCGGTCACCCCAGACCATGTTATCATAGGGTGCTCTAGTGGTCCTTCCGTCCCATATGAAGACCAGGACTGTACAGGACATGAACCGGAATCGGTTAAAGCCTTGTGATAGATTTTACAGGAGGAAATTGTCAGCTTTGTACCAAATCTGGGAATAAACGAATCGATTCCCTTATCTCTACAAATGACACTGAGATCCATCAGCCCCCATCATCATCATCATCATCCAGCGTCCTATAAGCCTCCTCCAGGATGGAGATGAGAGCGGAGATACCAGGATAAATCCGGGGACGTGCTCTTCCCTCCACACATCAGGAAGCTCCGGATCCGCGCTATATATGGGCTAATTAGACATTGATGGATGTCTCTGAAGAGACAGCTGCTATAATTAAACATATGTACATCTTATTTCATATTGACCAGGGAGACAGCAATAATTTAAAGGATAGACTTTAATCTGAGCAAATAGCTAAGGAGGTCTCCCGGAGCCGGCGTGATGGATGCCTCTCGCGAAGGTTACTGCATAAATATTTCTGCTCTGGCAGACGATAAAAAGTTCCCATGGAATATGTATATGGGATATTAGATTTTCATGTCGAGTGTCAGAGATTCTGAAGAGAACATTAATTAACATTAATTCTGTATTATCTATGATTAAAGCCGCTTTACAGTGAGAATATGTTAGGAACAGCGCTGGATGTGATGCATCGGGAGGGGAAACGGCTCAGACTGCGGGCACCCCCACACCCGGCCCCCGCGCCCTGAATTACAGGTATCAGATGTGATCCACCTTCCCATACAATAGTGTTCAGCCCCAGGTAATAACTTACTATCATTTTTACCTCTAAATCAACCCCTCTTTTCAACCCCTAGACCACCAGAGATGCTGCTATAAACCCCTGCACTGCCCTAGACCACCAAAGATGCCGATATAAACCCCTGCACTGCCCTAGACCACCAAAGATGCCGATATAAACCCCTGCACAGCCCTAGACCACCAGAGATGCTGCTATAAACCCCTGCAGCGCCCTAGACCTCCAGAGATGCTGCTATAAACCCCTGCAACGCCCTAGACCACAAGAGATGCTGCTATAGACCCCTGCACCGCCCTAGACCACCAAAGATGCCGATATAAACCCCTGCACAGCCCTAGACCACCAAAGATGCTGCTATAAACCCCTGCAACGCCCTAGACCACCAAAGATGCCGATATAAACCCCTGCACAGCCCTAGACCACCAAAGATGCTGCTATAAACCCCTGCAACGCCCTAGACCACCAAAGATGCCGATATAAACCCCTGCAACGCCCTAGACCACCAAAGATGCCGATATAAACCCCTGCACTGCCCTAGACCACCAAAGATGCCGATATAAACCCCTGCAACGCCCTAGACCACCAAAGATGCCGATATAAACCCCTGCACTGCCCTAGACCACCAAAGATGCCGATATAACCCATCCTTTCTCTTTGACCACCAAAAAAACTGATATAAACCCCTCCACTACACTAGATGACCAGGGATTCTACTACAAACCACTGCTCTGCCCTAGACCACCAGGTATGCTGATATAAACCGCTGCTCTGCCCTAGACCACTAGGAATGTCGATATATACCCCTGCTCTGCCCTAGACCACCTGTCAGGACTTGAACCGGCAGACTCCGCTGTCCCAGGCTGCAGCTCTACCAACTGAGCTAAGCAACAAGCTGGACAGCTCCAGTGCTGATCCTTGGCCTAGTTTGTGACTTTCCAGTTCCTAGTTCCTGTTTCCCTGGCCTTGCTCCACCCCTTCCTATATTGGACTTCCTATTTAAACCCAGCCTTGCCTATACATCTTTGCAAGATTATTGTGCTTCCAGCCTGTAGTCTAGCTTGTCTCCTACTCTCCTGTGATTGACTCCTCTATTGTGCAACGACCACTGGCTTCCACCTGACTACGATACCTGCTTGCTCCCTCAATACTGACGCTGATCTCCTGTGCTACGACCTCCGGCTTCCTCCTGACTACGATACCTGCCTGTTCCTCTGTACTGCTAAGCCTCTCCTGTGTTCCGACCTCTGGCCTTGCTGACTACGATTCCTGCCTGCAATAACTCAAGTAAGTTACAACACTTAGACTCCAAAACCAGACCCAGATCGTTACACCACCAGGGATGCTGATATAAACCCATGCTCTGCTCTAGACCACCAAAGCTGCTGCTATAAACCCCTGTGCTACCCTAGACCACCAGGGATGCTGATATAAACCCCTGCTCTGTTATACACAATCAGAGATGCTGATATATACCCCTGCTCTGCCCTAGACCACCAGGGATGCTGATATAAACCCATGCTCTGCTCTAGACCACCAAAGCTGCTGCTATAAACCCCTGTGCTGCCCTAGACCACCAGGGATGCTGATATAAACCCCTGCTCTGTTATACACAATCAGAGATGCTGATATATACCCCTGCACTGCCCTAGACCTCCAGCAATTCTGCTATAAACCTCTGATCTACCCTAGACCACCAGGGATGCTAATATAAACTGCTGCACTACCCTTGACCACCAGGGATGCTGATATAATCCCCTGTATTGCTTCAGGGATGCTGCTATAAACTAATCACATATTTAGGGTCAGCTCACCGATCTGTAGCATGCTGGTTGGTCTGTGCTGTAGATCCCTCCTGGACTGGCTGGATCGCAACAAGTTTAAAATTCGAATGCTGCTATAAACCCCTGCACTGCCCTATACCACCAGGGATGCTGATATAATCCCCAGTATTGCTTAAGGGATGCTGCTATAAACCCATGCACTGCCCTATACCACCAGAGATACTGATGTTAACTGCTGCTTTGCCTATACCACCAGATATGCTCTGACTACTCTTCTGCTTATCAATTTTGTATCTTGCCTACATCTTGAATTTGCCCTGGTTTTTCTGACTCTGCCTCATGTCTATTTGTCTTACTGTACTGTAAAGGAGGGACCATAGCCCACGTCTCACCTGCTGTTAAGCATAGGGCGGGAAAGTAGGCAGGGACAGAGGTTGTGGGAAGCACAGAGCTCAAACTACATCCCTGTCTTTGTCACAATCCTTACCTTATCATGGAGTATTTCTTACATTGGTCATAGGTTGACATTTTGGAAACTGTTTAGCATCTTTTACAATCCGGACCACCAGTGATGTTGATATGAACACATCAAAACCTTAGATGAGGGAGGTTCCCATTGACCCCTTAGACCACCATGGTGTTGGTCATTGACCCCCTTTAATATTTTGGACCCTGCTAGACCATCATATTTGTAGGCAATGACTGATTATTTTGCCATGAGATGTAGAACCTCTGATTGTCGGGTCATGACCTGAACACTTTAAGGAAAATGTATCAAATGTTTCAGAAGTTTTGCAATTAACCTTCTTTTCCAATTCTCAGCTCCTGGGGCACGAGGGAACTTTTGTATCCAGTGAAATATCAATCATGACAGCGCGGCGTACATCACAGACGTGTCATGCTCAATTGACAAGAGAGCAAAACATCAGGTGGGGAAGAGACGTTCCGGTCTAGGGGCGTTGTGTCGGCGCTGCCATGGAGATAAGACATTAGTCTGCTTGTTTTAGTATGAAACTCGACAAAACTTCCTTCGTTTTCCTCTCTGCTACATTTAGCACATGGAAAACACATTATTATGATGCCGCTGATTGACATTGCCCTGAAAAAAAACATCAATAGGATAAAAAAAATGACTCGTTCACATTAAAAGTTACTTTATGAGTTTCTTCATTGATACATTTGTTGTGATTCTGAGATGGGACGAGTTCATGAGCTGGATGGGGGGAGGGGCTGGCACGAAAAAAATGGATTTTATAAAATGTATTTTCATTATTATCAAATTTAACAGTGGAAAATCCAGGGTCTCAGCGTAGACCGTTCTGCGCATCGCCGGACCGATCCGTCTTCTAATGACTGGAATGATAAAAAATGAGTGATTTCCAGAACTCAGCGGGTTGCAGCATTTACTGCAAACAATAAAAGCATAAAAGAATTGTTGCATACAATAAGATTTACAGTAAGGTCCATACAAGACACAACCATGAACTATGCAGCATCTGCTCCTGTGCGGCCCGGAATCCAATGGCTGTTGCTGGGTTGTACATGCAGGTTTCTCCACAGACTCCCCATGGCTTTCAACCTCTACATTGTAGGTAAAATTGCAGGTGGCTGCAGGTTTTAAGCAGATTTTCCATAAGTAGGACGCACAGCTACTGGGACCCACCTACCTTCCTCACATGGGTGCCCCCTATGTGGCCCTCTGCACCCTTCCACACATCACAGTTCAAGTGCATTATATACGTTCTCACCCGATATATACACATAGATGAGATCAGTAATAGGTTCACATATATGATGTCAGTAATAGGGTCATGTATATGAGGTCAGTAATAGGTTTGTGTATATGAGGTCAATACTAGGGTCATGAAGATGTATTTGAGGTCAGTAAAAAGGTCATGTATATGAGGTCAGTAATATGGTCATGTATATGAGGTCAGCAATAGGTTTGTGTATATGAGGTCAATACTAGGGTCATGTAGATGTACATGAGGGGGTCACATATAGGAGGTCACTAATAGGGTCATTTATATGAGGTCAATACTAGGGTCATGAAGATGTATATATGAGGTCAGTAAAAAGGTCATGTATATGAGGTCAGTAATATGGTCATGTATATGTGGTCAATACTAGGGTCATCTACATGTACATGAGGGGGTCACATACAGGAGGTCAGTAATAGGGTCATGTACATGAGGTCAATACTAGGGTCATGTAGACCTATATGAGTGGGTCACATATAGGAGGTCAGTAATAGGGTCATGTGGATGTATATGGGGGTATGTACTAAATACACATAGCAATTTTATTAAAGACTTTCTTCAGTAATGGTTTTACTAATTATAATGTATTATTCTTATATCATTTATTATTTTTGTAACTATTTTATGCTATGTAACTTTCAGTAGTTATTATATCTGTGTCTCACATCACATCAAACTGCGTCACCAGCCTCCTGCCCGGACCTAAACCCAAGATCACTACACTTCCCCAAACTATCATCCCCATACAATCACCCCATACTATTACCCCATAACTATCACCCCATAACTATTACCCCATACTATCACCCCATACATCACCCCATACTATCTCCCATACTATCTCCCCATACTATCTCCCCATACTATCACCCCATACTATCACCATACTATACCCCATACTATTACCCTATACTATCCCCTATTCACCCCATACTATCACCCCATACTATTACCCCATACTATCACCCTATACTATCTCCCCATACTATTACCCCATACTATCACCCCATACTATTACCCCATACTATCACCCTATACTATCTCCCCATACTATTACCCCATACTATCACCCTATACTATCTCCCCATACTATCACCCCATACTATTACCCCATACTATCACCCCATACTATTACCCCATACTATCACCCTATACTATCTCCCCATACTATTACCCCATACTATCACCCTATACTATCTCCCCATACTATTACCCCATACTATCACCCCATACTATTACCCCATACTATCACCCTATACTATCTCCCCATACTATTACCCCATACTATCACCCTATACTATTACCCCATACTATCTCCCCATACTATTACCCCATACTATCTCCCCATACTATCACCCCATACTATCACCCCATACTATCACCCCATACTATTACCCCATACTATTACCCCATACTATCACCCCATACTATCACCCCATACTATTACCCCATACTATCACCCCATACTATCACCCCATACTATTACCCCATACTATCTCCCCATACTATCACCCCATACTATTACCCATACTATCTCCCCATACTATCACCCCATACTATCACCCCATACTATTACCCCATACTATTACCCCATACTATCACCCCATACTATTACCCCATACTATCTCCCCATACTATTACCCCATACTATCACCCCATACTATCACCCCATACTATCTCCCCATACTATCACCCCATACTATTACCCCATACTATTACCCCATACTATTACCCCATGCTATTACCCCATGCTATTACCCCATGCTATTACCCCATGCTATTACCCCATGCTATTACCCCATGCTATTACCCCATGCTATTACCCCATACTATTACCCCATACTATTACCCCATACTATCACCCCATACTATCACCCCATACTATCACCCCATACTATCACCCCATACTATCACCCCATACTATTATCCCATACTATCTCCCCATACTATTACCCCATACTATTACCCCATACTATCACCCCATACTATCACCCCATACTATCTCCCCATACTATTACCCCATACTATCGCCCCATACTATTGCCCAATACTATCACCCCATACTATCACCCCATACTATCACCCCATACTATCACCCCATACTATCTCCCCATACTATCGCCCCATACTATCGCCCCATACTATCACCCCATACTATTACCCCATACTATTATCCCATACTATCGCCCCATACTATCGCCCCATACTATCGCCCCATACTATTACCCCATACTATTATCCCATACTATTATCCCATACTATTACCCCATACTATTACCCCATACTATTACCCCATACTATTACCCCATACTATTATCCCATACTATCACCCCATACTATTACCCCATACTATCTCCCCATACTATTACCCCATACTATTACCCCATACTATCACCCCATACTATTACCCCATACTATCACCCCATACTATCACCTCATACTATTACCCCATACTATTATCCCATACTATTGCCCCATACTATCGCCCCATACTATTACCCCATACTATTACCCCATACTATTATCCCATACTATTGCCCCATACTATCGCCCCATACTATTACCCCATACTATCACCCCATACTATCGCCCCATACTATCACCCCATACTATTACCCCATACTACCACCCTATACTATTACCCCATACTATTACCCCATACTATCGCCCCATACTATTGCCCCATACTATCGCCCCATACTATCGCCCCATACTATTACCCCATAGTATTACCCCATACTATTACCCCATACTTTCGCCACATACTATCGCCCCATACTATTACCCCATACTATTACCCCATACTATTACCCCATACTATCGCCCCATACTATTACCCCATACTATTACCCCATACTATCACCCCATACTATCGCCCCATACTATCGCCCCATACTATCGCCCCATACTATTGCCCCATACTATCACCCCATACTATTGCCCCATACTATCACCCCATACTATTACCCATACTATCTCCCCATACTATCACCCCATACTATCACCCCATACTATTGGTAGCAATAGTTCTCCAAGCAAACAATACAAGACACACGTCGCTTCTTACCGAACAATTTCACTTGAAATGCATTTGCGATCGGACCAAGCCTCTAACTGTTCTGGTTATGGACCCAGATTCTCTAGCATCTACATTTTGCACTTGCCCCAATCTACACCCAGACTATAAACCTTCAACATGTTCCACCTGAACCCACATTATCTACTCTCTCCGTTTTAAAATACAGACAGTCCCTGCTTTAAGAACCCGACTTACAGAAAACTCCTAGTTACATCTCTGCCCACTCCGATCGCTGTGAAGCTCTCCGGATGCTGGGGATTTATGGGCTGCAATGGTCAATTGTGTCTGCAATTAAGTGTAACTGTTAATCCTTGTTCCCATGACAACCCAAAATTTGGAAAATTCTACTGTCTCATGGATGAAAAAAATACTTATTATATTTATTTTTAGCCCCTTGGGCTCATTTGCATTAGTATTCAAGCCTTTTTTTGTAAAAACAAAGGCATAAGAAGCGGATCTTGCCAGAGGGGGCGCACACGAGTGACTGTGTGTTCTTGGTTTACAATCCTTCATCCCAGTGGTAGATTTCCTTTAAGAACAATCTCCAGAACTTATCCTGTACGTGACACGGGAACGGCCTTTATAGGGGTTAAAGGGTGAAAACCAGGGTCACTAAAACATGGAGACCCAAAGAAGTTGTCAGTCAACGATCTGCTGATTGTTACTCTGTATAATACTGCCATATAGTGAGTCCTAACCGTGTACAGTTATATCTATACAATTACATAGGGGCTTATTTACTAAGGGTCTGCGGAAGCACTTTCGTCAGTTTTTCCAGCGTTTTTGGGATTTGCGCTTCCTTGACAGCTATTTAACTGGGGATTGTGTCGCACGCGATCGGATTGTGGCACAGTTGCGCCGGCTTTCATGCGACAGAAATCGGAGGCGTGCCGTCAGACGATCTGACTGATTCGGACTGAGCGCAGGATTTAACATTCAAATTTTGTCGCATCCAATGCACTTACATGCACCAGGAAGAAGAAGGTGAACTCCGGCGGACCTGAGCGGGGAAGCGGCACATGCAGGATATCAGGCGCACGATCTTAGTGAATCGCGGCACAGTGCACTTTCTGTGAATTCCTCCGGGCGGGTAAGTAAATGTGCCCCATAATCTGCATGTGAGAAAGCACAGTACACACTATATGCACCTCACACACAGACAACGTAACAATATAACTATAAAGTACATATTCTTATACATTTTTTGTATTTTTTGCAGCAGTTTTAAAAAAATAAGCACTAGAGGGGGAGGGGTGGAGCCCCCTCTAGCCGCCATCCCCCAGGTTCTCGGATTATTCTACACTTTGTCCTTTTGTAACTTTCCAGATATTTTTTTGCTTGTAATAACACGACCTGAAACAAAACAATGTTTCCACCGGCTGCGGAGAGGAGTGCACTCTGGGAAGTGCTCCCATCGGGCCCCGTTACCGCTGCACTCGCTGTGACCCCGAACATACAGCGGCGCCACGAACATTGTATGTAAAAATGATGGAGGGGAAATAATCAGACGCTGATCCCCGGGGAGTGCGACACATTACAGAGACACGATGGTATTGTGAATGCCTGGAACATTACATGATGGGGGTTGTAGTGCTCCATGGTTCAGAAGGCAGTATTATGAATGATAGGCTCAGATACAGGATTATCACATGATGGGCTTAGATACACAGCTCAGCAGACAATATCACAACCTTGTCTTATCGGCACAGTGTAGAAGGGGTGAAGGACCTGCAGCGCCATCAAGGTCCCAGAATCTCCAGTGCACAGGACAGCAGAGGAGGTAAGGGAGGAACGCTTCTGACAATGGAGGTGGATTGTCCAGGATAAGAAAAAGATGGATGCAGTCTTCCAAAAACCAGCACCACTCGCAACCACAGGTTGAGCTTCAGCTCATGTTTCAGTGGAGTTGTACTGCAATACCACATACAACATGTGTGGGGTAAACCTGACTATTTAAGGAAGGTACCCCTAGACTGGGGGCTGACGTTATTAGATGCCAAGGGGTAAAAGTTTGGGTACTATTGCATTTTAATAGGTTTGGTGATCTGTATCTTTAAGATGTGTTCTCCCCCCTCCCCTGTTACCTCATGATGTCCTCCCCTCCTATAGGACGTGGGGTTTTTATATTGCTGATGACTCTCCCTCTTTGAGGCTACACTCAATCTGTCCCTCCCTCCCTATGTTATTGAGATGTTATGTTTTTGTAATGTATTTTATATTTAATTTCAAGCCACAGCAGTTGGAATGGTGGAAGATTTGAGATGGTGGTTGCTCGGTTGACCGACTTGCCAGCTGGGAGTCCAGCTCGGTATACATCTCCCAGAGCTCAGAAATGTGTGATTCTATACCAAGTGCCTGACTTTTGGATATTACGGATTAATGTATAAAAAAAATAAAAATATGACCTAATTTCCACCCAGCAAGACGTGTGTCATTTTTTGGAAGTTACTTGTACGGTTAAAGTTTACTGATATTTGTGTTACGGGTAATTTATTAAAGTGCCCTCACAGGTGGTTTACATAAGGTGTTCTGTTGCCCTCCGCCTCCAGTCTAGACAGGTGAGGCGCTGTTTTTGGAAAAAAATTGCATCTTTTCTTTAATCTGGTCAACCTCTTTAACTGGATAACAACTACCTGCTTTGTGCTTATGGTGGGCGGTTTGGGTCCCTAAAGCCAACGTCATAGTATATTAGGGCTTAGGCGCCGGAGCAATTGGGCAGCTGAAGGTCAGATTTCTGTCTTCTCCTTCTCTCATACTCAGCACCTCCTGACTCACCTCCACAAAAACCTCCTGACTCCCCTCCACGAGAATCTACTGACACTTTACATGCACCTTCTGACTCTCCTTCACGAGAACCTCCTGACTCACCTCCACGAGAACCTCCTGACTCGCCTCCAAGAGAACCTCCTGACTCGCCTCCAAGAGAACCTCCTGACTCGCCTCCAAGAGAACCTCCTGACTCACCTCCACGAGAACCTCCTGACTCACCTCCACGAGAACCTCCTGACTCACCTCCATGAGAACCTCCTGACTCACCTCCACGAGAACCTCCTGACTCACCTCCACGAGAACCTCCTGACTCACCTCCACGAGAACCTCCTGACTCACCTCCATGAGAACCTCCTGACTCACCTCCACGAGAACCTCCTGACTCACCTCCATGAGAACCTCCTGACTTACCTCCATGAGAAACTACTGACTCTTTTACATGCACCTTCTGACTCTCCTTCATGCACCTCCTGACTCACCTCCACAAACCTCCTGACTCATCTCCACTGAGCTTCCTGATTGAATTCCAAGAGAACCTCCTGACTCACCTCCACGAGAACCTCCTGACTCACCGCCATGAGAACCTCCTGACTCACCTCCATGAGAACCTCCTGACTCACCTCCATGAGAACCTCCTGACTCACCTCCATGAGAACCTCCTGACTCACCTCCATGAGAACCTCCTGACTCGCCTCCACGAGAACCTCCTGACTCGCCTCCATGAGAAACTACTGACTCTTTTACATGCACCTTCTGACTCTCCTTCACGCACCTCCTGACACACCTCCACAAACCTCCTGACTCATCTCCACTGAGCTTCCTGACTCACCTCCACTAGAGCTTCCTGACTCACCTCCACGAGAACCTCCTGACTCATTCCCAGGAGAACCTCCTGACTCACCTCCACGAGAACCTCCTGACTCATTCCCAGGAGAACCTCCTGACTTACCTCCACGAGAACCTCCCGACTCACCTCCACGAGAACCTCCTGACTCATTTCAAGGGGAAACGACTCTTTTACATGCACCTTCTGACTCTCATTCACGCACCTGCTGGTTCACCTCCACAAGAACCTCCTAACTCACCTCTTGATGCACCTTCTGATGCAACTCCAGGCACCTCCTAAAAAAAACCCAGGCACCTCCTGACTCACCTCCAGGCACCTCCTGACTCACCTCCAGGTACCTCCTGGCTTGGTTGAGGTTGTAAATTTTGGGTAAATATGTAAATTTTACAAAGGTTATTTTCTGGTTAAAAAACTTCTTAGTATAATAATAAGAGAAGGACAAGGAGGACATTCACTTGTTTATACTATTAGAAATAATAAAGAGGTACAGGAGACCCTGAGCTCGGAGCAGGATGGGACTTATTACAGGGTCACCAGATCATCATCATCATCACATTACAGAGAACACAACAACCACATGAGATCACAGGATCAAATGCTCAGTGTTCTAGAAACTTCCAAACAATTAACCCATTACTGATAATTACATAGACAGAAGACGCTCAGTGCCGCCCCCTCATCCTACACAAAGCAAACACACAACAACCCCCCCTATAAGATGGCCCCCACTGTTTCTGTATGGGGTCTTGTGCTCTGGTGCAATATCCACAATCACCGCAGACGACTTCAACTCAATTGTTCCGTTATAATTGTCTCATTTACCAATTATAAGGAAAATGCAGCCAAATTTCAAGAACTTTATTCTTCAGCACGGGAGACCCATTGGGCCTGTTTGCTTAAAGGGAGAGTGTTAGGTCCAAAATGTCACTCATATTGCAATGTAGCCCCAAACCAATAAGGCAACATAGAATCATTGTACAGATATGCAAATCAGTCTGCAAATGCACTGGGGGCGGGGCTTCTTTGTAGGTAGCCCTGGATGCTCTGAAATCTCTGGCTGACGACATCTTTCTAGCTGTGTTTGCCATTTTCTGTAATTGCCTCTTGTCAAGATTTTTCTCGACATTTAGCAAATCAAGCTCCTCCTCCAGTGCACTTGAGGATGATTTTTCTGCTTCTATTAAAGGCTCCTACAATGCACTTTAGCACATATCTCACAATAAGACCACTAGGGAGCCAACTTCTGGGCTCTGTTCACACTGCATGTCTGAGTATTTAAGGACTCTTTTGGCATCTGTGAGGTTATCAGGGCCCTTTTACAATCCACATAACAACCACTGGGGGGCGGCACACAGCTACTTCTACAATAGTGATTTAGGCTGAGAAGGGAGCGGAGAGGTGGTGATGCACTAGTCCTTATTCACAATGGGCGTTTTGGGACTTTTGTGTTTAATGGGGGATCCCAGCAAGTGTAATTTTTGGGATAAGCCAATAAATTCCGGAAGGAGATTCATTAAACTTTGTTCGTCAAACATTTCCTTCAATTGGTTGTGAATACTGTAGCGTACATTTATTATGTGTTAAAGAGACTTTTAGATAATTGGGTGTGGCTTGTCACAAGGGGTGTGGCTTATCACAAGGGGCTGTTGATTAAATGCAACAAAGTGCATTAAGATTGTGCAAAACTAGTGGTATAATCTAGAGTAGATGTACAAGAAGGAACCACATTCATCATCCAGCGTCTGCTGTTTAGTTCTCATACAAGATTAGTAAATCTACTCCACCATATAACAAAACTTCATAGCACGTGGTCTGGAGGAGAGTCACTACTGGGGTACAGATTACTACATATAGTATATTATAAACTAAGATGATAACTTTAGTTCAGTTTCATGTAAAAAGTCTAAATATTACAGAGAGCATTTAATTTTCTTCATCAACTTCAACTCTTCGCTCCATTGGTTCCGGAACAGTTGGAATTTTTTTCTAGCCCCTATAACACCAGAGCAATCGGAGCTGTTAGTTTCAGTGCCCATAACTGCCAGATGGGCGGTGCATGTTACCTTCTCCAGCCCACTTGACAGTTGAGATTCGTATTAGCATATTAAGCGCCAAAACTAACAGCCTTGATATCTCGGGAATGGTAGCGGCTAGAGAAAAAATTCCAACTGCTCAGAAATCAGTGGAGCGGAAACTATCAAATGACATAACATTGATGGAGGTGTTGAACAGGGATTATTTTTTTTTTAGTTTCCCCCTGTGGTGGTTGCTTTGTGACTGCAGATCTGAAGTTTTGTTTCAGGAAAATGTAATTTACCATAAAGCTCTGCACAGAATTCCGCACCTTGTAACATTGTATATATATATAATGTATACATAAGTCTAATGATCTCGGCATCGTAAAATGTGCAGCACCATGTCCACTGGGGATTTATTTGCATTTTTCCCGTAAAGGATCCGCGGTATCTTTTCCTTTAAAAGCCTTATAAAAAAAGCTTATACTGAGCTATGACGTCTCCCTAAGTGTTTGCCCTCAGCAAATGACCCACTTAAAATCTCGACTTATTTCCATCTTAATCTCCTTTTATCAAACATTTCTTTCTCAGAAGCGTAACATTAAATCCTGCCATAAATCACCGGCGCAGCTCCGCTCCGCAAGTTCTGGGAGAGTAACCTGTAAATCTCATTGTTTAAATTCTATTTTCCGCCACCCCGGCCATTGTATTTGGAGAAAGTAACTTGCCTCTCCCCCCCCCCCCCCCATTTCTTCCTCGTCCGCCGCCCGCACAATACACAGGCCTCCGTGACATTATTTCCTATAAAACTGATAAATAGTGGCATTTGCTTCCTGTGGTGAATTCAATGGATTATTATAAATCAACTTGGGAAAATTACAGGAAAAAAGGTATTTGAAAGTGGAAAAATTGCTGCTAGGGTCATAGCGGAGTAAGTGGCGAATGTTCCCATTACAATTACACATCAGCCGTATCGCATGAGCGCGCAGGCACAGCGCACAGATGGATTCTGATTTCTCATGCTTCCTTATAATGTGGAGCACCCTGATGCCTTTAAGATCTAAAAAACATGGCTTCCAGGAAAGTCCTTCATGAATTATGCTCCTAGAGGGAACGTGCGTCACCTGTATGTGCAACCCAGTGCAATGAAATGACATCCCCCACACCTGGTAACTGGCAGGAGGACATCCTTACAGAAAAGAGCTAAATGAGGCTCCTCGGGGGAGGTCCTGGTAAAAGATCCTCCCCTGAGCACCAGTATCAGGAACGTATTAGGCTTCCTGATGTCCTTTATTTACATTCTGTGCTCCAGTCCTGTACATCAGACTTCCGCACATGTGGACTATTTAAAGGGATTGTATCAGCAATTCTGACCACGCAGACTGCAGACAGTTTTACGCATTGTCCCTGGAGAGCTGTGTAATCACATCTTTGTGTATGTTGTTAGTAGCAGAAGGACTGTGAAAGATGAATATATTCCAGGATTGACCCGGGATACAAAAACAAGAAGTGATACAGTAGAAATCTGGATTACTATGAAACCAGACCAAGCATCTTCATAGCTGCTATGCTGCACAGAATACATTGGGAAAGACAACTGCGCGGGTGAGCTCTGTCTGAATATTATCATGTTATATATATATATTGTACAGGGATATCTCCTCACACTGCTGTGCTTTGTGCTCTATGCAGCCAGCTATTGGTTGTGGGGAGAGGTGTAATCATAGTAATGTTAGTAGCAGCAGTACTGTGAAATATTGATTTGGATTCCAGGATTGTAGCTTCTCAAAATGCACTCCTCACACTGCTGATCTGTGCTCCCTGCCAACAGTGTAAGATGTTGGCCCCAGAGACTTTTGAGATACTTTTCTTTACGTGGAGGTGGCTAAGAACAGTGGTACATTTCCTGCTAGTCTATATTTTTGTGTGCACCCTCTACTCTATGGGGGTCATTTACTAAGGGCCCGATTCGCGTTTTCCCGACGTGTTACCCGAATATTTCCGATTTGCACCGATTTCCCCTGAATTGCCCCAGGATTTTGGCGCACGTGATCGGATCAGTGCTGGCATGCACGCGACGGAAATCGGGGGGCGTGGCCGAACGAAAACCCGACGGATTCGGAAAAACCGCCGCATTTCAGAAAAAAATGTGTCGCGAAAATTGCACTTACCTTCACTCAGCCCAGCTCGGTGTATTCCAGTGCGTTCCGATGCTCTTCAGCGCAGCAGCGCCACCTGGTGGACGGCGGAGGAACTACCTTAATAAATCCCGGCCGGACACGAATCCACCGCAGAGAACGCGCCGCTGGATCGCAAATGGACCGGGTAAGTAAACGGCCACCAGCCCCAGGACATGAAGTTTTCAGAATTTTCCTATTAATCTGAATTGTGATCTGTGAAGATTGTATTCATTCCCAAATCGGATCATTTGATCTTTAATCTTAAGACCCATTTTTTTAATTTTTTCTGAGAAGTGTTATGGGCCTCCGTTACAGTGTACAAGGGCAGTTTCTGTCTTGTAATTACATCCTGGAGATGATTTCATTGTTTCTGTAGATCTGGAAGAGAAGGAAAGTGTTACATTATATCCATTATTATACAGGTGATAGTTTCCTATTATCTGAAAACATCCTCATTAGCATTAACCCTTTACTGCAAGGTAAAATAGCACATAGTCGGTCTTAATAAGTGCAGCTATTTAAGTGCACAACAGAATTATACCAGAGTGTAGCATTATAGAATATGGCCTTGCATTCCTTCATCATCATCTTCAATGTCATCACTTTCACCTGGTCTCACCATCACTCAATTCTCTCATCCACAGGTATGTCTGCTTAATTTGGTACCAAAAATCCCAGCATCTCTTGCAGTATTGTTTTGTGTATTGGTATGTGTAAATGCATATTTTTTTCCCTTGTCTCCCTGGAGATTTCCTGACTCATTTCTGTGTCTCTCCGCCCTCTTTATTAACACTTGGTAGTTTTAACTAGTTTGTCCTGGATGAATAAATTGCAGACTATGGGTCATACCTGACTGTGGTCTTACTCAATGCATCTTTTCTACAGTCATGGCCAAAAGTTTTGAGAATGATAAAAATGTTAATTTGTACAAAGTCTCCTGCATCAGGTTTTATAATGGCAATTTGCATCTACTCCACAATCTTATAAAGAGGGATCAGCTTAACAGCAATACATTGCAAAGTCAATATTTGCCTAGAAAATGAACTTTTTTCCCCAAAACACATTTAAACTTCATTGCTGGCGCCTTAAAAGGAGCAGCTAACATGGTGTCAGTGATGTCTCCAGTAACACAGGTGCGGGGGCTGATGAGAGTATAAGTGGAAGAGAGAATGTGGCGCTACAACTGGGTGCGCTTGTAACCCAAAGAATTTTACCAAAACACAGTTTGGTATAAAAGCTAATTTGTATTTATTGTCAATGATTAAAATTTGATTTAAAACATTGGTAACGCGTTTCGGGATGACCCTTCATCAGACCAATACTATAAAACATGATAACAAAAAATAATAGTAAATAAATAAATAAATTAAGGTCACATAAAATGTGTACACATACAATGGAATTATGAATGGCTGGCAGACAAAAAATGCATAAATATCTTTAGAAAGGATGATACAACTTAGTTAGGATGGGGCACAATGGATAACCAGACTTAATGTAACCATACATTTATCAAAATTAAAGTTAGGTAAATATGCAGTTATATTAATAATTAATATGTACATATATGGGATGGATTGAAAGGATGAATAAACAGATGGGTAGAACTCAGTTTATCCAGAAATGAATAAATAGATAATGAGATGACAATCGTAGGTAAAATTATATAGATGATAATAAGGTGGCAAAGGTGGATATATATTTAGACCTATGGCGTCAGTGGATATATATTTGAACTCATGGAGACATCCAGTAATAAGTAATGAGACCTATCTATATATAGAAGGGTCGGGGTAGGCAGTACTTACATGCTACAGCACGATAGTTGGTGAGCGGTGGCTGTAAAATGTGCGCGAACTGAAGATCGTGAGCGCGCATGCGCACTAGGTGCTTGGAGCCACATGGAAGTGGCACATGCGCAGAAGGAACCCGGCTGGATATCGGGAGGAATTTGTAAGTGGCGCATGCGCGGGAGGCGCTGCGCCACAGAGGCCGTATGTGCCCAAAGCTATATCTGACAATGCTATATATGAATATATATAAAGAACGCTAGGAGGGTGGTGCACATGAGAACATGATCAATAAAATAGGTAATGGATTTTATAATGAAAACTGTACAAATCAATTGATAAAATATAAATAAATGCACAAGGAGACAGATAAGTAACAGTGTGGATGCAGATAAATAAATAAATAAATCAACAAGAAGACAGATAAGTAACAATGCAAATGATCTAATAAAATAGATACTTAGATATATGATCATAATGAGTAAATAATAGGAATACCTATGGGATAAGAATACTAATAACGATAATACTAATCATAAGAGACATAAAGATTAGAGATGATACTACGTTGAAGGGATTCAGATAATGATGAATGTTAAAAAATATTTTCTAAGGGCAACTGAGACCCCCACATCTATATCTGCAATTAGCCAAGTGGCTACCAGGTGAGCACCTCCCATTACTTACCTGGAAACAAACCTCTCAAACGTTATCACACGAGGCGCCGTCCTCTTCGGTTGTCTTTTTTCTTTCTCATCGGGGGCTGATGAGGACAGGGCTGGAGATCAATCGGTCCGGATTAAGTAATAATCACACCACTGGACACTTTAAAAGGAGGCTGGTGCTTGGCATCATTGTTTCTCTTCTGTTACCCATGGTTATCTCCAAAGAAACACGTGCAGTCATCATTGCATTGCACAAAACTGGCCTAACAGGGAAGAGTATCGCAGCTAGAAAGATTGCACCTCAGTCACCAATCTATTGAATCATCAAGGAATTCAAGGAGAGAGGGTCCATTGTTGCCAAAAAGGCTCCATTGCGCCCAAGAAGGACCAGCTAGCGCCAGGACTGTCTCTTAAAAGTGTCTCAGCTTGGGGATGGGGCTCCCAGCAGTGCAGAGCTTGCTCAGGAATGGCAGCAGGCAGATGTGAGGCATCTGCACACACTGTGAGACTGCGGAGACTCTTGGAGCAAGGCCTCGTGTCCAGGAGGGATGCAAAGAAGCCACTTCTCTCCAGAAAAACCATCAGGGACAGACTGATATTCTGCACAAGGTACAGGGAGTGGACGCTGAGGACTGGGGGAAAGTCATTTTCTCTGATGAATCCCCTTTCCAATTGTTTGGAACATCTGGAAAACAGCTTGTTTCAAGGAAGACAAGGTGAGCGATGCCACCAGTCTTGTCTCATGCCACCTGTAAAGCCTCCTGCAACCATTCATGTGTGGGGCGGCTCCTCAGCCAAGGGAATCGGCTCTCTCACAGTCTTGCCTAAGAACACATCCATGAATAAAGAATGGGACCAGAATGTCCTCCAAGAGCAACTTCTCCCAACCGTCCAAGAGCAGTTTGGTGATCAGCAATGCCTTTTGCAGCATGATGGAGCACCTTGCCATAAAGCAAAGGTGATAATTAAATGGCTCAGGGAACAAAACATAGAGATTTTGGGTCCATGGCCTGGAAACTCTCCAGATCTTAATCCCATGGAGAACTTGTGGTCAATCATCAAGAGACGGGTGGACAAACAAAAAACAACAAATTGTGACAAAATGCAAGCAGTGATTGTGCAAGAATGGACGGCTATCAGTCAGGATCTGGTCCAGAAGGTGATTGAGAGCTGCCAGGTAGAATTGCAGAGGTCCTGAAGAAGAAGGGTCAACACTGCAAATATTGACTTGCTGCAGTAACTCATTCTGTCAATAAAAGCTTTTGTTCCTCATAATATGACTGCACTTGTATCTCTGTATGTGATAGAAACATCTGACAAACCAGAGGGCAACAGATCATGTGAAAATATAATATTTGTGTAATTCTCAAAACTTATGGCCGTGACTGTAAGTGCAACTATTTAAGTGCACAACAGAATTATTCCAGAATTAAACCAGAATAAAGGGACTTTAGCTTTAAGAACATGTGTAACAGTTGTAACACATTATCCGAAAAACTCCATCACCTCTTCCGCCTCTGACTCGTGTGCACTTATGGTGGCACTTAGAAAAGATGCACTGTCAAGATCTCAAGATGGCGCTGCTGTAGGGGCTGCCTTTATATTGGCTCCCTCCTTCTACTACTATCTCTAACTGTGTAACAATCCCCGGAATACAATGTACAAAATAATTTCCCCCCATTGGATTAATAAGGTTTTATTGTATTGTAAAACAACTAGGATCTACTGTGCACTGGTACCAAGAACATGAGAAGCTTTGGATGTGACTAGGATATAAATCCTGATGTAAAGAGAAAACAGGGAAATTTAAACAAACTGAATCATTAAAAAAAATAACTCTAATAAATGTAACATGTGAGATTTTGTAAAAAGAACATGTAATGCTAGAGTTTTCCTTCTGCAGAAAGGTTCCATCTTACTAGATGTCATCAGGATCTCACAACTTTATCCAAGATGGATATTTTTTTCTAAAATTATTGCAGGATTTCTTTGTAATCTTTATAATTTATTATCATTATTTTCACATCATTCACCTATTTTGCATTATTTTCCCATTTTATAATTTTTTTTAGTCGATTTTTATTGTTACCAATAGTCTTTTATTTCTTTCCATTTATGTAAAGTTCCTTCCATCGCGAGAAAGCTTTTTCAGGTAGAAGTTTAATGGGAGGATTTTATAAGGATCTGTAGGATTACGGGATACAAATAAAACAAGGGCTCGGCGGGGCGGCTATAGACTGAACCCATTAAGCCGCGCCATTCAACGTGTTACCAAAGCTCCAATTATATTAAATGAATTTTATAAAATTGTGAAAAAAAAGTTCAGCCCACGATTAAGTTATCCAGTAATCCGTGGATGGCAGCGGGGGCCACAGGGGGTCGTCTTGCTATAACTCTTATAACAGTATTCTTTACAATGGCGGCTGGAATATTACGGAAAGCCCACTTACGCCTCATTGAGAGCGCGGCTAATCTGGGGTAGAAGTGTTGGCTAATTATCGTATATTTCCATGTGAATGGCTAATTTTAGGATTGATCGTTATGAAACCCAAGGCTTCTAATCTGCTAATGATCCTAATCCCAAAATGGGCTTTACAATAAGAGATAATCTCTAAGATTTAACCAGCGGCTGCTCCCCTCGGTGCCGGACAGATGTGCGACTATTTATAGCCGGAGGAAACTTTGCGGTCGCCAATTTTTCCCAGATTTATCATTTACGTTTTTCAGTGAAGAAGAAACATTCGGCTGATTTGTAGAGGACAGAATCCACCCGAAACTATGTGAAATAAATTAGATTTTTGGATTGTGTGTTTTTAAAGCCGTCCACAAATCATAGGAAATATCTCCTGCCTCCACAATCCTCGGCCCTTAAAGAAAACCCAATTGTGGAATCAGAAGGGGCCGCCACTATAAATATCCATACAATGAAAACTAATGGCTCCATCTAAACTTTTGGCATCTGCTAAGGTCAGTCCTACAGGATGCAAAGACTCGGACCATTCCGAATTGGAAGTGGGGAGGGGGAACATAGTTCAGGTTTTGGGGAGATGCTTTATACTGATACAACATTGTACAGGACACAATAAGGCAAATCCTACCTTGTAACTTTTCTACTTTTATATGTTATTTATAAAGCACAAACATAAGACATGGGAAACCTGATTTAGGGTCTAGTCCGGGGTTTACAGGGAAGTAACTATAAGACTTAGGGGTTCTGTGATGATGTGCGCCCATGTCCCCCTCTTCCAATTAATTTAGATATATGAATATAATGGGAGGAATTTATAAATGCTTCTACAACTGTTTCTGGCTTCGAGGCACTGATATAATAATAATAAATGCCGCATATACCACACAAAAACTCATGATGCCCCTTGCGGTTCCTTCTTCTCTTGACTGGTAACAGAGCCATGTGTTCTACCGGGCGGTGCACACTATGACGCACCAGTGTTATCCACTGCTGATGTTCTAGTGTGCGCCGTGTATTACCAGAGAAGAGAAGAAAGAAGAACCTCACGGAGCATTGAAAGGTGAGTATATATGTTTTTTTTTCTAAAATGGGGGGGCATTTCATTAAGGGGGGAAGACTGCAGAATGGGGTTTTACTGGGGGAGGCTGCAAAATGGGGGATTACTAGGGAACCTGCTGATGTATGGGGCATTACTAGCGTAGGCTGCTGCATGGGACATTGCTGGGGAGGCTTCTGCATGGGGGATTTTTTACTAGGGGAAGCTGCTGCATGGGACATTACATTACTGGGGAAGGCTGTGACCAATGCATTTCCCACCCTAGGCTTTTATTTGAGTCAATAAGTTTTCCCAGTTATTTGTGGTAAAATTAGTGTCGATGGCTTATACTTTGGTCAGCTTATATTCCAGTATATACGGTAATAATTTTTATTTTTGTGGTTATGCCCCCTCCATGCCATATGAGCGTGGATTGACACAACTTCCAGGAAAGTGGACCCATACAGGGTGGTGTGTGCAAGACAATGGAGGGAGAGGCTGATGGAATAGGGCAACCCCGATGTGTAGAAGGAATCCCTGGTGATAAAGGATGGGGAGCCCGTGGTGGTAAACAGTCTGATCCAGGAATCACTCAGAGGCACTTTGGTGCAGAATAACTTACAGTTCTTTACTGAAATAGCAAACAGCCTTAACGGCAGCAGAACTTCTTCTGGAAGGACGTAGCTGATCAGAGTACAGGTCCGCAGGAAGGTGGTGGCCCACAGCCTGATTAATAGCTTCAAGATGGGGTAGTAGAGATGGAACCAAGTCGGAAAGGTGAGCTAGATTCTGGAATACTCTGATCAATTCTCTAACCCATGTGCTTCCACCCACAAGGGGTTTTATAACGCCCGCTTGTGAGGAAGCAACCGGCACATTCCTTCCTTACAGTGAATAACAGAGCATATGATTGGTTCACATATTTAACTCTTGCTTTACAGACAGTGTCTTACAAATGCAACTACCAAGTTTACCATGTCAGTGGCCTCTGAGTGAGATGTGCAGGCTCACCAGGCAGCTCCTGACAAGGAAGGGGACACTTTTGCATCACCTACCCTATGCATCGGCAGGGGTGTTGCACGTTCAGACATGCAGTAGGAGAACATTGTAACAACAGCAGCTGCAGTTTTCTCCACAGTCTGAAATTGCATAAGCGCTGCTTGCAGTGAGCATGCTTAGGAGCCAACAAATGTTGCTCATCCTGTTTCTAGCAACCTATGACTAGTTGATACATGTTGTTTGGGTTTTGGGGTAGGTGGCTGCTTGACCATTTGCATCATATTTCCCTATCGCAATGAATGGAACAAATTGTAGCACATTTTCTCTATTACAAGTATCTGCAGGGATAATCTAATTGTATGCGATCCATCCCAGACCAGTAATGGCAGACGCCTCCGCTCATATTTTAGGCAATGCCTTAGGCAACATCTTGCACTGCAGAGGCAGGAAACAAAACCCAATTCTGTTCCTTGGAATCCATAAATTTATTATGACTGCAGCGCGGAACATTGTCAGGATTTCTACACTTGTGATATCAACTCCGTGTTAATCACCTGATAACTGCAGAGAACAGACCCCGAATCTCAGCGGCTGTGACTCCCCTGTACCGTACAGTAACTAACAGGAATCCTCTATCTCCACATGATGGAAAGTCATTTATTAACACGGCACTTATATACACAGAACCCAGCATTTCTCTAAATATATACAACACAAGGTAGAACCTGCGCTGGTACTAATAATGGTAACAAATTAATGGACAAATAATGATACATAAAATCAGCAATGAGTTAATAGAGGAACATTATAACTGAGAGGTAAAGTCGATGTTGCGAGTCTTTCATTGTTTCTGAAGAGCCGGGAGAGAAGATGCAAATGCTGATAGTTCTGTGAGGTTAACTTCTTTGTCCAAAATGGAACTTTCAATAGATCAAATGTCATGATACAATCCTCAACGTGGACCTGCCCCGGCCAGCGGCGAGATCCTGTGCACTGTCCTGAGGGAAACTTTTCATTATTTGGCCATTAATTTGTTAAGATCATGCTACCTTGTGTTTTATAATTGTTTTTGGGGGGGATCAGTGGCTATGCGCCACTGGCTATTTGACCATCAAAGTTGTTTTTGCTCATTTTCGGGATTTGTATCACTAATGCTTCCATTTAAACACTGATTTCTCTAAATATAAAATATAATACTGCCCTATGTACAAGAATATAACTACAATAATACTGCCCCCTATGTACAAGAATATAAATACTATAATACTGCCCCCTATGTACAAGAATATAACTACTATAATACTGCCCCCTATGTACAAGAATATAACTACTATAATACTGCCCCCTATGTACAAGAATATAACTACTATAATACTGCCCCCTATGTACAAGAATATAACTACTATAATACTGCCCCCTATGTACAAGAATATAACTACTATAATACTGCCCCCTATGTACAAGAATATAACTACTATAATACTGCCCCCTATGTACAGGAATATAACTACTATAATACTGCCCCCTATGTACAGGAATATAACTACTATAATACTGCCCTCTATGTACAACAATATACCTACTATAATACTGCCCCCATGTACAGGAATATAACTACTATAATACCGCTCCTTATGTTCAAGAATATAACTACTATAATACTGCCCCCTACGTACAAGAATATAACTACTATAATACTGCCCCCTATGTACAAGAATATAACTACTATAATACTGCCCCCTATGTACAAGAATATAACTACTATAATACTGTCCCCTATGTACAAGAATATAACTACTATAATACCGCTCCTTATGTTCAAGAATATAACTACTATAATACTGCCCCCTATGTACAAGAATATAACTACTATAATACTGCCCCCTATGTACAAGAATATAACTACTATAATACTGCCCCCTATGTACAAGAATATAACTACTATAATACTGCCCCCTATGTACAAGAATATAACTACTATAATACTGCCCCCTATGTACAAAAATATAACTACTATAATACTGCCCCTATGTACAGGAATATAACTACTATAATACTGCCCCCTATGTACAAGAATATAAATACTATAATACTGCCCCCTATGTACAAGAATATAACTACTATAGTACTGCCTCCTATGTACAAGAATATAACTACTATAATACTACCCCCATGTACAGGAATATAACTACTATAATACCGCTCCTTATGTTCAAGAATATAACTACTATAATACTGCCCCCTACGTACAAGAATATAACTACTATAATACTGCCCCCTATGTACAAGAATATAACTACTATAATACTGCCCCCTATGTACAAGAATATAACTACTATAATACCGCTCCTTATGTTCAAGAATATAACTACTATAATACTGCCCCCTATGTACAAGAATATAACTACTATAATACTGCCCCCTATGTACAAGAATATAACTACTATAATACTGCCCCCTATGTACAAGAATATAACTACTATAATACTACCCCCATGTACAGGAATATAACTACTATAATACTGCCCCCTATGTACAAGAATATAACTACTATAATACTGCCCCCTATGTACAAGAATATAACTACTATAGTACTGCCCCCTATGTACAAGAATATAACTACTATAATACTACCCCCATGTACAGGAATATAACTACTATAATACTGCCCCCTATGTACAAGAATATAACTACTATAATACTGCCCCCTATGTACAAGAATATAACTGCTATAATACTGCCCCCTGTGTACAAGAATATAACTACTATAATACTGCCCCCTATGTACAAGAATATAACTGCTATAATACTGCCCCCTGTGTACAAGAATATAACTACTATAATACTGCCCCCTATGTACAAGAATATAACTACTATAATACTGCCCCCTATGTACAAGAATATAACTACTATAATACTGCCCCCTATGTACAAGAATATAACTAATATAATACTGCCCCCTATGTACAGGAATATAACTACTATAATACTGCCCCCTATGTACAAGAATATAACTACTATAATACTGCCCCCTATGTACAGGAATATACCTACTATAATACTGCCCCCTGTGTACTAGAATATAACTACTATAATACTGCCCCTATGTACAAGAATATAACTACTATAATACTGCCCCCTATGTACAAGAATATAACTACTATAATACTGCCCCCTATGTACAAGAATATAACTACTATAATACAGCCCCCTATGTACAAGAATATAACTACTATAATACTGCCCCCTGTGTACAAGAATATAACTACTATAATACTGCCCCCTATGTACAAGAATATAACTGCTATAATACTGCCCCCTGTGTACAAGAATATAACTACTATAATACTGCCCCCTATGTACAAGAATATAACTACTATAATACTGCCCCCTATGTACAAGAATATAACTAATTTAATACTGCCCCCTATGTACAGGAATATAACTACTATAATACTGCCCCCTATGTACAAGAATATAACTACTATAATACTGCCCCCTATGTACAGGAATATACCTACTATAATACTGCCCCCTGTGTACTAGAATATAACTACTATAATACTGTCCCCTATGTACAAGAATATAACTACTATAATACTGCCCCCTATGTACAAGAATATAACTACTATAATACTGCCCCCTATGTACAAGAATATAACTACTATAATACTGCCCCCTATGTACAAGAATAGAACTACTATAATACTACCCCCTATGTACAGGAATATAACTACTATAATACTGCCCCCTATGTACAAGAATATAACTACTATAATACTGCCCACTATGTACAAGGATATAACTACTATAATACTACCCCCTATGTACAGGAATATAACTACTATAATACTTGCTCTGGTTTGTATATTATCTGTACATTACGGTTGTTTTGTCAGTTTTAGCTCGTTGACCCATCCGCTTTCTGCTCGGGAGTCGCTGGGAATCTCCGCAGCCACAGAGGATTCTGGGTAACCATAGTGACTGTGAAATATCCTGCAGTATAGAGAATATACGAGGCAGACAAGAAGCTCCTCGTGTCCTGGGTTTTATCAGCTCTTGTTCTGCTCACAGGAACAACTACTTACCCAGGAGGGCGCTGTCAGAAATACACCGAAAGCGACATAGAATTTCGGGTTGTGGGCGACCTACATGATCCGGCTGTATCTACCGGAGAATAGAATATAGAAGGGAGACTTATCAACAGTGTCTAAAGTAAAACAGTTACAGTTGCCCATGGACAACCAATCAGAGCTCAGCTTCAGCTGGCTCAGACACTTTATAGATACATGTACAAGCAGTTTGCACTAAAAAGAGCAAAGTCAGACAGAAAACTGGCGCAAACACTTTAATAAATGAGGGCTATTGTCTTTGAGGCTTCACTTCCCATCAGATTTATGAAATCGACATTACCCTTTAATAAATGCTCTAATGCCCTACTTACTATCTGGGATTTTTTTTATAAAGTTACAAAATGGGGATTATTTACTAAGGGTCGTGGATCGCACTTTTGTTGGACTGTTCAAGGTTTTTCAGGATTTGCGCAGCTGGGACGGGTATTTAGCAGGGATTGTGTCGCATGCGACCGGATTTTGACGCAGCTGTGCTGCTTTCATGCAACAGAAATGGGGGGGGGGGGCGCGTTGGACGATCTGACTGATTCGGACAGAGCGCGGGATTTAACATTCAAATTGTGTCGCAAGATCAAGCACTTACATGTCCCAGGAAGAAGGTGAACCCCTGCGGACCTGAGCGGGGAAGTGACACATGCAGGATATCGGGGGCACAATCTTAGTGAATTGCGGCACAGGGCATTATACACGGACAATGTATTTTCGTGAACTCCGCGGACCGGGTAAGTAAGGGTGCCTCAATGTCTCTAAATGCATGATAGCACAGCAGGAGGGACTGGAGTGACATTTTATGCAACTTTTTTTTTTTTATTTAAAGTCCCAAGTAGTTCTGTGTCTACGCCAGAATAATAAAGTAACGTAAATAATCCTGTGCAACTTTGTAGTCAAATGTTGCAAAAATAGAGTTAAAATAGGGATAAAAAGAATAATACATAATAGATATGAATGACCATAGAAGAACAATGGAGGCGATTTATTAACGCACTTGCGCAACAATTCTGGGAATTTTGCACCCAAAACAATGGGGCACATTTACCAAAGCCCGTTTTCTGTCAGACTTTGCACGTTCTTTCTAGTGAAAACTACTTGCACATGTACTTAACTTGTGTAGCGGCTGCAGTGTTCTTCATGAGGCACTGAAGGGGGCGCTCCTGGGCGCAGTTGGACCATGCGCCACATTTATCATGCAAAGTCCCAGAGTGTGTTGCACGCCCTATGTTAAAGGTGCACCAAAAAAAAAAGTTGGTGCACTCTATAGGAGCCGTGCAGATGGCGCCAGATTCATGAAGAAAGGGCTCCAGAAATCCTGAATCTGGCGCCCCCTGCATTATACACTGGACACTGCACATAGTACACACTGCCCCACTATGTATTTGTGATTATCCTCCATGTGTGTTAATGCTGTATACATGTGTAACTATGGTTTGTATATACTGCATGTGCAATAATATGTATGTGATTATATAAATACATATGTGTGTATATAAGTGTATATATGATATATGTGTATGATTATTTAAACATGTGTGAGTGTATATTTTACTTTAGGGGTAAAGGGGCCCCAGTCAGAAGTTTCCTATGGGGCCCTGCCTCTCCTAGTTATGTCTCTGTGTAACTGCCTGCCATAGACTAAGAGACATATGATACCATGAAGATATATACACTCACCGGCCACTTTATTAGGTACACCTGTCCAACTGCTTGTTAACACTTAATTTCTAATCAGCCAATCACATGGCGGCAACTCAGTGCATTTAGGCATGTAGACATGGTCAAGACAATCTCCTGCAGTTCTCCCGAGCATCAGTATGGGGAAGAAAGGTGATTTGAGGCCTTTGAACGTGGCATGGTTGTTGGTGCCAGAAGGACTGGTCTGAGTATTTCAGAAACTGCTGATCTACAGGGATTTTCACGCACAACCATCTCTAAGGTTTACAGAGAATGGTCCGAAAAAGAAAAAACATCCAGTAAGCGGCAGTTCTGTGGGCGGAAATGCCTTGTTGATGCCAGAGGTCAGAGGAGAATGGGCAGACTGGTTCGAGCTGATAGAAAGGCAACAGTGACTCAAATCGCCACCCGTTACAACCAAGGTAGGCAGAAGAGCATCTCTGAACGCACAGTACGTCGAACTTTGAGGCAGATGGGCTACAGCAGCAGAAGACCACACCGGGTGCCACTCCTTTCAGCTAAGAACAGGAAACTGAGGCTACAGTTTGCACAAGCTCATCGAAATTGGACAGTAGAAGATTGGAAAAACGTTGCCTGGTCTGATGAGTCTCGATTTCTGCTGCGACATTCGGATGGTAGGGTCAGAATTTGGCGTCAACAACATGAAAGCATGGATCCATCCTGCCTTGTATCAACGGTTCAGGCTGGTGGTGGTGGTGTCATGGTGTGGGGAATATTTTCTTGGCACTCTTTGGGCCCCTTGGTACAACGCCACAGCCTACCTGAGTATTGTTGCTGACCATGTCCATCCCTTTATGACCACAATGTACCCTGTAACATCTGATGGCTACTTTCAGCAGGATAATGCGCCATGTCATAAAGCTGGAATCATCTCAGACTGGTTTCCTGAACATGACAATGAGGTCACTGGACACAAATGGCCTCCACAGTCACCAGATCTCAATCCAATAGAGCATCTTTGGGATGTGGTGGAACGGGAGATTCGCATCATGGATGTGCAGCCGACAAATCTGCGGCAACTGTGTGATGCCATCATGTCAATATGGACCAAAATCTCTGAGGAGCTTCCAGCACCTTGTTGAATCTATGCCACGAAGAATTGAGGCAGTTCTGAAGGCAAAAGGGGGTCCAACCCGTTACTAGCATGGTGTACCTAATAAAGTGGCCGGTGAGTGTATATATATATTAGATAGTTATGAGATAGATAGATAGATAGATAGATAGATAGATAGATAGATAGATAGATAGATAGTTAGGAGATAGATAGATAGATATGAGATAGATAGATAGATAAAAATCCAAAAATAGGCAACACTCCAAGGTAATTCAAAGTTTAAAGGTGAAGTTTATTCCAATGAGACGTTTCGGTGATGGCACCCACCTTTCTTAAGCATGATAGATAGATATGAGATAGATAGATATATAGATATGAGATAGATAGATAGATATGAGATAGATAGATATGAGATAGATAGATAGATAGATAGATAGATAGATAGATAGATAGATATGAGATAGATAGATAGATAGATAGATAGATAGATAGATAGATATGAGATAGATAGATAGATAGATAGATAGATAGATAGATATGAGATAGATAGATAGATAGATATGAGATAGATAGATAGATAGATAGATAGATAGATAGATAGATAGATAGATAGATATGAGATAGATAGATATGAGATAGATAGATAGATAGATAGATAGATAGGAGATAGATAGATAGATAGATAGATAGATATGAGATAGATAGATATGAGATAGATAGATATGAGATAGATAGATAGATAGATAGATATTAGATAGATAGATATGAGATAGATAGATAGATAGATAGATATTAGATAGATAGATAGGAGATAGATAGATAGATAGATAGATAGATATGAGATAGATAGATATGAGATAGATAGATAGATAGATAGATAGATAGATAGATAGATAGATAGATAGATAGATAGATAGAATAATCTTCCACCTCCAGATGTCATTAGAAGCTGTTAATGGAGGAGGTTAAGAAAATGAATTAAGTATAAAAGAAAACATGACATTTCCATTTCCCGTGCAATGTAATTGTGATCACAGATTGATGAATGACTTCTGATCACTGACGGCTTTTTTAATGCTCCACTTTATGAAAATCAAATTACTTGTAAATGATTATGTAGATTCTGGCGTCTCGCCACCGCTCTCTGTGCGGCCATTACAGCAGCCGTTCATATTTGACGGATATGGTCCCTATTTATTCTGGATAATATGAACTGCAGTGAATGTGGGATAATTCCTGCCCTTTTATTCTATAGTGCGGGACGTTAAGTGAACAGAGACGTCACCAAACCCGACACACCGACTAATCCAGCAGAAAGGCCTCATTCATCACCAGTCACTTACAGCACAAAAGACGCGGAAAACAAAAACTTTCTATGGCGGATACAATAAAAATTATTCTCCCCTTCCTCCTCAGTCTTCTGAACTGGAAGAAATGATGCATCAGATTGTTAAATGAACTCAATGGGGCAGATTTACTTACCCGGCCCATTCGCGATCCAGCGGCGTGTTCTCTGAACAGGATTCGGGTCCGGACGGGATTTATGAAGGTAGTTCCTCTGCCGTCCACCAGGTGGCGCTGCTGCGCTGAAAATCATCTGAACGCGTCGGAATACACCGAGCTGGACCAGGTGAAGGTAAGCGCTTCCCAAGCGACACATTTTCGGTTTTTAAATGCGGCGGTTTTTCCGAATACGTCGGGTTTTCGTTCGGCCACGCCCCCGGATTTCCGTCACGTGCATTCAGGTACAATCATCGCAAATCGGAAATATTCGGGTAACACGTCGGGAAAACGCGATTCGGGCCCTTAGTAAATGACCCCCAATGACTACTGTATTATGCTGTGTTATATTATATATTGTTATATTTTGGGACAGATGTATCACTTGTTTTTTCTGTTGTTTTTGCACCTTTTCATAGTGTCGTGGTGTCTTTGCTCCAACGCAGCCGCGCAGCAAAATTAACTATGTATTACTCATTTATCCAACCAATCCAGATGTTTTGCTGCCCCTAATAATCATTCATCATTAGCAACTTTTCGTCCAGGTGCAAAAACCCTTCAGCCTGAAGGTGGCGTAAACTGAGAAGCAACAATGAGCAGAGCAGCTTATCCCCAGAAGCAGAGCTCAGCAGACACTACAGACACTACCTGCAGCCTCTGTTTACAGTTCATGACCTTCTGTTTATAAAACAATCTCCAAAAGCAGCAGCTCAGAGCAGGAGAGAAGAGAAGTGAGTAGAGATGGGAATTACGTCTCTTCTTAGTGAGCCGGCTCTTCTGGCTCCTTAAAGGAAACCTACCACTTGAAGTGGTAGGCGTAAGATGCATATACCGAGCATGCAGCGTGAGCTGGTGCCTGTGCTTACTTTCATTAGTGTCCTAAACCGCTGTGTTACGGTTTAAACACTTTTTATTCTTTACATCTTTACAGCCGAAATAGCTTCGGCGCACCAAGCGTGTGACCGTGCGCGTGTGACGTCACCGGCTCTCCTTCACTTCCTATGTAGGTGCGCGCATGGTCGCGCGGCATGGTGTGCCGAAGCTCCTTCGGCTGTAAAGAATAAAAAGTTTTTAAACCGCGATACAGCGGTTTAGGACACTAATGAAAGTAATCACCGGCACCAGCTCACCCTGCGCTGGTGCTCGGTATATGCATCTTACACCTACCACTTCAAGTGGTAGGTTTCCTTTAATGGCTCCCTATTACATGTAAAATAGGGAGCCACAGCCCAGCCAATCACTCCTCTCCTCACGCCGTTCACGAACAAGAGCCAGCTCGTAGGGCTCGTAGGACACATCACTACAGGATAGGGGAGAAGTTTGTAGGATTTTGCAGAGAAGTGTCCCGCGTAGCAGGATAGAAGATAAGTGAGTGGGAACTGCAGACAGGACAGAGAAGTGTCCCCTGTGTAGCAGGAGAGAAGAAAAGTGTGTGGTGGTGAGACAGGACAGAGAAGTGTCCCGTGTAGCAGGATAGAAGAGAAGTGTGTGGTGGTGAGACAGGACAGAGAAGTTTCTCATGTAGCAGGATAGAAGAGAAGTGAGTGGGAGCTGCAGGTAGTACAGAGAAGTGTCCCCATGTAGCAGGATAGAAGAGAAGTGTGTAGAACCTGCAGACAGGACAGAGAAGTGTCCCCCATGTAGCAGGATAGTACAGAAGTGTGTAGAACCTGCAGACAGGACAGAGAAGTGTCCCCCATGTAGCAGGATAGTACAGAAGTGTGTAGAACCTACAGACAGGACAGAGAAGTGTCCCCGTGTAGCAGGATAGAAGACAAGTGTGTGGGAGCTCCAGACAGGACAGAGAAGTGTCCCCTTGTAGCAGGATGACCACACTGGAGTCTGAGGAGGATACTGGCCAGAATTACAGGGGGGCAGCAGAAGGTCAGCAACAGAGGATTCCCCCCTTTTTTAGTTTAGGAAAGTCACACATAAGCCGAGGCTAGGGCAAAGTGGAAAATGAAAGCAGAGGTCAGGGCAGAGTCAAGATGAAAGAAGAGGTCAGGGCAGAGTCAAGATGAAAGCAGAGGTCAGAGCAGAGTCAAGATGAAATCAGAGGTCAGGGCAGGCAAGCTACCAGGAAGGGTTTGTGAAGAACCACTAAACAAAATTACTGGAAAGAGTTACAGGCCTCCAAATAAATTGCAGTCAGGAACACAGGAATCAGAAAACTGCAGAAGGGACTCCATTATGTAAAGCTAGCAAGCTAGGACACCTTCCTTCCTGTGAGGGGCGCTAGCTTACTTAAGTAGGGGTCATCAGAGATTTTCTAGGTTCACTGTCACTGAGGGGAAGGGGCCTTTAGGGATCAGAAAAGGAAGGTGACATCCAGGATGTAGGACACAGAGGTCAGTGAGGTCAGGGGGCGGGTGGGGTGGTGGTTCACAATTTGAATGGGTGTGAACCATTTTTTGCCAATCTTCATTGTGGAATAATGAATTCTCCTCTCAGCCCCCGATTAGGTCCGATTACACTATTATACTTTGTTATCCTTACTCTATTAATGGAAGTGTCTGTAGCGAGACTGCGATCGAAATTGGAGAGGCTTCCACGTCCCATGTATCATTTTTCACGAAAAACATCATTCCAAAAAGCAAACTTTGGATGAGTTTTTAATGTCCCCGTTAATTGTGAGCGCTGAGTAAATAGTCGGGTGTCTGGAGCGGCGGCTGGTTATTAGCGCAGTGAATTTGCTGGAGCTTATTAGTCATTGTAGCAATTGCATAATATCTATTAAGAGTAATTATTTGTACATTGTCTGCAATGGTTACATTGTATCTCCCCTCCGTAATTAACTCATTAGTATTTCTAACTTGTTCTGTTAATGAAACCAAGTCTTATGAAGCTTCTATTGAGAATTTCTATTACCGCCCAATCTGACTCAAGTATCTTTTCTCTTTTTCTTTTCATCTTTGGCGATTTAATTGCCAGCGAGGAGCCCTATGAATCCCATGTGGTGCTGCTGCTCCTTATATTACGCTATAGGACCTTTAGATGTTAATGTCACGGACAATGCGCTTCATTAGGACCCAAGCACACTCTCGCTAATATGGTGCGATGCTCGGAGCCCCGCGGGTCTGACTAATGGAATTAGCTTCTTATTTGGTCAGCAGCAGAAGAGAACAATTAATGGAACAATAGAAGGAAGGTCACCGGCCGCCATTAGATCTGTACACCAATTATGTGTTATAGTATAGCAGAGATGGCGGTATTATAATATAGCCTGCTATATTAATCCAATAACACAGGTCATGACTGGATCCCCAGGAGGAAGGAATATGCCCTCCCCACCACAAAGGTCATCCGTTCACTTTTATCCTATGGCGTCACTATAGTCCCTCCGCACCATTGGCCGGTGGATCAAATAAATGCTGTATTCTAGGAATGATCAGATTGGTGGGGGTCTGCCTGATGGATGTGGCCTATTATTATAGTGGCAGAACCAGGTATTACAGACCAGTCACATTTACTTGTATGGATGTGATACCAATTCCAGCCACTAGTAAAAGCATGGCACTGTGCCAAGTAAGTAATGAGATGATCTGCAGTTTCCACCAATCTGGCCTAATATTAATTCTATCTAAGTTCTATCATACACATTGCTGAGCACCTGGAGCTCTGCTTTCATTCAAGTGAATAAGGACTGATCTGTTGTATCACATCTCAGCCACTACAAGGGAAATGGAGCTGTTCAAACATACTGGTAGGATGATTAGATTGTGAGCCCCATTGGGGACAGGGACCGATTTGGCAAAAACTCTGTGCAGCGCAGTGTAATCTGTGTGCACTATATGAATAAAGGAATTATTATTGTTATTATTATTATTGGATTGTTTGCTTTATTGATTCCTGCCCTGGAAGCAGCCAGAATTAGCAGATGTGTGGGGGTCCCAAGTGTCAGACCTCCCCCAATCTGATGATTTATTATATAGAAAGGCTATTTATATCTATAAGCTGGAAACCCCCTTTAAAGGACAAAATGATCATCTTAAGGCCTCTTGCACACTAGCGTTGCGTTTCACGTGCGTGTGCAATGCGTGAAAAACTGACGTTTTTGCTGCGTTTTTGTTGCATTTTTGTTCGCGTTTTTTTGCGTTTTCGGTGCGTTTTTCACGCGCGTTTTTTTAAGTCAATGGGACTTTTTCAAAGGGACCAAGGTTCGGGAATAAAATGTTTTATTTAATTGAAAAATAATGTCTTCTGATAAGTTGCAAACATCTGCGATCTATTCTTCACTGTTCCGCGCGCGTATATTATCTCCCGACAAGTTAGCAGATGTGAAGAACAGTGAAGAATAGAATAAAACCAGTGACCACAGTGAACACAGTGACCACAGGATCATTTAAGAGAAAAACACAGTGCAGAACACAGTGCAGAATAGATTACAGATGTTCGGCACATCTGCTTACTTGTCGGGAGATACGCGCGGAGCGCTGCGAACAAAATAGCATGTGAAGAACAATATATATGTGTGAAGAAGACATTGCAGATGTATTTAAACATCTGCAATTTGTTCTTCACACACATATATATTGTTCTTCACATGCTATTTTGTTCGCAGCGCTCCGCGCGTATCTCCCGACAAGTAAGCAGATGTGCCGAACATCTGTAATCTATTCTGCACTGTGTTCTGCACTGTGTTTTTATCTTAAATGATCCTGTGGTCACTGTGTTCACTGTGTTCACTGGTTTTATTCTATTCTTCACTGTTCTTCATTGTGTTTTTTTAATTAAATGATCGTTCGCGAGCAGGGGAAATACTGTTATACTGGTCACCTAGCAACCCTTACGTTTAAAACGCATTGCACTCGCATTGCACTTGCAATGATTGCGAGTGCAATGCGTTCTTGATGCATCTCCATAGACTTGAATGGGGCGTGAAAATTGCGCGTGACTCGCAAAAATAGAGCATGCTGCGATTTTGACGCGCGTGCAAACGAATGCAAGCACGCGCGTGCAAAACCACGCAAATGAAGAAAGACCCATTGAATACAATGGGACAGAGTGCAATGCGAGTTCTGAGCGTCAAATGCACGCGCAGAACTCGCGCGTGAAAAACGCCAGTGGAGAAGGGGCCTAAATAAGGAAGTACATGAGCAATCCATTTTGTGTGATTTGAGCGAAACGTTAATTCTGGATTTCATACTGAATGGGCCACATTTATCACTTGTTTTTTCTGTTGTTTTTGCGCCTTTTCGTTTAGGCGCACCGTTTTTGCGCCATTTTTGCGATTAAACGTCAAATTAGCCGCGCAGCAAAAATAACCACCTTTCCCTCATCTATCTTACCAATCCAGATGTTTTGCTGCGCCTAATGATATTCATCACGTGCGACTTTTGCATTTAGGCGCAAAAACGGGCGCAAAAACACTCCAGCCCGAAGGTGGCGTTATCTGAGAAGTAGCACTGAGCTCCTATGCAGAGGAGCTAATTTCTAGCAGCAAAGCTCAGCCAGACACTAGAACAGGGATGGTGAACCTTTTAGAGATGGAGTGCCCAAACTACAACCAAGACCGACTTATTTATCGCAAAGTGCCAACACAGAATTTTTATTTGTGATTTATACTCCCTACTCTGTTGCATCTCTCATTCATAATCGCACCCTAGTGCACCAATAAAGCAGAAAATAGAAGAAATTTGGATGATCATTGTAGCTTCCCTCCAGGGTCCCATAAACAGAAATAATTATCAGGGCCAGAGCAGGAGCTACAATGATAATCCAGATCTGTCCTCACCTTCCCACTCCTCCAGTGGTCCCCGGTAGCACTGTCGCTTTAAAATAGCGCTGTGCACAGCAAGTCCTGGGCTGTCTGGGACTGCAGGAAGATACCTGGAGTCATCTCTGGGGATGGCCTGAGTGCCCACAGAAAGGGCTCTGAGTGCCACCTCTGGCACCAGTGCCATAGGTTCGCCACCACTGCACTAGAACATATAATAGATACATTAGATACATTGCAGACACTAGAACAGATAATAGATACATTAGATACACTGCAGACACAAGAACATATAATAGATACATTAGATACATTGCAGACACAAGAACATATAATAGATACATTAGATACATTGCAGACAGGAGCTGCAGACTCTATTTACAGTTCATCACCTTCTATTTACAAAATATTCTGCAAAACGCTGAGCTCACAGCAAGAGCAAGAGAAGTTTGCACAAGTTTGCAGAATGTTGCACAAGTTTGCAGATACTAAAAACAAGTGTCCCCCATGTAATTCTGCACAGTGTCTGAGGGGGATATTGTGCAGAATTACAGGGGTGCAGCAGGAGACCAGCACTGGGGGATCCCCTCCAGGAGAAGCACCTGCTGAGGAGGTCACTGGGTGCAGGGTGTCACACACCTGGGTGCTGCTGTGAGTGTTATCTTCATTCTGGGCTGTGGGAGAAGCAGAGAGGAGCTTGTAGCAGGATGACATGTAAGTGCCCGAATCTAACATTGCGCCTAAACTGCGCCTAAACTGCGTTAAAGTAAAGTGATTAATAAGAGGCAGAAAATATACTTATCACAGATGGTTGTAGCTTGTGATAATTCTGGCAAAACAGTGCACCAGAATTTAGGCGCAACTACTACACTTAGGCGCACAAAAGTGATAAATGTGGCCCATAGTCTAATGTAAAATTTGAGTGCCAAGTACTTCCTTATATAATATGATTAGGGCTGTTTCCCTAACTTGAGCACCAACTTAAACCATATACTAGCAAGGGTGTCGTGTATTCATCCATGACCACAAAATGATCATCATTATGAGACTGGTTGTGGCCAACTGTTGATAAGCTGTTGGGATGGGATGATTTTAGCAGTGGCCACTATAGGTATTGCAGTGGCCACTGCACTAGTGACCGGAATGGACATGAGCTTTAAGTTGTATTACCATATACAACCACAATTACAAGGATGGAGTTGTTCCTGATAAACAATGAGTCGATCAGTGTTTGTTCAAGAAGCTGTCCATCACCGGGCACTTTGCCTAACTGGGCACTTTTGGCTTTGCTTTACTACTGCCACGCAGGAGGCAGAGAAGACAAGCCATGCAGGAGGTACAGGAGGCACATCACACCATGCAGGAGGCATGTTTCCAGAAGCATGCCTTGCAGGAGGCACAGGAGACATGCCGCACACGAGGCACAGGAAACATGCGGCACAGGAGACATGTCGCACAGGAGGCACAGGAGACTCGCCGCACAAGAGGCACAGGAGACTCACCATGCAGGAGGCACAAGAGACACACTACGCAGGAGCCGCAGGAGGCACAGGAGACACTATGCAGGAGGCACAGGAGACACACTACGCAGGAGGCACAAGAGACACACTATGGAGGAGGCACAAAAGACACACTATGCAGGAGGCACAAGAGACACACTACGCAGGAGGCACAGGAGACACTACGCAGGAGGCACAGGAGACACACTACGCAGAAGGCACAAAAGACACACTATGCAGGAGGCACAGGAGACGCACTACGCAGGAGGCACAAGAGACACACTATGCAGGAGGCACAGGAGACACACTACGCAGGAGGCACAGGAAACACAACGCAGGAGGCACAAGAGACACACTATGCAGGAGGCACAGGAGACACACTATGCAGGAGGCACAGGAGACACGCTACGCAGGGGGCACAGGAGACACACTACACAGGAGACACACTACGTAGGAGGCACAGGAGACACACTATGCAGGAGGCACAAGAGACACTACGCAGGAGGCACAGGAGACACACTATGCAGGGGGCACAGGAGACACACTATGCAGGGGGCACAGGAGACACACTACGCAGGAGGCACAAGAGACACACTATGCAGGAGGCACAGGAGACACACTATGCAGGAGGCACAGGAGACACGCTACGCAGGGGGCACAGGAGACACACTACGCAGGAGACACACTACGTAGGAGGCACAGGAGACACACTATGCAGGAGGCACAAGAGACACTACGCAGGAGGCACAGGAGACACACTATGCAGGGGGCACAGGAGACACACTACGCAGGAGGCACACCACGCAGGAGGCACCAGGGGAGTGCCTTGCAGGAGGCACACCAAAGCTTCACACATCAACTCTGACTATTGCACATTTTGGCTGCTCCGATTTAATTTTTGTCTTAAATGTTGGGGAAGCCGTAAGATGTTCATTATTTCTGCCCCTCTCTGACGTCCGCGTTACACAGTGATTTAGGGTCGGGCGAGTTTTTGCAGATAACCTGCTGCTGTATTTGTAGCTTTCATTTCATCATTCAAAACCGAAACTGGAGCAAGATTTCCCTAAGCGGTGATAATATATTGGCAATATCTTACAGTGCATTATTGTCAACATAAAGCAGAGGAAAGTCTGCAAAAACCTCTACAAGTAAATTGGTTTTTGTGTTAGGAAGCCGTGCCTCCTGGTCCTCGGGGGCCCCGCATGATGGAACGTCGTTAAATAACCATCTCAAGTGCAGAATTTATTACTGATTCATACAAATATCTGTATTTATATCTCATGAATAGTGAACAAGGCTCCGTGTTCTACCTGCAGGTGCTGCACAAGACGAGACAATATTTTATGCTGATGTAGCAGAGTTGAGCTTGTTTCCTCTCTGCACTGTAATAACTGACGGAATAGAGATGATGGAGAGAGTTTACCTGTAGTTCTGTGGAGTTAGCACTCGGTACTAGCCACATGTATCATAGACTGCTGCTAAATAAATTCAGCTACATCAGTTATGGTTGTTAGTAGCAGCAGGACTGTGAAAATGGATGTATAATGGGTATTTCTATTCCAGGATTGTAGCTTCTCCAAATACAGCCTATGACTTCTGCTGTAGTGGTGGATTTTTGTTCCATCAGATGACTTCTGCTCTTGCTTGTGTCTTCTGCTCCAGCTAGTGACATCTGCTCCAACTGGTAACTTTTGTTCTAGCTAGGGACTTCTGCTACCGACTGATGACTTCCACTCCAGCTAGTGACTTCCGCTCCAGGTAGTGATTTCTTCTCCAGTTAATGACTTCTGCTCCAACTGGTGTCCTTAACTCCAGCTAATGACTTCTGCTCCACCAAGTGACTTCTGCTCCACCTAGTGACTTCTGCTCCAGCTGGTGACTTTTGCTCAAGCTTATGACTTGTGCTTCAGCCAGTGATTTCTACTCCAGCTGATGATTTCTGTCCAGCATGAGACTTCTGCTCTTGTGACTTTTTCTCTAGCTTTTGACTTCTGCACCAGCTGGTATCCTTTGCTCTAGCTGATGACTTCTACTGCTAGTGACTTCTGGTCAAGATAATTACTCCTGCTCTACCTAGTGAATTCTGATCCAGTTGATGACTACTTCTGCTCTACCTAGTGACTTCTGGTCTAGATGATAACTTCTGCCTTAGCTGATGACTTCTGCTCCAGCTGGTGTCCTTTGCTCCTGCTGGTGACTACTGCTCCAGCTGATTACTTCTGCTCTATTTAGTGACTTCAGCTCCAGCTGGTGACTTCTGGTCCAGATGATGACTTCTGCTCTACCTAGTGACTTCTGGTCCAGATGATGACTTCTGCTCTACCTAGTGACTTCTGGTCCAGATGATGACTTCTGCTCTACCTAGTGACTTCTGGTCCAGATGATGACTTCTGTTCTACCTAGTGACTTCTGGTCTAGATGATAACTTCTGCCTTAGCTGATGACTTCTGCTCCAGCTGGTGTCCTTTGCTCCTGCTGGTGACTTCTGCTCCAGCTGATTACTTCTGCTCTATTTAGTGACTTCAGCTCCAGCTGGTGACTTCTGTCTTAGCTCATGTCTGCACAAGGTGGCAAATTCATCTATAGCTGGTAACTTTGATGAGTCCAGGATTTCTTAAGTCGCCTTTAAGACTTTACATACTATCAATAACAAACATCTGTGATAATTACCATGAAGTGTCCTCACCTACTCTCCTCCTGTGCATCACTTCAAATCATGGAAAGTGAAGTGGTTTGTTCCCTATTCTTGTATTCCTCTTTCCATCCTAGTGTACGGCACAGTATGTACCACTTGAGCAATTAAGATGCATTCATTGTGTCCTTCACTCTTAGATATAAAATACTGTATATGTTTTTCTGGTCAACATCAACATTTCTTCTGTAATTCTGCTTCCTAAACCTTCATCCCCTCCCAGACCACAGCTTGTCCTCTGCATTCTTTAGACACTTGACCTCAAGGATTGTGTAGAAGGACTTAGATGTTTATCGACCCTACTGATAGCTCTCAGAAGTCTTAGGGAATGGAATCCATTGTTGAAAAACTTTGTGACTTTATCCAATTCCATCAAAATGCTCACTAGAGACGGTCTAACTGCTCCTCCCTTACTTCCCACAAACTCCTCCGTAGAAAGTTAATAACTTGTATTTATTTTCTAACCTTGTATTTTCCAAGTTGAAACTTAAACACCAAATCACAATCAATTCCATCTGTATCAAACCAGTCTGTAGAATGTCAATGCAATGTTATCCTAAGGAAGTCTTCTTGACCACCAATGGTGGCCACTTAATGGAGATTGGGAAGTGTCTTAAGGACAAGATCTCATACCTCTTCTTGATAATTGACATATTAGTATATAGACAATTTATTAATACTACTCTCAGATTTCCAAGTCTCTATGGATACATATTACAGAGATATAGTGGAATCTAGTAATTAGAGTGAAATGCCACAACCTCCATAATCCACTCTCCTGGCATTTTCTTAATCAGCTTCATGAAGGAGTCACATGCTTTAATATTGATCAGTATGACTTGTCAGGAGTTAATTTGTGCACTTTTTTGCCTTAATATTGGATAAATGCCCAGAAAATATGTTTCATAAGACTACAAGAACCTGGCCTTTATATAGGTGAATTACTGCAAAGAGATGACTAAGTGAGGAACAAGAAGAAGATCATTGTTTGGGGCGTTTTACCTTATCTCTCAATCATATCACTTGAGTCACTTGAAGTGCTTTTCTATGAACAGGTAACGCTCGCTAACTGTGACCTCTGTGTCTGGCCTTCATATTGAGGGTCATTTACTAAGGGCCCGATTCGCGTTTTCCCGACGTGTTACCCGAATATTTCAAATTTGCACCGATTGTACCTGAATTGCCCCGGGATTTTGGCGCACGCGATCGGATTGTGGCGCATCGGCGCTGGCATGCACGCGACAGAAATTGGGGGCCGTGGCCGAACGAAAACCTGACGGATTCGGTAAAACCAGCGCATTTAAAAAAAAATCTGTTGCGGAGCTTGCACTTACGTTCACTCAGCCCGGCTCAGTGAACTCCAGTGCGTTCCGATGCTTTTCAGCGCAGCAGCGCCACCTGGTGGAGGTCGGAGGAACTACCTTAATGAATCCCAACCGGACCCGAATCCAGCGCAGAGAACGCGCCGCTGGATCGTGAATGGACCGGGTAAGTAAATCTGCCCCATTGTGTTTGAGACCAAATACTGATCCACATTATGAAAAGATTTTGTCTAATAATTACAGGTAGAGGACAGTCCATCTTTAATTTAAGAAATAAAGATCAGTCAGGTTTGTAATGAAAGGACTGGATTTGTAAAGGACAAACAAGACAGTGATCTGATCTCCCAAACTGTCACCTGCCTGCTTGCCTCTGTGTATCCTAGGTGATATGGGACAACTAGGAGACAGTCCCTCCCTATGCTAAAGTAATCAAAACAGAGGTGACATATAAGGCACAAAATTCAGAAAACAAAGTGATAGTCAAAAGCCATGAGCCAAGATCAGATAAACAGAAATACAACAGGACAGCAAATATGGAGAGAGCCTGGAAATATAACCGAAAATGACAGAGGTAACCAGATAGCCTCGGCACCAGCTGATTGGATTAGGGTCACAATTTAATTTGTCACAACTCATTTGTTGCTGGACCAGAGTTGAGCTTCAGAGAAGCTGGGTGTAGTGCAATTTGTCTCAACAAAGCAAAAAGGAAAGATCCCAAACTTTCAACTCCCGCTGTATACGAATATGTTGCATCCAACACTTCTCATTGATTAACTCTGCTGTGACCACTTGAGTAAAGATTCAATTAATCCCAATCTCATTAAGTTGCCTACCATTGACCTGTAACCTTCTCTGCTCGTACATACACCTCATGTATGACATTCCAATACGCCTCTATGCATTTTCCATAGAAACCATGCACGTTCCTATGACAGTCCTTACATCCCCAGAATTACTATCAATTAGGTCCCAGCACCTTCTCCTGTAGCCACACGTCTCCTATTTACCCCCCAGCCTCCAGACCTCGCTCTCTGAATCTGGCTTGATTTACTTTTGTTCCATAGTTAAAGCAGTAAATAGTCAATGGAGGTAGAGGATAGTCATTAAAGGGATAATAACCCTCAATGTGGAGAGACTCAATTATACGACTACATGGGGGGTTATGATTGGGTCTTTTTATAGATACTTTAAGTTTCCCACCGTACAGCACAACTGACACGGTAATTACCATATAAGTATTCTGTAAGGGCAGTTTCCTAGGTTTTCCATTGGATGTTAGTAGAATTCTGTACATACAGATATAGTGTATAGTGTATGCAGCTCCCCTGCTGCTCTGGACTATGGGGAAGACATTTTTAGACATAAACGAAAGACTTTAACAAAAGTTTTAAAAATGTAATATTCATTTCCTTTCATTCTAAATCCTAGATCACAGATTTAGCTTACTGTATAGACTGATACCAGTTCAGCAGAGTCATTTCATGATGAAAATGGGATATTTATCAGTATATGTATAGTGGTTGTGCTTGGTATTGCATCTCTTCGCCATTCATTTGGATGTGAATAAGCAATGAACAGACCATGTGACATCAAAGATCACAGAGCACTCAAGTGAGCCCTTCTGTATGTCAAAAGATGATTGGTGAGGTCTCATTTATCCAAGCCAGGTGTCACGGGTACGGATTGAGGGTGTACCCGTGCCTGCTGCCGCCGTCCCCGCTCCCCCAGCTCTCATTTACCTCTCCAGGCTCCGGCCTACACGCTGGGAGCAAGAGTGCAGGCCGGAGCCTGGAGAGGTAAGTGAGAGCTGGGGGAGCGGGGACCGCGGCAGCAGGCACGGGTACACCCTCAATCCGTACCGAGGATCGCGGGTGTAACCGTGACATGCTTTTTCCATGCAGTCACGTGCTCCTGCCACTAGAGGGGGCGCATGCAGACTTCTCCTAGCCTTAAAGGGCCAGCGTCCTCCTTATTGGCTCTGGCATTCCTGGCTCGGCTATATAGCCTGGCGACTCCCAGCATCCCCTGCCGGATCTTTATGTCCTGTTACTGAAGAGAAAGCCCTCCGTGTTCCCGAGCGTTTCCAGACGCCTCTGTGAATTCTGTGATTCCTGTGTTCCTGGTTTCCTGTGTTCCCCTGTTCTGTGTTATTCCTGTGGCGGTCCTGCATTCCTGTGGCGGTCCTTCAATCCTGTGGCGGTCCTGCAATCCTGTGGCGGTCCTGCAATCCTGTGGCGGTCCTGCAATCCTGTGGCGGTCCTGCATCCTAGTGTCCTCCGGAGGTCCTGCCAGCCGTCCTTCAGAGGTCCTGCCTGCCGTCCTTCAGAGGTCCTGCCTGCCGTCCTTCAGAGGTCCTGCCTGCCGTCCGTCCTTCAGGGGTTCTGACTGCCTGCCGTCCTTCAGGGGTCCTGCCTGCCTGCCGTCCTTCAGGGGTCCTGCCTGCCTGCCGTCCTTCAGGGGTCCTGCCTGCCATCCTTCAGGGGTCCTGCCTGCCGTCCCGTGGTCCTGCCTGCCTGCCTTCCCCTGGTCCCGCCTGCCATCTGTGGTCCCCGTGTCCCTACCTTGGCTGCCACCGTGGGCCTAGTCGCACCCGTGGAGCGACCTGGTGACTCCCCGCCGCAGCAAGACCATCCCGCTTTGCGGCGGGCTCTGGCGAAGACCAGGAGTTCACTTAGACTCCGCTCCCGGGTGTGGCTAAGGTTGTTATCTCCCGCGGTGGTCCAGGGAGTCCACTTACTTAGTCCTAAGGGACTAATCCCCATAGACTGTGACACCAGGGGTGGGTTTTGTATTTCTAGGGTATCAAGCAATGTTGTGTTTTAGCCACCCAATGCATAGTTTCATCCCAAATAGCAAAGCAAGGAGTCTATTGTTCCCTCCTGTACCCTGTAGCCCTTCCCCCACCTCCCCATCTCATGGGCTCTAAGAAATTGTATGGGTTCTCTTATGGGTAAATTAAGAGTAGGTGAACAATCATTTTGTCCTAGAACTTCTTGATTATTACATGTGCCAAAAAGTACATGAACACTGTTGCAAAATCACAGTTCATGTCACCCAGCAGGATGTGGGTGCCTACTTGGGGCCATCACCTCTGTAGCCGGATGACAAATCATGTTATTATGATAATACCAGATTTCACCCTTATAACAATACATTGATCTGTAAATTCAGGATTTTGCTTGATAAAGCAGTGAAATGATCCCGGGCGCTGGTCTGGTTTGCCAGTTATTTGTGATTCCCCTCATTACCATCACTATTGCGGCGACACACGGCTACATTATCCTAATGACCTTTCTGAGATCATTCCACTAATGTTTACTATGGAGATGAAATGTTCTCTGTGTAACATGCAGATTTCGGGTGATTCTGCTTTACTGCAGAATGTGCAGCAATGTCTGGTGTTCTTACAGCGCTAATTCCTGACTGTATGAGGAGTCATTGAGCGGCGCCGCGGCTTGTGTCCCAGTAACAGATTCTCCTTAATGTTCCAACCAAGTTCAAGTTCCCTAAAATGATGATTTATATGGAACTGTATATTAATATCATTGGATTAAATGTAGACATAATGGGGCACATTCACTTACTTTCCTGCTGACTTCACCTAAAATGCCCTGTGCCGTGATTCATTAAGATTGTGCGCCCGATATCCTGCATGTGTCGCTTCCCCGCTTAGGTCCGACAGAGTTCACCTTCTTCTTCCTGGTGCATGTAAGTGCATTGTCTTGCAACACACTTTGAAAGTTATATCCCGTGCTCAGTCCGAACCACGGCCGCTCCCCAATTTGTGTAGCATGAGAGCCAGCGAAGCTGCACCAAAAAAAACCTGTCCAGGCTGTGCAATCCCCGAAAACGGTGCACAGTTCCTCAAAAGTGCAATCCGCGACCTTAGTAATTGAGCAGTATGCACTGAGCTCTACAGCTCCTCCTATTGGTGTTTGGAGGCAAACTCAATTGCATCATTAAAGTACAGCAACATCTGAAAAACTGGCATTTTAATATACAGGCGGTCCCCTACTTAAGAACACCCGACTTACAGACTACCCCTAGTAAAAAACAGACCTCTGGATGTTGGTAATTTACTGTACTTTAGCCTTAGGCTACAGTAAACAGCAATAACAGTTATCACAGGTGTCTGCAATTAAGCTTTATTGATAATCCTGTTTCTTATGAGAATCCAACATTTTTTAAGATCCAATTGTCACAGAGACCACAAAAAATTTGGCTGAGGTTACAATTATAAAATATACAGTTCCGACTTACATACAGATTCAGCTTAAGAACACATGTACGGAACCTTGTACAGAACCCAGGGACTGTCTGCATATATATTTTTTAGATATTTCATTTTTTTATATTTCTATACCAGAAACAGTCCCTCTCCATGTGCACACAGTGGACTAATGATTTATGTAATTTCTGCCATGGATGTACTATTAGCCCTCAAATACTTCTGTTATTAGAGAAAAAGAAAAAGTTGTGTTTTTTTACGAGGTGGGAGGCAAAAAAAACTAAACAGGACCACAGCAGGGGAGACAGCAGGATGCAACATGATTCTGCAATGAGAAGAACAAATGTGAAGGGGACGGGTAGAGACCAGGATGATGGGAATTCCTGGAAGGGGGGATATTCTGCAGAAAAGATCCTCTCTGCACAGGTTTTACAATGTTACTCAATTATTGTGCCTCCCTGTTAGACCAGAACACAATAAATGATGGCAGCACTTGGCAGGATTGATATCATCCTTTGTTTCTTCATAGAGAAAATGAAAATCAAGCAAATTACAGAAACCAGAGCAGAATCTACAAGTATTTATATCCTTATTATCTGGAGTCAGGAGCAGCTTCAATATTCACGCTAGTCTTATAGTAGAAGGAATAAGGTGGATAAGGCAAATAAGGTCAAGATACAGGATAAGGGTTCTGGATAAGGTTTGGACACAGGATCAGGGTTCTGGATAAGGTCCGTATACAGGATCAGGGTTCTGGATAAGGTCTGGATACAGGTTCAGGATTCTGGATAAGGTCAGGATCAGGGTTCTGGATAAGGTCTGGATACAGGATCAGGGTTCTGGATAAGGTCAGGATACAGGATCAGGGTTCTGGATAAGGTCTGGATGCAGGATCAGGGTTTGGAATCAGGTCAGGATAAAGGATTCTGTATCAGATACAGGTAACAGTTCAGAGGTTCAGGTACTGGCTAAGGCTACATGCAGCCTGCCGTGAGCCCGCCGCACCGTAGCACGGCGGCCACACGGCAGCGCGGGGAGAGGCGGAGGAGGTGAGCGCCGCTCACCCCCGCCCCTCCCCATAGGAAGTTATGGCGCACGGCGCCGTAATACGGGAAAAGATAGGACATGTCCTATCTTTTCCCGGGCTACGGAGCGGTATGGTGCCGCATGTGTGCTGCACCGTACCGCTCCCGTAGGGTGCCGCGAGCCCATAGAAGTGTATGGGGGACGTATATCGGCCGTATATACGTCCCCCATACATGTGTGTGAATGCAGCCTAAGGCTGGATACTGGTTTGGATATAGGTTACAGTTTAGACTGAGTTTTAGGTCCATCAACAGGCAGTAGTACTATAGGTCACAGGAGAAAGTATAACCAGCCTTGTGTGAACTGAGCCCTGGGAATATGAACTGAACCCAGTCCCTGTATGCCAAACCCAGATGCTGAATGGCTAATCCCTACTCAGAGTCCATTCAGAGGATTATTATAATAGGGGTCTCTAGAAGGGATTGAATGTAAATTCATATCTCAAGAACAGGCATAGAAGTGGATGGTGAGAGCTAAGAAGAGAATCCTCCACTCACTTATCAAGTATTTGACACGTTTCCCATAATTTCTGAAAAAGGAATAAAGAAAAACAGCTGTATATGTATATATATCCACACCAAGTCAGTACTGGGTAGGACAACCTTTACCTGCAGTAACGGGTCAGTTGGAATGTGTCTGTACATCTAGAGGCTGGAGGTTATGATAATAATCTTTATTTATAAAGCACCATCATATTCCATAGCGCTTTACAAATCATAGGGGACATATACAAATAAATAAATGAAGGACAGGGCCATACATTGTAAAGTGGCTGTGCTCCCATTCTTCTTTGTACATCTAGAGGCTGGAGGTTCCTCCATTCTTCTTTGTACATCTAGAGGCTGGAGGTTCCCCCATTCTTCTTTGTACATCTAGAGGCTGGAGGTTCCTCCATTCTTCTTTGTACATCTAGAGGCTGGAGGTTCCTCCATTCTTCTTTGTAAACCTAGAGGCTGGAGGTTCCCCCATTCTTCTCTGCACATCTGGAGGCTGGAGGTTCCTCCATTCTTCTTTGTATACCTAGAGGCTGGAGGTTCCCCCATTCTTCTTTGTACATCTAGAGGCTGGAGGTTCCCCCATTCTTATTTGTACATCTAGAGGCTGGAGGTTCCCCCATTCTTCTTTGTACATCTAGAGGCTGGAGGTTCCCCCATTCTTCTCTGCACATCTGGAGGCTGGAGGTTCCTCCATTCTTCTTTGTATACCTAGAGGCTGGAGGTTCCCCCATTCTTCTTTGTACATCTAGAGGCTGGAGGTTCCCCCATTCTTCTTTGTACATCTAGAGGCTGGAGGTTCCCCCATTCTTCTTTGTACATCTAGAAGCTGAAGGTTCCCCCATTCTTCTTTGTACATCTAGAAGCTGAAGGTTCCCCCATTCTTCTTTGTACATCTAGAGGCTGGAGGTTCCCCCATTCTTCTTTGTACATCTAGAGGCTGGAGGTTCCCCCCATTCTTCTTTGTACATCTAGAGGCTGGAGGTTCCTCCATTCTTCTTTGTACATCTAGATGCTGGATGTTCCCCCATTCTTCTTTGTACATCTAGAAGCTGAAGGTTCCCCCATTCTTCTTTGTACATCTAGAGGCTGGAGGTTCCCCCATTCTTCTTTGTACATCTAGAGGCTGGAGGTTCCCCCCATTCTTCTTTGTACATCTAGAGGCTGGAGGTTCCTCCATTCTTCTTTGTACATCTAGATGCTGGAGGTTCCCCCATTCTTCTCTGTACATCTAGAGGCTGGAGGTTCCCCCATTCTTCTTTGTACATCTAGAGGCTGGAGGTTCCCCCATTCTTCTTTGCACATCTAGAGGTTCCACCATTCTTCTTTGTACATTTAGAGGCTGGAGGTTCCCCCATTCTTCTTTGTACATCTAGAGGCTGGAGGTTCCCCCATTCTTCGTTGTACATCTAGAGGCTGGAGGTTCCCCCATTCTTCTTTATACATCTAGAGGCTGGAGGTTCCCCCATTCTTCTTTATACATCTAGAGGCTGGAGGTTCCCCCATTCTTCTTTGTACATCTAGAGGCTGGAGGTTCCCCCATTCTTCTTTGTACATCTAGAGGCTGGAGGTTCCTCCTGATCTTCTGTGAACATTTAGAGGCTGGAGGTTCCTCCATTCTTCTTTGTACATCTAGAGGCTGGAGGTTCCCCCATTCTTCTTTGTACATCTAGAGGCTGGAGGTTCCCCCATTCTTCTTTGTACATCTAGAGGCTGGAGGTTCCCCCATTCTTCTCTGCACATCTAGAGGCTGAAGGTTCCTCCATTCTTCTCTGTACATCTAGAGGCTGGAGGTTCCTCCATTCTTCTTTGTACATCTAGAGGCTGGAGGTTCCTCCATTCTTCTTTGTACATCTAGAGGCTGGAGGTCCCCCCATTCTTCTTTGTACATCTAGAGACTAATGAGGAGACACTAGATCACACTATTGGGTATCAAAGCTGAATACAAATGCATACCACATGGCTCAGTTCTTGTTAATTTGCATTTTTATTATTTCAATCTCCAAGAGGTGAGGATTGAGGAAACTTTCAAGGGGTGTTTAAACTTTTTCAATCCACTGTTTAACTGATACATATTAACACCTTGTTAGCACATAGAACTTATATGAAACAATCTTTTCTTACACTAATAACTAATTCATATAACTGATAGTAATAGACCTTCCTCCTGACTATAACTCATATAATTAGGCTTCTTATTTCACATATTTACTCACAGTCTCTTTTTAGTAGATAAACCTTTACAGGATTTTTGATCCTGGATCTTGTTCCATAAACCGTAGACGTAGTGTGAGATGATAAGAGCTCTGAGGACCATCTGCTCTGGACCGCCATCACTCCGGCTCCTGCTGCTCGTCTTCCTTTCATTCTCCCGTTCTAATTAATTTAGAAGACGCTTTATTTCAGAGAGTTTAAGGAGTCGCTGCACATTGCTCATTAATGGGAAACCAGTAGTCACAACATGTTGGGTGATAAGTCATCAGAAATAACCTGGACTCAAACCAAGAAGAAGGTTCTTATTAGCCAGATGAGTATCAGTACAAGCGCGGCGCCTCTCCGGCTCCGACCGTATAGACGAGGCTTCAGGCTGCCAACAAGCTACAAGTTTAGGGAGATTTGTAGCCAGATTGAGGCGTCCTGCAAGCGGAAGATAAAACTGCTCAGATTGAGATGCTCAGATGTTCCCTTCATGTCAACATTCAGAGGAAGCGCCTTGTAATACATCAATCCCGCGAAGCCGAGAGGAAACGCAGGTCTGGTCTGGAGACGACGCAGATTGGAGGTTTTTTGAAATAAATGTTGATTAAAAATGAGCAATTCTTTTTATCCAATATGAATTTCAACAATTCAGAAATTGCCTGACCACCTGTTTGCCACGACGAGACGGATTAGAAACAGTTTTGTGTTTTTTATCCAAGGACTGAAAAATAAGACTTTATTTTATTTATACTTATTTTACATATTTTGCATAGACTTGTAAACTAAAGGGGGAGTCAAACCCAAATGATTCTATATTTCTTCATGTCGCCAGCCGGTCTCTATTTTTTTTTCCTGGCAATGAGTCCCCTCAGCCGATCAGTGAGTCATTGCTCAACCACTGATTGGCTAAAGTTGTCTCCTTACAACCCAAAGGTCACATGAACTTGGGACCCAACTGGAGAATCACCACTAGATCCTTGGTTGCGCATGGGGATAGGAAAGAGTATTTTGTAATTTTTTAGCAGATATTTCAGAGTACTGAATGCATTGCAGGACTTCTAGGACATCTGGGATGGATTTGGAATTAGGGAGGCCTCCAGGTAAAATTATGGGGCTTATTTACCAAGGGCTTTGCGCCAGTTTTCTGTCAGACTTTGCACATTCTTTTAGGTGTAAATTGCTTGCACAGGTATTTAAGAAGTGTCCGTGCCCCTATTGTGTCACACGCGACCCTTTTTGTGGCACAGCTGTACTAGGCACCGTGCGACACAAATTAGGGGGGTTCCGGCGCATGGTCTGCTCGTGCGCCGGATTTAACATGCAAAGTCTATCTCACGCCCTATGTTAAAGGTGCAACACAATAAAAGTTGGTGAACTCTGTCGGGCCAGTGCAGAGAAGCGAAAGATTCATGATTTCCGGCGCACGTTCTTAATAAATCTGGCGCTTTCTGCATTATACACGGACAGAGCATTTTTAGTGCAGTTTCCCACATTCTCAGTAAATGTGCCCCTATGCACTTGAGGTCCCCCTATTGTTAAATTTGGTTCCTTTGTGTGATCCAGTACCCCCTCCTCTTGGCCTAGTTTCTTTCACTCTGGTTTAATCGGGGAACCATGGAAGAAGTCTTCATCCCACTCCATCCTGGTTACCCAAACCCCCATGTTTTTTGGAGGAATCACCCCCTGGTGATTGGGCTCAGTATCCTTGATCCCAGTCTGCATGGGGCAGGATCCCACCAGTGTGTGGAGACCCATGGTCTCCGGCCTCCACACAGTTGTATTGGATGTATTATGAGGATAGCACAGTGGGGCACATACACTTACCCATCCGGAGGAGTTCCCGAAAGTGCATTGTCCGACGACTGTGCCGCGATTCACTAAGACCGTGCGCCCAATATCCTGCATGTGTCGCTTCCCCGCTCAGATCCGCCAGAGTTCACCTTCTTCTTACCGGTGCATGTAAGTGCATTGGACGCGACACAATTTTAATCTTAAATCCCGCGCTCAGCACCCCCCCTTGATTTCTGTCGCATGAAAGCTTGTGCCGCAGTGCCAAAATTCGATCTTCTAAATACCTCTCACAGCGGTGCAAATACCGAAAACGTCGGGAAGTCCGTCAGAAATGCAATCCGCGGACCCTTAGTAAATAAGCCCCAGTATCCCTGCACCCAACAAGTCCTATTCTTTATAGGGCAGTATTGGGGTCTTGCAGTCTTCTATTATTCATTCTGGTGTCGTAGGTTGAACCCCCATAAATCAGGCATTTACAGATTTACAGGTTTGTTAAAACTTGTTTAAGGCAAAGTTTTTAACAACTTTGTATTAATGAATTCTGTGTCAAGTCAAAGTTTTCTTCATCTGTTTTCATCTTCTTCGATATCTTTGTTACTGAAGTAGTAAAAAATGTCCAAATATGTAAAATGTAGAACTAGAGCTGTAAAGTGGAGTCTAGATGCAACGCTCTGCGTGTAGTCGTGCCTCACATCTACTCTATGGATCATGTATGGTGTAAGGACTTACACTCTCCACCTGCGGCTGAGACCTGTACGGTTTTCTTTCCCGGACCCTGAGATGCGGCTGCAGCAGCGCAGAGCACAGTCGCGGAGCGCGGAGCTTCTGTCACTTGGCTGCGGAGATAATTGGATCTAATCCTGACGCTTGTGCCAGTTTCTCCACCGCAGACGCTCAATCCTTGAGCTTCTCTGCGTCTTTGTTGTTTACATGCATCTGGACGCTTCCATCTGTCTTCAGGTTCATTCACATCTATCCGGATTTCCCTTAATTTCCTTACAAAGGATCCGATTTAATCAGATTATTTTATTTCTATAAAATTGTCATTGCGGCCAAAGAAACATCAATCGGCGGCTTTTCTCCGCGCATTCGGCGGTTTGTTGTGAAGCGCGGAAGCCCCGGGGTGTTTGCCAGGGAGAAACATATTTTTGGCGACGCCTGTGGAGTCTGCGACTATGTGCGGTTATGAAGATGGATGATCGTGCAGACTGACACATCATCAACTTACTCAGTTGTGAAGAAAGTAAAACTACTACAGGTGTCATCTTACAGGAAGGGATATGAGGCCACACAGCACTCATAGGGTTAAAGGGATCAAACACAAAAGCGCCAACCATTAGGGATAAGGTTCCAGTATTAAACCAGACAGGACACATAAAGGAATGTCATGCAGCTAATGTTATGTGTTGTCCCTGGAGAGATGTGTAATTAGTAGCAGCAGGACTGTGATGTATGAATTTATATTCCAGGATTGTAGCATCTCTAAGTGCAGCGGAGGTGTGTACTCACACTGCTGTGCTCTCTGCAGCCAGTGTTAGGTATTATGCCTGGAGAGATATGTTATAAGACCTTTGTGTATGTTGTTATTAGCAGCAGGACTGTGAAATATGGGTTTATATGCCAGGATTGTACCTTCTCTAAGTGTCCTGGGATGTGTCCTCACACTGCTGTGCTCTGTGCTCTGTGCTCTCTGCAGCCAGTGTGAGGTATTGTGCCTGGAGAGAGGTGTAATCACACTGTTGTGTATGTTGTTATTGGCAGCAGGACTGTGAAATATGGGTTTATATTCCAGGATTGTACCTTCTTTAAGTGCACTCGGGTGTGTCCTCACACTGCTGTGCAGACAGTGTTATGTATTGTCCCTAGAGAGATGTTTAATCCTACTGTTTTATATGTTGTTAGTAGCAGCAGGACTGTGAAATATGGATTTATATTCCACTGAGGCTGTGATTGCCCTCTTGTTTATGTGCTCTTATTGCTGTGCATAGATTTGCTTCTCAGTCCATCAGTCCAAGAGAAAGCTTCTCTTTGAATACTACAGCAGTTAATTAGAGCAAAGGGTAGAGGTGGTGAAGCAGTTCTGTGCAAAGTATTAAGCACAGCAGTGTGAGGACATGTTACTGTAGGCAGATACTGACTGGCTGCCTCGCTGCTGGGTGATATTATGGCCTGTCCTCCCTGAAGCCTTCCCTATATTCTTCCTGTATTACACATTTTGTTTATCCCTTCTACTTGCGGTTCGTTTAAGAAGCTTCTTCTGTATTTCTTCCTACTTTTGCTCTTAGCATAAAACAATTGAAGTTATTACCTGTCTGTAACGCTCGGTGTCTGCTACAAACGATACAAAACCCAGAACGATGTATAATTCATAAATGGAGTAAATTATGCATCGCAGATATACACCGCGCCGGTTCATACATCTCCTGACTTGATAAACAATTTAGAACAATTGGTAAACGGTGTAAGTTTGGGGAACGGCGCGATTCCTCACGCTACGGTCTGAATGTATTTCATCTGACTTATGAAGATGGAGGTTTTATTTGTGAAATTGGAAATAATAGAGTCATCTCTGTCTACGAGTGATCTATATGCCCCCGCCCCCCCTCCCGCCATGTCTACAGTCACTCAATGCTCAGAACATTCACGGAGATACAATGTATCAATTCACAGGAAATGACAATACACAATCCATGAATCTTGGCCCGGGTAATGCAGCTTTATTCTGCCAATGTTTCGCTGCATAAACGCGTCGTTATTAGGTTATGTCCCGGATGACGGCGCGTTTATGTACCAAAACAATGATGGAATAAAACTTTTATCTACTCGGAGAATGGTGAGCAGTATACATGGATGTTATAATGGAGATGCGCTGGTAGAAATCCATCCGCTTTGTAACTTTGCAAGTATTTCACAATGAACCTTCGATGACAGGGAGGCGCTGATGTACCTCATGCCTCAGGACCGTTATGACTATAAGAGGGCAGTGCTCAATTCTTATTAATGGTACATGATACTGTATGTGGGGGCCTTGTGACATTGATTAACATCTGAGTTGCAGAGTCCTCACCATTTGGAGTCCCCAAGTAAAGTCAATCCTAACAAGTCAAACTCGCAGGTCAGGTCAATGGTGATTTTGGAAGAAGCCAAATCTCCGATGTAGATCAAAACAAGAAATGAGAAAATAAAGTCCAGACCAGAAGTCAGAAGCAGAGCAAAGCATTAAAGGAGCACAAATCCTGAGGGTGGAAGAAGGTAACAGCCAGGAAGACAAGCGGATCAGTTATGGAGGCAGGCGGTGCCATGCATTGGAGGACCCAAGGCTCAAGCAGCGTCTTGCCATTTAACTAAACTTCTTGAATTGGTTTTGGCAGCAAAATATTCAGCTGGTGATGTAAAGCCTTGTTGCTGGAGGAATATGTCATATCTACGAGAGGTACGGCCGCACATCGGTATAGAGAGCCACTCCAATATAGTGTATAGAGTAAAGCCCAAGCGCTGTTTTTGATGGAAACAGAATTTTCTTTGAAGAAAACATTCCACTTTTTTGCAATTTGTGTGTAAAGTTTCGACCTACTGGTCTTTGTCAAACACAGTGGATAACAGAGATATAAAGATGAGTAGAGAAAGTTGCGGTGGGTAATGTACTGGTGCTGGAGGAATATGTCACACTTGGGTCTATAATACAGTGGTGATGGATACTAAGTGTACGATAATCTTCTTTTCTACTATTTCCCACATGAAGGACATCCAATAGTAATTAGTCTACTAGTATTTGCAGTCCATGTTCTGTAACACTAACAATGACCAGGTCTTCTTTAGGTTCCAACAAGTTCTTGAACATGGCAACAACACCTGGAAAATTCTTTCCTTCCTATCAAGGGAACTTCAGTGCCAGTTAACTCAGAATTTTTGACCTGATCAGGGTTGTGTTGTATTAGGAGCCCCTTTATGTATAAGAACATTGCCCCATTTGAGGATCTTGTAGTAATGGGGCTCCCAAACCTGCATAGAAAGATGGGTAACTGACCTCCAGGATAGGTAACATAGTAACAAACAGTGTATTGCAAGGATGAAAAAGACATTGTCCATAGTGGTCAGGCAAAACCAAATCTGGCAATAGCAATAAATCCGTGGAGAGTTCAATGGTCTTACTGCTCTTACAGTAAAGAACCCACTCGGACATCCTTGTAGGTGACCCACATTATCAATTCTGGTATATACTTATAAGATGTCAATGCTCTTACAGCAAAGAACTCCTTGTAGAAACCTTCTACATAATTGAGTATAGAAGAGCAGACCCGTTCAGGTTTGGGTTTGTCGAGTTTGGCCGAACGGTACCTAAATGCTCACCACCACTGCTGGCACCTATTGTGAGTGTTACCCTTCAAATGCCACCTGCATTTTCTCTAGGGTAGACTCTCCTTGGCTTTGCCAGTGGCACTGAAATAGTTAACACCGACGATCGGTGCCAGCACTAACTGCTTGTGTTATCGATGGGGGTTGTCTCCAACGCTGAACACAAACTTCTGGGTTTGGGTCTGATCAGCTGTGTAGGAATCAATCCTGGTAGAGACTGCTATGATGTCACTGCTCTTCTATGTCTGTGTAGAAAACTTCTTTCCTATATACTGTATATGTGTATATATATATGATACATTATACACTCCTGAGTAAGAATGGATCTCGGTATACACGTTACTGCTCTTACAGTAAAGAATCCCTTCAGATGTAATGTTAGACACCAAGTGCAATGGTGAGGATACAAATGACCCCCAAGAGGGAGCAGAGGACACTCGAATATTCTCAGCTATTAGCGGATTTATTCCTTAACCTTCCATTAGCAGCCAGAGCCGCGCTTCTCATTGCCGCTATGTAAATGTATTCTTCCCTGTGGAACTCTGGAGCCTGTTATAAAACCGTTCATGTCTCTTGATCACCTCATTAAACATTAGTGTGTACAGATCTCTCCCTTATCCCTCTTGTTTGAAGTCTTACATTTCCTTACCACTGTTTCTTTTATAGATACTGTGCATCATTAATTACAATTATGGGAGCTGTCGTCACCGGGAACAATGGGGGGTTGGGGGATGGGGGGCTCACGGCTGATTAAACAGATGTTGAACTTTTTCTACTTTGAGAAGAAAAGTTTATTTTCTTTTTTTAAATCATTTATTTGTTCATTAATGTCAAATTCACTCATTTTATTCCTTCAGACAATTAAAAAAATATTCCAATTTACCTTTTTTGGAAGATTCCACCTAAGATTATAATTAGTGCCTTTATTTTACATCACATTGTAATATAATAGACAGATCTGAGATCTTGAATCGTTTTCTTGTGCTTATTAATATCTGTTTAATGAGGGGACCTGGTACAGATAATACTGAACTCTACAATCTCCTCCTTACTCGATCTACCCTAAGTGGTGGCTAGTAAGTGGTCAACAATCACTCCCTATGCCATAGAGCAAAACATGTAGACAAAACAAAACAGTACAAACAGATAATCAGTCATCAGAGCTGGGTCACAACAGAGAGCAAACAAAGTACAAGATCACAAAAATGGTAGATAAATCGGAACAAGAGCCAAGTATCAGGAAATCAGGAAAACCGTTATCAGAGCAATGAGCTAGGATAGGGGCTAACTAGGAAATCTCTATAGTCAGCCACCTCAGTCCTACTGATGAGGCCCCAAAGTATGTAGCATCATCTGTTCCTTATTCCTATAGTTTGTACACTATCACTGTGATGAATCCTCAGCTGAGCGTGAGATCAGGTCCATATAAATAGAAGAAACTGAATTCTAGAAATGTTTGATTTTTTCTAAAAGTTATAATTATTTATAATAAATTTGCTCTTTTCCTGCCCAATCATCCCAATGAGGCTTCACTGGTTTCTCCTTAGGAACGCCCGATGCTACATCCTTCCATATAAAGGGCCATTGACCCGGTAGTAATCGTTTCCCTGCCAGTTTCTGGTTATAATACACATCTTCCATATCATCTGGTCTCTTCATAAATATCATCATGTCCCTCCAAAGACCTCATCAAGTCTCTTCATAGTCACCATCAGGTTCCTCTATAGCAGTGATGGCGAACCTTTTAGAGCCTCAGTGCCCAAACTTCAACCAAAAGCCACTTATTTATTGCAAAGTGCCAGCGCAGCACTTTAAGCAGTAATGTATTTCTCCTTGTTCATTGACAACTTTCAATCCTTCAGCCCCCCAAGGACACCAAAGCAGTTAAAAAGGAGGAGGGCAAATTCATCTATCATTGTAGGAAGATTCTGTAGGCAGATTCTATGAGTTCTGTGTGGTGAACTTCATTCTGGGGTGATGGCCTGGGTGCCCACAGAAAGGGCTCAGAGTGCCGCCTCTGGCACCCGTGCCTTAGGTTCGCCACCACTGCTCTATCATCAGGTCCTTCCATTAATATACTGGAATCAGATCCCTCCACTGATTGTTGGGTTCCTCTGTAGGTACTTCCATATCTTTCATATGTATGAAAATATTTTATTACAATGGTGACATATTATCTGGACTTTCCGTTACATTCAGAACACAGAGACATTTTGAGAGAATCTTGCCTGGTCGTGGTTTCCCAGCAGAGGACAACAAGTACAGGAGGAGAATTGACTGAAGAAGTAAAAGGACACTTTCATCAAGAGAACAGAGAGAAGACAAGGAGAGGCGCTCCGATCATTAGGCGAAAAACCAAGTAGATCAATGTCAATTACACAGGAGCTTGTAGCTTGGGGCCCACAATGGCTTCACGAAATGTAGTTTGATCTTCCATGTTCCATAGATCTCGGCTGCTGGACGCTGCTGCTCACTCGAGGATCAATCAATTACTTGGAATTGTTGAAAGGACGATGATTCAGAACAAAATGCCCTTTTCTCTTTTCTATTTGGGCCGGAAAGTATAAAAAATATCAATTTATTTTAGATTTTTATTATAAAAGCTACTTAAAATAGAAAATTAGTTTAAAATTAACAGTCTGGGTGTAATTTCACTCATTTGGAGGAAAGTTCTTTGTGAAGGGAACCGCAGTGGTTCATATGGATGGAGAATAATCGACTTGTTATTACATCCAATAAATATAAAAAGGTCCATATTTATTAAAGCCCCTGGGCCAGTCAGGTCTTCATGGATCTGGTGCCCCCTGCTGCTCGGGAAGTGGGCACAACTTTTTTTTTGGTGCACTTTGTTCATGCTGCATGTCAGTAATAATGTGGTACAAACTTGGACTTAGCAGTGAAAGTCCCTTTAGGTGATATAAAAGTCTTGTCGGCTACATAAAACCGGGACAGACGATTTATAAATACATGTACAAGCAGTTTCCATGTTCTTTCTAGTGCAAAGTCCGACAAAAAACTGGCGCAAACACTTTAATAAATGTGTGACGTCTTTTGAGGACCTGTCTACAATGATCTCCGGTCCTACTTATTTCTCTTATGTTCCTTATTACAGGGGGAACTCAATGGGGGATACATCTGGTCGGGGCAGGAACTGGCTGTTACATTTATAAATCCGAAACAGCGAGAGAGTTTCCTGTTACACATCAATTCTGCTTGATGTGCAAGAAAAAAATGACAAAATCTTTGTTGGGGTATCGTGTCCCAGTCCTCTTGCACTTGTTCCATGCTGGTGTCTCAGTTTTCTGCTGATGTTATAATAATAGCTTATGAACCATGCGTCACATTTGGTGGGAGTGTGGGGTAATGAGACCATTTTGGGACCAATTGTTTTAGTGCATTCTTCTGGGTTGGACCGTCAGATTACTGACACTAGAAAAACTGTTTCACTATCAGACCCCGGAAAAAGTCAGACCTATCGACAGGTTGAGGGAGAGTTCTACATCCTCAGAAAGGTGGACGAGGACCTGATAACTTCAGAAATGTATGTAGATGGTTTCCACAGCTTTCCTCCTAGGCTCTACACCTCCTGTATGCAGAGAATTACCAAGGTCTCTGGCCAGATGAGACTATTAAAACCCTAGATAATGGAATTGGAACTTGGTAACATTGACTTAGGTAACTGGCTTCCTAGAGTAATCCTGCTGAGCCTTCCAAAGTTCCATGTTAAAGTTCCAGTACCCTGGATGGTAACTGGTGCTACTGCACACTGTGGGTTGCTTAGAGGGATCCAATGGTTTATAGATCTATAGATCTATCTACCCTTCTACGATCTCTGGCCATGTAAGGGTCTTAGCGGGCTCCAATTGTTTATTGGGACAGCTCCGGTAAGAAAGCTACCTACCCCTCTGAGGTCACTGGCCATGTAAGGGTCTTGGCAAGATCTATCTGTTTATTTGGACATCTCCATTAAGAAATCTACCTACCCCCCCTGAAATCACTGGCCATGTAAGGGTCTTAGATAGATCCCATTGTTTACTGGGACAACTCCGGTAAGAAATCAACCTACCCCTCCGAAGTCATAGTATCATAAACAGTTCTCGCATGCTAGAGTTAAGGAATTCTAAACATTCCTATGGCCCGATATCCCCCTTGCATTGGTAGAGATTTGGCACTGAACAGTACTAGTAGCCTCGAGTTCATCACCTCTATACCCATTCAGATAGTGATGGAGTCCACTCTTTCTACCTTCAGAAAGAGAACCGAGGTGTTAATAGTCCAATTTCCTAATTGTTTTTGGACCATTTTCCTGCTCTGAATATTTCAGTCCTGTATCGATGACCTGCAGTACATCAGCTACACCAAGTGTTCACCTCCGAGGAGAGAAGCTGCGCCACAGTAACAAAACGCAAAAGAAAGGAAATTGAATTCATCTTATTTCACCCAAAAGCGGACAACACATCACTAATGTATTCCTCCCTACATCTTACTGAGAAGGTAAATAGACTCTCCATTAAGTTTTGAAATTATATTTTTTCCCAACTTCATGAACATCCAAGACCTTATCATCGCGGCTGGTTAGAGTATGGCTGCGGCAAATGTCATATCTGTCAGTCTGAGCGGCGCTAAGCCAATCCATGCTAGATTTACTCTGAGCAAATGTCAATGCCATGGAGGAATGTGAGCGCTGATTTCCCATCGTCCCAGACTGACAGGCACTCGAGGATCGGCACAAGAGCGGAAAGCTAATGATGAGCTGTCCCGGGTTATGGGGAGATCTATGGATGGTGACAGCTCCCTCTGATATTTTCCTTCTTGTAAATTACACAAATATCCGCTGCGCCGTCCATGCTGGTTCAGAGTCAGACGAGGTGAAGGTTAATCATTCGTGGAGGGACAACCTCTATTTCATGTCTTACTATAAGGGGGTCCTCTGCTTGTTCTGGTGGACAGGACCGTGTATTGGTGAATGTGAAGAGGGGAAAATCCTAGTTGCTGTTTTATAGCACTGATTACACAAAATAAGAATATCCAAGGAGGTTTCTAGGATCGAGAGGTAAAGGGAAGCGGCCAGCGAATGGTAAAATGTACTTATAGGGGCTTATTAAATAAGGTTCCTGCGGGTGCATTTTCGTCGGGTCTCCAGACTTTTCGGGGATCACGCCGCGGATTGTATCACACGCGATCTGATTGTGTCGCAATCGCGCTGGCTTTTACGCGACACAAATCGGGGGGCGGGCCGTCTCATCTATTTGTGTTGCATCCAATGCACTTACATACACCGGGAGGACCTGAGCGGGGAAGCGACACATGTAGGAAATCGGGCGCAGGATCTACATGGATCCCGGCACAGTGCATCATCGCCGGAGAGTCCGGATCGTGGATCGCGACTCGGATGAGTAAGTAAATGTGCCCCATTATGTGTCAGACAAATGCCTGTTACATATTGTCTTTGGAGAGATGTGTAATCAGACCGGTGTGTATGTTGTTAGTAGCTGCAGGACTGTGAAATATAAGTTTATATTGCAGGGTTGCACCCTCTGCAACTGTACAGGCATCATGCTCTCACACTGCTGTGCTCTGTACTCCTTCTCTAGACACTTTTAGTTATTATCCCTGGCGCAATGTGTAATCAGACCTTTGTGTATATTGTTAGTTGCAGCAGGACTGTGAAATATGGATTTATATTTCAGGATTGTAGCTTCACCATCTGTACTTGGAACAGCACCTCACACTGCTGTGCTCTGTGATCTCTGCAGCCAGTGTTATGTATTGTCCCTGGAGAGATGTGTAATCAGACCATTGTGTATGTTATTAGTAGCTGCAGGACTGTGAAATATGGGTTTATATTGCAGGATTGTAGCTTCTGCAACTGTACCGGCATCATGCTCTCACAATGCTGTGTTCTGTGCTCTCTCTAGACACTGTTAGGTATTGTATTGTCTCTGGAGAGATGTGTAATCAGGCCTTTGTGTTTGTAGCAGCAGGGCTGTGAAATATAGATTAATATTCCACAACTGTTGTTTATGCAAATACATTGGGGTCATGTCCTCACACTGCTGTGCTCTTTACACTCCGCAGCCAGTGTTAGATATTTTGCCTGCAGAGATCATATCTTTCTGTATATGGTTAGTGGCAGCAGGACTATGAAATATGCATTTATATTCCAAGACTGAATGAAACTCTGTTCTTATTGACTGCGTTAGTATTTAACCAGAAGCCTGTTCTTGTGATTTCTCACAGCAGAGAGAATGAGCTGTTGCGCAGTGAAATGCACAGAGCACAGCAGTGTGAGGACACGCACCAGAGCACTTGAAGAAGCTCCTATCCTGGAATATAGACAGGGGAATAATTAATCAGGTCTCTCTATATTGTTTGCATGGTGAAAATCTCTGACTGATTCCCTTTAATAAAGAATGTGACCCACAGCTTCCCTAGAAATTGCAGGTTGTGTTCAACCAAGGCTTTGAGCGCGCAGCGCCCCCTGTGTTCTCCTTGTGAAGCACACCAGATCTGTCAATCATGTCATAGCCCCGCCCACGCTTAAGTCTAAGAAATGCAAACTCTCAGTACAAAATTATACAGACGCATCGAGAACAGCTCAACATTTCCTGACTTGACAGAAGAGGACACTTCAAGGACCTGTCGCTTGTTGTCCCATCCGGTTACTCCGCCTGTCTGCCGACCCCGGCCGCTATCTCTGGTGACTAATTGCAGAACAATCCTTGTCAAATGAGCAAATAAGACGGCGGAGGCAAAGCCGCTGCTCATCTCCCGCCACAATTAGGAATTAATATGATAGGATCCAGTGCGGGAATCAGCAGACAATGGATTTATTCTACTCGTCACCGCGGCCCCTCCATTACATGACGGATATGACAGCAGCGGCAATGAAATCTTCATCTCTTCCCTTTATAGATCTGCAAGAAGCGAGACAAGAATATGCAGGGGTGGATTATGACGGACCTGGGTCGGAGCTGTATGGATATTATTGCCCCTACAAGTCGGGAGTCACGTCCTACATATAGTACTAGAATCAGCATCTTGGTCAATGGAGGATGTGTCCCTTCTGCTGCTTTCAATCTGCAGTTTCAGGCCCTTTGAGGACCTTTAAAGGTCCTAAAATGTCTCTTATTTCCATGTGTATTGATAGCTGGAAGGAAGGAAGCAAGGATTTCATGGGTGAAGCTCCTTCTCAGTATAAAATTAGTGGGTGGCTTGGGTGGCCATGGGCCCCCTAGAAGGCTTGGGCCCCGGACTACTGCCCAAACAGTCTGTATTATAATCCACCAGTCTGGGTCCAGGAGAGACAGATGAGAGCGGGTAATATCCTACATGTCATGTATAAAGCGGATAATTGCTGGATGTCTGGTATCCGCTCCTTCTCCAGTTTGTAAAGAAATTGGGGGGAATTTATTAAGACTGGTGTTTCTATATTCCCCTCCGGTCTCTTATTAGATTTGGGCACAACCTCCACCAGGTTGGACGCAGTTTTCTGGCAGAGACTATAATAAACAAACTGGTGGAGATGAAGCGATTTATCTGCCTAGTAGAAGGTATAATAAATCTCCTGCATTGTGTAGAGAGCGCCCCCTGCTGTAGCCTCAGTACTGAGGAAGGGTTAAGCGGTTTCATTGTAAAAGCCTGTGAAGCCAGATCACAGAGGGGCTAGGGTAGCCCCTTAGGCTCATTAGCATAATTGTGAAAGTTGATTTTAGAAGGAAGGAGGTCATGGATAAGAAATATAAGAAGATACCACAGTCCTTGTGCCTGGCAGTATGAGTAATGTCCCTGGTTTATAAGGATGGATTTAAATGGGAGATTTAAAGCTGTGGCCAATTTTTACACCATAAAATAAAATTGTTTTGTGTATTTATTCCCATATTGTTTCCTCTAGTTTGAGTTGTTTTAAGATGAACTGTGGGACCATCCCATATCCAAAAGTTATAAAGCTTCTAAATCGGTTTCTTTTGGTGCTCTATGAACTCCAGGGAATAGGGAAACATGATGAATGAGGAGACGATCTACTGTGCATAGCGATGGATAAAGAAGAAGGGAGAGGTCCTGATATAAGGCGGGAGAGGTCCTGATATAAGGCGGGAGGGTCTGGGCAGTGACGGTGCTCCAAGAGCCATTCTCTGAGTGCACACTCCGGGGTGCAGATTCATGAGCTCACCTGAGGATATAGACCCGGGTTCTACCCGTTACCCAACCATTACAATCTATTACTACTATTATTTATCACATGACTCTCAACATACCTTTAGAATTTATGTTGCATATGCTGTTTCCAAGGAATTCTCATTTTAATCTTTATGCTAATGAGGCAGTTAGTGTACTTAAGTATGTCCTCTGCTACTCCTGCCTCGATCACTACCTGCTCAGTCAGGTAAACAATAAATTTGTCTTGTGAGAAGCATTGGGCGACACTGGGAGGAGAAGATAGTGATCCTGAACAGCAGGATCCAAGTGCACCAACTGCCTCATTAGCATATGGATTAAGATAAGAATTTCTTGGAAAGGGTATAATGCACAGAAATAATAAAGGAATGTTGGAAATCATTCCTCTACAAGGTTCTGCCGGCAGGTGGAGGTGGTAGATCCCCTTTAAGGATTGTTTATGCACAGTTGACCCTTCTATATATCCGAGAAAAACTCCAACAATTTCCACAATAACAGCATTTAGAGCATTTTTACCCTTGTCTTTGTTAATCAACTTTTTTTTTTCCGAACTCTTAACACAAAAAGTCTTTAAATCAAGCGCGAAGACGTCTCCCGGCCATGAAGACATCATCACTTTCTTGCACATAAGTCTAAACCTTCTCTCATCTCCTGTAATACCTCAGCAGTGGATCCTGTCATCCGCGAGATTATGCCGTCAAGATTGATGGAAGATTTTGTCACCAAAGTCGGAGAAAGAATTCTGTAAGAAATGAAAAGTTGCCATCGCGGTGTCACTCGCCTTAGATCGATGCTGCTGCGGCCTCTGCTGCGAGCGCCGGAATCCTAAGATAAAACAGCTTGGAATTCTCCCATAAAACTTTGCTTTGCCTCCATCCCTCGGATGAATGTGGACATTGTTTTGATGGAGAAGGGGCGTCCCGCTAAGTAAATGTTGGTTCGATGAGGATTTAAGTGCACGGAATAGTAAAATATAGGTATAAAAACATATGTTTCCCAAAATTTACAACTAAATTATAAGGCAGAACCTATCACATTGCAGCCCAGAAGATGAACGGTTATGGCTCTTACATTATCTGCAGAAATTTTTATAGGAGAAGAAAAAATTTAAAAAACGCCGGAGAGATTTGAGTTACTGCGACGTCAGGGGTGATTTAGCTACGGAGAAGCTTCATGTATAGAAGAGAGAAAGAATTATTACAACCCGAACATGCAACTAATTACCCCGGGGAGCATTAACCCCTTACTGCCCCCAAATCATCAACAGTCACAAGAAAAACGTTACAAAACAGACTTATCTGACATGTATAATGCTGAAAATGGGAATATCCGGGAAGTCTGACCTTAAGACATATAATAAGGGGGAAGATATCCGGAAGGGAGTATTAAACACCAGTCTGAATCCTCAGGCGAACTGAACAATGTACTAAGATATCCGGAGCTGAGCTCTGCCATGTGACCTGCCAGGGGGTTCACCATCACCCACATAGTGCAGGGCAGAAATACAACAAAAATGTTAGAAATTGGGACTTATGTACAGGCAGTCCCCGGGTTACATACAAGATAGGGTCTTTAGGTTTGTTCTTAAGTTGAATTTGTATGTAAGTCGGAACCGTATACTTTATCATTGTAACTCCAGACAAATTTTTTTGGTCTCTGTGACAATTGGATTTTAAAAATGTTGGGTTGTCATTAGAACCAGGATTAACAATAAAGCTTAATTGCAGACACATCTGATAACTGTTATAGCTGATCATTGTAGTCTAGGGCTAAAGTACAATAAATTACCAATATCCAGAGGTCCTTTTGTAACTAGGGGTTGTCTGTAAGTCAGGTGTTCTTAAGTAGGGGTCCACCTGTACATGACATTACTTATCCTGTATTGATCCCGAGTTACATCCTGTAAATCTTTTATTTTATATATAAAAATGAAAAACATTACAACAATAAACATAAATCAAGCCATAACTTCTGGCAAAACAAAACAATAATAATAATAACAAAACAATAATACAAACTAAAAGAGACTTATGAAAATCTCCTGGCCCAGCCACACACACACACACCACACAATCAGCATTATAAAACAAAACCTTCACCCAATCCCACCACCTAATTTTTTTTTTTTTTTTTATATAATTTTTTATAATAATTTTTTTTTTTTTTTTTTTTTCCATAAATAACTAAAGAATACACAGCAAAAAAAAGACAAATAGGAAATAAAAACATTAAATATAAACTAACTAAATCCCACGCCCATCACCCTCCCACCCAGACACTGGTCTAACGTCCAAAGTCCGCGCTATATAGTCCAGACCAGTGCCCAGGATCATATTGTCCGAATCCCGTCCACCCCCCTCCCAACCTAACACCCTAACACCAACACCCCAAAACCAACCAAGCTATATACACATTAACTATAACTACATAAATACACACTGTACACAAAATACAAACACATTAAACATATCAACATAACAAACCAACCACATAAAGCCCAGGTTCGGCTCCTGCAAGCCCCTACATCTCTATATGCTCAGATACAAAACAAAAATCTACAGTGTCAGCTTCAGCCCAACACCAGGAGCGGAGATGACAGACTAAGGGACACTAAAGGAGAACCCCCTCCAAAGGAGAGAGGCCCTCCCCGTGCCCAGCCTCTCATACTCCAGAGAGCGCACCTTCACCAGGTCACCCAGAATGTTCCTAACCACCTCATCCACCGGGAGGATTTTACGCTGCGTCGATACTAAACACCGTGCGTTCCACGTGTGGTACCTGACCACTAGACTAACTAGGAATAACGTGCAGCGGTCCCGGCCACCCAGGCCTCTGAATGCTCCATAGGCCCACTCCGCATAGGAGAGACCGGCCAACCCGGGCCAATGGAGGGAAGCGCCCACCCGGTTGTACACCTCTGTGTTAAAGGGGCACTGAAGCAGGAAGTGGTCCATGCTCTCCAGCAGGCCACCGCACTCCTCCCGGGGACAACCCCTTTCCTCAGAGCTCCTACACTTCAGATTGTCCCTCACACACAGCTTTCCATGGAAGCAGCGCCAAGTCAAGTCCCAAAACTTCAAGGGGATCCTGATGGAATTCAAAAGACCTAAACCCACCCCCAGATCCCGACTTGGGCAATCCCTGAGGGCCAGAGGCTTCTGGAAATGGGTCAACAGAACCCTTTTGTCAAGGAGTTTCCTCGACATGGTCCTGATCTCCCACATTCCCAGACCCCACCGGCGAATCACCTTCAGAACCGGGGTAGCGTAAGCCGGAAGATGCCCATGCGGTGTACGGAGATCCTTCACATGTCCTCCTGTCTCCCATTCCTGGAAGAAAGGCCGAAACCATCCCCTGCAGGAGTATACCCACGGAGGAGCCCTCTCTTTCCAGAGGTTTGCGATATTGATCTTAAGAAAAGTATTCACTAGGAACACCACAGGGTTGACCATACACAACCCTCCTTGTCTCCTCGTGCGGTAAGTAACCTCCCTCTTGATTAGGTTCAGCCTATTCCCCCATAACAGCTGGAGAAACAGACTGTACACTCGAGTCCAGAGGGGTTCTGGCAACATGCACACACTGCCCAGATATATCAGCAATGGGAGCAGGTAAGTTTTAATCAAGTTCACCCTTTCCCTGAGGGTCAAAGACCAACCCTTCCACTGGTCCACCTTCTGGGCGGCGATCTTAAGCCTGCCATCCCAGTTTTGCATGGGGTAATCCCCCTGGCCAAATTCGATGCCGAGAACTTTGGCAGAGTCTTGGGGCCCTGGAAGAGTGTCCGGGAGATCAAAGCCTGGATCCCCCTCTCCCAGCCAGAGACTCTCACACTTATCCCGGTTGATCTTGGACCCAGAAGCCTCTGAGTAGCGGTCAACCTCCGACATCACCCATTGCGCCTCCCCTCTCGAGGACACAAAAACGGTGACATCATCGGCATACGCTACCACCCTTAGAGTGGCTTCCGGTGCCGCCTGGTCCATCCCGACTCCCACCAACGGCCCACGATCAACCCTCCTAAGGAATGGGTCAATCGCGAACACGTATAAGAGTGGGCTCAGAGGACAACCCTGGCGAACACCAGACCCGACCTCAAAAGAGCGGCCAATCCAACCGTTCACAAGCGGGAAACTCTCTGCCCCTGCGTACAAAACCTTTAGCCAATTGACAAACTCCCCCGGCAGGCCATACCTCAGAAGGACAGACCAGAGGTACTCGTGGTTAACCCGATCAAACGCTTTTGCCTGATCCAAGGACAGCAAGTACCCCTTCCAGTTACCAGCCCTGCCCTGCTCCACTGCCTCCCGAACACAGAGCACAGCACTAAATGTACTGCGGCCTGGAACAGAGCAGTGCTGGGTCCCCGAAAGGAGCCGGGGCGCAAACTGCACCAGCCGATTAAACAGCACCTTTGCCAAAACCTTTCTGTCCGTATTGAGAAGCGCTATGGGACGCCAGTTCTCAATACGAGATCGGTCCTTACCCTTTGACAGAATGATCAGGGCAGACCTCCTCATTGACTTCGGCAGAGCGCCCGAGGAAAGACATTCATTGAATACCTCAGTCAAGAGGGGAACCAAGGCGTCCTTAAAGGTCTTATAAAACTCAGATGTTAAGCCATCCGGACCTGGCGATTTCTTGAGGGCGAGCCCTTCAATCGCCCGGCTGACTTCCTCTTCCCTGATCATCTCTGTCAAAACATCAAGAGAGGGGTCTACTCCTGGCTCAGGGACAGTTTCTGCCAGGAAAGCCGACATCACATCCCGATCTAGATCCTTCCTGCCCAAGAGGTGCGAGTAGAAGGATCTGACGACCTCCAGAATCCCTGATCTGGACCTTTTCAGGGATCCCGTACTGTCAACCAGTCCTGTGACAACTTTACCATTCACTGACATCTTGCAGTTTCTGTAAGGGTCGGGCGAGCGGTATTTCCCGTAATCCCTCTCAAAAACCAAAGATGCGTGTCTATCGTACTGACACCTCTTCAGCAAGGATTTCACTCTGGAGATGTCCTCACGACTACCCCCAGTCGAGACGAGATGCTCGAGTTTCCTCCTCAGGCCCTGATACAGGCGGTACCTGTCCAGGCTCCTGAGGCTCGAGAGCTGGCGGAAGAATCTCGCCACCCTTTTCTTGAGCATCTCCCACCACTCTGACTTACTGCTACAAAGGCCCAGCAATGGTACCTGGCTCTGAAGAAAGTCCTCAAAGGATTGTCTGATCTCCGCTTCCTCCAGGAGAGACGAATTGAGCTTCCAGTAGCCTCTTCCCATCCGGGGGGTCTCTGTAACATTCAGAGAAAACAAAATTAAACAGTGGTCGGAGAACTCCACCTCAACAACGGACACTGCTGAAGAGATGGCTTCCTCCTTTAAATAAAACCTGTCTATTCTAGACCTGCAGCTACCCCTATAATAGGTGAACCCCGCGTGGCCTGGGGTGTGCCGGATGTGGACATCCACCAGGCGAGCCTCGCTAGCTATGCTATTAAGAGCGACGCTATCATAAGTCAGCTTGTCTCTGGAACCTCCCCTATCCTGGGACCTCGTGACAGCATTGAAGTCCCCTCCAAAGACCACCTGCCGACTTGTAAAAAGGTAGGGCTTGATCCTCATAAAGAGACACTTCCTGTCCCACTTGGACTGGGGACCATAGATGTTAATTAGGCGAAGTTCTTGTCCCTTCATGAGGACATCCAGGATCAGGCACCTCCCCATTTCTAACTCAATAACTCGTCGGCATTCTACCGGTGCGGTAAAAAGTACCGCCACTCCGCTATACGGCTCGGCCGCAAGAGACCAATAGGAAGGCCCGTGTCTCCATTCCCTCTTAGCTTTAAACACGGCCGCCAAATCTGGCAGCCTGGTCTCCTGCAAAAATAAAATGTCGGCTTCAACACGGCCAAGAAAATCAAAGGCCGCAAATCTAGCCGCATCAGACTTAATGCTGGCGACATTAATGGACGCCAGCGTCAACGGAGTGGGTGCCGCCATCATGAGTGATTGAGTTAGACAGCTTTCTTTTTACCCATCTTACCACCACCCTCGGGAAATGAACACCCCCTTTTTAGACATATTGTGGTGTCCATCTCCCGCACTTCTGATGCTTCAGGGGCAGATCCAGGACCTGCCCCCTCATCCTCGTCTCCAGACTCTGGGCCAGTCTCCCCTCCTGAGGACCCTGACTCCCCAGGGGGAGACTCGGCACCCCCTGCAGGCTCCGCCACCTCTGGCCCTTCACCCTCAGCCCCTCCATCGGCAGGAGAGGCTCCATCCAGGGCCAGGAATCGATTTGAAAGTTCGACCAGCGGGGGGTCGGTTGCACCTTCCTTGGGTACCTTAGTCAGGGAGGGAGAAGATCTTACACCTCCCTTCTTTTTACCCTTTTTCTTCTTTTTGGCGCCACGCTTAAGCTTTTCCTCTAGCCACGCCCTATTATCCTCGTCCATACTCTCATAATGGGAGGAGTCTGAGGACGTGGCACCTTCCTCTCTCTCGATCCTCCTGACCTCCTCATCCAGTACATCATCCCCTGGGGCCTCAGCGACAGGTGTGGTCTCCAGGACAGCGCCAGAGGTTGTCCCAGCAGCCCGAGACTCCCCCCGCTCTCTCTCCTGTTGACGCTTCTCTAGACGCCTTAGCTGGGCAGGCGTCTTTTTCCTGTCTTTCTTCCTTGGCCCCTCCATTCCTCCGCCTCTGCTAGTCCCCTCCCCAGCAGATTCAGCCTCATGGCTTTCATCCGCTGAGGTTGAGCCCGCATTAGCGAAGGAAAGAGGACAACGACTGTACGGGTGACCGAGATCACCACACAGGTTACACCTAATCTGCCCTGTACAGGATGCAGCGAGATGGCCGACACCCCCACACAACGCACACTTCTGCACGGTGCAGTTTGCGCTGAAATGTGTGGGGTCACCGCACCTGTGACACAGCTTAGGCTGCCCCCGGTAGAAGATCAGGATACGATCCCTCCCCAGGAAGGCTGATGAAGGGATGTGGGCGACTGAGTTACCTGAACGCCTCAACTTCACCATGAAGGTCCAGGCCCCTGACCAGATACCAAACTCGTCTCGATTTTTCTCGGGTACTCCCAGTACCTCTCCATAACGATTCATCCAGGTCATGATGTCAAAGCAAGATAGTGATTCGTTACGGGTAAGAACGGTCACTTTCTTGACCTCGCTCTGGCGGGACACTGCTTGCACAGCAAAGTCCCTCCACTCGGGCTCGTTGTATCTCAGCTCATAGTTGGACCAGAAGAGCTCAAGCCCCTCCGGCCGAACAAAGCTGATATCAAACTCAGATGTACCATAGGGATGGATCAAGGCAAAGATGTCAGCCGCCTTGAAGTCCATCTTCAGCAGCAGCTCAACTACCCGTGCCCGAGGGGGACACACATCACTGCCACGCCACCGAAGACGGACCACATTCCTACGGTTAGCACCCGGCCCGGTTGTCGGGAGCGACCATGATGTCCCTGCCTCTTTGCTCTCGGAAGGCAGACAGGCCGTGCCTCTCTATCCAAAACGACAAATCAACCTCCTGCCCAGCTACATTGATCGTCCTTTCACCCTTCTGTAAGGCCTGCAGGAGGCGCCGTTGCAAAAAGCCGTCCCCAGAGCCCAGAGACGAGAATGATGGAACCCTACTTCCCCCAGCAGCGACACTGGCATAGCTCTTAATAGGGGCCGCCACTGGGGGAGCAACCGGACCAACCCCTGCACCCACCACATTAACACTACCCACCTGCATGTTACACTCAGCCGCGCCACTCACACCACCAGTCACTCCATCACCCACCCCCAAAGCTGGAAAAGATTCTCCACCACTCACACCATTCACATTATCCACCACAACATTACTGACTCCACTCACACTGGCTGGACCAGCAACAACATTAGGGGACATGACCACCTCCGCATCTTCAGGCACAAGGGACGGGGGTCCCCTCGCAGAGCATCGCCCAGAGGGGACCCCGACTTGTGTCACACTTGTGCCATCCGCATCATCGGTAGCAGATGTTATTTTACTTTTCTTAGGGGAAGGTAAGAGTCGCCGCTGATCTTTGGCCGGTGTGAGGCGCCGCTGATCCCCACCTTCCTCAGCACTCGTCTGCAGACTATCTCCAACACCGACACAAAACAGGACTTTAGGTTTAGGTTTGGGAGGTTCGGAGCCCTCAGCCTCAGCGACCCCTCCACGCTGCCGCCGCCCCATAACCAAGTGATCAGCGGCAACAGCATGAAGAGGCGCCGAGGCACCGGAAGCTGCCACCAGTGCCGGGCTATCCCCCCCTCCCACCGGGGGACGCACCACAGCACTGGATTTGGATGGTATCGCCACTGCCGAGCCGCCCTTACTGTCCGGCCTTGCGGCCGATGCCTCCCCTGCTCCCCCACTGTTACCACAAACAGAGACGGAGCCCATCGCCACATCAGATGTCACACCTGTAATCTCCCCGCTCCCTGGCACTGAGTCCACTGCAGGACCCGCGCTGGGCTGGGTAACGGGGCTCGCACAGTGAGCTGACCCTGCGGCCGACTCGGGTTTTACGGGGAGGGGGCTGTAGACTAGACTCACCACTTCCACGGATTTGGTCTTCTTCTTTCGTGGTTTGCTGCCCCCCGGTGCATTCTCCGGCAGATCGTCTCCAAAAGTAAAGTCCTGGAGGTGCACAGGGGACTCGAGCCGTCGGATCTCCTCCATCAGCGCCCCTCCCTGGTGGCTGTCACTATCCTCACCCGGGCCGGCAGAACCGCAGCCAGATGACATAGCCGCTTGTCCTGCAGGGGGCCCACTGTACGGCACCGGACTTTCCTCCTCCGTCTGACTCTCAGGCTGAAGCCCCATCAGCCGCCTCTGCTTCTCCTCCTCCATCTCCCGGAACCGCTCATCATTAAGAATTTTTTCTTTAAACGGACCGCTCCTCTCCAGCAGGTAAGCCTTCCTCTCCTCCAAGGCCTGGATGTTAGTCTGGAGCCTGGAAATCTCTGCCATAATCTGCTCCTTTTTCCTCTTTGGGGCAGAGCTTGCCCTGGCATGGGCGCACCTGAGCTCCTCCCGCAGCCTCCTCACCGTCTTGCTGGCTTCTTCGTACTCAGAGAGGTGGCCCAGAGCCCGGGAGGCATAGCTGGAAATAGACTCCCGGGTCCTCAGCATTCCCCAGCCCTCTTCACTGAGGTCAGCCTCACCTCCCTGAGCACTCAGCTTTCCCGCAGTATCCAACTTTTCCTTGGTACCCAGCTTTCCCGAGGTATCCAGCTTTCCTGGGGTTTTGGTGCTTTTTGATGCCTTAGCTGGCCTGGGGGTACTTGGAGCAGCATTGCTGCTGTTCCTTGCAGATCTTCTTACCCCAAAAGGCTTCCGCAGCGCTGGCCGGTTCCTGGCTACCCCTGCCTCCCGCCGGCCTAGACCGGGAAGCAGGAGCCTGGGACTTGCTGCCCTGGCTCATGCCTGAAAACCCACTCCCTCCCTGGGAGAGGAGAGAGCAGGCCCCAGGTGGAGGTGGTTTTCCCTGGAGCTCAGGAGCAGCAGCAGCACACAGCCTCTCACAGCAACAGACAGAGATAACGAGCTGACGAGGCACACCAGAGATGCACTCACTATCTGCTGCTGGTGCTGTCACTGTGTACATACATGACATTACTTATCCTGTACAGATCCTGAGTTACATCCTGTATTATACCCCAGAGCTGCACTCACTATTCTGCTGGTGCAGTCACTGTGTACATACATGACATTACTTATCCTGTACTGATCCTGAGTTACATCCTGTATTATACTCCAGAGCTGCACTCACTATTCTGCTGCTGGTGCAGTCACTGTGTACATACATGACATTACTTATCCAGTACTGATCCTGAGTTACATCCTGTATTATACCCCAGAGCTGCACTCACTATTCTGCTGGTGCAGTCACTGTGTACATACATGACATTACTTATCCTGTACTGATCCTGAGTTACATCCTGTATTATACTCCAGAGCTGCACTCGCTATTCAGCTGCTTGTGCAGTCACTGTGTACATACATGACATTACTTATCCTGTACTGATCCCGAGTTACATCCTGTATTATACTCCAGAGCTGCACTCACTATTCTGCTGCTGGTGCAGTCACTGTGTACATACATGACATTACTTATCCTGTATTGATCCCGAGTTACATCCTGTATTATACTCCAGAGCTGCACTCACTATTCTGCTGCTGGTGCAGTCACTGTGTACATACATGACATTACTTATCCTGTACTGATCCTGAGTTACATCCTGTATTATACCCCAGAGCTGCACTCACTATACTGCTGCTGGTGCAGTCACTATGTACATACATGACATGACTTATCCTGTACTGATACTGAGTTACATCCTGTATTATACCCCAGAGCTGCACTCACTATTCTGCTGCTGGTGCAGTCACTGTGTACATACATGACATTACTTATCCTGTACTGATCCTGAGTTACATCCTGTATTATACCCCAGAGCTGCACTTACTATTCTGCTGCTGGTGCAGTCACTGTGTACATACATGACATTACTTATCCTGTACTGATTCTGAGTTACATCCTGTATTATACCCCAGAGCTGCACTCACTATTCTGCTGGTGCAGTCACTGTGTACATACATGACATTACTTATCCTGTACTGATCCTGAGTTACATCCTGTATTATACTCCTGAGCTGCACTCACTATTCTGCTGCTGGTGCAGTCACTGTGTACATACATGACATTACTTATCCTGTACTGATCCTGAGTTACATCCTGTATTATACTCCAGAGCTGCACTCACTATTCTGCTGCTGGTGCAGTCACTGTGTACATACATGACATTACTTATCCTGTACTGATCCTGAGTTACATCCTGTAGATCTTTTATTAAAATATATCATATAAAACATAACAAAAACACAAAACATAAAACAAAACATGTACAATATATACAAAATATTTACAACAACTCACCTGCTGGTCAAACCTCATTCACACCTAGCCAACATAAGATATCATTAACATAAATAAACATAAACACACCCTCCACCCTCTAATAACAGACCACCCCACACAAATAACACATCCTACACCCCAAAACATTTTTTTTACATCCTTTATTATACTCCAGAGCTGCACTCAATATTCTGCAAACTTTCCTAAAATATTCAAGTACTTGTTCCATATTTTCACAGATTTGTCACTGCTCAGAGGCATTTTGGGAAGCTGAAAGTCCTGTTTTTGGGTAGTAATCTATTAGTGGAGACTCTGAGAACATTTCCTTTGAGATAACCACCAGCAGCATTCTTAAAAGAGCTGTGAGTTATGTAAGAAAACAGGCAGATGAGATTCCTCATTCCCATTAGTTATAAATATTATTTAGCTTTGTGAAATATTCTTAGATTTGTTGCATTTCAGGATTTTTTTCTAATCACATTCTACAAGATCCAAGTTTTCATCTCGATAACAAGTTCCTCTCAGTCTTCCTGGTCGGCCATTAGAAAGATGATTTCTGTGTAAATTTGTTGAAGTTCTCCTTTCATCTCTTTGTAATTTGCCATTTTTGCATAAATTTCTGAAATTTGCCATTAAAAAATTCTTCAAATGTAAAGACTAGTTGGTTACTTTGACTTAAAGCAAAATAAAGGCAAGAGAATAATCAGAGAATCAGAGAGAATTGTAGCGGCTGTTGGCGGATGATCCCTGGTCACAATCCACCTGCTACAGTTCAGCCTTTTCCCAAAAATGTCTTCTTATGGATTCCAAATTATTTGATTACTGATTTATTGAATTAATTAAATTATTATTTAGTGAGTAAATGTCTCCATCAGAAAAAATGTATTTTTATATTATACATATACCGTAATATTACATATTATTATAAAAGAACAATGGCGCAAAGAAGTGATGGAAGGGAATTGCAATAATTAAAGCAGATTAACATTATTGTTGGCATATTAAAAAGTTCTGCAATTTTCCAATATACTTTCTGTACCACTTACTGAAGGTTTTCTAGATCTCTGCTTGCTGTCCTGCTATAGAAAGCTTCTATGTTTACTACCAGTGGATAGAAATCTGACCATGGTCACACACCGGTGCGCGGCTCGTTAGTATCACCTGTGTGACCATGGACAGATGGCTTGGATTTTACGGATTTCACTGTGTGCCACAAATGAGGCATCTACTTTATTCTTTGGGTTGGTACCAAATCTGTATAGGTTTTATAATGTTTTCATACATGTAGGGTGAATCCACACATGGCGTTTTGAAACCGTTTTTGGTCCGTTTTTAAGCAGTCCGTTAAAAAATGCATGCGTAAAAAAACACATCCGTTTTCGTCCGTTTTTAATTGCGCAAATTCGGAAAACCTGTCAAAAACGGATGCGTTTTTCAAAAAACGCATGCGTTTTTAAAAACCGCATGCGTTTTTCAACGCATTCCCTTTTTTAACAGGTTGCTTAAAAACTGGACCGTAAACGGCTTCAAAACGCCATGTGTGGCATCACCCTTACAAAATTTAAAACCTCCTGGACAATTTTTTTTTTTTAGATTTCGCCATCTTCTGGCGCTAATAACTTTTTCATACTTCGGTGTACGGAGCTGTGGGTGGTGTCATTTTTTGCGACTTTTCATGCCGTTTCCAACGCTATAAATTTTAGGACTGTACAACTTTTTTATCACTTTTTATAGAATTTTTTTATATTTTTTAAAATGGAAAAAAATGCCATTTTCGATTTTTGGGCGCTATTTTCCTTAACAGAGTTAAACGCAGTGAAAAAACGCTATTATATATTGATAGATCAATATGCAGCAAAGACTTATCGGCTATGGAGAGGGCTCAGCCCGTGAGCACTCTCCATGCACCCGCACCCGGCATGTGACGTACTATTACGTCACGTCGGTAAGGGGTCAAGGGTTGATGTATCCTCGGGAAGCAGCGAATGGAACATCCTTGTAGGAATACAAGCTCCGGTGTTACAGGTTTGATACATTCATTTCCTAACAATTCTAAAAGCAAAGTCCTTTCCTGCTGGAATCGCTCTGAACATTGGGCTCCAGTCCTGCGGATCTGTGCTGATATCAGTTTTAGTGAAGGGACAGAATATCTATTTATTACGCTGTTTAGCATATAGAGCACATTCCTGTGATAAACCATTTCTCAGCAGAGATGTCAAGTGAATTATCTTTGTGATAATTTCTCCGAGTCGATCTTTATCCATCTCCAGCCTGCGAGATTTTAAAAGCAACTGCAAGACTTTATAGAGGGGGAAATAAAAGGTTTATTGTCACACATAAAAGCCCCAGTTACACATAGAACATGGGGGAAATGGTGCAAAAATATCAGAATACCAAGAAATAGCATTGACCCTTTATGTGCCAGCCCGACAGAATAAAGAGGTTCTGGAATCAGATTTTTTAAAGGGAACCTGTCAGGAGGTGTGCAACCACAGACTGCAGCCAGTGTTATGTATTGAAAGATCTTTAATCAAACCTCACACTGCTTTGCTCTGTGCTCTTTGCAGCCAGTGTTATGTATTGTCCCTGGAGAGATGTGTAATCAGACCTCACACTGCTGTGCTCTGTGCTCTTTGCAGCCAGTGTTATGTTCTGTCCCTGGAGAGATGTGTAATCAGACCTCACACTGCTGTGCTCTGTGCTCTCTGTAGCCAGTATTATGTATTATCCCTGGAGAGATGTGTAATCAGACCTCACACTGCTGTGCTCTGTGCTCTCTGTAGCCAGTGTTATGTATTATCCCTGGAGAGATGTGTAATCAGACCTCACACTGCTGTGCTCTGTGCTCTCTGCAGCCAGTGTTATGTATTGTCCCTGGAGAGATGTGTAATCAGACCTCACACTGCTGTGCTCTGTGCTCTCTGCAGCCAGTGTTATGTATTGTCCCTGGAGAGATGTGTAATCAGACCTCACACTGCTGTGCTTTGTGCTCTCTGCAGCCAGTGTTATGTATTGTCCCTGGAGAGATGTGTAATCAGACCTCACACTGCTGTGCTCTGTGCTCTCTGCAGCCAGTGTTATGTATTGTCCCTGGAGAGATGTGTAATCAGACCTCACACTGCTGTGCTCTGAGCTCTCTGCAACCAGTGTTATGTATCCATGCTCTCTGAGAGATGTGTAATCAGGCCTTTGTGTATGTTGTTAGTAGCAGCAGGACTGTGATATATGGGTTTATATTCTAGGATTGTAGCTTCTCTAAGTGCACTGGGGGTGCATCCTCACACTGCTGTGCTCTGTGCTCTCTGCAGCTAGTGTTATGAGAGATGTGTAATCAGAACTTTATATTCTAGGATTGTAGCTTCTCTAAGTGTCTTAAATTCTCTCCACAGCTCATTCAAGTTCAATCATCTATTGTTTGATTTTTAGGCTGACACTATTCCTGCTCCTCCTACATCTTCCAGGATTTTGCACACACACCTCTTCTATGAAGTTAAAGGTCCTCTGGTTATAAAAGGAACACCCCCACAGAAAGGAGCCTGAGAATTAAAGGGGCTGCACACTTTCAGCAATTAATGGATATTGTGCAATGAAAAGTTATACAATGTTCCATTACACGTTCATCGCTGTTTTCTAGAGCTCTGCTTGCTGTCATTCTATAGGAAGCTTCATTGTTTACGTCCTGTAGATAAACACCAATCCATGGTCATGTGATGTCACACAGATGATTGGCTCGTTATAACACACAGCTCTTTGTACTGTCACACAACCATAAACATAACCAGAGAGATAACGAGACGTGCACCTGTGTGACATCACATGAACAGAGATATAAGGAGCTTTGCACCTGTGGGACATCACATGTCCAGGGATATAATGAGCCATGCACCTGTGTGACATCACATGTCCAGGGATATATAACGAGCCGTGCGCCTGTGTGCCGTCACATGACCAGGAATATAACGAGCCAAGCACCTGTGTGTCACATCACATGACCAGGGATATAACGAGTTGTGCACCTGTGTGACATCACATGACCAGAGATATAGCAAGATGTGCACCCGGGTGACATCACATGAACAGGGATATAACGAGCCGTGCACCTGTGTGACGTCACATGAACAGGGATATAACGAGCCGTGCACCCGTGTGACGTCACATGAACAGGGATATAACGAGCCGTGCACCCGTGTGACGTCACATGAACAGGGATATAACGAGCCGTGCACCCGTGTGACGTCACATGAACAGGGATATAACGAGCCGTGCACCCGTGTGACGTCACATGAACAGGGATATAACGAGCCGTGCACCCGTGTGACGTCACATGAACAGGGATATAACGAGCCGTGCACCCGTGTGACGTCACATGAACAAGGATATAACGAGCCGTGCACCCGTGTGACGTCACATGAACAAGGATATAACGAGCCGTGCACCCGTGTGAACAGGGATAAACCGCTGTATGGACGCACATTCTGTTCACATCCTGATAGAATCATTTCCAGACCCCAGGTCACAGATGCAGCGCCCCTGAGGTACCCAGAACAGTAGAATACCATCAAAAGTGACCCCATTTTGGAAACTCTACCACTCAAGGTTTTTAGCAAGGGGCGTATTGACCAGTTTAACCCCACAGGTGTTTTCCACCAGCTCGTTCATAAATGACACATCACTAGATCATATGTCCAGAAGCCTGTCCATGTCCGCATACATGCTGCTCTAGGAACCGGAGAACAGTCTTGCTTTTCTGCAGTGACTTCTTCCGGCATTGCTGCATACTTATTACCTGCGCCGCCATCTAAAGACAGCGAGCGGTCGCCATCAGGTAAAAAAAATGCAAACAATAACACAGGCTTTCTTTGGCACAGGCAAAATCTGCTTGTCCAAACTGTTACTAAACACCAGTCAATCCTGACTATACTAAGTACATTACTCCCCTGGCCCTGGGAAAACAATGGCACAGCTCCCAGCCATGTTTGCAGTCCCAGACTCTGGGGTATCGTGTAGCGCTCTGCAGTCAGCAGGACACAGATGGACCACAGTCTGCTGCTTTTTAAGGACGTGCTGATTGCACTTACATGGGCTCCAAAAACCTGAGTTGGACCCGAGATTGGGAAACCTGTCCCAGCCCACACAACAACTTCCCTGGAGCATAAAACACATAGGGGAACCTTGCGGAAATATCTGCTCTCACTGACCTTCCCCATCATTATCTAGCAACGTACATGGGAAATGATATTGTATCAGCAATAGAAATGATTTGCTGGTCCTGCTCTGTCACATCCTGGCTTAGGTACAAGTCTCATCTATACTTTTCCTGTTCTGATGACTTCAGTTGATGATCCAACCTTATGCTCCCCTTGACCTATGGCTTGTACCTTGCCTATCCTGTGCCGGACCCCATGAAGCTTATCATCAGCTTTTCTGACCTACCTGGATTGCCTGACACCTTCACCCCCACTATTTCAAGAGAAGTCTACATCCCTGTTGTGAGATTAAAGGGTGAAAAATGATGGGATCACTTGGATAACACAAGAATCCCAAAGTCTAACCAGGAGGATGGCAAAGTGGGTCCACAACCTGCTATAACAATGGCATTGCTCACATACACAGCACAGAAGTCCCTTTGGCAAATACAAGGAAAACTTTTATCAAACTGTGATGTAAAAAACAAAAAAAACCCCAAACTTTGCCCCCCCCCCCTTATCTCACCTCGCAATGCTAGCATGTTCGGACATCTCTGCAAGTGATGTTCTCTGTTCCCCTTGCACAGCAGCAGTCAGATAAGACAGTGATTGATTAGATGCATTGATTGGGATGTGTAGGAGAGATAGGTGAAGGTAAATCCGCAGACAGGTGACACCAGCTGCATAACAAGCGGCCGGGCGCTGTGCCTCCCTCCGGACCGCCGCGCTGTAAAAACCAACAATAAAAAAAAAGGACATTTATCGTCTTCTGTCACCAGGAATTCACAGAAAGTTTTGCTGGAGGATTCTGATCATTAAATTTCAGCCGGAGCTGTAATAAGCCTGGAAATGGGGAAACGATGATACAAAAATGTCACATTACAGAGAAGTTGAGGGAAGCGGAGAAGTCGCAATGGATATGTGGGCTGTAATTTCATAGGGTCACTCATGCATTTCCCAGCTGTATACATATGCAGATACACAGGTATGATCATAGATATGCAACACTCGCAAGAGAAACATCTTCAGTAGCAGCTTAGAAGCAGCAGCTCAACTCTGTGGGGCTTATTTACTAAAGGTCCCACGGACCGCAGGGTTTTCTGACTTTTCGAGGATCACGTCAGGGCAGGGATTTAGAAGGGCATTGTGTTGCACGCAATCGGATTTCATGTGACACAAATCAGCGGCCGGGCTGTCGGACGATCTGATGGATTTGGACAAACCGTGGGCTTTAACTTCAAAATTGTGCCACAAGCCAAACACTTACATGCACCGGAAAGAAGAAGAAGGTGAACTCCGGCGGACCTGAGCGGGGAAGCGACAGATGTAAGATATCGGGAGCACGATGTAAGTGAATTGCGGCACAGTGCATTCTCGTCAGACAGTCCGGATTGGGGAATGCGCAGGACCGGGTAAGTAAATGTGCCGCTATGTAGAGTAGGTGCTTTTAGAAGCTTAGACTCTGCTGTATATTGGGTAGATACCTGGATAATATACCAATAGGGCAAACAAGGCATCTAAATATTAATAGTAATCATGCATTTACCCACTTAACGTTCATACCAGACCACCTTGATGACTAAATCCCAGCTATAGATGCATCTGCAAATTTGCAAATTGCATCGCACAGCGGCCATACCGCATCTCAAGAGAAAACTTGAATTTCCTCAGAAAGTCTATCCTTTAAAATCATCTGTATCCAACAGGTTGTATTAGGAGTCACTTTTGAATCTTGTGGTCTGGGGGAGACTCAGCGTTGCCAATGATCTATGTGTCACACATCTACAGGAACGCAGACATCATTTTCTGTATTTTAGTCTTGACTGAAAGCAGCCGACTGGAACGGACACTCGTGGTGATCGCAGTAATAAATGATCTGTTCCTCCTAATGTCCCCACTGAGAACAGCTGAGAACTTAATGGGGTCCTGACCATGATGGCCGATGTCTTATACATTTGCTGTTTACATTTGGAATTGATGCCTAAAATACAGACACCAACAACTCAAGTAGTAGTATGTGCAGTTACCTGTGTAGTGTGCAGGGGGCACCAGATTCAGGATTTATGGCATCCGTTCTTCATGAATCTGGCGCCCCCGGCACAGTTAAGACAGAGTGCACCAAATTTTTTTGGTACATCTTTAACATGGGGCGTGCAACACACTTCTGTCGGACACTGCACAAATTTCTGCAGTAAAATGGGCGCTCCGGTGCTCAGTCGGACCGTGCGCATCCATGACCCAAATGTGTCACGTGAGACATACGTGGCGCAGGTACTTCTTAAATACATGTTCCAGCAGTTTTCACGTAAAAGAACAAGCAAAATCCAACAGAAAACTGGTGCAGGAGCTGTAATTAATTAATGCCATAATGTGTTATTTATTAAGCCACTTATGCCAAAATGCTGTTAGATTTGCCCCCAAAAACACATTTATCAAGGCTTTTAGACTTTTTTGGCAATGTTTCAACTTATCCGACAAATGAGGGTGTGGCCTGTGGTAGAAAAAAATCTGGTGCACAGTTTAGACCAACCAAAACTAGGTCTAAAATAGGAGCCAACAGAATTTTTGAAGTATGAGGCATGAAGCATAAATGATTGGCCGGGGTCTATCCTCGTTTTTGGGGAGGGTTTGTTCTCATGATTGGTGGGGGGCAGTTTTCCTAATTGATGGGGATATGTTCTTGTGATTGGTGTATAGCGGGCTGTTCTCGGGATTGGCGGAGGGTCGGCTCTCATGATTGCCAGGGGTCTGATCTTGCAATTGGCAGGGGCCCGGTTGTTGTGAGCAGTGGGGGTCTGTTCTCGTGATTGGCAGGGTTTTGCTCTCATGATTGGCAGAGGTCTGAACTCATAAACGTGGGGGTCTACTCGCGTGATTGGCAGTGGGCCCACTCTTGTGATTGGCTGGGGGTCTGCTCTTGTGATTGGCAGAGGTCCGATCTTGTGATTGGCAGGGGTCTGTTCTTGTGATTTGCAGGAGTCTGAGCTCATAATTGGTGGGGGTCTACTCTCATGATTGGTGGTGGTTCTGCTCTTGTGATTGTCAGGGGTCTGAGCTCATGATTGGTGGCAGTCTGTTCTCGTGATTGGTGAGGTTTTTTTCGCATGATTGGTGGGGGTCTGCTCTTGTGATTGGCAGGTTATTCTCTCATGATTGCCGGTAGGTCATGATTGGCAGGGGTCTGTTGTTGTGATTGGTGGGGGTCTGCTCTTGTGATTGGCAGGGTTCTGTTGTGATTGGTGGGGTTTTGTTGTTATGATCGGTGGGGTTCTGTTTTCATGATTCTTGGGAGTCTGTTCTTGTATTTGGTGGGTTCTGTCCTCATGATTGGTGGGGCTCAGTTCTCTTGTTTGGTAGGGGGTCTGTTATTGTGATTGGTGGGGATCTGTTGTTGTTATTGGCAGGAATCCGTTCTCATTATAGGTTTAAATCTGCTCTCATGATTGGTGGGGGTCTGATATCGTGATTGGTGGGGGGTCTGCCTTTTTTGTGATTGGCAGGAATCTGTTGTTGTGATTGGCAGGGATCTGTTTTCATGATTGGCAGGGTTCTCTTCTTATGATTGGTGGGGGCCTGTTATCATGTTTGGTGGGGGTCTGTTCTTGAGATTGGTGGGGGGTCTGCTCTTGAGATTGGCAGGGTTCTGTTGTTGTGATTGGCAGGGGTCTATTTTCATGATTGGCGGGGTTCTGTTCTTATGATTGGTGGGGTTCTGTTCTTATGATTGGTGGGGGTCTGTTCTTGTGATTGGTGGGGGGGCTGTTCTTGTGTTTGGTGGGGGGGCTGTTCTTGTGATTAGCAGGGAGGCTGTTCTTGTGATTGTCGGGGGTGCTGCTCTAGTGATTAGCAGGGTCTGTTCTCGTGATTGGCAGGGACCACGACGAGCGACCTCCAAGTATAATTATCCCCAAGACTCCGGACGGCCTCCACTATTGTCACTAAGCAGAATGGGTCCCTACAGCCTGAGAGTCATTGTCTAATGCGGCGGAGCCTCTAATTAATTTTTGTCGTAGGAAATGACTCCTTTAACGACTCCATCCACCGACTGCCAGATACTCGGGGAGAACAGAAGGAAGGAAACAAGAGCGGAGGAGAAGAAACGGGAAATGTCATCACATCTGCCGAACCCTCTAACCAGATAAGACGTGTTCAAGACGCCAGAAAATCTGCCCTTTCCTTACAAGAAGAAGGTCACGTCCTTCCTAACAAATTAAAGGAGTTTAGTGAGAAATGATGATATCGAGCCCCGTGCCCATTACTTTCATTTAAACGGAATAAAAACTTTATTGAAAACAGAACATCTGAGAAAGAAACCAATTATCCAGATAACACGGAATAAATAGAGTTTCCTCCCTCCTTCAAGAAAATCTGTAATTGAAGAGGAAAAATCCCAATGTTGGGGAACATCTTTAAGGGAGTCTTTTAAATATTAAATGCTAATTGAATTATTCAACATTTGACATATATAACGGATCACTAACTAATCATCCAAGAGGTCATTATGGGAGTGTTCTACTGCAGCCAATAGTTACCTGTTAGAAGTATGACTTAAAGGAGTTGTCCACAGTATAATCTGATAGATGAGGGCCACACGACTAATATTCTACTGACACAAGAGGGGGAGTTCATTGATGGAGCAGTAGTGGACATAAAGCAAGCCATTTTGACACCAACAGTAAATGTGCAGCCCTGGAGTATAATACAGGATGTATGTCTGAGGGGCAGGGGAGGGTGTGGGCGAGGGATTTAGATTGGTGTAGTGTATAGTGTATTCTGTGTTTATATATTAAAAAAAAATGGGTGTGGGGTGGTTTGTTATTAGAGGGTATGTATATTTATGGTTATTTATGTTTATTTGTGGGTGTGGCTTGTCTTTGTTTATTTGTTTGGTTTAGGTTGTGATAATCGGTTGGGTGGGGGTTGTGGTATTTGGTGTTTATTCATTTCGGTGTATTTTAAGTTATTGTTTTTGGTAGGTGTGAATGTGGCTGGACCAGCAGGTAAGATATTGTATATATTTTGTATAAATTATGTTTGGTTTGTATTGTTATGTTTTTTTTTCATTTTTATATAAAATAAAAGATCTACAGGATGTAACTCAGGATCAGTACAGGATAAGTAATGTCATGTATGTACACAGTGACTACACCAGCAGCAGAATAGTGAGTGCAGCTCTGGGGTATAACACAGGATGTAACTCAGGATCAGTACAGGATAAGTAATGTCATGTATGTACACAGTGACTGCACCAGCAGCAGAATAGTGAGTGCAGCTCTATAGTATAATACAGGATGTAACTCAGGATCAGTACAGGATAAGTAATGTCATGTATGTACACAGTGACTGCACCAGCAGCAGAATAGTGAGTGCAGCTCTGGAGTATAATACAGTATGTAACTCAGGATCAGTACAGGATAAGTAATGTCATGTATGTACACAGTGACTGCACCAGCAGCAGAATAGTGAGTGCAGCTCTGGAGTATAATACAGGATGTAACTCAGGATCAGTACAGGATAAGTAATGTCATGTATGTACACAGTGACTGCACCAGCAGAATAGTGATTGCAGCTCTAGGGTATAATACAGGATGTAACTCAGGATCAGTACAGGATAAGTAATGTCATGTATGTACACAGTGACTGCACCAGCAGCAGAATAGTGAGTGCAGCTCAGGGGTATAATACAGGATGTAACTCAGGATCAGTACAGGATAAGTAATGTCATGTATGTACACAGTGACTGCACCAGCAGAATAGTGAGTGCAGCTCTGGAGTATAATACTGGATGTAACTCAGGATCAGTACAGGATAAGTACTAGAGCTCATTATCTGATTTGCTTGTTATCTCTGGAGGTGGTGCTGATCGGCTGTATCTGTGTGCTGCTCTAAGGTCCAGCTCTCAGCTGATGGCAGAGATGGGACAGCCCGAGTCCCCCGTGGACCGCCAAGACTTTTCCTTTGGTGGGGATCTAGCGGGAGGGGCACAAATTAGGAAAGAAGAAGACCAAATCCGTGGAAGTGGTGAGTTTTGTCTACAGCCCTCTCCCTATAACACCCGGGTCGGCTGCAGGGTCATTGTGCAGGCCCCATTACTCAATGAGAGATTACTAGTGTGAAAACTGATGTAGTGACGGGCTCTGTCTATCATTGTGGTAACAGTGGGGGAGGAGGGAAGCCATAAATAGCAAGGCCGGTCCAGTGCTATAGTGTGTCCCACATTTGGGCGGAGAGAGGGGGGGGAGCTCAGCACTGGTGGTAGCTTGGGTTGCCTTGGTGCATTTTTATGATGTTGCCGCTGATCACTTAGATGGGGGGGTTGGCAGTGTTCGGGGGTTGCTGAGGCTGAGGACTCCCAACCTCCCTAACAGAAGACTAAAGTCCTGTTTTGTGCTGGTGTTGGGAATAATATGTGTTCTATGGAGAGTAAAGATCAGCAGCGGCAAAAACCTACACAAGTGTAACAAATGATGGGTTCCTCGCTGGGCAATGCTCTGTGGGGAGACCCTCATCCCTTGTACCTGAAGATGTGGAGGTGGTTAAACCCCCTCGCTGGTCCAGCCAGTGTGAGTGATGTAGAGTGAGTTGTGCAAAACCATTACCAGCTGTGGTAGTGAGTGAAGGAGTGACTGGTGGTACTGGTAGTGCAGCTGAGTGGGACATTGAAGTGGTTAATGCTAATTTGGTGGGTACAGAGGTTGGTCCAGTTGCTCCCCCAATGGTGGCCCTGGTTAAGAGCTATGCTAGCGTCGTTGCTGGGGGAAGTGGGGTTACATCATCCTCGTCTCTGGGCTCTGGGGCGGCTTTTTGCAACAGTGACTCCTACAGGACTTACAGAATGGTGAAATATGGTGGGGCAGGAGGTTCATTTGTCATTTTGGATAAAGAGGCCTTCCAAGAGCAAAGAGGCAGGGAGACATCATGGTCATTCTTGGCAACCGGGCTGGGTGCTACCCGTTGGAATGTGGTCTGTCTTCGGTGGCGTGGCAGTGATGTGTATTCCCTTTGGGCAGTGTTCGGTCGGAGGGAATTGAGCTCTGCTGGTCCAACTATGAGCTGAGATACAATGAGCCTGAGTGGCGGGACTTTGCTGTGCAAGCAGTGTCCCGCCAGAGCGAACCCAAGGAAGTGACCGTTCTTACCCGTAACGAATCACTATCTTGTTTTGACATCATGACCTGGATGAGTCGCTATGGGGCCTGGACCTTCCCTTCATGGTAAAATTGAGACATTCAGGTAACTAGTCATCCTTCCTGAAGAGGGATCGTATCCTGATCTTCTAACCTAAGCTGTGTCACAGGTGCGGTGACACCACTCATTTCAGCCCAAACTGCACCAGGCAGAAGTGTACGTTATGTGGGGTGTCGGCCATCTCGCTGCATCCGGTACAGAGCATTAGGTGTAACCTGTGTGGTGATCTTGATCCTCAGACAGCCCCCCAGTAATATTCTGAGACAGCCCCCCAGTAATGTTCTGAGACAGCCCCCCAGTAATGTTCTCACACAGCCCCCAGGAATCTCCTCACACAGCCTCCCAGTAATGTCCTCACACAGCTCCCAGTAATGTCCACACACAGACCCCAGTAATGTCCTAACGAAGTCCCCCAGTATGTCCTCACATAGCCCCCAGTAATGTCCTCGCTCAGCTTCCCAGTAATGTGCTCATACAGTTCCCAGAAATGTGCTCACATAGCCCCCTGTAATGTCCTCCACAGCCCTCAAAATATCCTCACAGACCCAGAAATCACCTCACACAACCCCTAGTATGTGCCCACACATACTCCAGTAATGTGCCCAAAGCCCCCCAGTAATTGCCCACACATCCCCCAGTAATGTGCCCCACAGCCCCCCAGTAATGTGCTCAAATAGCCCCCTGTATTGTGCCCACACAGCCCCCAGTAATGTGGCCACACAGCCCCCAGTAATGTCCTCACACATCCCCCAGTATTTCCTCACACAACCCCCAGTAATGTGCCCCACAGCCCCAAGTAATGTCTCCACAGACTGCAGTAATGACCTTACACCCCCCAGTAATGTCCTTACACAGACCTTGGCAATGTCCTCATACAGCCCCCCGTATTGTGCCCACATAGCCCCCCAGTAAAGTCCTCACACAGCCCTCTGTATTGTCCCCACACAGCAACCCAATAATGTCCTTGCAGCCCCCAGTAATGTCCTCGCAGCCCCATTAATGTTCTCACACATCCACCAGTAATGTGCCCCACAGCCCTAAGTAATTCCCCGCACAGACTGCAGTAATGTCCTCACTTCCCCCCCAGTAATGTCCTCACACAGACCCCAGTAATGTCCTCACACAGCCCCCTGTATTGTGCCCACACAGCCCCCAAGTAATAGTCTCACACAGCCCCCGGTAATGTCCTCACACAGCCCCCAGTAATGTGCCCACACATCCACCAGTTATGTGCCCACACAGCCCCCAGTAATGGGCCCACATATTTTCCAGTAATGTGCCCACACAGCCCCCAGTAATGTGCCCACATATTTCCCAGTAATGTGCCCAAACATTCCCCAGTAATGTCTCCAAAGACTGCAGTAATGTCCCTCACACAAACCTTGTAATGTGCACCACAGTCCCCTAATAATGTGGCCACAAATCCCCCAGTAATGTCCCTCTCACTGTCCCCCCAGTAATGTGCCCCACATATTTCCCAGTAATGTGCCCCACAGCTCCAGTAATGTTCTCGCAGGCCCCAGTAATTTCCTCACACTGCCCACCCAGTAAAGTCCCCACAGCCGCCAGTCTTGAATTCCATCAGGATCCCCTTGAAGTTTTGGGACTTGGCTTGGCGCTGCTTCCATGGAAAGCTGTGTGTGAGGGACAATCTGAAGTGTAGGAGCTCTGAGGAAAGGGGTTGTCCCCGGGAGGAGTGCGGTGGCCTGCTGGAGAGCATGGACCACTTCCTGCTTCAGTGCCCCTTTAACACAGAGGTGTACAACCGGGTGGGCGTTTCCATCCATTGGCCCGGGTTGGCCGGTCTCTCCTATGCGGAGTGGGCCTATGGAGCATTCAGAGGCCTGGGTGGCCGGGACCGCTGCACGTTATTCCTAGTCAGTCTAGTGGTCAGGTACCACACGTGGAACGCACGGTGTTTAGTATCGATGCAGCGTAAAATCCTCCCGGTGGATGAGGTGGTTAGGAACATTCTGGGTGACCTGGTGAAGGTGCACTCTCTGGAGTATGAGAGGCTGGGCACGGGGAGGGCCTCTCTCCTTTGGAGGGGGTTCTCCTTTAGTGTCCCTTAGTCTGTCATCTCCGCTCCTGGTGTTGGGCTGATGCTGCACAGTAGATTTTTGTTTTGTGTTCTCAGCATGTAGTGATGTAGGGCTTGCAGGCGCTGAACCTGGGCTTTATGTTGTGTGCTTAATATATTTGTATCCAATGTATAGTGTATATTTAGTTATAGTATATGTGTATATAGGTTGGTTTTGTGGTGTAGGTGTTATGTCTGGACTACTTAAAGTGATCTTTGGATGTTAGACCAGTGTCTGGGTGACAGATTTATGGGGGTGGGCGTTTTACTCAATTTTTAGTGTTTATTTCTATCTTTGCCGATTTCTGTTTTGTATTGTTACAGTATATGTATATATTGTATTAGTGGGACTGGCTGCAGGTTTTGGTTGTTTGAGTGTGTGTTGTGTGGCTGGGCCAGGAGAGGTTTTAAAGTTTCATGTTTGATATGGCTGTTATGGCTTGATTTATGTTTATGTTGTTATGTTTTTCACTTTTATACAAAATAAAAGATCTACAGGATGTAACTCAGGATTATGTCATGTGTGTGAATAAAAAGTCATAAAATACAGCCGCACACATTTACGGTAGGTGTGTTCGGTTTCTGCCACAGCTTATAGTAGAAATGTTATGTCCGCTAGGACTTGGCATAGAACTGATCCGGTTGCACGTTTGGACTCCGGCAGCCGCTCATCTGCCGTGATAACAAATGACCACTGGGTGGATACAGAACAAGGCTTTTCTTCTATAGTTCTATACGTCCTGCACATACTGTTCACTAGATTTGGCTTGGAAATCACCAATATGAATTTGTTATGCACTTTCCCAAAGCCACGTGGAATCCTGTTGATAAGGACACAAAAAGTAATTGTGAACTTTGCTTTCTGGGGGTTGGGGTCTGTATATTCAATTATGTGATGGATGAGGTGTAAAATATTTGTATTATCGCATTTTATCTCTATTGTCATTCTGTGTCAGATATATTCACAGCAGCACAGAGTATTTTATAGAGGAAGTGTCCTGATCATCAGCAGATTGATTCTAATGATATTACTATAGGGGGTTTATGATAATAGGGAAAGCGTGCCAAGGTCAGAGGCCATTAACTTATTAGAAGAGAATAGTTTCCACAGTGCCGCAGAGTATTTTAGCAGACAAGTGAGTTTATTGTCACAACGCAGAGGGTGTGGTCCCACTGTGTCACGAGAGTCACCTCCATAGAAGGCAATACCCCAGCGATCCCCTTGTTTTTCACATAGCTCCTGATGGTGGAGAGGGCTGAGCCAAGGGGACATCGGATGCACCTTTAAGTAAATAGGAAAATGCAGCAGCTGGTCCCAGGGGACGGGAGAACACCAGTATGAGGCCAGAGGGAGGCACCGAGAACACAGGAACAGCAGTACAGGTACAGGGGACAATTAATATTTATATTTAATATTTATATAGCGCACACAGATTCCACAGCGCTGCACAGAGCTTGCCAAATAGGTCCCCGTCCCCAATGGGGCTGACAATCTTATCAACCTACTAGTATGTTTTTGGAATGTGGGAGGAAACCCACGAGAGAGCCCACAAACACTTTGCAGATGTTGACCTGGATGGGACTTGAACCCAGGACTCCTGGCTATAGAGCTGAATAACATAACCAGGGAGAAAGGCAGCAGAGCACTACAGGCTATTCACAATATACTTGGCCCTCAGGAAGTGAGGGAGAGGGCAGGATCCAATAAATACCTTCTGGAGGCCCAGGATTGGCTGCTCAGGTCACATGCACAAGCCTGTTACATCACAGGAAGTGATGTCATCGCAGGTCCTGGAGAAACCAAAGTAGAGCAGAGTCAATGGAAACCCTGGAACGGACTGCATAAAAGACCCAAAAATTACAGGCAGGAAAACCAGGACTGGATTAAGACCTGGAAAGCACCTGGTCTACCAGTCAGCACTGCTTCCTGCGCTGCAACGCAACACCAAGGCGGTGATGACCAGAAGGGGCAGACGCCTCTTAAGATGAGATATGGAGCTGGAGCAGTAAGTAGGGGAGCACCGGAGCTCCGAAGCCGTCATTACAGTACCCCACCCTTTTTGCCTCCTCTTGTTAAGTCCGAGACAAGATGTGAACCTTTTAAGAAGATTATGAGCATGAATGCTCTTTACCGGTTTCCAAGACCTCTCCTCAGGACCAAACCGCTTCCAATCCAGTAGATAATGGGTGCCCCATTTACTTACCCGGTCCGGAGGAGATCCCGAAAGTGCATTGTCCAACGACAATGCACTGTGCCACGATTCAAGAAGATTGCGCCCGATATTCTGCATGTGTCACTACCCCGGTCAGGTCCGCCAGAGTTCACCTTCTTCCTCCCGGTGTATGTAAGTGCATTGTCTTGTGACACAATTTTTAAATTAAATCCCGCGGTTTGTCCGAATCCATCAGATTGTCCAACGGCCACCCCCAGATTTGTGTCACACGAAAGCCGGCGTGATTGCGACTAAATCCGATCGCGTGTGACACAATCCCCTACTAAATACCTGTCCCAGCGGCGCGATCCCCGAAAATGTCAAAAAACCCTACGTAAATGTGGCCGCAGGACCCTTAGTTAATAAGCCCCAATATGTCTTTTTGGCATGTTTCTTGATGTCCAGGATGTCTTTGACCTCAAAGGCATCACAAGAATCTCCTCTCATTGGGGAATATGTAGTAGAAACTGAGGTAAAGTCATTACAAACAGGTTTCAGCAAGGATACATGGAAGGAATTGGGAATCCTCAGAGAAGGAGGTAAACGTAGCTTATAAGTAACCTCATTATTCCTCTACAAAATTGCAAAAGGTCCTCATAACCAACCTAATATGAAACTAGGGATTTTTTAAATGAATGTTCTTTGAGGAAAGCCAAACCAAATCTCCAGGGGAGAGCTGAGGAAAAACCTGCATAAACCTTTATGGGAACATCGGCCTTAGTAATACGGTCCTTGGTCTGGCCCCATATTTCCAAGAAGTTTCTAAAAGAAGAGTCAGCGGCAGGAACCTCAGAGGATGTAGCAACGTGAAGGATGTAAACCATAAACAACAAAAAACGGGGAAGATCCAGAAGATTCACTCAACTGATTATGATAGGAGAACTTTGCCCAAGGTAGTAATTGTACCCAGTAGTTATGTTGGGCAGAGACAGAATGCCAAAGGTATTTGATTTACCCATCGAACTTTCCCATTGGATTGGGGATGGTATGCAGAAGACAAGTCCAGTTTAATCTCCAACAACTGACAAAGAGCTCTCCAGAATTTGGAGCCGCACTTTCATCGGGTTTCCCGACTTTTTCCGTTCTGCGCCAAATTCCACCAGGATTTTGGTGCACGTGATTGGATTTCGGCGCAATCGGCTTTCATGCGACAGAACTCGGGGGGACGTGGCCGTTGGAAAACCTGACAGATTCGGAAATTAAAAAATGAATTGTGTGGCAAAATCAATCACTCACATGCACCAGGAATAGGATGGTGAACTCCGGCGGACCTCGGCACAGCAGCGACACCTGGTGGACAATGGGTGCACGACCTGAGTGAATCGCCGGAAGACCCAAATCCTCGTCGGAGAACGCGCCACTGGATCGCGACAGGACCAGGTAAGTAAATGTGCCCCTCTGTGAAGTGGCAGTTCATGAAAGCAGAATATGTGATTTATAAATACCTTGGCAAGACTTGCAGCTGAAAGCAGCCCGGACAATGGTACAAGGTGGGCCATTATGGAGAATCGGTCTACGACTACCCAGATGACTGTACAACCTGCAGATACTGGAAGGTCTGTAATAAAGTCCATGGTGAGCTTGGCGTATTTGTGGAAAAACAGTTTTCTGGAAGACGGGTGCAAAGCGAATCAGTCTTCTATTGTGTACAACCTCTTCAGACCGTTCCCTGAAGCGCTTATCAATTCTTGGGGCCAAAATCAGGTCGTTCAGTGTGGAAGGATGATCACGACCAGTTAGTTCAACTTTGATCCTATCAGAGAGTCCCTCCCAGAAAACAACCAATTGTGCATCATCATTCCATAGAAGCTCAGAAGACAAGATACGAAACTGAATAGCGGACCTTAACGTAAGCGTAGCAGTGAGGAGGATGCTGAAGCTGTGCGACCTGGTTCTTCAAAGACCATCTGGAAGGTAGACAGGAAAGTCTGTAGGTTAGAGGTCTCTGGACCTCCATGTTCTCAGATAGGTTTAGCCCATGCAAAGGCCCCTGCAGACAGCGAGAACACAATGAAGGCGATCCTCAAGTGCTCAGTAGGAAATCCTGTGTAATTCAAAATGGATCAGACATTGATTAAGGAAGCCACAACAACCCTGTGGATCACGACTATAGTGCGGGGGTTGCAGCCAGCGGTAGTCAACCCAGGATTCATGGCCGCAAGGCCTGTGGGTGTAGGAGTGGGCGCTGTGCTTGCAGGTGCAATTGGAGGAATGGCCTTGAGGTGGGCAGAAATAGAGTGCATGTATTGCACCAATATGTTCTCTCTGACGCTTCAGCTCACCTACTACATTACGTATGGCGGGCAAGGTTTGACCGGCCGGGTCCATGGCCTGAGGGTATTGTCAACACAGAGGGTGTGGAGCCATTGTGCCACGAGACCCACTTCCTCAGAGGGCAATACCCCAGCGATCCCCTTTTTTTCACAGAGCTTCTGATGGTGGAGATGGCTGAGCCAAGGGGACACCGGATGCATCTCCAAGGAGATAGGAACAGTTTGAGAGTGCTGGGAGGAGAGACATCTCAGGAGCAGTGTGAGAGTGCTGGGAGGAGAGACATCTCAGGAGCAGTGTGAGAGTGCTGGGAGGAGAGACATCTCAGGAGCTGTGTGAGAGTGCTGGGAGGAGAGACATCTCAGGAGCTGTGTAAGAGTACTGGGGGGAGAGACATCTCAGGAGCAGTGTGAGAGTGCTGGGAGGAGAGACATCTCAGGAGCAGTGTGAGAGTGCTGGGAGGAGAGACATCTCAGGAGCAATGTGAGAGTGCTGGGAGGAGAGACATCTCTGGAGCAGTGTGAGAGTACTGGGAGGAGAGACATCTCTGGAGCAGTGTGAGAGTGCTGGGAGGAGAGACATCTCAGGAGCTGTGTGAGAGTGCTGGGAGGAGAGACATCTCAGGAGCTGTGTAAGAGTACTGGGGGGAGAGACATCTCAGGAGCAGTGTGAGAGTGCTGGGAGGAGAGACATCTCAGGAGCAGTGTGAGAGTGCTGGGAGGAGAGACATCTCAGGAGCAATGTGAGAGTGCTGGGAGGAGAGACATCTCTGGAGCAGTGTGAGAGTACTGGGAGGAGAGACATCTCTGGAGCAGTGTGAGAGTGCTGGGAGGAGAGACATCTCAGGAGCTGTGTGAGAGTACTGGGGGGAGAGACATCTCAGGAGCAGTGTGAGAGTGCTGGGAGGAGAGACATCTCAGGAGCAGTGTGAGAGTGCTGGGAGGAGAGACATCTCAGGAGCAATGTGAGAGTGCTGGGAGGAGAGACATCTCAGGAGCAGTGTGAGAGTGCTGGGAGGAGAGACATCTCAGGAGCAGTGTGAGAGTGCTGGGAGGAGAGACATCTCAGGAGCAGTGTGAGAGTGCTGGGAGGAGAGACATCTCAGGAGCTGTGTGAGAGTACTGGGGGGAGAGACATCTCAGGAGCAGTGTGAGAGTGCTGGGAGGAGAGACATCTCAGGAGCAGTGTGAGAGTGCTGGGAGGAGAGACATCTCAGGAGCAATGTGAGAGTGCTGGGAGGAGAGACATCTCTGGAGCAGTGTGAGAGTACTGGGAGGAGAGACATCTCTGGAGCAGTGTGAGAGTGCTGGGAGGAGAGACATCTCAGGAGCTGTGTGAGAGTACTGGGGGGAGAGACATCTCAGGAGCAGTGTGAGAGTGCTGGGAGGAGAGACATCTCAGGAGCAGTGTGAGAGTGCTGGGAGGAGAGACATCTCAGGAGCAATGTGAGAGTGCTGGGAGGAGAGACATCTCAGGAGCAGTGTGAGAGTGCTGGGAGGAGAGACTTCTCAGGAGCAGTGTGAGAGTGCTGGGAGGAGAGACTTCTCAGGAGCAGTGTGAGAGTGCTGGGAGGAGAGACATCTCAGGAGGAGTATGAGAGAACTGGGAGGAGAGACATCTCAGGAGCAGTGTGAGAGTGCTGGGAGGAGAGACTTCTCGAGCAGTGTGAGAGTGCTGGGAGGAGAGACATCTCAGGAGCAGTGTGAGAGTGCTGGGAGGAGAGACTTCTCAGGAGCTGTGTGAGAGTGCTGGGAGGAGAGACATCTCAGGAGCAGTGTGAGAGTGCTGGGAGGAGAGACATCTCAGGAGCTGTGTGAGAGCGCTGGGGGAGAGACATCTCAGGAGCAGTGTGAGAGTGCTGGGAGGAGAGACATCTCAGGAGTAGTGTGAGAGAGCTGGAGGGAGAGACATCTCAGGAGCAGTGTGAGAGTGCTGGGAGGAGAGACTTCTCAGGAGCAGTGTGAGAGTGCTGGGAGGAGAGACATCTCAGGAGCAGTGTGAGAGTGCTGGGAGGAGAGACATCTCAGGAGGAGTATGAGAGAGCTGGGAGGAGAGACATCTCAGGAGGAGTATGAGAGAGCTGGGGGAGAGACTTCTCAGGAGCAGTGTGAGAGTGCTGGGAGGAGAGACATCTCAGGAGCAGTGTGAGAGTGCTGGGAGAAGAGACATCTCAGGAGCAGTGTGAGAGTACTGGGGGGAGAGACATCTCAGGAGCTGTGTGAGAGAGCTGGGGGAGAGACATCTCAGGAGCAGTGTGAGAGTGCTGGGAGGAGAGACATCTCAGGAGCAGTGTGAGAGTGCTGGGAGGAGAGACATCTCAGGAGCAGTGTGAGAGTGCTGGGAGGAGAGACATCTCAGGAGCTGTGTGAGAGTACTGGGGGGAGAGACATCTCAGGAGCAGTGTGAGAGTGCTGGGAGGAGAGACATCTCAGGAGCAGTGTGAGAGTGCTGGGAGGAGAGACATCTCAGGAGCAATGTGAGAGTGCTGGGAGGAGAGACATCTCTGGAGCAGTGTGAGAGTACTGGGAGGAGAGACATCTCTGGAGCAGTGTGAGAGTGCTGGGAGGAGAGACATCTCAGGAGCTGTGTGAGAGTACTGGGGGGAGAGACATCTCAGGAGCAGTGTGAGAGTGCTGGGAGGAGAGACATCTCAGGAGCAGTGTGAGAGTGCTGGGAGGAGAGACATCTCAGGAGCAATGTGAGAGTGCTGGGAGGAGAGACATCTCAGGAGCAGTGTGAGAGTGCTGGGAGGAGAGACTTCTCAGGAGCAGTGTGAGAGTGCTGGGAGGAGAGACTTCTCAGGAGCAGTGTGAGAGTGCTGGGAGGAGAGACATCTCAGGAGGAGTATGAGAGAACTGGGAGGAGAGACATCTCAGGAGCAGTGTGAGAGTGCTGGGAGGAGAGACTTCTCGAGCAGTGTGAGAGTGCTGGGAGGAGAGACATCTCAGGAGCAGTGTGAGAGTGCTGGGAGGAGAGACTTCTCAGGAGCTGTGTGAGAGTGCTGGGAGGAGAGACATCTCAGGAGCAGTGTGAGAGTGCTGGGAGGAGAGACATCTCAGGAGCTGTGTGAGAGCGCTGGGGGAGAGACATCTCAGGAGCAGTGTGAGAGTGCTGGGAGGAGAGACATCTCAGGAGTAGTGTGAGAGAGCTGGAGGGAGAGACATCTCAGGAGCAGTGTGAGAGTGCTGGGAGGAGAGACTTCTCAGGAGCAGTGTGAGAGTGCTGGGAGGAGAGACATCTCAGGAGCAGTGTGAGAGTGCTGGGAGGAGAGACATCTCAGGAGGAGTATGAGAGAGCTGGGAGGAGAGACTTCTCAGGAGCAGTGTGAGAGTGCTGGGAGGAGAGACATCTCAGGAGCAGTGTGAGAGTGCTGGGAGGAGAGACATCTCAGGAGCAGTGTGAGAGTGCTGGGAGGAGAGACATCTCAGGAGCAGTGTGAGAGTGCTGGGAGAAGAGACATCTCAGGAGCAGTGTGAGAGTGCTGGGAGGAGAGACATCTCAGGAGCAGTGTGAGAGTGCTGGGAGGAGAGACATCTCAGGAGCAGTGTGAGAGTGCTGGGAGAAGAGACATCTCAGGAGCAGTGTGAGAGTACTGGGGGGAGAGACATCTCAGGAGCTGTGTGAGAGTGCTGGGAGGAGAGACATCTCAGGAGCAGTGTGAGAGTGCTGGGAGGAGAGACATCTCAGGAGCAGTGTGAGAGTACTAGGGGGAGAGACATCTCAGGAGCAGTGTGAGAGTACTGGGGGGAGAGACATCTCAGGAGCTGTGTGAGAGTGCTGGGGGGAGAGACATCTCAGGAGCAGTGTGAGAGTGCTGGGAGGAGAGACATCTCAGGAGCAGTGTGAGAGAGCTGGAGGGAGAGACATCTCAGGAGCAGTGTGAGAGTGCTGGGAGGAGAGACATCTCAGGAGCAGTGTGAGAGTGCTGGGAGGAGAGACATCTCAGGAGCAGTGTGAGAGTGCTGGGAGGAGAGACATCTCAGGAGCTGTGTGAGAGTGCTGGGAGGAGAGACATCTCAGGAGCAGTGTGAGAGTGCTGGGAGGAGAGACAGCTCAGGAGCAGTGTGAGAGTGCTGGGAGGAGAGACATCTCAGGAGCAGTGTGAGAGTGCTGGCAGAGGAGAGACATCTCAGGAGCAGTGTGAGAGTACTGGGGGGAGAGACAGCTCAGGAGCAGTGTGAGAGTGCTGGGAGGAGAGACATCTCAGGAGCAGTGTGAGAGTGCTGGCAGAGGAGACATCTCAGGAGCAGTGTGAGAGTACTGGGGGGAGAGACATCTCAGGAGCTGTGTGAGAGCGCTAGTTGTGACTATTTACCTAGCAGCATTTCCACCTGTCAACAAAAAGGGAGAAAACAATATTGTTGTGACATAATATTAGTAATATTGTTATATAAAGTATAATTTTGTATATTATCTGCCCAGATTATTAGACCCGGTAAGTCATTGGAGTGGGCACTGGCCGTGATTCCATGCGGTGTCCGGATCGAGCCCTGGTCCCCGCTGCCCCTCAGGGTCGGATTAAGTTGCCTCCTGGCCGTCAGGATACAATGACTTGATGTTTTAATTATACGTCTGCAGCGGCTCCTTCCATAACTCTCCAGATATCTGCTCACATTTACTTGTCCAGAGCTGATAGTCGCCCCTGACACACAATACATCTCCACCAAGAGGGCGACGGCGCTGACGTTTATTGCCATGTATTATAAGAGCGCTGACAGTACAATGGAAGACACAGTAACCCAGCACAAAAGATTGATGATTGTACATCGACCTCCTCTGTAAACTTTACTCCAAGCTGCTGGATATATGTAAATCACCGGACAGCAATGACTAAGAAGGAGAGAGGACCCAGTAATATCACCAGGTTATGTAAGATACAAGGACAACACCATTACATTACTAAATCATAGGATCATATAAAAGAATATAACTACTATAATACTGCTCCCTATGTACAAGAATATAACTACTATAATACTGCCCCCTATGTACAGGAATATAACTACTATAATACTGCCCCCTATGTACAAGAATATAACTACTATAATACTGCCCCCTATGTACAAGAATATAACTACTATAATACTGCCCCCTATGTACAAGAATATAACTACTATAATACTGCCCCCTATGTACAGGAATATAACTACTATAATACTGCCCCCTATGTACAGGAATATAACTACTATAATACTGCCCCCTATGTACAAGAATATAACTACTATAATACTGCCCCCTATGTACAGGAATATAACTACTATAATACTGCCCCTATGTACAAGAATATAACTACTATAATACTGCCTCCTATGTACAAGAATATAACTACTATAATACTGCCTCCTATGTACAAGAATATAACTACTATAATACTGCCCCCTATGTACAGGAATATAACTACTATAATACTGCCCCCTATGTACAAGAATATAACTACTATAATACTGCCCCCACGTACAAGAATATAACTACTATAATACTGCCCCCTATGTACAGGAATATAACTACTATAATACTGCCCCCTATGTACAAGAATGTAACTACTATAATACTGCCCCTATGTACAAGAATATAACTACTATAATACTGCCTCCTATGTACAAGAATATAACTACTATAATACTGCCTCCTATGTACAAGAATATAACTACTATCATAGTGCCTCCTATGTACAAGAGTATAAATACTATAATACTGCCCCCTATGTACAAAAATATAACTGCTATAATACTGCCTCCTAGCTGTGAGGACGTGTGCAAGTGGTGCTCGTGAGACTTTGCAATGTCTGGAGCTAGCCCAGGGCGGGGCCACCCTGGGCGGGGAGATTCCCCAACCAAGGCCCAGGCTTCAAGGCCTAAACTGGGAACTAATACCCAGACACATTCAGCAAGGGATTTTAATCCCAAAGATTCAGCAAATGTCTGCAGTCCAAGAAATCTGGTAAAAGTTGTTGTGGAACAAGAAACAGCAAAAAGTAAGAGTCTGGTGAAGCAATCTGTGTCTGTATGTAAAGAAACAATGGTGGAAAGACAAAAAGAAAGAAACAGTGAGAGTGAGCAGCAGCCTCCATCCCAGGCCTCAGGTGGACAATCCACCTCCACCCCGGGCAGGCAGAGGAGGACATCGCTGGAGAGACAGACCATCCAGGAGATCCTGCAGCAGAGTGTTGTGTTACCTTCTGAGCGCACCAGGTCTGGGGGAATGCAGGCTGTGACCAGAGGCAGCCATGAGGGAAGACCAAAAGGTGCTACAGGTGAATCTGCAAGACATCTGGGATCCAGTCGCCCACCAGGAGATTGTGAGGCCCGTGCAGCAGCAATGACCGCAAAACTCCAGGGATCACAGTACTCTGCGCCAAAAACGCAGGGTCCAGTGCAAGGGAAAAGCGGTGGCAGTGCACCTAGAGGATCCAGTACTGCAAGCAACCCTGAGCAAGCCCCCCGCAGCAAACTGCAGCCCCCAGAGCCATCACCTGAGCTCCAGCTGGCCGCTCAGATACCAGAACTGGTGAGGAAAATGGAGACACTGAAGAAACACAAACTGTATATGCAGAAACAGATAGACTGCACATATAAGCTAAAGACCGCAAACCCGGGAAAGCAGGCCCTGCTAGATAGGAAGCTGGACTCACTGGGCAAACAGCTCGCTGATGTTGTGCAGGAGATGGAGGCCACTATTGACCAAATGGGACCGGTGGGAGAGACCTACAGAAACCAGCAGAGGTTTGAGAAAGACAAGGCCTCAACATCCAGGTCTGAGAGCCAGCAGGCACAGGCAAGACCCATACTGCAACCAGCTACTCTGCCTTTCCAGGAGGGTGAAGTATACAAGAGAAAGCAACAGCAGCCAAGTTCTCCAGCAGCCCCCAGTAAGGCACTACAAGTCCCAGCAGTCCCTGGCGAGGTACTACAAGTCCCAGCTGCAAGTAAAACTGATGACAGCAGTGAAGTGGCGGTGCGGGCACCACAAGCCCCAGGTGCCTACTCAGGACTGTGATGTGCAGAGTGTTTTTGAGCAGGACATTCGGGACTGTACTATGCAAGGGGTTAATGCTGATGATTTTGTTATTGCTGAAGGTTCTGTTATTGCTGAAGGTTCTGTTATTGCTGAAGGTTCTGTTATTGCTGATGGTTCTGTTATTGCTGAAGGGTCTGTTATTGCTGAAGGTTCTGTGGGAGGTAATGTCCCAGCTGTGGAGTCATCCATGGAGCTTTCTATGGCAGCTGGTGATACCGAGAGCCCTGGTGGTGTTATGGAGGGTGCGGGACAATCTAAATCTGAGGAGTTCCCCCCTCTAGTTATACCACAGACAGTAGACCCCCATGGTGCAGATGATCAGCAACCCCATGTTCCGGGGCTTCAGCAGCCCCCTAGTACTGATGGTCCACAGCCCACACATCCCCCACAGCAGGACAGGGGTCAGTCATCAGGTAATGCATGGAGTCGGGGTTCCCCATTCTTCTCCTCTAATACCAGCTATACTGGTCAGGCCTTCAAGAGGAGGAACGTTGTCAGGTTTAGACACAGATGGGCTAAGGAGGATCTGCCTGACAGGAGGCATGTGGTCAGGGACATGTTGTGCACCCAGATGGGTTTCCAGCCAGCCGACATCCTGGCCGTAATAAATCTTCCTGATAGACAGGGGTATGATATCAGCTTCAAGCTGATGTCTAATCTGGACCGGTTCTGGGCTCAACAACCCCGCTACAGAGATACTGAGGGGTGGAACAAGTTTAGTTTTATTCCCATCTCCAAACTAGATACTGCAATTGTCACCATCCTGTTCTGGAACGAGTCTGTCCCCCCTCAGGATATCATCACCTGGCTCAAGAGACATTGCACCCTCATGTCAGACATGACCAAGACCAGGGATGAGGATGGAATCTGGACCGGGGGGTGGAGGGTCCTTGTTAAATTGCATCAACACCAGAACATCACCCATCACCTCCCCAATTCCTTCTTTATCGGCAGAGAGAAGGGTGTATGCTTTTATGTTGGTCAGCCGAGGTTATGCTTTAGGTGTGGGAGATCAGGTCACATGGCGAGTAACTGCACCACAGTGAAGTGCACCCTGTGCGGGGACCTCGGCCATGTGAGCGCCAACTGCAAGACCATCAGATGCAACCTTTGTGGTCAGATTGGTCACCCCCATAGGGACTGCCCTGATGCCTGGCACAACATCTGTAGGGACCTGCCTGATGAAGACCTGATGGAAGGGGCAGATGTGCCAGATGAGGAGCAGGAGGAGGAGGCCCTATTGTCAGGGTCAGTGTGTACTGTGCCAGAGACCCCAGATATTAGTGGTGCTGCCCTGGACCATCCAGGGACAGGTAACACAGAGGGGGACATGGAGGTAGTAGAACAGCCATTAGTGCAGCCAGTGCCCGTCCCTTCCCCTGCCTCGGCACCAGCACCTACCACCGGGGATAATTATAATGTTGTTAAAAAGAGAAAGAAGGACAAGAGCTCCCGCAAACCTGAGAGTGCATGGACCACTGTTCAAAAACCCTCTAAAATGAGAGTTGAGAGTCAGGCGGACGTTACTGTGACAACAAACAGGTACAGTGTACTGTCCGAGTCAGATGAAGATGAGGAATTAGAGAGAGAATTGAAGCGCATGATGGAGGAATACGACGATGATCCAGGGGGAGATCCTCCGACAAAAAGGAGACCCCTTCATGCCGAGTCTCAGTCTGTATGGGATATGGAAGCCAGTAGTCAGGAAGATAACTCTGACTCTGACTTATGATGATGGGGATGATCTTTTTGTTTCTTCTCATGATGGCAGGCTTCCATCTTACTGTGGTCACCAGCAATGTGAATAGTATTAGGGCTAGAAGGACCAGGCATGTTGTGTACGAACATCTAAGATATCTCAATGCCGATGTGTTTTTCTTACAGGAGACCCGTTTAAACACCTTGGGTCTCATGCGAGAGGCGGAGAGAGATTGGCAGTCTGGTCCTTCCTTTTGGTCGCTGGCTGTGGAGCCTTATGCCGGGGTCTCGATTTTGTTTAACACCCATGATGTCACCGTCCACAGACTCACCGAGGTATCAATGGGACGGTGCCTGCTGTTAGAGGTCACCATCAGAGGCAGAAGACTCCGGCTCATTAACATCTATGGCCCACAGACAGTCACCGAAAGGACTCAGCTTTTTAATGATGTGAAGCCATATCTATTCACGTCTATTCCGGTCATCATGGCTGGAGACTTTAATGCCACCACTACCACCAGGGACAGGAACAGTAGGCCCCTTACCAGGGACTGTAAGGTCCTTAATAGCATAATTCAGCAAGCTGGCCTGTCCGATGTTTTTGAACAAGGTGGTAGGAGTCCTAAGTTTACTTATACCTGTGCAGGACGCAGAAGTAGAATAGATCTAGCTCTGGTGAGTCCTACTGAAGCCATCAGTGAGAGAATGGAAAGGAATGTCCCATATTCGGATCACTTGGCCTTATATTTTTTTTTGGGTGCTACAAAGTATCCTGAGGCTGGTAGAGGGCTATGGAGACTTAATTGTAGTCTACTAGATGATAACTTGGTCCAGGAATACATTTCATCTTTTTTGCAGCATCAACTGGACAGAGTGGATTTTTATGACAACATGGCGGACTGGTGGGAGGACGTCAAGGAGGAGATCCGGTCCCTCTTACAGAGACTGTCAATTAAGAAGGGGAGAAGTAAGTACAGCCAGTATCTGAAACTGCGTAAAGAATTGGAGTCACTCTATTCGGCGGGTGGGGGTGACCAACAAAGCATTGACCGGCTGAAATCTGAGATAAGGCAGTATCAGTACAGTAGGTACACCTCCCTGGTGGTCGAACGTGACTATGGCACCCGAGGGGCACCGGATCCGTTTGAGAATTGCCGGGAGCGTGTGGAGAAAAAACTGATCGCAGGTCTCACTGACTCCCAGGGTGTTTTACAAGAGTCTTGGGAGGGTATTCTGGGAGTGGTGAGATCGTACTATACTGACTTGTTTCAGAAGAAAGCTTTGGATAAGGAAAAAGTGACCCAATTCTTGGAGGCAACTCCAGGCCCTGATACTAGAGAATTGGACTTTTCTCCTTTGACAGCAGAAATAACGGTGGAGGAGATAAAAGAGGCGATTGATAAGTTAAATCTGAAGAAGGCACCAGGTCCTGACGGTATTACCGCAGAATTTTATAAGAAATTCAGAGACCTCTTGGCTCCAATCCTCGTGGAGGTTTACAGAAATTGTCTAGAAAATCACCTGATGCCTCCATCCATGAGGGTCTCATCGTTAATCCTGCTGTCTAAAGGGAAAGAGCCGAGTGACATCAAGAACTGGAGGCCGATCGCCCTCTTGAATGTCGACAGGAAAATTCTGGCAAAAATTCTATTCTCTAGATTAGTCTGTTTGTCCCCGGCACTGTTGGCAGGCTCTCAGTACGGCACGGTAAAAGGGCGGAACATCTCTGGAGCAGTCATCTCGATAAGGGAGATGTTTGAGAGATGTAAAGCTCTGAGGTGTGGGAGATATGTTGTAGGTCTGGACCAGGCTAAAGCCTTTGACAGGGTTGATCATGAGTATCTATGGGCCACTTTATCAAAGTACGGTATTCCGGGACAATTTATAGATTGGCTAAGAACTTTGTACAGAGAGGCGAAGAGCTTTCCTCTGATCAATGGTTGGCAGGGGGACACTTTCAGGGTAGAGGCCGGGGTGCGACAAGGTTGTCCTCTGAGTCCACTGCTGTATGTGTTTGCTATCGATCCGTTCCTGAGATCACTGCAGCGGTGGGAATTTCAGGGGGTGCCGGTCCCCCATTGCTTGCCCCTGGATGTTGTTGCCTACGCGGATGATGTGACTGTGGTGATATCTGAACCTCGTGAGGTGGAGATGTTGTCTGCAGCCATCAGAAGTTACTCAGGGGCCTCCGGGTCTCTGGTGAACCTTGAGAAGAGTCAAGCTTTCTGGACATTGGATACTGCTCCTGGCTTTGATCTGCCACAGTTCGCCAAGGCCTCCACCCATATTAAGATCCTTGGGGTTAAATTCGGGAGGGAAGATAATGCCAAACTAAATTGGGAAGAGAAGTTGGAAACCGGAAATGTAAAGGTTCAGCGATGGAAGAACTGGAGGCTGACCTATAGAGAAAGGGTTACTCTGCTGAAGACTTACCTGGTCCCTGTCTTCCTCTACGTCTCTGTCGTCTTTCCTTTGCCAGAATCTTTCTCCGCTAGGCTCTTTAGCCTGTTCTTCCAGCTTTTATGGGGGAACAGGTTGAACCCAGTGAAAAGAGGGATCACCTACCTGCAGAGGAGAGAGGGTGGGCTGGATATGTTAAATCCAAGGGTTTTCTTTGACTCCATGTTTCTGAAAGCTAATTTTGGTAACTTGAACTCAAACCACAGTCCCCTGTGGGCAAGTAGTGTCAGGGACTGGATATTGCCTTTTGCAGAATCTTGGGTGCGAGGCGGCAGTCTCAAGAGGGGCCGATGGACTCCTGGCTTCCTCCCCCAGTATCTGGAGTATGGGATACGGTGTCTGAAGAAATGGGGGATAGACAAGGGTTTTATTGAGAGTAAGAACAGGAAAGATCTGTACTCCCGAATATGTAGGACATTCTACTCTCTACAGCTGGCACTTCCAGATTGTCCAACCACCACCCTAAAGGACAGTCTAAAGTTTCTGAATGGTCGGAGGCTGCCCCCCAAGTTCGGTGACATTGCCTGGCTCTCATTACAAGGGAAGCTCTTTGTTAGGGGGAACCTAAAGTTCCTGAGTGTGACAGACCGCATGTGTCCCCTCGGGTGCCAGCAGGAAGAGACTATGGTCCATTTTATCTCTCAGTGCTGGGGTGGTCGGAATATTTGGCGTGACATATCCACCAAGCTTAGGAGTCCCTTGTTGCAGTCCCTACAGTACCCGGAAATCCTCTATGGTATAACATCTAATGTAAGCAACATCAACCGGGAGACCATGTATATAGTTATCCAGGTCATAAAGTATTATCACTGGCAAATCAGGACTAGGGTGTCCATACATGGTGAGACCATCCATCATGACAAAGCCATAAGCCTCATCATGTCAGAGCTCAGGTGGATCAGGTCATTGGAGGTCAAGAAAAAGGAGGAGAATAGGAGTCTATGGAGGAACTTTCATTTAGACTGACATATGATTGTACAATGTGATTGTATTTGTTTTCTTGTGTTTTTTTTCCCCCTTTTTGTAGCCAAAATGGACTCAAGTTAAAGTTGATCTAATTTTTCTCTCTTATGCTCTTGTATGATTTGTACTGAATGACTTCTGATTTTGATTTATTTGATGGAAAAGTATTTCTGTATTTTTGTTTGTTTTATACTAATAAAAATTGCCCCTATGTACAAGAATATAACTACTATAATACTGCCCCTATGTACAAGAATATAACTACTATAATACTGCCTCCTATGTACAAGAATATAACTACTATAATACTGCCTCCTATGTACAAGAATATAACTACTATAATACTGCCCCCTATGTACAAGAATATAACTACTATAATACTGCCCCCACGTACAAGAATATAACTACTATAATACTGCCCCCTATGTACAAGAATATAACTACTAAAATACTGCTCCTATGTACAGGAATATAACTACTATCATAGTGCCTCCTATGTACAAGAGTATAAATACTATAATACTGCCCCCTATGTACAAGAATATAACTGCTATAATACTGCAACCTATGTACAAGAATATAACTACTATCATACTGTCTCCTATGTACAAGAATATAACTACTATCATACTGCCTCCTATGTACAAGAGTATAACTACTATAATACTGCCCCTATGTACAAGAACATAACTACTATAATACTGCCCCTATGTACAAGAACATAACTACTATAATACTGCCTCCTATGTACAAGAATATAACTACTATAATACTGCCCCCTATGTACAAGAATATAACTAGTATAATACTGCCCCTATGTACAAGAATATAACTACTATAATACTGCACCTATGTAAAAGGATATAACTGCTATAATACTGCCCCCTATGTACAAGAGTATAACTACTATAATACTGCCCTCTGTGTACAAGAATATAACTACTATAATACTGCCCCCTATGTACAAGAATATAACTACTATAATACTGCCCCCTATGTACAAGAATATAACTACTATAATACTACCCCCTATGTACAAGAATATAACTACTATAATACTGCCCCCTATGTACAAGAATATAACTACTATAATACTGTACCTATGTACAAGGATATAACTGCTATAATACTGCCCCCTATGTACAAGAATATAATACTATAATACTACCCCCTGTGTATAAGAATATAACTACTATAATACTGTACCTATGTACAAGGATATAACTGCTATAATACTGCCCCCTATGTACAAGAATATAATACTATAATACTACCCCCTGTGTATAAGAATATAACTACTATAATACTGCACCTATGTACAAGAATATAACTACTATAATACTGCCCCCTATGTACAAGAATATAACTACTATAATACTGTCCCCTATGTACAAGAATATAACTACTATAATACTACCCCCTATGTGCAAGAATATAACTGCTATAATACTGCCCCCTGTGTAAAAGAATATAACTGCTATAATACTGCCTCCTATGTAGAAGAATATAACTACTATAATACTGCCCCCTATGTACAGGAATATAACTACTCTAATACTGCCCCCTACGTACAAGAATATAACTACTATAATACTACCCCCTATGTACAAGAATATAACTAGTATAATACTGCCTCCTATGTACAGGAATATAACTTCTATAATACTGCCCCCTATGTACAAGGATATAACTACTATAATACTGCCCCTATGTACAAGAATATAACTACTATAATACTGCCCCCTATGTACAAGAATATAACTACTATAATACTGCCCCCTACGTACAAGAATATAACTACTATAATACTGCCCCCTATGTACAAGAATATAACTACTATAATACTGCCCCCTATGTACAAGAATATAAATACTATAATACTGCCCTCTATGTACAAGAATATAACTACTATAATACTGCCTCCTATGTACAGGAATATAACTACTATAATACTGCCCCCTATGTACAAGAATATAACTACTATAATACTGCCCCCTACGTACAAGAATATAACTACTATAATACTGCCCCCTATGTACAAGAATATAACTACTATAATACTGCCCCCTATGTACAAGAATATAAATACTATAATACTGCCCTCTATGTACAAGAATATAACTACTATAATACTGCCCCCTATGTACAAGAATATAAATACTATAATACTGCCCTCTATGTACAAGAATATAAATACTATAATACTGCCCTCTATGTACAAGAATATAACTACTATAATACTGCCCTCTATGTACAAGAATATAACTACTATAATACTGCCCCCTATGTACAGGAATATAACTACCATAATACTGCCCCCTATGTACAAGAATATAACTACTATAATACTGCCCCCTATGTACAATCTGTAGACCCGCTAATACTAGTATCACAATATTTCTGGTGTTATATCTGCGGTGCTTGTCTGTCCTGTTATTGGGAGACTTTATCTTGTGGGGTTTTTTTTCCTATTAAAGTTTCTCACTAATTTTCCATTAACCCTGTCCGCCCTGGCGGTTTCTATCTTGCAGCGCAGTAAGGTGCCCAGGGATTGTCGGTCTATGAGAAGTCATTACTGAGTCCCGTGTTGTCCTGATCTTTCTATTAGGCGACACTTTAATAGCTCTGGGAATGTGATGGTCACAAGTCAGAGTGCAATGTCCATCAGATATGACAGGTCGTTATTACAGCACCTTATAGCGGGGTCTTAGCCGCGTCCATATCACATCCGCTGACGCTCCTGACATTCCCATAACTCCGGGTTCATTACGGACTCTCTTATCACAAGTCTCCTGATGTAACAGGAGGGAGAACATGGTATTTCAGCTTCCATATATCTACAGAACTGTGCAGCTCCACAAGATAGGAAACACTTTTGCCAAGTAAATCAGTTATCTCTGAGTTGTGTTCCCTTTTTTTTCATCTGCCAATCCTCTCCCTTCTCCAAAGAATTTTATGAATATTTTACCTTTCAAGGTCAAAGCCTGAATTGTTTTAAATTTTAAGTTGTTCCCGAGCTGCTTCCTTTTCATTCTGTAGCTGGTTACTCATCCCCATAGAGTTTCATGGAGAGCTGTAATGTAATACTTCAATGTTGTCTCTGAGTTGATTTTCTTCACTTTGCCTCCCGCACCCGTAGTGACATCACCATTTCATCCCAAATCAAGGTGATGTCATCAGCCTTACTAATTATGCTCCTGAGATAGCCCCGCCTCCTTTCTGTGATGTCACCATTTGCTGCTATTGCTTATACCTTTCAGGCGCTGCAGTCTCTATGCACCAGACGACTTACACCCAGCGATGAGGAAGCTTCACCGACCCCACGGGTGCCAGGATAAATGCACAAGATGCGGAGCTGCCAGCCTGTCACTTCATCTTCCCATCTCTCCAGAACATCTAGTACTAAGACAAGGGGCTGATCACAGGGTGGCTGTCAGCATTGCCGAGGCTCGGAGTCCTGACAAGACGCCATGTGGTGACAGCCGTGACACCAAAGACATAAGACTCCGCGTCAGGATGAGGGGAGTCACTCAGCATCTCGACAATGTGACCTTTCTAGATAAACCCGTCATATAACACATGGAAACATAGCGCAATCCCCTGTAAGGCAAGATCTGACAGAATCAGGAAATATTCCGGATTATCAGAAAGTCGGACGACCTCCTGACCTATCAATGCAACTTCTCCAAATGGTTCATGACTGATGACGGATCCTTGATTACTGTACAGAGCTATGGAATATGTGGGCGTTATGTGACCTGCAGAATAGAAGAAAAGATCCAAACCCAATATAAGTTATAAAACTAAGAGAACTAAAAAGTGACCACAATCCCAGTATTTACATCCACGGATTCTCTAGCTCCCACAATTCCCACTGAATCATTGTCATTAGTTACAGACCCTTTAATGTCAGGGGGGAGGTTCTGGACAGCCTGGTTCCGCTTAAAGGGAACCTGTCACCAGGGACTTCATTTTCAAATGCTTATAAAAGGCAGAGAGGCATATTTTGCACTGCAGGTGTTATGGGCTTCCGCAACCTGTCTTTAGTGAAAATGAGGTTCCCTTTAATAATTCCTTTATTTATATAGCGCACACAGATTCCGCATCGCTGCACAGACCTTGCCAGATCGGTCCCTGACCCCAATGGGGCTCACACTCTAATCAACCTACCAGTATGTTTTGGAGTGTGGGAGGAAAATGGAGGACCCGGAGGAAACACACGCAAACACGGAGAGAACATACAAACCCTTTGCAGATGTTGACCCTGGGACCAGCGCTGCAAGGCTGTAATGCTAACCACTGAGCCACCGTACTGCCCGTAGAACATCTAATTAGTATATCTGTCTCAACTATTGACATGGTTATTCGGGAACAGTGGTGGCTACAGGAAAAGTCTCAACTGCTCCGAGTTCACTGGATCGGCGCCAGTTCCAAGAGCTGCAGACGGTGAAAGTCCACATGAAGGTAGTGCAGTGATTCAGGGGTAGAGAGGACCCTCTGATTTATCATGAGTAACTATATAGTATCCATGTCGCATACTTTGGCCGTTCCCTCACTGATGTATTCGTTGGGCTTCTGCCTCTTATGACAAAGCTGCAGGATGGCGCACGGTGCAGAACACCGCAGACACTTTATTGTATAATAAACTTCACGTCATTCGTTCCCTGGAGGCCGCACGTCCCTGCACATGCACTCCAGGGCCTAATGTATGACCCCCAGGGGAGGATTGATGGAGTCACCGGGGCATTTACTGTAAATGGGGAAAACGTATAGATCAAGACAGAGACAAAGGCGACGCTTCTTCGGTCCAGGCCACGCTAAATAATTAAACCGCTGCAGCAAAGAAGACTGAGCGCTTTCTATTTTATGGGCCCATTTTTCACGTTGACTATGAAGAGAACAGGATTTGGCAGGCGACGTCCAACCATAGATTACTGCAAATCCCTTAAAGGTGACGTTCATGTGCACTGTCCTATATAGAGACTACGGCATGAAACCAGCATCCTGTGAGGACTGGGGGAAATAGCTTTTCTTTAAAGGGAACCTATCAGCAATGATGACTAAGCAAATCGGCAGCCAGTGCAAGTTATTGTCCCCGGAGATGTGTGTAATGAGAACTTTGTGTATGTTGTTAGTAACAGCAGGACTGTGAAATATGGATTTATATTACAGGATTGTAGTTTGTCTGCGGGTGTGTCCTCACACTGCTGTGCTCTGTACTCTCTGCAGCCAGCGTTGGGTATTGTACCTGGAGAGATGTGTAATCAGACAATTGGTAGGTTGTTAGCAGCAGCAGAACTGTGATATATGGATTTATATTCCAGTATTGTAGCTTCTCCAAGTACAAGGGTGTCCTCACACTGCTGTGCTCCCTACATTCAGTTTTAAGTATTGTCACTGGAGAGATGTGTAACCAAACCTTTGTGTATGTTGTTAGTAGCAGCAGGACTGTGAAGTATGGATTTATATCACTGGAACGTAGCTCCTCCAAGTACACAGGGGGTGTGTCCTCACACTGCAGTGTTCTGTGCTCTACACAGATTTGTCCCACAGTCCCTCCCATTAACGCCGAGCCTTCTTGATGAATCCTAAGCAGTCACTCAGAGCAGAAGGGAGGGGCCATGTTGAGCCTTGATGCAGGGGGTGTGTCCTCACACTGCAGTGTTCTGTGCTCTACACAGATTTGTCCCACAGTCCCTCCCATTAACGCCGAGCCTTCTTGATGAATCCTAAGCAGTCACTCAGAGCAGAAGGGAGGGGCCATGTTGAGCCTTGATGCAGGGGGTGTGTCCTCACACTGTTGTGCTCTGTGCTCTACACAGATTTGTCCCACAGTCCCTCCCATTAACTTCAAGCCTTCTTGACGAATCCTAAAGCAGTCACTCAGAGCAGAAGGGAGGGGCTTGATGCATGGTACTAAGAGCCCAGCACTGCTGACAGTTTCCCTTTGAAGGAGAAGCTTAGGAGGGAGGTTCTGGCTCTTCTCTAGTCCTGGAACCGTTGCAACAGTTACAGAATAAGTCTTGTAACTGGGGATATTTTGGTTCCATCAATTATTAACACTATTTCTTGCACCTGTGAGGTGGGGTCAGGCGGAGCTGCTGCTGGGACGTTGCGGTGGGCTCGGGCAGTTTCGGTAAAGCTGTCAGGATGATTTGTGCCGGGCCGGACTTCTTGTTTTATTCTTATGTAATCGCCTTCCCATAATGTTTGCTCCTATTTATTTCCTTTGTTTGTGGGGCTGAGGCTTCGTTACAGGAAATCGAGGTCGGAGCGACGGCTCCAAAGTGTTTTTATTGGAGATGAAACAGTTTGTAGTCATTTACCACGAGATGATCGATAGATGAAAGATTTGATGAAGATTGAAAACTGGAAATCATCCAATATTAAAGATGCAGAGGCAGAAGTCCAGTAAACAGAAGTGTCCGCAGTGATACATTGTATCATGTCCAGGATATCTATAGATATAAGCTCCGCATTGTGTTACTGGCAGGACAGCAGAGATGTGACCTCTACCCTGGCTGCAGTGTCACAGTATGGCAGCATTATATCTGTATACAGTATGGCAGCATTATTTCTGTATAAGCCATGGCGGCATATTTCTGTATACAGTATGGCAGCATTATATCTGTTTACAGTATGGCAGCATTATTTCTGTGTACAGTATGGCAGCATTATATCTGTATACAGTATGGCAGCATTATATCTGTTTACAGTATGGCAGCATTATTTTCGTATACGGCATGGCGGCATATTTCTGTATAAAGTATGGCAGCATTATTTCTGTGTACAGTATGGCAGCATTATATCTGTATACAGTATGGCAGCATTATATCTGTATACAGTATGGCAGCATTATTTCTGTGTACAGTATGGCAGCATTATTTCTGTATACAGTATGGCGGCATTATTTCTGTATACAGTATGGCAGCATTATTTCTGTATAAGGCATGGCGGCATATTTCTGTATAAAGTATGGCAGCATTATTTCTATATAGCGTATGGCAGCATTATTTCTTTATAAAGTACAGTTCGGCAGCATTATTTCTGTATACAGTATGGCAGCATTATTTCTATATACAGTATGGCGGAATTATTTCTGTATACAGTATAGTGCCATTATTTCTATACAGCGTATGGCGGCATTATATCTGTATACAGCCTAGTAGCATTATATCTGTATACAGTATGGCGGCATTATTTCTGTATACAGTATAGTGCCATTATTTTTATACAGCGTATGGCGGCATTATATCTGTATACAGTATGGCAGCATTATTTCTGTATACAGTATGGCGGCATTATTTCTGTATACAGTATAGTGCCATTATTTCTATACAGCGTATGGCGGCATTATATCTGTATACAGTATGGCAGCATTATTTCTGTATACAGTATGGCAGCATTATATCTGTATACAGTATGGCAGCATTATTTCTGTATACAGTATGGCGGCATTATATCTGTATACAGTATGGCAGCATTATTTCTGTATACAGTATGGTGGCATTATATCTGTATACAGTGTGGCGGCATTATTTCTGTATACAGCCTAGCAGCATTATATCTGTATATAGTATGGTGGTATTATAACTGTATAAAGTATGGCGGCATTATAACTGTATACAGTATGGCGGCATTATTTCTGTATACAGTATGGCTAAATTGTCTGGTTGTCCTGTATGGATCACGATGAGAAGTATAGAAGTTTTGCTGAGATGTAGTCCAATATGGCCACATTGTTTACAAGACTTAGCATAATATAGCCACTAGAGATGAGCGAACATACTCGTCCGAGCTTGATGCTCGTTCGAGCATTAGCGTACTCGAAACTGCTCGTTGCTCGGACGAATACTTCGCCCGCTCAAGAAAATGGCAGCTCCCGCCGTTTTGCTTTTTGGCGGCCAGAAACAGAGCCAATCACAAGCCAGGAGACTCTGCACTCCACCCAGCATGACGTGGTACCCTTACACGTCGATAGCAGTGGTTGGCTGGCCAGATCAGGTGACCCTGGGATAGACTAGCCGCTGCCCGCGCTGCTCGGATCATTCTGTGTCTGGATGCCGCTAGGGAGAGAGCTGCTGCTGGTCAGGGAAAGCGTTAGGGTGTTCTATTAGAATAGTGTTAGGCAGGAGTGATTCTACAAGAACCCAACAGCCCTTCTTAGGGCTACAATAACGTTATACTTTTTTTTTTTATTTGCTTGTGGCTGGGCTTGCTGGCACTAGTAGTGTAGCTAGTACCATATTGTGAGGAATTAGCAGGGGGACTTGCTACCGTTGTGTTTAGCTCTTAGTGACACACATATCCACCTCAAACACCAAAGTGGGACAATTTATTAGGGGTTTGATTTCAATTAGGCACAGTCTGCCATTTACTTTTTATTTTACGTTTATTTTTTCATAACTCAGCGTCATCTCATCTGGCATAGCAGTGTGCTTTCATACTTGGCTAGAAAATAGCCAAAGGAGAATACAAACGGCTTACTTACGCCTACAGTAGCGTTATATATATTTTATTTCTGGTTGATCTGCTGGTGGCTGTAGTTGCTGCAGTGCATCTACTACCAAATTGTGAGGAATTTGTAGTGAGACTTGCGACCGCTGTGTTTAGCGCTTAGTGACGCACATATCCATAGCAAAGACCGAAGTGGGAAAATTTATTAGGGGTTGGATTTCAATTAGGCACAGTCTGCCATTTCCTTTTTTATTTTACGTTTATTTTTTTCATAACTCAGCGTCATCTCATCTGGCATAGCAGTGTGCTTTCATACTTGGCTAGAAAATAGCCATAGCAATAGGATAGCATCGTTTGGTTTTAAAAACTAAAAAACACAAAAAAAAAAAAAAAAACACAAAAAAACACAAAAAAAAGTTAAAAAAAAATTAAAGTTATAACTTTCATTTTCAAAATGTTTAACCCGAGGGCTAGGGGTAGAGGACGAGGGCGGGGACATGGGCGTCCAACTACTGCAGGGGTCAGAGGCCGTGGTCCTGGGCGGGGTGAGACACCACCTGCTGATGAGGGAGCAGGGGAACGCCGCAGAGCTACACACCCTAGGTTCATGTCTGAAGTTACTGGGACTCGTGGTAGAGCACTGTTGAGGCCAGAACAGTGCGAACAGGTGATGTCGTAGATTGCCGACAATGCTTCGAGCAATTTGTCCACTAGTCAGTCTTCCACGCAGTCCACCCATGTCACCGAAATCGGCACTCCTCCAGCTCCTGCACCTCAGCCTCCTCCCCCCCAGTCTGCCCCCTCCAAGGAAAATTTGGCATTTGAACCGGCATACTCTGAGGAACTGTTTTCTGGACCCTTCCCAGAGTCACAAACCACTTGTCCGGTTGCTGCTGAGCAATTTTCCGATGCCCAGGTTTTCCACCAGTCGCAGTCTGTGGGTGATGATGACCTTCTTGACGTAGTGGCAGAAGTGTGTAAAGAGGTGTCCGACGATGAGGAGACACGGTTGTCAGACAGTGGTGAAGTTGTTGTCAGGGCAGGAAGTCCGAGGGGGGAGCAGACTGAGGGATCGGAGGATGATGAGGTGACAGACCCAAGCTGGGTTGAGAGGCCGGGTGAACACAGTGCTTCTGAGACGGAGGAGAGTCCTCGACCAGAACAGGTTGGAAGAGGCAGTGGTGGGGCCAGACGGAGAGGCAGGGCCAGAGCAGGTGCATCAGCGCCAAATGTGTCACGTAGTGAAGCTCCCGTGGCGAGGGCTCCCGCGGCGAGGGCTAGATTTTCAGAAGTCTGGAGGTTCTTTCAGGAAACACCGGATGACCGACGGACTGTGGTGTGCAACCTTTGCCAAACCAGGATCAGCAGGGGTTCAACCACTACTAGCTTAACTACCACCAGTATGCGCAGGCATATGAATGCTAAACACCCCACTCAGTGGCACCAAGCCCGTTCACCTCCGGCCGTGCACACCACTGCTCCTTCCCCTGTGTCAGCTGATAGTCAGCCCCCTGCCCAGGACCCTGGCACAAAAACCCCATCGTCTCCTCCACGATCCTCCACAGCATCCACCAGCGTTCAGCTCTCCATACCCCAGACGCTGGAGCGGAAACGCAAATATAGTGCAACCCAACCGCACGCCCAAGCCCTTAATGTCCACATCTCCAGATTGCTTAGCCTGGAGATGCTGCCCTATAGGCTAGTAGAGACCGAGGCCTTTCGCAACCTCATGGTGGCGGCCGCCCCTCGGTATTCGGTCCCCAGCCGCCACTACTTTTCCTGATGTGCCCTGACCAACGCCGTTTCTGACAAGGTCCACCTGACCACGGACACGTGGACGAGTGCTGCCGGGCAGGGCCACTATATATCGCTGACGGCACATTGGGTTAACTTGGTGGAGGCTGGGACCGAGTCTGACCCTGCGGCTGGTCATATACTGCCGACGCCGAGGATTGCGGGGCCTACCTCGGTCCAGGTCTTTCAGGCATACTATGCCTCCTCCTCCTCCCACCCCTCCTCCACCTCCTCCTCCGAACTACCATCCGTGGGCATGGCGCCATCAGTCGCTAGCTCTAGGCACAGCAGCAGTGCCGTCGCTAAGCGACAGCAGGCGGTGCTCAAACTGCTGAGCCTAGGCGATAAAAGGCACACCGCCCAAGAACTATTACAGGGCATCACGGCGCAGACTGATCTGTGGCTGGCACCGCTGAACCTGAAGCCAGGCATGGTTGTGTGTGACAACGGCCGTAACCTGGTGGCGGCTCAGCAACTCGGCAGACTGACACATGTGCCATGCCTGGCCCATGTGTTAAATCTGATAGTTCAGCGTTTCCTCAAGACATACCCCAATCTGTCTGATTTGCTCACGAAGGTGCGCCGCATCTGTGCGCATTTCAGGAAGTCCAGCACAGATGCTGCCACTCTCAGGGCAGCGCAGCGCTGCCTCCAACTGCCCGCTCACCGACTGTTGTGCGACGTGCCCACGAGGTGGAATTCAACATTAACCATGTTATCCAGAGTTTACCAGCAGCGCAGAGCGATTGTAGACTGCCAGATGTCAACTTCCACCAGAACTGGTAGTCAGGTCAGTCAGCTTCCTCAAGTCTACAATGAGGAGTGGACGTGGATGTCTGATATCTGTCAGGTGCTGAGTAACTTCGAGGAGTCAACACAGATGGTCAGTGGCGATGCCGCCATCATCAGCCTCACCATCCCGCTGTTTGGCCTGTTGAAAAACTCTCTGATCAGCATGAAGTCGGAAGCTTTGCGCTCGTCACAAGAGACGGGGGAAGAAGATTTCCTTGTTGATAGCCAAAGCACCCTTAGGTCTGTTTCTCAGCGCATATCGGAGGAGGTGGAGGTGGAGGAGGATGAGGAGGAAGAGGAGGAGAATGTTGGCGAGACACAAGAGGGGACCATTGTTGAGTCCTTCACTGTTCAGCGTGTATGGGCAGAAGAAGAGGAGTTGGAGGAGTTGGAGGAGGAGGAAATGGACAGTCAGGCCGTTTAGGGGAGTGAATTCTTACGCGTTGGTACTCTGGCGCATATGGCAGATTTCATGCTAGGCTGCCTATCCCGTGACCCTTGCGTTTAAAGAATTTATTCCAGCACCGATTACTGGGTATTCACTCTCCTGGACCCACGGTACAAGCAAAATCTTTCCACTCTCATCCCTGGAGAGGAAAGGAGTGTGAGAATGCATGAATACCAGCAGGCCCTGGTGCACAAGATGAAACACTATTTCCCTTCTGACTGCGGGACAAGTAGCGAGGGAGAGTAGGCGAGCAGGCAGCTTGTCCAGCACTGGCAAGGGTACGCTTTACAAGGCTTTTGCCAGCTTTATGTCACCCCAGCAAGACACTGTCACCTGTCCCCAGTCTCGGCAGAGTAGGGCTGATCTTTACAGAAAGATGGTGAGGGAGTACGTAGCTGACCATACCATCGTCCTAAATGATCACACAGCTCCCTACAACTACTGGGTTTCAAAGCTGGACATGTGGCACGAACTGGCGCTGTATGCCTTGGAGGTTCTTGCCTGCCCTGCCGCTAGCGTGTTGTCCGAGCGGGTTTTCAGTGCAGCTGGTGGCATCATCACCGATAAGCGTACACGCCTGTCGACTGACAGCGCTGACAGGCTGACGCTTATTAAGATAAATAAAGCCTGGATTTCTCATAATTTTCAATCTCCACCAGGTGAAGGAAGCTCAACCTGAATAATTTATGCACTCCTCCTCCTCCTCATTTTCCTCCTTCTCCTCCTCTTTGTACACTAAAGCAGAGGAAACTGGCTATTTTTTGACAGGGCCCACTGGCTCTAGCTATAGTACTTTATGAATTTAATTTTTCTGGAGGGCCACCTACCCGGTCCTCTGTTTTAAACAATTTTTGGGAGTGCCACATACAGGCACTCAATCTATTCAATTTTTCTGGAGGGCCACCTACCTGCTCCTCTGGTTTGAAAACTTTTTTGGACTGCCACATACAGGCACTCAATCTATTTCATTTTTCTGGAGGGCCACCTACCTGCTCCTCTGGTTTGAAAACTTTTTTGGACTGCCACATACAGGCACTCAATCTATTTCATTTTTCTGGAGGGCCACCTACCTGCTCCTCTGGTTTGAAAACTTTTTTGGACTGCCACATACAGGCACTCAATCTATTTCATTTTTCTGGAGGGCCACCTACCTGCTCCTCTGGTTTGAAAACTTTTTTGGACTGCCACATACAGGCACTATCCAAATTAAATTGTCTCCATAGCAGCCTCCACACGTTGTCTCCATTGCTACCTCCAAAAGTCGTCCATATAGCTGCCTCCATACATCGTCCCCTTATCAAACGAGGTGTGTCAGGCAGAAATTTGGGTTGTTTTCATGGATTCCACATCAAATTTGTTAACTTTGTCGCCACCCTGCTGTGTTATCCACAAAATATACTGGCAAACTTTTACCATTTACGGATATTATTTCAGCGCTTCTTGCGCATCTGTTTACATTCCCCTCACCCGCCATATCCCAAACTTATAAGAACGCTACTACACTTAACTTGGTGCAGGCTGGGACCGAGTCTGACCCTGGGGCTGGTCATATACTGCTGACGCAGAGGATTGCGGGGCCTACCTCGGTCCAGGTCTCAAAGGCCTACTATACCTCCTCCTCCTCCCACCCCTCCTCCACCTCCTCCTCCTCCGAATTACCATCCGTGGCCATGGCGCCATCAGTCGGTCGCTCTAGGCACAGCAGCAGTGCCGTCGCTAAGCAACAGCAGGCGGTGCTCAAACTGCTGAGCCTAGGCGATAAAAGGCACACCGCCCAAGAGCTATTACAGGGCATTCCACATCAAACTTGTTAACTTTGTCGCCACCCTGCTGTGTAATCCACAAAAGATACTGGCAAACTTTTATCATTTACCGATATTATTTCAGCGCTTCTTGCGCATCTGTTTACATTCCCCTCACCCGCCATATCCCAAACTTATAAGAACGCTACTACACTTGATCTTATACAAAAGTTTCTTAGAAGTGCTGTTTGGGGAGTAGCCTAGAGACAGGGGCTTGGATTGGCGAAAGCTCGCCTGGCAGCGGAGCGCCAGCTCCATGCCAAGATCCAACTAACATAGTTTTAACTGCAGCACCTTTAATCTACTACTAGTTCACTGCCTCCATAATAATAATAATAATAAACTTTATTTATATAGCGCCATCATATTCCGTAGCGCTTTACAAATCATAGGAAACAAATACAAATGTAATGTAACAGAGCACAACATTTGTATGGAACAACAGGAGTGAGGTCCCTGCTCGCCAGAGCTTACGGTTTATGAAGATGATGGGGTAACACGAGGTAAAAGAATATTTAATGGTCAAGCAATTCTTCTTAGGGAATAGAACAAAATATAATAAATGGAATTGCTGTCGCTTGAACCACTCAGCCGTCATCTTATATACCAGGTCCAGGGTGAATGGGACTGCAGAGAAGTCTGGTGCCTGTTGGTTGCTGGATAACAGATGGGAGGACGACACAGGACGGGTTAGTAGAAGAGTTAAAACTTCATGCAGTTAATGAGTGTTATAGGCTTGCCTAAAGAAATGGGTTTTAAGAGCACGTTTGAAACTTTTGAGGTTAGGTATTAGTCTGATAGTCCGGGGCAGAGCATTCCATAGAATTGGTGCAGCTCTAGAGAAGTCTTGGAGACGCGAGTGGGAGGTCCGCACTAGGGTAGAGGTTAATCTAAGATCACTGGCGGATCTAAGAGCACGGGTTGGGCGATAGACTGAGATAAGAGAGGAGAGGTAGGGGGGTGCAGCATTATACAGAGCTTTATGGATGAGGGTTATTATTTTAAACTGTATTCGAAAGGAGACTGGCAGCCATTGCAGCGACTGGCATGAACTGTAGGCATACATGGTCCCCTTATCAAACGAGCTGTGTCAGGCAGAATTTTGGGTTGTTTTCATGGCTTCCACAACAAACTAGTTAACTTTGTCGCCACCCTGCTGTGTAATCCACAAAATATACTGGCAAACTTTTATCATTTACCAATATTATTTCAGCGCTTCTTGCGCATCTGTTTACATTCCCCTTACCCGCCATATCCTAAACTTATAAGAACGCTACTACACTTGATCTTATACAAAAGGTTCTTAGAAGTGCTGTTTGGGGAGTAGCCTAGAGACAGGGGCTTGGATTGGCGAAAGCTCGCCTGGCAGCGGAGCACCAGCTCCATGACAAGATCCAACTAACATAGTTTTAACTGCAGCACCTTTAATCTACTACTAGTTCACTGCCTCCATACATGGTCCCCTTATCAAACGAGCTGTGTCAGGCAGAATTTTGGGTTGTTTTCATGGCCACCCTGCTGTGTAATACACAAAATATACTGGCAAACTTTTATCATGTACCGATATTATTTGAGCGCTTCTTGCTCACCTCCTTTGGTTCCTCTCTGCCACCCATTGGTTTGAAGCCTGAGTCCATTTAGGGTATGTCGCCATGCCACTCTCTAGCGTGCCGCTGCTGCCGCTGCCTCTGCATGCCGTCCCCTATAGTGTCAGGGTCAATTATTGGATGTTTTAGATGCTATCTAGCTTCATTCTGTCACTCTGTCATGGCCATGCTGTTGCCCATAATTTTGGCATAATGGTGCGATTAAGCAGCCTCAGAGGCATCCATGCATGCTGCCCCTGCTGTTTCCTGTCCATTTCCGTGGTGTTTCCATCCTTTTCTGAGGTTCCCAGGTGTTTGGCCAAGCTTCCATGTGCAGAGCCTTGGTCCCCTTGAAAAATGCTCGAGTCTCCCATTGACTTCAATGGGGCTCAATATTCGAGACGAGCACTCGGAAAAGTTCGTCTCGAATAACGAGTACCCGAGCATTTTAGTGCTCGCTCATCTCTAATAGCCACATTATTTCTGTGTACAGTATAGCCACATTATTTCCGTGTACGGTATAACTTGTGTAGTACAGTACAGGCACATTGTTGAGGTGTAGTTAAGTTTGGGAATATTGTTCATGTCATATATACATCACACCTGAAGACTGTTTCTTACATTACAGATGGGATCAGGGTTATTCTCCTTCTTCCCAATTACGGAGAATGTGATGAGATAATGACGCTCCTCTATAATACGGATATAATGTGCGTCCCTGGGAGTATTATCCCCATCATTAATAAATAATTGTATCATTGCCGGGATCCCAGGTGGGAGAAGTTATACAGCGACAAACTTTCCGTATAGAATCCTTCCAGGTAGCGGAAAGTTCCTTGTGAATGTTATATGAGGATGTGGATGGATCTGCACAGTCTCTTTTCCTGTCTCTTTGCTATGAGATAAAATTTAATATAGCGAGGGACTCGCGACAAATCCCTGAAGCCAACAAAATATTAATTACACCAAGAAATTGAAATATATCAAACTTAGGGAAGTAATTAAGTGTCGCAGCCAAGTCAAGAAATGGGAAATATTCAGCAAAAATACAATTTCCATGTGTAAAAAAGATGCAAAGATTATTCAGAGATTTCTGCTGGGAGCCGGGAAGGTGATCAAGGAATGAGAATGGGGGCAAGGTGGTGGGGGGCGTCCTGAATATGATGGAGACCTAGAATCCCTGAAGATGGCAGGGTCTGGAGTCCCTGAAGATGGCATGGGATTCGTAGTCCCTTAAGATGGCGGAGTCTGAAGTCCCTGAGGATTGCAAAGGATCCATAGTCCCTGAAGATGGCGGTACTCTGAAGTCCCTGAAGATGGCGGGGTCCAGGGTCCTTAAAGATGGCGGGGTCCAGGGTCCTTAAAGATGGTGGGGTCCAGGGTCCTTAAAGATGGCGGGGTCCAGGGTCCTTAAAGATGGTGGGGTCCAGGGTCCTTAAAGATGGCGGGGTCCATGGTCCCTGAAGATGGCGGAGTACAGAATCCCTGAAGATGGCAGAGTCCGGAGTCATAGTATCATAGTCATAGTATATAAGGCTGGAAGTCCCTGAAGATGGCAAAGGATCCAAAGTCCCTGAAGATGGCCGGGATCAGGGTCCTTAAAGATGGCGAGGGTCCATGGTCCCTGAAGATGGCGGAGTCCGGAGTCCCTGAAGATGGCAAAGGATCCATAGTCCCTGAAGATGGCGGTGCTCTGAAGTCCCTGAAGATGGCCGGGTCCAGGGTCCTTAAAGATGGTCGAGGGTCCATGGTCCCTGAAGATGGCGGAGTCCAGAATCCCTGAAGATGGCGGAGTCTGGAGTGCCTGAAGACGCGGTGCTCTGAAGTCCCTAAAAATGGCACGGTCCAGGGTTAAGTCCCTTAATGGTGGTGATGGTGGCGGAGTCCAGAATCCCTGAAGATGGCGGGGCCGGAGAGAAGGAGCTGGAGGTGAGTACAGAGTTTTTTTTTTTTAACCAACCGATCTTCAGATCCGCCATTGGTAGGAAGGTTTCTCAAACTTCTAGACATAAAAAACAATGGACTTAATGAAAACATCGAGAAAAGATTATACTATAAAGAGGAAGTGGAAAGACTGCACCCCCATGTGCCTACACCCCCCATTGCCTGCTACTGCTGTGCCCACACCCACTTGTGTCTGCACCTCCTGTGCTTGCATCCTCTTGTGTCTGCACCCTCTGTGCCCACACATCCTTTTTTCTGCACCCCGTGTACTTGCGCCCCCTGTGCCCTCACCCTCGGCTTTATGTCTCTGGGCATTGACCTCTGCTCATCCATATCTCATCCTCTTTCTGCGCAGAAGACTTCTCTGTCCTGTAGTTGACGTCCTGGTGATCTCAGCTCCATGAAATTCATCGGATGACATAATATAAATGCGGGTGCCAGGCGGGAGCCCGTGGTTGTGTAAGTGATGGTGGCTCTGACAGGCGTCTGCTGATGTCTACTCCATTGTGGGCACTTAAGATGAAGGATGAAGATCTGTCCCTCCTGACCCTTCTATTCTGGACCTCGGCTGCTAAAAATCCATCACCTCATCATCTCCTCCTCTTCTTCCTGCCGTTTTCGGTAGATTAATTAAATACACCGGATCTCGATATGAAGACATCAATCTCCTGCAAAGTGTGAAGACCGGACAGATGGAGGAGAACAGGGAAGGAGTCGGGGGAGGAGGGGCATCCATCATATCTGATACAAATCATATTATGACATCTAATCGTATCTAATGAACCAGTGACTTCCCCGCCACCTCCTTCTAGACTCAACTTCTGGGAAGTTGTTAAAGGGAACCTGTCAGTGGGTGTGACCATGCAGACTGCAGACAATGGGGGTCATTTACTAAGGGCCCGATTCGCGTTTTCCCAACATGTTACCCGAATATTTCCGATTTGTGCCGATTTCCCCTGAATTGCCCCGGGATTTCGGCGCACGCGATCAGATTGTGGCACATCGGCGCCGGCATGCACTCGACGGAAATCGGGGGCGTGGCCGAACGAAAACCCGACGGATTCTGAGAAACTGCCACATTTTTAAAAAAAGAGTGTCGCTGGACACGCGCTTACCTTCACCAGGAATAGGATCGTGGACTTCAGCGCAGCAGTGACACCTGGTGGACGTCGGAGGAACTGCCTTAGTGATACGCCAGAAGACCCGAATCCACTGCAGAGAACGCGCGGCTGGATCGCGAATGGACCAGGTAAGTAAATCTGCCCCAATGTTATGTGTTGTCCCTGGAGAGATGTGTAATCAGACCTTTATGTATTTTGTTAGTAGCAGCAGAACTGTGAAATATGGATTTATTTTCCAGGATTGTTGCTTCTCCATGTGCACTGGGCGTGTCCTTACACTGCTGTGGCCTTAACAATGGGAAAGGAGAAGTTCAATACACAGAGCAAAGGGCATCATGGGAGAGTATTACAATTGTGATATAGGGGTCTATGTTAATTGAAGGGTCTGGTCTGAAGTTAGTTATTAATATTGTGGTCTGATGTCTTATAACAGTAGAACAGTTTTAGTTTAATACTTTAGAGGTTTGGTCTAATAGTTCTGGGGTCTGATATTAATATAGGGGTCTATGTATTATATTCCCAGCACATACATGTATGTCAATGTCACTCACATTAGGAGTTTAGACGGTGGCCACAGCTACTGATCAGACAGAGCTAGAGGTGGCATCAAGTAACTTACAGGTGGAAATCTGCTCTCCTGGGTGGTGACTTCCTCTGGATGTCACTTATTGCTGCTCTATGTGCATGGACACCTATCAGGGCCTGACGTTTTGGTGTAGGGGCAGCTGGACTCCTCTGGTACCTAAGTGACTGGCTTACGCAGCCTAGCATTAGTTGGATCATGAGTAGTTTGGTCCAGGTGAACAGGGCTCTTCTTTGCCCATCTGGACGACAAGGAAGGGATGCAAGCAGAGAGTGAGGCCGCAATTTAAGGTTCACCCTGGGGCACTCCTGCAGTAACATGCAGTGAAGAGATCACCAGGAAGATGGTGAAGGGGAGGCCCATGATGTTAGTAGCAGCCAGAAATCACACGTGAACATAAAAACTCAGTCTCTTTATTCAGCACTAGATAACAGGCTGAGGTAGAAAGATCCTTCCTGCAGCTTCCTCGAGATTGATTGGGGCTGGACAGTAGCTTAGGCTACTTGGGCAGGCTCTGTGGAGTATAGGCACACATAGCCGCTGGTCTAGCAGAGGGATAGCCCTCTGAGAGGAGACAGCAGCTCCAGACTGACAGTGTCTGCAGACAGGTAAAAATACAGAGAAGGAAAGACCTGAAAACCCAGAGACTTGCAAGGAACTCCCTTTTATAACCTTTAGCAGGAGCTCATTGCAAGGTAGTCTGGACTTACCAACCAATGATTGGCCTCGGCTGCCGGGAAGGATAACAAAAAGATTGGTTTGAATATAAACAACAACCACATTAACCCTATGAACTCATAGCACATATCAGCTGCAATAACACAGAAGGTAACTAGATGGTAGCATAGGATAAGGAATGCATCCATTGGCAATAAGTAAAATTATTTAGCTTGGCTTAATAGAGTTGACTCCATTAGCTCACCAGGATGCAAGCTGGAGCAAATTGGTTCATAATGCCCCATCCTATGGGCAATTACATATGCACCTTCCAGCACATCTCCACACTGCGCTCCTATAGATACCACAGTCCTTTACAGCAAAATGTCCCCTGGAATACAACACTGTTTTCCTAAATAATATATACTCCTCACACCACAATACTGACCAGAAAGTAGCAGAATTGTGAATGCAGCTCTGGATGTGACTAGAGTAGAGTATAAAGTGATAGAGCTGAAGATCTGTGGAGCAGAGTGTGTTGCATAATTATGGCGCCATTTCCATACATAATTCTGCCGGTCCTGGCGCTCTCCCCAGCGTCTCCTCTGATGTCTCCCTCATGTGAAGTATCTCTCGTTAGACATAATCTCGCTCTTTACCTAAATTCCTCTTCCTGCTGCTCTTATCCTATTATTGTCTCATCATCCCCTTGCACAGGATTTTACATAATTTGTATTCTTCTACATCAAAGTGCACTGCACCTATGTAATCATTATCGGGGCCGCAGAGCTGGACCTGTAAGTGCCCTCCGACCTTTAGCCACATCTCATCATATTCATCCAGCCCTAAGAGGAATAGAAAATGTAGAGAAAAAAGCAACAAAATCCTCCATTCTTACTGATTTCAATCGATATTAGGGAATTCTGTACAGAGGGGACTTCAGTCGTCAGCTTAAAAGAAACCTGTCACATCATATTTCACAAACAAAGATAATGACAGGGTCCTATAGAGCGCATTTAACCAACTGACCCCCTTCTTTTAGTTAAAAATTCTTTCCCTTACACCCCCAGAAAATCAACTTTATGTTCTCCTACCTGTCATCAGAGGGGGCGTGTTCTGCATGGCTAGCCCCTCCTATCTACCCATCTCATGCCATATGACTCCTACAGCACTTCATGTCATGTGACCAGGATGATGTCATCTAAGGTCCTTTACCCCCTAACATGCTAATTCTACCCCATGAATGGGGTTCATGCTGGAGAAAGAAGGCGGCTGCTGGCGCTTCCTCAGAGCAGCGAGGAAAGGTGAGTAAATTTTTTTTATCATATGACCTAGTGTAGTTTTGCGTTAAAACCACGAATGTTCCGTGCTCGCCCGCTCCACAGGACACCCGCCCCTCCACACCACGCAACCTCCATGCCGGACTGGAAGTTGCGTATTTGCTATTTCTTGTACAAGAATTTGTGATTTCACGTGATGCAGTGGGTATTACGTGCAGTCACTATCGTGTAGCGGGTGGCAGATTCTTGAATGCTGGTGCGCGTTCTCCATGATTAGTGCATAAACTAAGTGCAGCAGTTTTTCTCTGGTGCACTTAGTTCAAGGGGCGTGTGCCAGATTTCTGTTTGACTTTCCTACATTGGGGCACATTTACTTACTCGGTCTTGTTGTGATCCCCGCCGTGCGTTGTCCAACGATAATGTACTGTGCCATGATTCACAAAGATCGTGCACCCGATATCCTGCATGTGTCGCTTCCCCGCTCAGGTCCGCAGGAGTTCACCATCTTCTTCCTGGTGTATGTAAGTGCTTGGCTTGCGACACAATTTTAAAGTTCAATCCCGCGCTCAGTCCGAATCTGTTGGATCGTCCAACGGCACGCTCCCCTTCTAAATACCTGTCCCAGCAGCGCAAAATCCGAAAATTTCTAAAAGTCGACGAAAGTGCGATCCACGGGACCCTTAGTAAATAAGCCCCATAATTTTGGCTGCCGGTGCGATTAGGCCCTGGAATCCCCCTTTCTGTGCACGGGATTGTGTCACACCGTGCATAGCGCGACTCAATACTAGCGCAGACACTTCATAAATACATATGCGACCAGTTTCCACCTATATCTATGTGCAGTCTACCCAAGAATTCAGGCACCGCGCCCTTAATAATTTTGGGCAACAGTATCAGACCTCACTCCTCCTTAAAGGCGCAGAGCGTGAGATGACGGCAGCTCTTCCAGTCTTAGGAGACAATTACGAGGCTTCATCTCCCCTCGCAGAGACTCGATCCATCTCCAGACGTCGCTAATTAATCCCCAACATTTAAGTTTTAAGACAATTACATCCACAGATCAATACAAGTCCGTGCCGGTCCTCATAGATCATAGAACATCCCGCCGCAGCCAGGACCACAGGACGCAGAGATATCTCCGATTACCAGAACTGGACTCCTGTCCTTGGGTTTTGCTGAGTTCTGGATTGTAATAAAAGATTCTAGGAAATCTGTAATCTATTATCAGAACAGAATTTAATGGACTTGATAAAACTTTAATCACAGGAGTTTGCAACATTGGACACAAGAGCTTAAAGGGAACCTGTCATCAGTTATGGCCATATAGACTCCAGACTATTGGCTCTGGAGAGGTGTGTAATCAGACCTCACACTGCTGTGCTCTGTGCTCTCTGCAGCTAGTGTTTAATATTGTCCCTGGAGAGATGTGTAATCAGACCTCGCACTTCTGTGCTCTGTGCTCTCTGCAGCCAGTGTTTAGTAATGTCCCTGGAGAGATGTGTAATCAGACCTCACACTGCTGTGCTCTGGGCTCTCTGCAGCCAGTGTTTAGTATTGTCCCTAGAGAGATGTGTAATCAGACCTCACACTGCTGTGCTCTGTGCTCTTTGAAGCCAGTGTTATGTATTGTCCCTGGAGAGATGTGTAATCAGACCTCACACTGCTGTGCTCTGTGCTCTCTGCAGCCAGTGTTATGTATTGTCCCTGGAGAGATGTGTAATCAGACCTCACACTGCTGTGGTCTGGGCTCTCTGCAGCCAGTGTTATGTATTGTCCCTAGAGAGATGTGTAATCAGACCTCACACTGCTGTGCTCTGTGCTCTCTGCAGCCAGTGTTATGTATTGTTCCTGGAGAGATGTGTAATCAGACCTCACACTGCTGTGCTCTGGGCTCTCTGCAGCCAGTGTTTAGTATTGTCCCTGGAGATAGGTGTCATCAGACCTTTGTGTATGTTGTTAGTAGCAACAAAACTGTAATAAATGGATTTATATTCCAGGATTGTAGCTTTTCCAAGTGCACAGAGGATGTGTCCTCATACTGCTGCGCTCTGTGCTCTCTGTAGCTAGTGTTATGTATTGTCCCTAGATAGATGTGTAATTAGACCTTTGTGTACGATGGTAGTAGCAGCAGGACTGTGGAATATGGATGTATATTCCAGGATTTTGGCTTCTCCAGGTGCACGGGACATGTCCTCACACTGCTGTGCTCTGTGCTCTCTCTATATCAGATCATTTATGTAAAGGGCAGTGGCTTCCACTGTACAAATGCAGCAGGTAATATATTTATGTATGCAGAAAACCCCCTTTAAAAGGGACAGTGGGACTACAGGTGACATTAGGGACTGTCCCATTAAAAGATGGAGAACTGGTGAAAGCTCAACTAGAATTCCCATAGAAGTGAATGAAGCATTTATCCATCATCCGCACCCGCACTCCGTGTGTACGAGACACTTCCGGACACTTGTGGATCCTTTTCTCCTACCTTTTTCTTTATGTCTTGAAATATTGAATTTTTTCTTGTTGCGATACTCAATATTGGGCTGCAGGTGGCGCCACAGATGGAGCTAATCACCTTTCCTGGACAGGAAGTGATATGTGCACCCACCCCCACCCGTACTCTCACCTATCGTCACATTCGATAAATTCGACAAACATTTTTATCTGAACAGCGATTTAGAAACTTCACCTAAAAAAAATGAATTATTTGCCATAAACTTTCATCTTGGGGGTAATGACCCTGCAAATGAAAGGCTTTGTCCTTCGCCACTTTGTAGAAATGTAACAAATTTACAAGGAAATAAATAAATAGACAGGAAATAAATAGTGAAGTGATATTTGTAGCGAAGCTGAATGAGACTGATGTAAATACATTGTAACAGATCCTCTGCATGAGCGGCTCCAGCGCATCATATACATCATTTACCGTGACCTCACATCCAGGGCGCCGTGTAATTACTCCGCAGGTTACGATTCGCTGCGCTGCTCCGTTCCACCTTACAAGGCGCCTAACAACATTGTATAATGTATATATGTGACTCCTCCGCATCAATGATTCAACAGCAAATTGCGAAATAATGAAAGGTCCAGGACCTCTAATGCAGAATGGAGAAGAAGCAGAATAGGAGGTCCTGCAAGAACAGGGTCCTACATCCCTGCCGCTCATCTGATAGGAGGATGTATAATGGACCGGCTCGGCTCTGACATCCTATTAGATTTCTCTAACTCTGTTCTGTCTGTTATCAGTCCCATGATGCCTCAGCCATATGTCCTAACACTTGCAGCGCATAAAGAGGGATAAAAAGATGCACCACACATAACCTTTGCCTGCCTTTACTGCCCCACACAGTAAATTGTGTCCCCTATCCGCACCCTGTCACATTATGCCTCTGCGACCTCCTTGTTACATTGTGGCCCCTCATTTTGCACCCGTATTATGCCCCCCCACTGCGGATCCCCTCACATTGTGCCCCCAGCTCCTCCTCTCCATGTCTCCCCCACAGCAGTTTTTCTCTCCTCTCCATGTCCCCCCCCCACAGCAGCTCCTCTCTCCACTCCCTGATCCCCACAGCTGCTCCTCTCTCCACTCCCTGCTCCCTACAGCAGCTGCTCTCTCCTCGTCTCCCCCACAGCAGCTCCTCTCTCCTCTCCCTGTCTCCCCCACAGCACCTCCTCCCTCCACTTCCTGCTCCCCACAGCATCTCCTCTCTCCACTCCCTGATCCCCACAGCAGCTTCTCTCTCCACTCCCTGCTCCCCACAGCGGCTCCTCTCTCCTCGTCTCCCCCACAGCAGCTCCTCTCTCCTAGTCTCCCCCACAGCAGCTCCTCTCTCCTCTCCCTGTCTCCCCCACAGCACCTCCTCTCTCCACTCCCTGTCTCCCCCACAGCAGCTCCTCTCTCCACTCCCTGCTCCCCACAGCAGCTCCTCTCTCCACTCCCTGCTCCCCACAGCACCTCCTCTCTCCACTCCCTGCTCCCCACAGCAGCTCCTCTCTCCACTCCCTGCTCCCCACAGCGGCTCCTCTCTCCTCGTCTCCCCCACAGCAGCTCCTCTCTCCTCTCCCTGTCTCCCCCACAGCAGCTCCTCTCTCCTCTCTCCTCGTCTCCTCACAGCAGCTCCTCTCTCCTCTCCCTGTCTCCCCCACAGCAGCTCCTCTCTCCTTTCCCCTTCTCCCCCACAGCAGCTCCTCTCTCCTCTCCCTGTCTCCCTCACAGTACCTCCTCTCTCCTCTCCCTGTCTCCCCCACAGTACCTCCTCTCTCCACTCCCTGCTCCCCACAGCACCTCCTCTCTCCACTCCCTGCTCCCCACAGCGGGTCCTCTCTCCTCGTCTCCCCACAGCAGCTTCTCTCTCCTCTCCCTGTCTCCCCCACAGCAGCTCCTCTCTCCTTTCCCCTTCTCCCCCACAGCAGCTCCTCTCTCCTCTCCCTGTCTCCCCCACAGCACCTCCTCTCTCCTCTCCCTGTCTCCCCCACAGCAGCTCCTCTCTCCACTCCCTGCTCCCCACAGCAGCTCTTCTCTCCTCTCCCCATCTCCCCTACAGCACCACCTGTCTCCACTTCCTGCTCCCCACAGCAGCTCTTCTCTCCACTTCCTGCTCCCCACAGTAGTCCTCTCTGTGTCTCAGGAAAGACACAATGTAACACCCAATCACCTGTAAGGTGTCTTGGGAGAGCTGTCCAAACCCTCTGCAGCCAACCACAGAAACCTAACTGGCTGCAGAATTTAGTAAAGGCCCATTCTGCTGCCTAGGACAGTGGGACAGACCCGCGGTATCCGGGATGGTCGGGAGGTATGCCTCAGCACAGCATCACATGGTCAGCTAGAGCCTGTTGGGAAGACAAGTTTATCCTTCTCTCTATAGTTTAAGAATTGTTTTATAGTGAGAAGATTCAGTGAGGACAGAAGAGAAATAAGAGGAGACACAATCTATGGGATCTGTAATGACAATACTGGATCTTGTAGGGCAGAAAGGGATCGGGGGCCTTATTAATTATAAAGGAACCCAAACTCCTGTTCCCATATTTTCAGATAAGGTGACACATTAGACATTCACCTTGGCTGCCTGATGCATGGAGTCTTGAGGTGGTCTTAGGAGCCCTGTCCTACATTTTAGGGGTGAGCATAGCTGCAGTGTAAAGCATAGAGATGGAAAAGGTATTGTGTGCCCCAACCCAGATGGGAAATGAACCTGCAGTGACCCAAAGTGATGGGCACAATCCAGCTAAATATGGCAATTATGACTCTGGTACCTTCTGCCACAGGCAATGAGGAAATTTTGTAGATTAGTAATTTTCTGTAGATATTTCCAGAATGTTTTTACATGAGAGTCTAATATATACCCTATTTAATTGTAAACAATGTAAAAATCTGCATCTCCGTGGCAAACCCTGTGTAGTCCCCTCCCTACTTCTTCTTACTGTACAAAATTGGATGGGATGTGACAACACAGAATTTATATGTTACCCTGGGGACACAAGAGTGGTTTATAGGGAACCTAAAGACAGGTGAGTGCTCCAAGAAAATACCCATAATCCTCTGTTTTTTTTATATGCATATAACAGGGTGGTGCCGGGATGTAATAGAAGCCATTGACCTCCTAATTAAAGGGGCGCTACACTCTCCGCATGAGACTATTATTCCACTTAACATCATTTAGCGCCTTCCCACACTCCGCACTCTGACTTCTGCCGCATTTACCGCTATCTAATTAAATCATTAATGTTAATAGAGAATTTAACAATTTCTTTCATTCAGATGAAGGTCATTTAATGGAAGCAGAAAAGCAAAATCAAGGATAAATCCACAGCAGGAAATAATAACATAAAACATCCAACCTACAAAAGCAAGAAGAGCAGGTGACTGTCTTATCCAGCTTCAATACGTGCAACACGTTTCAGATTTTATATTAGCGCAGCGCATCTACCGGAGCATAATGCGTACCTCCCTGTGTGGGATACAGCTCAGTCCAGAGACACACATGTATCAGCGTCCTTGGCACTCAACGGTGTTAGGCACCAGCGGTAGTGGACCCACTGGATCAGCCGACACCTAAGCGGTACCCGGTATTAACCAGAGCCTGCTGGGAAACAGGTTGGGCTTGCTGCAGAGGGAACCACCAGATCACTCCACAGGAGCGACTTTGTTGGCGGTGGTGGCCAAGGAGAAGTACAGAGTCGTGTAGCAGAATCGTAGTCGGGGACAGGCAGGAGGTCAGGACAGGCAGCACAGGATCAAAGTCAATAACGGAACCGGGGTCACAACAGGAAATCGAAATATCAGCACAGGGCATAGGTAACAAGCTTTCTCAATGGCAATGAGGCTCAAAGATTTGGTGGGGTATGTAGGAAGAGGATGGCTTATCAGGGATTCCGGGAATGGCCAGCACCGATCAAGGGTTACGCTGGCCCATTAAATTATTGGAGCCGGAGTACATGCGCCCTAGGAAGCGGGGACAGACGTGCCTGACCGCCAGAGCCGGAACGAGGACAGGGGCGCTAGGGCACAGGGAAGTTACTACCAGGCTGTGAGCAACCCTTCCTGTGGACCAGCTTTCTCCTACCAGCTTTCCTGCTGCACCTGCTACTGCTGATGTTCGGCCATTGCCTGCTGTTCAAGTTCAAATAAAGAACTGTGAGTTGATTTGCACAACGTGCCTTCATGTGATCTCTGGATCTGCCTGCTTCACCATCACGGGCTCCCTATCCTCCATCCCCCAGGGATCTCTATATACACCTCAGGGGTTGCCCCAGGAGAAACCTCCTTTATCAGGCTCTCTCACTTTGAAAAGCAATTTAAAGGAAACCTACCATTTGATGTGATGCATTATGAAGCAAACATACATTGAGAATGCTGTAGCTACACTGATGCAGGATCATATCTTGGTTAATCCCTGTGCTGAGTGTTTTTGCAGATTAAAAAAAATAAAAAAATAATGATAATGAAGCTCTGTGGATTATGTAATCCCTGGGTTGTGCCTGAAGGCAGAATAATCAATTGCTGCACCATTCCCCAGCTGCTGATTAATCATGTTTTGACTAAGCTCCATGTGTAATGTGTTGATCTAGGCAGCCAGCCTGACCCAGCTTTCCAAAGGTCCTGAATGTTATAATTGTTTTTTAAGCAAAACCACTCATCTCAGAGATTAACCAAGATATGATTCTGCATCAGTGTAGCTACAACAGTCTCAGGGTATGTTTGCTTTATAATGCATCAAATCAAATGGTAGGTTTCCTTTAACACTGGGTCCTTGTACCTGATCACAAGTTTTTTTTATTGTAAACCCATGTGTAATCGGTCAAGCTCCTCCCCATTACCCTTAAATTGTGTTTCAAAAACACATTTCAAACCCTGGATGTGCATGCGCCGCCTTAGATCGCATGAAAAATGGGAGGAAAAACATATTGTCCACATTTATCAAACAATCTGCATTTTCTGCATGTATAGATTTTTTGAAAATGTATTAAAACACAATAACTGAGAAGTAAATTTTGTTATTGAGAAAATAAGCCCTCACACAGCTCTGTACATGGAAAAATTAAAAATTAGCAAAAGAAAAAAAAACCTGCGTCCTTAAGGGGTTAACTATATTTTACACACAGTCCTGTGCTCTGGAAATACACTATGACACACTAGGGCCACGTTTACATAGGATAAATATTGATTTATTATGATGAAGTAAGGCACCACGTGCAGCCACCAATGTGCAGCCACCAATGTGCAGCCACTAATGTGCAGCCACTAATGTGCAGCCACCCGTGAGCAGCCACCAATGTGCAGCCACCAATGTGCAGCCACTAATGTGCAGCCACCAATGTGCAGTCACCCGTGAGCATCCACCAATGTGCAGCCAACAATGTGCAGTCAGCAATGTGCATCCACCAATGTGCAGTCAGCAATGTGCAGTCAGCAATGTGCATCCACCAATGTGCAGTCAGCAATGTGCATCCACCAATGTGCAGTCAGCAATGTGCAGTCAGCAATGTGCATCCACCAATGTGCAGTCAGCAATGTGCATCCACCAATGTGCAGCCACCAATGTGCAGCCACCAATGTGCAGTCAGCAATGTGCAGTCAGCAATGTGCATCCACCAATGTGCAGTCAGCAATGTGCAGCCACCAATGTGCAGCCACCAATGTGCAGCCAACAATGTGCAGTCAGCAATGTGCATCCACCAATGTGCAGTCAGCAATGTGCATCCACCAATGTGCAGCCACCAATGTGCAGCCACTAATGTGCAGCCACCAATGTGCAGTCACCCGTGAGCAGCCACCAATGTGCAGCCAACAATGTGCAGTCAGCAATGTGCATCCACCAATGTGCAGTCAGCAATGTGCATCCACCAATGTGCAGTCAGCAATGTGCATCCACCAATGTGCAGCCACCAATGTGCAGCCATTAATGTGCAGCATATGTTTGTATATGACAATGTATGTGTATATGCTCCATATGAGAGCACATGAGTGTATAAATATATTATTCTAACTCGCATCTGTAAGTATACAAATATGTATATTTTTAAGGTGGAATGGGGCCCCCATGCAGAAGCCTGCTGTGGGGCCCTGGCTCTCCAGCTACACCACTGGCCCATATCATACTGACCCTGTGCCTCTGTCATGCAGGGAGAGGACAGAACTTCTTTATTCTCCTATAGCAGTGGTGGCGAACCTATGGCACGGGTGCCAGAGATGGCACTCGGAGCTCTTTCTGTGGGCACCCAGGCCTCAACCCCAACATAGAGTTTGCCAGACAGGACTCAGGGCTCCCTCCTGCGGTCCAATGCAGCCCAGGACGTGCCATGCTCAGCGCCATTTTAAAGCATGTGTGGACAGAGATTATTGTTGGAGCGCCTGCTCTGGGAACCCTGATTGTTCCTCTTCAGGGGTCCCTGAATCCAAGTTCTCCATCATCTTTCTATTGTATTGGTGAACTCAGGTCACCAATACGATTAAAACCAGTGATACAGCAGGGATCAATAAGTTACTGCTTACGTTGTCATGTTGGCACTTTGCAACATATAAGTGGTTTTTGGTTGTACTATGGGCACTCTATCTCCAAAAGGTTCGCCATCACTGTCCTATAGAATATTCAGCCACAACCACATATGTGATATTCATGGTGTTATGCTGCCACCTGCTGGTAGTTTTATGTGTTACAAGCTGAGTTCTCCACTGAATTTTGATATTACCTCTTTTCTTGGTGTGAACAAAAATAAGCTTCTCAAAATCGGGAGGAACAAATTATGCCCTAACTTTCTGGAGCAAATGGTCTCCAATCGGGATAGTCCTGGTTTGGCCCTGTGGCAGTTACTACAATATATAACTATATAAAACCAGTGGAGAATATAAAAGAACCCCCCCCCCCCACTTCAGACAAGGAGTCAGATCTGAAATGGGATTGTGCCCGATCTACCATGAGACCGTGAGACTGAGGGTGCAGTCCCAAGTTGCATATAAGGCCGGTGACACACAAGGCGTGTCCATTTGTTCCATTTTTTTCATCGCTTTTATGCATCCTTTAAAAATCAATCATATTTGCATATTGGCTTTTTCAATGGGTTTTTGGATAAAGGGGCATTGATCATCATTTTTTTTTTGCGCAATTTTTTGGCGTCTTTAGTAAATTTGTCTCTAATTTGCGACTTTTTTGGGTGCAAGCAAAGTTTGGCACTTAGTGGTTTTGAGTCCCTGCGCCTTATCTGACATAGTGAGCGGCTGCTATACAGATCTTTCCACAGCAGCTTTCACAAATTTGTGCCTAAAAAGTTGCCAAAAAGTAGCAAAAATGCTCCTACTCTGAGCAGCTGCACTTTCAAATAACTTCACTTTTCATTACTGAAAACAAAGGTTTTCGCTTCCCAAATGAAAAATCTCTAGGCAACATGGAAAATACTTCGGAGCAGTTTTAAAATGTAAAATATCTCCAGTAACGACTTCATCATTGTCTATGGGATCATCTCTGGGAGTGATTATTGTCTTATTGTACAGATTTCAGAATATTATCAGACGCCATTTCATGTAAATTATAATAAAAAAAGGCAAAGACTCATTTCAGCACAATGTGGTCCGGACATTGTACAAGCTGAGACTGTTTGTGCAGAGATGAAGCCCTGAACCTTCTGTCACCTTTTCTATCTGGTTCCATTATTAGTCACAAATGAGATCTACTTTGTAGGGTAATTATTTGGCGCAAAATTAGGCGCTAATGAATCGGACATGTGACAATTCCAAAACGCATTTACTAAGGCAGAACTAGATCCATCACAGATCACAAGCCAAAAAAAAGAAGAGCAAAAATAGGCGAATCTGAGACCCCCAATGTCCCCCTCTGTGTCTTAACTCAGCGTTTTCTCAGTGGTTTTTTTTTAGTCTGTGTGTTTTTTGAGGATGTGTTTTCAGTGCATTTTTGAAAACGCATGTGTTTGTTCATGTAGTCACATGCGTTTCATGACGCCGACCACGAGAAGCCGTGAGAAGTTTTTTACAAATCCCAGGAGACACAGCTGCCTGAAATTACGGCACATTAATTCATTGCATTTTTAAAAAGGCAAACGCAAGCAAACATTTGAAAACCGCATGCATAAAAATGCACGTGTTTTCAATGTGTTTGAAATTGCAGCAGAAATGCTACAAAAACGCCTAAGGCCGGCGGCACACGTGACGTTTTGAACCCGTTTTTGGGACGTTTTTAACAGTCTGTTAAAAAAACCATGTGTTATAAAACGCATGCATTTTTGACCAGTTTTAATTAAGATAATTGCTAAAACCTGTCAAAAACAGATGCGTTTTTTAACGGACTGCTTTAAAACATCACAAAAAAGGGTTTCAAAACGCCACGTGTGCCGCCGGCCTTACACATGTGCTTCAAAACGCATTGCACCAGCTGAAGAGAGATTTGCCTAATTAAACCGCTGTTAACACTTGCGTTTAGAAAACGCAAATGTGAACGCATGCCATAACCTCACAACAACAAACGCATGTGTTACCATCACTGTAACGTTTGGGTTTTGTAAAGTTGTTCAATTATGCAAATCACTCTTCAGCTGGTGTAATGCGTTTTTAAACGCATGCGTTAGACGCAATGTGTGACCACACCCTGAAGTGTTGGTAATTTCCTCCTACTGTGTCCAGTTACTCTCTGGTTACTATTTATTATTAGGCTCCTTGGGAAAGTTCTATGTCTGTTTCTGGAGCTCCATTGCCAATTCATTGTTTTGGCCCTTTAATAAATGTTCGTTTGCTCTAATTTCTGTGTGAGTCCCATTTAACATCTCAAAATGCATAAAAATTCCCAGGGTCAGGAAGTAAATCCTTACGGCAACTTGAAGGGAACCTACCACCACGATTCTATCTATAAAGGTAAATCTGGTGGTAGGTGGATGAATGGGACACGAGGATAGCTCTTTTTTGGGCTAATCCTTACATCCTGGCTATCTTTTAGTAAACGTTAATAAGTGAGTATGTAAATTTTTTTGAGCGGCTACTGGGGCGTGAAGTAGCCGGACATGGTAGGCGGAAAAAAGAGTCTACTGGGGTGTGGAGTAGCCGCGACGTGTAGCCTCATGTCCGGCTACTCCACGCCCCAGTAGCCGCTCAAAAAAATTTACATACTCACTTATTAACGTTTACTAAAAGATAGCCAGGATGTAAGGATTAGCCCAAAAAAGAGCTATCCTCGTGTCCCATTCATCCACCTACCACCCGATCTACCTTTATAGGTAGAATCGTGGTGGTAGGTTCCCTCCCAATTAAGCCCCATGTAGGTGTGTGGAGACTTAGGGTGATGCCACACATGGCGTTTTGAACCCGTTTTTGGTCCGTTCTTAAGCAGTCTATCCAAAAACGCATCCTTTTTTGACCACTTTTTTAACGCATGCATTTTTTAAGGGACTGCTTAAAAACTGACCAAAAAAGGGTTCAAAACGCCATGGGGCAGATTTACTTACCAGGCCCATTCGAGATCCAGCGGCGCGTTCTCTGAACAGGATTCTGGTCCGGACGGGATTTATGAAGGTAGTTCCTCCGCCGTCCACCAGGTGGCGCTGCTGCGCTGAAATGCATCTGATCGCGCCGGAATACACCGAGCCGGACCAGGTGAAGGTAAGCGCTTCCCAAGCGACACATTTTCGGTTATTAAATGCAGCAGTTTTTCCGAATACGTCGGGTTTTCGTTCAGCCACGCCCCCCGATTTCCGCCGCGTGCATGCCAGCGCCGATGCGCCACAATCCGATCGCGTGCGCCAAAATCCCGGGGCAATTCAGGTACAAATCGGAAATATTCGGGTAACACGTCGGGAAAACGCAAATCGGGCCCTTAGTAAATGACCCCCCATGTGTGGCATCACCCTTATAGACATGGATGCTCCACTAGGGGATATGCAAATAAGGCTTCTTGTAGGTCATGCTTGATGGAGGCGGAAGAGGCGGGAATAGTCCTGTGAGAACTTTTAGCAGTAAAAAGTCCCAAAAAATCTCAATCTCTTTTTTTACGCCAAAGAAGCTCAGGAAACCCAATGATAAGTCCCCCCTACCCTATGTCTCTATCTCCTCTATGATTACAATGCATCTTTCTCTTCTATGGTCACATTTAGAGATGAGCGAGCACTAAAATGCTCGGGTACTCGTTATTCGAGACAAACTTTTCCCGATGCTTGAGTGCTCGTTTCGAGTAACGAGCCCCATTGAAGTCAATGAAGTCAACTCGAGCATTTTTCAAGGGGACCAAGGCTCTGCACAGGGAAGCTTGGCCAAACACCTGGGAACCTCAGAAAAGGATGGAAACACCACGGAAATGGACAGGAAACAGCAGGGGCAGCATGCATGGATGCCTCTGAGGCTGCTTAATCGCACCATTATGCCAAAATTATGGGCAACAGCATGGCCATGACAGAGTGACAGAATGAAGCTAGATAGCATCTAAAACATCCAATAATTGACCCTGACACTATAGGGGACGGCATGCAGAGGCAGCGGCAGCAGCGGCACGCTAGAGAGTGGCATGGCGACATACCCTAAATGGACTCAGGCTTCAAACCAATGGGTGGCAGAGAGGAACCAAAGGAGGTGAGCAAGAAGCGCTCAAATAATATCGGTACATGATAAAAGTTTGCCAGTATATTTTGTGGATTACACAGCAGGGTGGCGACAAAGTTAACATGGAAGCCATGAAAACAACCCAAAATTCTGCCTGACACAGCTCGTTTGATAAGGGGACCATGTATGGAGGCAGTGAACTAGTAGTAGATTAAAGGTGCTGCAGTTAAAACTATGTTAGTTGTTTCTTGGCATGGAGCTGGCGCTCCGCTGCCAGGCGAGCTTTCGCCAATCCAAGCCCCTGTCTCTAGGCTACTCCCCAAACAGCACTTCTAAGAACCTTTTGTATAAGATCAAGTGTAGTAGCGTTCTTATAAGTTTAGGATATGGCGGGTGAGGGGAATGTAAACAGATGCGCAAGAAGCGCTGAAATAATATCCGTAAATGGTAAAAGTTTGCCAGTGTATTTTGTGGATAACACAGCAGGGTGGCGACAAAGTTAACAACTTTGATGTGGAATCCATGAAAACAACCCAAATTTCGGCCTGACAAACCTCGTTTGATAAAGGGACGATGTATGGAGGCAGCTATATGGACGACTTTTGGAGGTAGCAATGGAGACAACGTGTGGAGGCTGCTATGGAGACAATTCAATTTGGATAGTGCCTGTATGTGGCAGTCCAAAAAAATTTTCAAACCAGAGGAGCAGGTAGGTGGCCCTCCAGAAAAATGGAATAGATTGAGTGCCTGTATGTGGCAGTCCAAAAAAGTTTTTAAACCAGAGGAGCAGGTAGGTGGCCCTCCAGAAAAATGGAATAGATTGAGTGCCTGTATGTGACAGTCCAAAAAAGTTTTTAAACCAGAGGAGCAGGTAGGTGGCCCTCCAGAAAAATGGAATAGATTGAGTGCCTGTATGTGGCAGTCCAAAAAAGTTTTTAAACCAGAGGAGCAGGTAGGTGGCCCTCCAGAAAAATGGAATAGATTGAGTGCCTGTATGTGGCAGTCCAAAAAAGTTTTTAAACCAGAGGAGCAGGTAGGTGGCCCTCCAGAAAAATGGAATAGATTGAGTGCCTGTATGTGGCAGTCCAAAAAATTTTTCAAACCAGAGGAGCAGGTAGGTGGAGCTCCAGAAAAATTGAATAGATTGAGTGCCTGTATGTGGCACTCCCAAAAATTGTTTAAAACAGAGGACCGGGTCGGTGGCCCTCCAGAAAAATTAAATGCATAAAGTACTATAGGTAGAGCCAGTGGGCCCTGTCAAAAAATAGCCAGTTTCCTCTGCTTTACTGTACAAAGAGCAGGAGAAGGAGGAAAATGAGGAGGAGGAGTGGATAAATTATTCAGGTTGAGCTTCCTTCACCTGCTGGAGATTGGAAATTAGGAGAAATCCAGGCTTTATTCATCTTGATAAGCGTCAGCCTGTCAGCGCTGTCAGTCGACAGGCGTGTACGCTTATCGGTGATGATGCCACCAGCTGCACTGTAAACCCGCTCGGACAAGACGCTAGCGGCAGGGCAGGCAAGAACCTCCAAGGCGTACAGCGCCAGTTCGTGCCACATGTCCAGCTTTGAAACCCAGTAGTTGTAGGGAGCTGTGTGATCATTTAGGACGATGGTATGGTCAGCTACGTACTCCCTCACCATCTTTCTGTAAAGATCAGCCCTACTCTGCCGAGACTGGGGACAGGTGACAGTGTCTTGCTGGGGTGACATAAAGCTGGCAAAAGCCTTGTAAAGCGTACCCTTGCCAGTGCTGGACAAGCTGCCTGCTCGCCTACTCTCCCTCGCTACTTGTCCCGCAGAACTACGCACTCTGCCGCTAGCGCTGTCAGAAGGGAAATACTGTTTCAGCTTGTGCACCAGGGCCTGCTGGTATTCATGCATTCTCACACTCCTTTCCTCTCCAGGGATGAGAGTGGGAAGATTTTGCTTGTACCGTGGGTCCAGGAGAGTGAACACCCAGTAATCGGTGCTGGAATAAATTCTTTGAACGCGAGGGTCACGGGATAGGCAGCCTAGCATGAAATCTGCCATATGCGCCAGAGTACCAACACGTAAGAATTCGCTCCCCTCACTGGCCTGACTGTCCATTTCCTCCTCCTCCAACTCCTCCAATTCCTCTTCTTCTGCCCATACACGCTGAACAGTGAAGGACTCAACAATGGTCCCCTCTTGTGTCTCGCCAACATTCTCCTCCTCTTCCTCCTCATCCTCCTCCACCTCCACCTCCTCCGATATGCGCTGAGAAACAGACCTCAGGGTGCTTTGGCTATCAACAAGGGAATCTTCTTCCCCCGTCTCTTGTGAGGAGCGCAAAGCTTCCGACTTCATGCTGACCAGAGAGTTTTTCAACAGGCCAAGCAGCGGGATGGTGAGGCTGATGATGGCGGCATCGCCACTGACCATCTGTGTTGACTCCTCAAAGTTACTCAGCACCTGACAGATATCAGACATCCACGTCCACTCCTCATTGTAGACTTGAGGAAGCTGACTGACCTGACTACCAGTTCTGGTGGAAGTTGACATCTGGCAGTCTACAATCGCTCGGCGCTGCTGGTAAACTCTGGATAACATGGTCAGTGTTGAATTCCACCTCGTGGGCACGTCGCACAACAGTCGGTGAGCGGGCAGTTGGAGGCGGCGCTGCGCTGCCCTGAGAGTGGCAGCATCTGTGCTGGACTTCCTGAAATGCGCACAGATGCGGCGCACCTTCGTGAGCAAATCAGACAGATTGGGGTATGTCTTGAGGAAACGCTGAACTATCAGATTTAACACATGGGCCAGGCATGGCACATGTGTCAGTCTGCCGAGTTGCAGAGCCGCCACCAGGTTACGGCCGTTGTCACACACAACCATGCCTGGCTTCAGGTTCAGCGGTGCCAGCCACAGATCAGTCTGCGCCGTGATGCCCTGTAATAGTTCTTGGGCGGTGTGCCTTTTATCGCCTAGGCTCAGCAGTTTGAGCACCGCCTGCTGTCGCTTAGCGACGGCACTGCTGCTGTGCCTAGAGCTACCGACTGATGGCGCCATGCCCACGGATGGTCGTTCGGAGGAGGAGGTGGAGGAGGGGTGGGAGGAGGAGGAGGCATAGTAGGCCTCAAACACCTGGACCGAGGTAGGCCCCGCAATCCTCGGCGTCGGCAGTATATGACCAGCCGCAGGGTCACACTCGGTCCCAGCCTCCACCAAGTTAACCCAATGTGCCGTCAGAGATATATAGTGGCCCTGCCCGGCAGCACTCGTCCACGTGTCCGTGGTCAGGTGGACCTTGTCAGAAACGGCGTTGGTCAGGGCACGGATTATGTTGTCTGACACGTGCTGGTGCAGGGCTGGGACGGCACATCGGGAAAAGTAGTGGCGGCTGGGGACCGAATACCGAGGGGCGGCCGCCGCCATGAGGCTGCGAAAGGCCTCGGTCTCTACTAGCCTATAGGGCAGCATCTCCAGGCTTAGCAATCTGGAGATGTGCACATTAAGGGCTTGGGCGTGCGGGTGGGTTGCACTATATTTGCGTTTCCGCTCCAGCGTCTGGGGTATGGAGAGCTGAACGCTGGTGGATGCTGTGGAGGATCGTGGAGGCGACGATGGGGTTTTTGTGGCAGGGTCCTGGGCAGGGGGCTGACTATCAGCTGACACAGGGGAAGGAGCAGTGGTGTGCACGGCCGGAGGTGAACGCGCTTGTTGCCACTGAGTGGGGTGTTTAGCATTCATATGCCTGCGCATACTGGTGGTAGTTAAGCTATTAGTGGTGGAACCCCTGCTGATCCTGGTTTGGCAAATGTGGCACACCACAGTCCGTCGGTCATCCGGTGTTTCCTTAAAGAACCTCCAGACTTCTGAAAATCTAGCCCTCGCCGCAGGAGCCCTCGCCACGGGAGCTTCACTAGTTGACACATTTGGCGCTGATGCACCAGCTCTGGCCCTGCCTCTCCGTCTGGCCCCACCACTGCCTCTTCCAACCTGTTCTGGTCGAGGACTCTCCTCCGTCTCAGAAGCACTGTGTTCACCCGGCCTCTCAACCCAGCTTGGGTCTGTCACCTCATCATCCTCCGATCCCTCAGTCTGCTCCCCCCTCGGACTTCCTGCCCTGACAACAACTTCCCCACTGTCTGACAACCGTGTCTCCTCATCGTCGGACACCTCTTTACACACTTCTTCCAGTACGTCAACAAGGTCATCATCACCCACAGACTGCGACTGGTGGAAAACCTGGGCATCGGAAAATTGCTCATCAGCAACCGGACAAGTGGTTTGTGACTGTGGGAAGGGTCCAGAAAACAGTTCCTCAGAGTATGCCGGTTCAAATGGCAAATTTTGCTGGGAGGGGGCAGACTGGGGGGGAGGAGGCTGAGGTGCAGGAGCTGGAGGAGTGCCGATTTCGGTGACATGGGTGGACTGCGTGGAAGACTGACTGGTGGACAAATTGCTCGAAGCATTGTCGGCAATCCACGACATCACCTGTTCGCACTGTTCTGGCCTCAACAGTGCTCTACCACGAGTCCCAGTAACTTCAGACATGAACCTAGGGAGTGTAGCTCTGCGGCGTTCCCCTGCTCCCTCATAAGCAGGTGGTGTCTCACCCCGCCCAGGACCACGGCCTCTGACCCCTGCAGTAGTTGGACGCCCACGTCCCCGCCCTCGTCCTCTACCCCTAGCCCTTGGGTTAAACATTTTGAAAATGAGAGTTATAACTTGAATTTTTTTTTTTTACTTTTTTTTTTGTTTTTTGTTTTTTTTTTTGTGTTTTTTAATTTTTAAAACCAAACGATGCTATCCTATTGCTATGGCTATTTTCTAGCCAAGTATGAAAGCACACTGCTATGCCAGATGAGATGACCCTGAGTTATGAAAAAAATAAACGTAAAATAAAAAAGGAAATGGCAGACTGTGCCTAATTGAATGACAACCCCTAATAAATTTTCCCACTTCGGTCTTTGCGATGGATATGTGCGTCACTAAGCGCAAAACACAGTGGTCGCAAGTCTTACTACAAATTGCTCACAATTTACTAGTAGATGCACTGCAACAACTACAGCCACCAGCAGATCAACCAGAAATCAAATATATATAACGCTACTGTAGGCGTAAGTAAGACGTTTGGATTCTCCTATGGCTATTTTCTAGCCAAGTATTACAGCACACTACTATGCCAGATGAGATGACACTGAGTTATGAAAAAAATAAATGTAAAATAAAAAAGAAACTGGCAGACTGTGCCTAATTCTACTCAAACCCCTAATAAATTTTCCCACTTTGGTGTTTTAGGTGGATATGTGTGTCACTAAGAGCTAAACACAACGGTAGCAAGTCCCCCTGCTAATTCCTCACAATATGGTACTAGCTGCAAATAAAAAAAAAAAAATTATAACGTTATTGTAGCCCTAAGAAGGGCTGTTGGGTTCTTGTAGAATCACTCCTGCCTAACAGTAAGCTAATAGAACACCCTAACGCAGGGCAGCCATCAGGAAATTCGGGGCCCCATACAGCAAAAGTGTCTGGGCCCCAACACACCCCAAAACCGAACAAGCCTCCTGCCCCCCGCAGTGACCTTTCACAAACAGGGTTTGAGGCCTGTTGCTACGACAAGGCACACTCTTCTGGTAGATTGCCAATAGGAGTCATACTATTGAACGTAAGGTGCAATTTTTCACATTTTCATAAAAAAAGCTAAATCCTGCTATTGAGGGACCTGCTCAGGTTTCAAGTCACTTTGAGAGGCCTAAATAAAGTAAAACCCCATAAATTACTCCATTATAGAAACTACACCCCTCAACGTACGTAAAACAACTTTTATGAAGTTTGTTAACCCTTTAATTGGTTTACAGGGGTTAAAACAAAATCGGATGCAATTTCGAAATTACATTTTATTTGGCTAAATTAATGTGTTTTTCATAAAATGTACAAATTCTCAGTGGATAAAATTCCAAAACGCTCCTCAAAATTTGATCCCCCATCTCTCCCGCGTATAACAATACCCCATATGTGGTGGTAACCTGCTGTATGGGCACACGCCAGGGCATTGAGGGGGAGCTGCGCCATTCAGAGCAGATTATGCATTGTCACTTTTTATTGGCTATACAATCTTTATTTTTTGGGCAATTTGGACATATAAGGGCTTATTTTTTGCGACATGAGATGCACTTTACAAATACTTCATTTAAGTGGGTCTATAGCTTTTCGATGAGATTTTATTAACTCTTTAATGTATGGAGGAAAAGAAAATTGTCAATTTGGGGTTTCTTTTTTTTGTATATTTTGGGGGTCGTACACCATACACTAAAAATACTATAATATTTTCATTCTATAGATCACTACGATTACGGTGATACCTCATTTATATAGTTTTTCATTTATTTTTACAATTTTACTGGAGAAAAACTAATACAGAGGAAATCTTATTTGTTTCTGCATCGCCATCTTTTCGGGAACTTAACCTTAATATTTTTTGGTTGACAGAGCTAGTTTAGGGCTTATTTTTTATGTGTTGAGTTGTTCTTTCAATTGGTACCATTTTGGGGCACATAACTTTTTTTGATCACTTTTTAGAACATTTTTGTAAAGGGATTTTATGAAAATTTATATTTTTGGCGAGTTTTTCGGGTTTTGTTTTTACGGCGTTCACCGTACGGGTCCAATAATGGTTCTGACTTATTGTACAGATTGTTACGGACACGGTGATACCAAATATGTGGGGGGTTTTGGTGATTTTCAGGTATTTTTACTTTATTAGATGTGTATAGGGAATGTTTGTGTTTAGGGGACTTTAACTCTATTTAATTAATTATTTTTATTAAAAATTGTGTTTATTCAGTGTTTTTAACTTTTTTTTCTTTACTTTTACAGGTTAGCTTGAACAAGTGATCCACTGATCACTTGTTCAAGCTATTCTTCACCTAATACAGTGTAATACAGATGTATTACACTGTATTATGTGAAACACTGAGCATGCTGCGCATGCTCAGTGTGTCACAGCCGGGTCCTGCCAGGAGGCACGGACCCGGCACCCGGAAGAAGATCGCGCAGCCCCGGGCACCGGCAGTCCCGGGGCTGCGATCAGAGCAGCGGGACCCCCCCGGTAAGCGCCGCGGGGGGGTCCGAATCCTGTTAAATGCCCCTAGCACGCCGCGGTCAGCGCGACCGCGGCGTGTTAGGGGTTAACACCCGCGATCGGAGAAATCTCCGATCGCGGGTGTTAGAGGAGGGTGTCGGCTATAATATATAGCCGACACCCGCAGCTTCTGGCCCCGGCTCCATTCAGGAGCCGGGGCCAGAAGTTTGACGTAATATTACCCCACCGGCCGGGCCCCATAGGGCCCCTTAGAGTCCGGGCCCCATAGGGCAGTACCAGTTGTACTGCCCTATCGGCGGCCCTGCCCTAACGCTTTCCCTGAGCAGCAGCAGCTCTCTCCCTAGCGGCATCCAGACAGAGAATGATCCGAGCAGCGCGGGCAGCGGCTAGTCTATCCCAGGGTCACCTGATCTGGCCAGCCAACCACTGCTATCGACGTGTAAGGGTACCACGTCATGCTGGGTGGAGTGCAGAGTCTCTTGGCTTGTGATTGGCTCTGTTTCTGGCCGCCAAAAAGCAAAACGGCGGGAGCTGCCATTTTCTCGAGCGGGCGAAATACTCGTCCGAGCAACGAGCAGTTACGAGTACGCTAATGCTCGATCGAGCATCAAGCTCGGACGAGTATGTTCGCTCATCTCTAGTCACATTGTTTGTGTAACATATTGCTGCAGTGTAGAAGGATCTTATATATTTGGCCGCGTCCCACATTATTTGGCGCCATGATGCTACTTGTGATCTGGAAGTAACAATGTCTTCTTCTGTGTCTGCACACGGGATGCAGAGTTATGGACACAGTATAGAGACACGTTCGGTCTTCATTCCAATCCCTTATATTTACAGGATTCTCCCATTTTCCTCTTACACAGAGGAGCGGCACTGCCATCTAGAGGCCGTCTCCTGCCACTGCAGCCAAACACAAAATCTATAATCGAACCTCAGCAGCAATGGGCAATTCCTTTAAGGAGCTTTCACTTGACCTCTGACCCTCAGTCCTTCCCCCCTGAAGTCAGAAGCGGCACAGTCAAGCAGTGGCACCGCTCTCCTCGCCTGCGTATGGATTACAGATTGGCTTTCTGGTTGTGTGGGTGATCTCATCATGATGCAGGAGCCGATACGCCGGGATAAAGCAGAGAAACCCAACTGTGAGCAAAGACATGAAAGGAAAACAAAAAAGACACAGAAAAAAATCAAAATAAAGAAGCGCTAATTGAGTCTGCGGCAAATCTTCTCTCTAATGAAAGGACCTCCGACCCCGCGCCGCGCCGCACGGACTGATGAAGTCCAAACAGACAGCGATCAATATCACATGGAAGAACACGTTTTCTCGGGGTCATGTGCGCGCCGTGTAATTACAGCAGCCAGACATTGGCGCAGAACCGCAACCTACACACATCTACAGCCACATCTCCTCAGATCACAGGCAGCGGATCCATCAGAAGAAGTCTGTAGACCACATAGAGGGAACCTGTCAGCAGATGTGACCACACTGCACACATTGCTATGTATTGTCCCTGGAGAGATGTGTATTAAGTCCTTTCTATATGTTGTTAGTAGCAGCAGGACTGTGAAATATGGATTCATTCTACAGGATTGAAGTTCACCATGTGCTATTGCGGTGCGGCCTCACACTGTTGTACTCTGTGCTCTCTGCAGCCAGTTTTAGGTTTTGTCCCTGGAGAGATGTGTAATCAGACTTTCTGTATGTAATTAGTAGTAGCAGCAGGACCGTGAAATATGGATTTATATTCCAGAATTGTAGCTTTTCCATGTGCACTCGGGATATGTCCTCGCACTGCTGTGCTCTGTGCCTTCTGCAAGCAGTGTTAGGTTTTGTCCCTGGAGTGATGTGTAATCAGACTTTCTGTATGTTATTAGTAGCAGCAGGACTATGAAATATGGATTTATATTCCAGAATTGTAGCTTCTCTATGTGGACTGGGGTGTGTCCTCACACTGCTGTGCTCTGTGCGTTCTGCAGGCAGTGTTAATAAGCATTGTCCCTGGAGAGCTGTGTAATCAGACCTTTGTGAATTCTGTTAGTAGCAGCAGGATTGTGAACTATGGATTTATATTTCAAGATATTACTGAGGTTGTGTAGTGACACTGCTGTGCTTATAGCTCCCAGCAGGAAACTGTTCCACAGATATTCCCAGTGGTATTGCCCCTGTTACAATCCTGAATTATAAATCCCTGACTGAGCCGTGTGCTGTGAGATGGGACAAGCTGTGGCTAAGGGAGGGAGGCAGCATGGCTTGTTTATCATACACAGCTGTCTGCTTTTAGATAGGAGCGGGGCGGCTGAGCTGAAGGACTCGCTTGGGCTTGTAGTAGAAAGGGAGAGAGGTTGCTGACTGTCTGAGAGAGACGAGCAAGGAAAGTATAAAATGTATAGTCATAGCGAACCTCCCAACAGGGACCCAGTGTGACAGTCCCAGATTTCGTGCTCTTCCCCAATATTGAGTACAGTTATCATAATCTTGCAGAGTTTTCTGCACATCCCACCTGTGCATCAGAACAAGGGAGAGGAGAGAGAGCTGCTGCGGTGGAGCAGAGAGGCAAGGATCTGTTTGTTAGGAAAGGAGGAGGTGAGGGTCCTAATATAAGGGGGAAGGATGAACACAATATGAGGGGGCCACAATGTATCACTTCATCAATTCCTACACCTGCCTAGCAGTTTTGCACAGCGCTGTCACTACTATACTGCATGATACTGTATATGACGTTATGATCAGTAGAATTCCTTACAGTCGGCAGTTTTCAGGGTCTTCAGTTCCGTTACATTAGATGAGGGGTCATTTTCCAGGGCATGAAGGGGCAAGAGGGACATGGGGAGCGCTGATCTCCATCTGCCTCGCTGCAGCTCTATGTGTGACCGCTGGGTTATTGCAGCATTAGATGTGACCTGTGCATTCTGCACCTCTCGCTGAAGCTTTCAGCTCACAGATTATTCTGGTAGAAGTAGCCAATCACGCTGAGCGCGCCGGAGCCCGCGGCTATTACCGTAATCTGGTGTCACGCTGCACGCGGCAGATGCTTCATTGTTAAGTGGGATTTTAATGTAGCAAAAGCCCAACAGGAGGAGATGATAGAAAATATGGCAGATGATAAAGCAAAGCAGGGAGCGGGGGAGGGGCTGCCCGGAACACCGCACCGGAGGAGTCCTGGAATCTGACGGAATTTCATTGTTTTATGTTATTTCATAAATGCCCCCCCATAGAACGGACCAAACCCATGTATGTCACACAGAACAACCGGACCGGATCCCAGGCAAGCACAGGGCCTGGAGGGGTGAGCGCTTTTCTTCATGTGTCTGATGGATATTCAGATAGTGCTGCCTCCAGGTCTCTTCATGCATATCATTGATTATATATATATATATATACACTCACCGGCCACTTTATTAGGTACACCATGCTAGTAACGGGTTGGACCCCCTTTTGCCTTCAGAACTGCCTCAATTCTTCGTGGCATAGATACAACAAGGTGCTGGAAGCTCCTCAGAGATTTTGGTCCATATTGACATGATGGCATCACACAGTTGCCGCAGATTTGTCGGCTGCACATCCATGATGCGAATCTCCCGTTCCACCACATCCCAAAGATGCTCTATTGGATTGAGATCTGGTGACTGTGGAGGCCATTTGAGTACAGTGACCTCATTGTCATGTTCACGAAACCAGTCTGAGATTATTCCAGCTTTATGACATGGCGCATTATCCTGCTGAAAGTAGCCATCAGATGTTACAGGGTACATTGTGCTCATAAAGGGATGGACATGGTCAGCAACAATACTCAGGTAGGCTGTGGCGTTGTACCAAGGGGCCCAAAGAGTGCCAAGAAAATATTCCCCACACCATGACACCACCACCACCAGCCTGAACCGTTGATACAAGGCAGGATGGATCCATGCTTTCATGTTGTTGACGCCAAATTCTGACCCTACCATCCGAATGTCGCAGCAGAAATCGAGACTCATCAGACCAGGCAACGTTTTTCCAATCTTCTACTGTCCAATTTCGATGAGCTTGTGCAAATTGTAGCCTCAGTTTCCTGTTCTTAGCTGAAAGGAGTGGCACCCGGTGTGGTCTTCTGCTGCTGTAGCCCATCTGCCTCAAAGTTCGACGTACTGTGCATTCAGAGATGCTCTTCTGCCTACCTTGGTTGTAACGGGTGGCGATTTGAGTCACTGTTGCCTTTCTATCAGCTCGAACCAGTCTGCCCATTCTCCTCTGACCTCTGGCATCAACAAGGCATTTCCGCCCACAGAACTGCTGCTCACTGGATGTTTTTTCTTTTTCGGACCATTCTCTGTAAACCCTAGAGATGGTTGTGCGTGAAAATCCCAGTAGATCAGCAGTTTCTGAAATACTCAGACCAGCCCTTCTGGCACCAACAACCATGCCACGTTCAAAGGCCACAAATTACCTTTCTTCCCCATACTGATGCTCGGTTTGAACTGCAGGAGATTGTCTTGACCATGTCTACATGCCTAAATGCACTGAGTTGCCGCCATGTGATTGGCTGATTAGAAATTAAGTGTTAACGAGCAGTTGGACAGGTGTACCTAATAAAGTGGCCGGTGAGTGTATATGTGTATATATATATATATATATATATATATATATATATATATACACACAGATAGTGTGCTGCCTCCATGTCTCTTGATATGTATGATGTATATTCAGAATTCAGATAGTGCTTCCTCCAGGTCTCTTCCTGTGAATAATGTACATACAGATAGTGCTGCCTCGAGGTCTCTTCCTGTGAATGATGTAGATACAGATAGTGCTGCTTCCATGTTTTTTTCCAGTGAATGGGGCTGAATTCCTGCATGTGAGACATAGAACACCTCTAGGGCTCACCCGGAACGGATCCTGAGCAAGCACAGGGCCAGGAGGAGACGGAAGGGGGAGAGCTCTTCACTACTTGTCTATGTGTATATATAGATACTGCTGCTTCCTGGTCTCTTCCTGTGTATGATGTGTATACAGATAGTGCTGCCTCTAGGTCTCTCCCTGACATTGATGTATATACAGATAGTGCTGCCTCCAGGTCTCTCCCTGACATTGATGTATATACAGATAGTGCTGCCTCCAGGTCTCCTCCTGTGAAATATGTGTTTATATACCGGATTCAAAGATTTAAAGAGGTTAAAGGGGTTCTCAGGAGGTGGAAAAACATGGCTGCAGTCTTCCAAAAACAGCACCACACCTGACCATTGTTACTGCCAGTACTGCAGCTCAACTGTATAGAAATGAATGGAGCTTAGTTGCAATACCACACACTACCCATGGTCAGGTGAGGCGCTGTTTTTGGAAGACTGCAGCCATGTTTTTCCACCTCCAGAGAACCCCTTTAATCACAGCTGCTGGGTCTTATCAGATCCAGTACAGCTCTGAGCAGCTTTGCCAATCACATTTGGTTGTTTCCCCCTGTAACTGGGGCTCTTATAGAAGCCCCAATTACAGGGGAAAACATGAAAAAAAAAAATGTAAAATAAAAAAAAAAAAAAACTGTGAGAATGTCCCCCAGAAGTGTTTTGTGACCTCATGAGGGGCATATACAATAAAAACACACACGAAAAATATTAATAAATAATAAATATATTTTCCAATATAAAAATCCCTCTCTGAGCTCTTCTCTGCTCTCTCCGTGGCCCCTCCCCCCCCCCCCCCTGCATTCAAGGACGAAGCTCGCACGGATACACACTGACTTCTTGCTGGCAAACAACATATCACAGGGAGAGAGGAGAGCTACAAGCTACAGGTAGATAGGTTCTTTATCCGGGGAGGAGGAGGGAGGCACAGCAGATCTGATAGTGTGATAGAGCAGAGATGTAGCAGGGCTGACTGTGTCATTGTGTGTAATATGCATCTCATGGATCTCATTATCTCTGATCTGTCTCATCTCTCTCTTTCTATGTTTCAGATACTAGTGAATGTTCAGAAGGTAAATGAAAGTGTATATAAACCTGGACCCTGATAATCTAAGAACATTGCCAGCACACAGCATCTCATAGCACAGAGGAATCATGAAGAGTCTTATCGGAGAGTCCCCACTCACACTCTGAAATCTTACACTGACCATCGCTGAGTGATAGGAGCTAAAACAGCCATACCACTGAGTAACATTGTACAGTAAAGGGTTAAAATAATCTTTATTGTGTGACCATCACTAGGGGATTGAAATTTGAGATTTTCTTTTTGTGGTCAAACCCCTTTAAAGGACATCTTGCACCAGGATGAAGGATTGTACGCCCAGCACACTGACAAACTGGAGCAAACCCCCAGGATCCATTCCTTTTTAAGTTTCCTACGGCCTTGTTTTTAAGAAAAAAAAGGCTTTAATTATGCAAATGAGCTCCTACAAAGCCTGGAGCCCCTCAGGCTTAATTTATAAAAGCCTTTTTTTGTAAGCATACTAAGCTCAAAGAAGAGCAGATACTGTCAGAGAGGGCACGCACCAGTATGTCAGTGTGCTGGGTGTAGAATCCTTCATCCTGGTGGTAGATGACCTTTAAAGTCTTTTCAGGCCGTGTCACGAAGGGATTAGTAATTGTGGACCTGAGAGTGAATTTATGTATAAGCAGAAAATGGCCAATGGTAGGGGCGTGACCAGGGGCGTGGCTTAGGGATCCGATTTTGTTGGGAGGTTTGGAACTATGCAGCGCTTGGAGAATCTGTGGGATCCCAGTGATCGTCTGATTTTTAAAGTACATCAGGAGTGAAGAATTATCTTATGTTAGTCTCATTGTTATCATGAATTCCCCTTGTATGAAGATCATTTCCTGCCGTGAATGTTTATAATCTGGTATTTTGATGTATGATAAGAACATTGAGTCTTGAATTGGATTTTTATATTAACACATATAGGAGGGTCTCTTTTGTACACATTGTCAGTATTGTCACTTTGTAATGACTGTTTGTATAGTTTTGTTTTTTATGTAAATTTGAGCACATTTTTAATCTGTAATTTTTTTGTAGTAAGGTATTGGTTTCTTTTTATCATTTAGCAATTTATATAGGGTACCGTTACTACTATATTCAGTACACTTTAGTATTCCATTCACAGGTATGTGCTCATATATTCATTATTGTCACAGGGGCCCCACAGTAGCCAATAGTCCCAGGGTCTACAGTAGCCAATATAGTGACGGTGGTACACTGTAGCCATTGTAGTCACAGGTGCCCCACAGTATGCAATATGGTAACATTGCCCCAACAGTAGCCCATATATTCACAGTGTCCACACAGTAGTCCAACAGTCACAGTGTCTTCGATGTAGCCAATATAGTAACATAACCCATGGTAGCCCATAGTTACAGTGTCCCCTGGTGGAGAAATAGAAAAAGGATGAATACTCACCTCTGCTGCTGCTAACGTCTTGTGTACAGGCAGGAGACAGTGGATGCAGCTCACAGGCTGAAGGAATACTTGGGCCTTGAGATGTTGCTGGAGGAGCAGTGAGCCGCTGCTCCCGTGGCTTGTCTTGCACTACAGGGGAGGATCTGAACCATGGATTAGGACCCTCTCCCCGATGCACGTGTATGTCATTGCATGCAACAATGAATAGCAGCGCATACAGAGGAAATACCTGTACACATAGTGATCACTTGTACCAATGCCTTAAAGAGAGACCAGTACGATTGATCGGAGAGGAGATACGGGGATTCCAGGGCCAGGGTCCCCATTCTGACCAGGCCTGTGCCTGGAATCCCACTATCCCTCTAATGGAAGCCTGGGTTCAAATCGTTCTGTCACCGTGTTTCTTTTAAATGTTTAATTTTAAATGATGCAGATAGTACTGCCTCCCAGTCTTTGTACAACTCATGTAGATAGATAGTACTGCCTCCCCTTCCTCCTAGAGCTCATGTAGATACAGATGGTACTGCCTCCCCGTCTTTGTAGAACTCATGTAGATACAGATAGTACTGCCTGCCCTTCCTCCTAGAGCTCATGTAGATACAGATAGTACTACCTCCCCATCTTACTAGAGCTCATGTAGATACAGATAGTACTGCCTCCCAGTCTTCCTAGAGCTCATATAGATACAGATAGTACTGCCTCCCCGTCTTTGTAGAACTCATGTAGATACAGATAGTACTGCCTGCCCTTCCTCCTAGAGCTCATATAGATACAGATAGTACTGCCTCCCAGTCTTCCTAGAGCTCATATAGACACAGATATTACTGCCTCACAGTCTTCCTAGAGCTCATGTAGATAGATATCACTGCCTCACAGTCTTCCTACAGCTCATGTAGATACAGATAGTACTATGTGGATTTTTGTATTGGAAAAAATAAGACCCATTTTTAGAGCGAAAAATTATATAGTACTATCTTCCCCGGAACTATGTAGATACAAATAATACCTTTTCCTACCTATAAATGGTGGTACAGATAGTGCTGCCTCCCTGTCTTGCTCTATAAATGAGGTTGGTACAAACAGTAATGGCACCAGGTCTCTACTTGTTCCTCCCTAGAATAAATAAATTATATATACACATCCCTTTAAGTCATATAAATACAGACAATACTGCCTCACTGTCTCTTGCTGCAAATCCTGTAGGTACAGATAGTTCTGGTTCCTTGTCTCTTCCTGTAAGTAATTTAAGTACAGATAGTGCTGCCTCCAAATACTAATTCCATGTCTCTCCTATAGACAATGGAGGCACAGATAGTGCTACAGTCACAATTCCCTTTAAGGTATTTATTTCTATTCTTTCCAGTTTATTTTCAGAACAACTTTACACGTAGCAATTTTAGAAAAAAAAGTGATGTAGAGTTTATAAACCATCCAGTGACTGACACTGTTCTGCAGAATCTTCCATAAGATCACATCCTATTATACAATACTGCAGCCAGAGCTTAGATATGAAATGGCTGATAACAGAGAGCAATAGAGTGCATCCGGATAGTGACAAAGTTACTTGTGTAATGTCCTTGTGTGTGTAATTCTGGCAGATACAGGGTTACTATTCCATTGGATCCACAATGTGCGGAACACGACGCTCCGGAAAATCTGATCTATAACGTGTATTCATCACCCGGCGGAGACTACAGCCCCCATCAATCACATTCACCGGCAGCTCTGATCCATATTAATAACTGGTGGTAGAATTGTGGGGGATGGGACCTGGGGCGGCCATGACATCCGCCTCGCCGTGATCCGGGTTCTGCACAGAATATAAATGTCAGCAATAAACAATCGTCCCCTGTAACGTCTTGTTATTACATCTACATAACGAGCGACGGCTCCACAGATGACAAGGAGGCGGAGACAGATGGCGGCCACGTCCCAGATCCATATATCAGTGCACAATACATGGATGTGACACGTCAAGGACACAGGAACACATAATACCGCCACCTCGTCACGTGTTCTGGATATGGGTCTAATACCGCCACCATGAGCACAAGCTCAACACATGATACCAGCCACATATGGAGCAGAACCAGAGAACCTTTTACAACCCGTCTGCAACCGACATACAACACGGAGACCACAACTACAAGAGACGCTTTATTACAACCAGGAACAGAAACATTTACACTCTACATCCTCCCCGAATACAGAGAATCCAACCTCTGCCGCCACGTAACACACAATATATCACAATAAATTATTAAAGGAACCCGTCAGCAGGTCAGACCCCACAGACTGCTCCCAGTGATATGTACTGTCCCTGAAGAGATGTGTAATCACACATCTGTGTATGTTGTTAGTAGCAGCAGGACTGTGGAATCTGGATCATTACATTCCAAGATTGTAGCTTCTCCAAGCGCACCTGGGGATGTTCTCACACTGCTGTGCTCTGTGCTCTCTGCAGCCAGTGTCAGGTATAGTCTCTAGAGAGATTTGCAATCAAACCTTTGTTGTTAGTAACAGCAGGACTATGGAATATGGAATTATATTCCAGGATTGTAGCTTTTCCAAGTGCACTGGGGATGTTGTCACATTGCTGTGCTCTGTGCTCTCTGCAGCCATTATCAGGTATTGTCCCTAGAGAGATCTGTAATCAAACCTTTGTTGTTAGCAGCAGCAGGACTATGGAATATGGAAGTATATTCCAGGATTGTAGCGTTTCCAAGTGCACTGGGGATGTTTTCTCACACTGCTGTGCAGACTGTGTTAGCTCATGTCCAACTCACAGTAGAGAGGGGTATGCTGAACAGTTAAACAGCCTAAAAAGTTAAAGAGCACAGCAGTGTGAGGACACACCCCCAGTGCACTTAGAGAAGCTACAATCCAGGAATATGAATCCATATTTTACAGTGCTCCTGCATACACAGAGCGATGATAACACATCTCTCCAGGGACATTACCTAACACTGGTTGCAGAGAGCACAGAGCACAGCAGTGTGAGGGATGATTACACATCTCTCCAGGGACAATACCTAACACTGGTTGCAGAGAGCACAGAGCACAGCAGTGTGAGGAAATGCCCCCAGTGCACCTGGAGAAGCCACAACCCTGCAATATAATTATGCATATTTTGAACAGTAGGTTCATTAGCATCTTCAAATCCCCGCAGTTTTCCTGCATCAGCAGGCTCAGGCCGTTTCTCCTTGGTGGTCCATAGGATACTTGGGGGCAATTGCTTGGTATCACAACTTCCAATGTAATAAAGTAAGAGATAATCAGGGAATTGTTACTCAAGCAATTTCTCACATATGAAGCGGGAACCAGCACCAAAGGTGACAAACCAGTGGGGAAGAGGTCATCTTCCTATGACCTTTCCAGCTGCAGACCAGTCCATACAGGGTGAAGATTACAAGGTCACGACCCCTCTACTTTTTTTTGTTATTGTGTTTACTTTTTGTGCCTTTCTTGTGGCCCTTGTTCTTCTCCTGGGGTTGCGGGTCCTTGGTTTGGGTCTCTCTTTTGATCTTCTCCTCCAGCTGTTGCAGCTCCTTCTCCAGCGCCTTGGTCGGGTCAGCACCTTGGACTTCGGACTTCTGGAGGAAGTCGTCGGTGATGGGTTCAATGATGTGTCCCGTCTTGGTGACCACCTTGGGAGCAGTCAGCTGCTGGACGGCCCGCTCCGGGTTCCAGGTGCTGCCGATGGGGGTCCGCAAGAAATTCTCACACCGCTTCTGGAATTTTACTGGCACGTATGGCTGCAGAGAGGGAGGAATCACAAACACTTCATGAGGATCGTGTCTCCTACATTCACACCCAGAGCTGCAGCAAGACGTCTAAAGCTTTGCTGCACACACTACAATGTATCATCTGCAGGAGGTGATGGTGTATGGGCGACTACGACTACAAGTCTTCCCAGGAGAGGGGGCGGGCACCACGATCCCTTTATTATCATAGCTTTCTTGTGTCAATATGACGACTGTGTGAATAGAGCCCAAGTATTGGATTTGGAGGTGACCGTAGTAAAACTTTCCTCAAGCTTTACAAAAGTTATACTGAATGATCCAGTGTTACAATGTGGGGGGGTCACTCTACTCTATACAAACCCCGATGTCTGCCCCATCATCACCCCTCACTCACCTGATGGGCAGCAAACGCTTTATTCCTGTTCTCGCTGATGATGACGTTCGGCAGCTTGTCGTCTTTCCGTGGAGGCGGCGGCGGCGCTTTCAACGTGAACCTAAGAAAACACAAATACAGGTTAAAACTGGGGTAAAAAGTTCTTCAACCTTCAGACAACGGTCGCACCCTCCTGCAATGTTAATACAGGAATGGAACAGTTAATGCAAGGGGAGGTTTTTATAGCTGGTTTTCAACCTTCACTCAACTTTTACTAAAAAAAACAGGATCACATGCTCCAGCAAATTTATTAAACATGTAGCTGATACTGTTATACAACAGGTGGGAACCCTCTGACAACTTTAGTGCTGTGTAGAATCCACCATCCTGCAACTTTAGCACATATGAATAAAGGCGACTTCAACGTTTGGTGGATTCACACACTTCGGAGATTTTTCTACATTGATGGAACAGATTTAAAACTGGTGGAAAAATTCTGCACCCTTCAGGCAACTTGTGCTGCTCACACCGTTATGCAACTTCAGCAAAATCTGGTGAAGCTTAAAGGAAATCTACCAAAAATCTATCATTATAAACTATAAATCCAGGTATCGTGACTGTGGTATCTTATTATATTTGCTATCCATAACCTCCTTCCTTCTAACATTAACTTTTACAATTGTGCTAGAAGGGCTGTGGGGGTGTTACCAGAGACCCTCTGTGCGGTAGCATGTCCCACTGTGTGAGATCACATCAGGAAAGCGGAGGGAGGGGAGGAGTGCTGAGGGAGTAGAGGGTGAGGTGAAACACTGTAACATCCGGTGAAGCTGGAGCAAGGAGGGGCTTTGGAAATGCCCAACAAAGTGCATCAAGCTCATTAGTCACATTACTCCAGTCCCCGATGTGTGAGAGGCAGGGACACACATTACACCCGCCTCACAAAACAGAAAATTTCTATGTCCACATTGTTTTTTGTGGGTTATGCTGAATGCAGACTCCCCCTACTCACCCCCTGGGGGGTAAAAATACTGGGTCAACTTTAGTATCACTGGATAGATTTTTAAGAAATATTTTTGATCCGATATATTTCTCGAGATTTCCCCATTTTTCCAACACTTGATTTTTCGGCGATTACAGATTATGAAATGAAAATTACTTCCATCTAAATCTGCTATATAAGAAGCTGCCCCCAGGGTGTGGGGGTAGGAGGCGGAGTTTGGCATCATTGGATAGATTTGAGAAAAATATTTGACACATACAATTTTAGTTTTTGATATTCAGCCACCCGGTCCTTATTGTTACCCCCCTGTAAACACATCCCCATTTCTTTCTAGATTTGCGCAGTTTAGGGGAAGATGTGCAAAGCAGTGACGCAAGATTAACCCTTTGGCCGCACTCACCTGCGCTTCTTCTTTGCGCTGATCGGGAGGTTGGTGCCTCCCCATGACCCCCACCCCGGCAGCGCCAGGCAGATGTCTTTGGGCTTCGCGTCTTCGATGGCTTTACGCTTCTCCTTTAAGAAATCCCCAATGACGTCATCACCGGCAAACGCCTCCTTGATGATCATCTTCTGCTTTTTCTCGTCGGCCTAAATGAGAGCGAGGGGAAAAAAACCAGCAGAAGTTAGGACCATAGCAGGAGCGCTTGATTAGGGTTTGCACCTGCTGCATTGCATTTTGGGGAGTAGTGTGAATAAGTGATGGGACCATTACAGAGACCTCAGCCCAAAACTTCAGCTCTGGACAGGCAGGGGGCAGCAGCGAGACGTAGGGTCCAGCAAAATAAAAGGAATCTAGGAAACCTCTAGACGCAGCTCTGGATGTGAATGGAGACCTTAGTATAGGGGATAAGATGCACATGGTCCAATTCCTGACCTGATGCCTAATTTATTTGGGGAACTCGGACCCTGTCATGTGATCAGAAGTAGTCACCGCTCTGTGGATACAGGATGACATTAAATCTTGGAAGAACCCCTTTAACTCACCCTGTGGAGCACAGGACGAGCCAACAAAGCAGACACCCAGATTTAACCCTTCAGATGTCAGTAGTGACCGCAGCATCTAGGGGGTTGTTTAATACTACACCCAATATATTATATCAGTGGATTACAAGGCAGTAAAAGTGCGACTCTCCCTCCCTTATATAGTAGATAAAACTTAAAGGCTACAAAATCGAGAATGTCCAAAAATAGAACTGGTTCAGGAAAAAAAAACAAGTCCCCAAACAGATGACTCCACCTTAAAAAAAAAAAAAAGTTACAAAAAGTAATACAGATGAGTCATGGATCCATCCTCACCTCCTCTTCTTCCGTGTCCATCATGGTGGGCAGCAGCGGCGCATGGACCCGGGGGGCCTTGGCGGCCAGGACGTCTTTGGCGCTGATAATCTGTGCTTTCTTTTTCTTCTGCTGCGGGGTCTTGTCTGGTAGATTCTGCTGCGGGGTCTTGTCTGGCGGCTTTTGCTGCGGGGTCTTGTCTGGCGGCTTCTGCGGTGTCATCAGCTCCTCCAGGGTCTCCCTCGTCCCGAGGGTCTCCAGATCTTCCATAGTCCGTGTTCTATCCATCCCCTCTATGATGAGTGGATCTCCCTCCTCGTCTTCCTCCTCCTCCTGGGATCTCTTCTGCTCCTCCACCTCCGCCTTTTTCTTCTCTTTCTCCTCCACTGCTGCTGTGGCGTTCAGTTTCTTCTGCAGCTTCTGTTCTTTCTTGTTCTCCTCCAGCATCTTTTGGAACATCCTGTTGAACTGTGACACTTCCCTGGCGTGATCCTGCGCTGCGGCACCCGCTGCCGATCCTGCAGAAGGTCAAAGCAAAATGTGAACATCTGCAGTGAGACGCAATCACATGAAAATATCACAGAATCTGCTCCTTAAAGGGTTTGTCCACTTTCAGCAAATAACTTAGATCTAAAATACCATGAGGAATTGATACAGAAAGTGTATTGGAACATTTTACAAGTTTTCCTTATACAAACAATATCAATTATTTGCAGAAAGCGGACAACCCCTTAAACTCTCAGGGGACCACACTGCAGCTTGTAGGAACTTACCCTCAAGCTGGCGTTAGACACATTGTCCGGAGGAATAACTAAGGAATGTATAAAGTATCTGAGAAAATTGCTAAAGAATTGTAATTATTTAGGAGAGGGAGCAGCTCCTCTATAGTCGTCATCACAGCTCCAATGGGCTGCAGCATTTTGCTTTCCCACTGCTATTCCTCCTGTAAATGGATATATTGACAACTGGGTGGTACCAATGTCCTTGTAATGGGGGGGGGGGCCCTTTGGTCATCACTGATTGGACAATGTCAGTCTGCAGGGGACATACACAGCTGTTGCTCTACGGACACATTTCCAGTAGGAATAACTGAGGAATGTATAAGAATTCTAATTAAAAAAGCAGAGGGACCTGCGCTCACCTGAATCTGGAGTAAGAGACTCCTCCACGCCAAGTTGTTTGCGCAGACGTCTTCGATCTTGGAATTCTCGGAGCGCGGTCTCTTCCTCAGACTCCGCCTCCTCCTCAGACTCCTCCTTCTCTGGCTCGTTGCTCTTAGCAGCCGCCTCCACTTCCCCCTGCACCTCCTCCGCAGTCCCAGCATCCTTAGCATCGCTCCTCAGCTTCCCCGTCATCCAGGGGTTGGCACCTTCCAGACTCATCTGGGCATCATTGACGAAATCCGGGATAATCTCCTGCTCCTCCTCCTCCTCTCGTTCTTCCTCCTCCTTTTCCTCGGTCACGACTGCAATTTTTGTGGTTAACTCTTTGTGTTTCTGCAGCTGTTCTTGCATCGCTTTGCGAGCCTACAGGATAGAGAAAGACAAGGGAGGCATCACTGAGACTGAAATACTCTGTGCTGCTGAAATACTCTGTGCTGCTGAAATACTCTGTGCTGCTGAAATACTCTGTGCTGCTGAAATACTCTGTGCTGCTGAAATACTCTGTGCTGCTGAAATACTCTGTGCTGCTGAAATACTCTGTGCTGCTGAAATACTCTGTGCTGCTGAAATACTCTGTGCTGCTGAAATACTCTGTGCTGCTGAAATACTCTGTGCTGCTGAAATACTCTGTGCTGCTGAAATACTCTGTGCTGCTGAAATACTCTGTGCTGCTGAAATACTCTGTGCTGCTGAAATACTCTGTGCTGCTGAAATACTCTGTGCTGCTGAAATACTCTGTGCTGCTGAAATACTCTGTGCTGCTGAAATACTCTGTGCTGCTGAAATACTCTGTGCTGCAAATAGAGACACTCACCTCATCGTCATACTTGGCCATGATGGCCCTGGATTTTGCCCACTTCCCGGTCTTCTGGTGTTTGAGTGACATCCTCTCCTGGGAACAGAAAGAGAGAACAGGACAATGAGAACAGGACCCTACACATAAAAAAAAAACAACAACCAGCCCAAAACCTAACCCCAAATCATACAACCCACCCAGCAACACTCACCTGTATCCGGTCTTTCTCCAGCTTCTCCAATTCTTCAAGAGCCGCCTCCGGATTAGTCTTCCGCAGCTCCTCAAAAACTTTTAGGGATTGTTTCATTCTCCCTTTCTTCTTTACTTTGCGATAGCTAAAATATCACATCGGAGGTTAGAGCAGCAGAATAGTGAGTGCAGCTCTGGGGTATATTACAGGATGTAACTCAGGATCAGTACAAGATAAGCAATGTCATGTATGTACACAGTGACTGCACCAGCAGCAGAATAGTGAGTGCAGCTCTGGAGTATAATACAGGATGTAACTCAGGATCAGTACAGGATAAGTAATGTCATGTATGTACACAGTGACTGCACCAGCAGCAGAATAGTGAGTGCAGCTCTGGGGTATAATACAGGATGTAACTCAGGATCAGTACAGGATAAGTAATGTCATGTATGTACACAGTGACTGCACCAGCAGCAGAATAGTGAGTGCAGCTCTGGAGTATAATACAGGATGTAACTCAGGATCAGTACAGGATAAGTAATGTCATATATGTACACAGTGACTGCACCAGCAGCAGAATAGTGAGTGCAGCTCTGGAGTATAATACAGGATGTAACTCAGGATCAGTACAGGATAAGTAATGTCATGTATGTACACAGTGACTGCACCAGCAGCAGAATAGTGAGTGCAGCTCTGGGATATAATACAGGATGTAACTCAGGATCAGTGCAGGATAAGTAATGTCAGGTATGTACACAGTGACTGCACCAGCAGCAGAATAGTGAGTGCAGCTCTGGGATATAATACAGGATGTAGCTCAGGATCAGTACAGGATAAGTAATGTCATGTATGTACACAGTGACCGCATTAGCAGAATAGTGAGTGCAGCTTTGGAGTAGAATACAGGATGTAACTCAGGATCAGTACAGGATAAGTAATGTCATGTATGTACACAGTGACTGCACCAGCAGCAGAATAGTGAGTGCAGCTCTGGAGTATAATACAGGATGTAACTCAGGATCAGTACAGGATAAGTAATGTCATGTATGTACACAGTGACTGCACCAGCAGCAGAATAGTGAGTGCAGCTCTGGGATATAATACAGGATGTAACTCAGGATCAGTACAGGATAAGTAATGTCATGTATGTACACAGTGACTGCACCAGCAGCAGAATAGTGAGTGCAGCTCTGGGATATAATACAAGATGTAACACTTACGATTTGCTTTTGATCTTCCCTTCCCTCCGTGCCTTCACCTGGTAGTAGGACTGGAGGATTCTCGCTCGCTGAAGTTCTATCCGTCGCCGTTTGGCCTAAAACAGGACATAAATGGATGATTTTGGCTTCTTACCCTGCAGATCCCCCGCTCTCCTCCCTCATTACCTCCTCCAGGCTCATGGCTTTTATCGATGCCTTCTCCATGGGGGTGAGAACTGGAGCCACAATGGGCTGTTTATGCTTGTGTAGCATACTGAATATCTCCATCTCCAGCGGAGTTCTGGCCTGAGGGGGGACAAGGGGTTAATACAACTGCACAAAACTGTAACACGTACAACAAAGTATCAATGAAAACTTTCCACTAGACCTTTACATTATGAAATATGTGAACAGGTCTTCAAAGGAAATCTCCCATCAAAATCCAGTATAATAAACCAGGGAAACGTACTCATAGATCCAGGCATTTTCTTATATTTGTTACCCATGGCCGCCTCCTTTCTCAAATTAACTTCTAAAATTATGCTAATGAACAAGAAGGGCTCGGGAGGTGTAACTAAAGCCCCTCCGTGCTGCAGCTTCACAGGCTGTTCCACAGTCTCCCTCATCACTCACCCTCCCTCTGCCCGATGTAATCTCACAAAGTGGGGGAGAAGTGCTCCTGCACAGTGTAACAGCCTGTGAAGCTAAAGCATGGAAGGAGGCCATGGTTAACAAATATAAAAAGATTACCACAGCTACCGGGCCTGGATCGATGAGTAAGTGTCCCTGGTTTTTGATGATGGATTTTGATGGTATATTTCCTTTAAAGGGAACCTGAAGAATACCCAACACTATATACAGAGAGACCATTTGTCCCTTATGATATGCAAAACTCTGTAATTTGATGGCGCTACATAAAGATTATTATTATTGGCACAGAGCACAGCAGTGAGAGGACACATCCCCATTGCACAGCTACAATCCTGGAATATAAATCCATATATATCGCTGTCCTGCTGATTAAACCTGCTGACAGATTCCCTTCAAATGCATGAAAATATCCAGAGTATATTTGAATTTTTACATCTTGTCACAATTATCTTGTTAATTATTAAAAAGAACCTGTCAGTAGAAACTGCCATAATAAACCACTATCATTCTGTATGGATCATGGAAGTCATGGAAGTGGACTATTTAGTGTTGAAGTCCAGCTCTCTTCTCCTAGGGACTTATGATGCTGTTTTTGTTTATTGCTATATCAGTACTTGGGAATTGAAGTTTTTTTTTAACTGTATTTACAGCCCCCTTGGGTACTTTATCCCCAGGGGGGTCTGATCATTCCTACCATATACTGCAACACAGCTATACTGCAGTATATGATGGATTTCCTATTGATCTAGTGGCACATTGTAGCAGATCTCCAGAAATGAGAAGGACACCCACGATCGGTGTCAGGGTATCAGTAAACAAGCGTATGGAGAGGACTCAATAATCTAAAAAATAGACAAATATTTTGAGGGACATTTTGTCAGGAACCCTTGGTCTGAGGGATCGCACCTTCCAGGCGGTCAGGTTCTCCTCTATGGGCGCGGGTCTCAGCGGCTCTTCATTAAGGGGGAACACCAGCTGCTCCGCCTTACGATTCTCCGTCACTACGTTCTTCCAGCGGGAGACTTCCTGTGAGCTTTTCTGGTAGGCGGCCTGTCTGAGGATCTGCAGGGGGAGGAAATACAGGAATGTGTGAGAGAAGGAGAGAAACACAGAGGGCAGACCTCACCGGGGCCCCCAAAACACCCCTGCGCCCCCCCCCCCCCCCCAAGGACACCTCTCGCTATACCTCCCAAGGACAGTCCCGAACGCCCCTTCCATACCTCCCCAGAACAACTCCCCACTGGCCGCCCCCATCTTTGCTATACTTCCCGAGGACAGACCTACAGGATAACCCTGCGGCCCCCGCCATACCTCCCCAGAACACCCCCCACGATACACCCCCCACCGTTGCTATACTTCCACAGGACAGGCCCACAACCCCCCTCAAGGCAACACTGCAGCTCCTGCCATACCTCTAGAGAACAACCCCGCAACACCTCCCCCCGTCTCTACTCCTCCCCAGGACAACCCTTCAGCCCCCACCCCTACATGACAGTCTCCGGGCCCCTCCCTGACAGCTCCTTTGGCCCGCACCCCCAGCGCCGCGCTCCCCCAGGACAGCGCCCCCCACCTTCTGCTCCTCCGCTTTGTTCATGGGCAGCTCCAGGCTCTTCTTCGGTTTGATGATTCCCAGTTGACTCTTCATTTTTTTCAGCGCCTTCTCCTTCTTGATAGGTTTGATGAGATCCGACAAGCGGACCTTCTCTCTGACACCTGCATGAGGTATAACACGATAAAGAATACAAGAATCTGGGAAAGCAGGGTAGCTCCATGGTCATCCAGCTTTCCTAGAACCGGATGGTCTCTCTTACTATACAGTGAAAAGGGGGGAGAGAATCTATGACATAACTGGGCAGATTTACTACTGAGGAGCCTGGGAAAGCTGGGTGACAACCACCAATTACTACAGCACAGCTTTCCCGACTCCAGAATGGTTCTTCTATGTAGTGTCACTGTGAGACAACACACATGGCCGCCGTGATGCCTCTTATAGGAGCCGTCACCCAGCTTTCCCACTATCCTTTTATTAAGATATCAATTCATGTAAAGTTATGGCTGTATGGCTGCTCCTATCAGAGGGAATCTGTCAGCAGCTTTGATAGAAAAAAAAAAAATCTATAATTCAGGATTGTGCCTTCTCCAAGTGTCCTCACACAGCTGTGCCCTCCATTGCCCCCCTGCAGTGGCTGCAGAATCCAACCAGGAGCCTGCTGGAGCTTTTCCTCAGAGCAGGAGGGCAGGGAGAAGCTCTATGCACAGTGCACAGCAGTGTGAGGACTCGTCCCTAGGGCAAAATCCCAGACTATAAATTCATCTTAAAATGGATTTCAAAATAGACAAAGAAAAGTAACCCGCACCTTCTGCGCTAATGCCGAACTCCGACACCTGGAGGCTGGCCTCCGTCCGCTCCGACATCTTCTTCCTGCAACAGATCACATGACAGGAAGTGACCAGGGCCCCAATAACAGGTCACATGACAGAGACCCCCGATAACAGATCAATCACATGACAGAGACCCCCGATAACAGATCAATCACATGACAGAGAACCCCGATAACAGATCAATCACATGACAGAGAACCCCGATAACAGATCAATCACATGACAGAGAACCCCGATAACAGGTCACATGACAGAGAACCCCAATAACAGGTCACATGACAGAGAACCCCAATAACAGGTCACATGACAGAGAACCCCAATAACAGGTCACATGACAGAGAACCCCAATAACAGGTCACATGACAGAGAACCCCAATAACAGGTCACATGACAGAGAACCCCAATAACAGGTCACATGACAGGGAACCCCAATAACAGGTCACATGATAGTAATAGACGGAGGCCCCAATAACAGGTCACATGATAGTAAGAAACGGTGGCCCCAATAACAGGTCACATGACAGAGAACCCCAATAACAGGTCACATGATAGTAAGAAACGGAGGCCCCAATAACAGGTCACATGATAGTAAGAAACGGAGGCCCCAATAACAGGTCACATGATAGTAAGAAACGGAGGCCCCAATAACAGGTCACATGATAGTAAGAGACGGAGGCCCCAATAACAGGTCACATGATAGTAAGAGACGGAGGCCCCAATAACAGGTCACATGATAGTAAGAGACGGAGGCCCCAATAACAGGTCACATGATAGTAAGAGACGGAGGCCCCAATAACAGGTCACATGATAGTAAGAAACGGAGGCCCCAATAACAGGTCACATGATAGTAAGAGACGGAGGCCCCAATAACAGGTCACATGATAGTAAGAGACGGAGGCCCCAATAACAGGTCACATGACAGAGAACCCCAATAACAGGTCAATGACAGTAACAGCGACCACCAGTGACGGACAAGGTCCCTCGCTATAATCACTATGATGCAGAGAATAGCAAATAAATAATCAGTACAATGCGTCGCCGCTCTACCTCTTACTGCCGCCCAGAGCAGAGATGGCGTCCAGAAGCCTCTGGTGCTTGCGCTCGGCGTCACCATCGTCCTGGAGGAAGAAGAGAACATCATGAGACCAGTGATACAGAAGACACATTGTTACAGGTAAGTGCCCGCACATCATGAGACCAGTGATACAGAACACAGCACCAGCAGGTGGATAAGTGCCCGCACATCATGTGACCAGTGATACAGAACACAGCACCAGCAGGTGGATAAGTGCCCGCACATCATGTGACCAGTGATACAGAACACAGCACCAGCAGGTGGATAAGTGCCCGCACATCATGTGACCAGTGATACAGAACACAGCACCAGCAGGCAGGTAAGTCTTCGCACATCAGGAAGCCAGTGATACAGAAGACACATTGTTACAGGTAAGTGCTTGTACTGTGCACAGTCTGATGGATTATTGGAATCTGGCTGCAACATTGTAACAAGTGTATCTGGATCATAAGGGGCGGGCCGCCGGGAGCCACCACCAGCAGGTAGGTACATGGTTAGAAGCCAGATCCTCCAGAGACTTTATAACCTGCACTTTGTCAGGGTACAATGGGGCTCATCCTCCTGCGGTCTCTTTATAGAGGGCGGATTTTGGGGGAGGGGGTGACACAGGTTGTAATGCAGGAGACCCCCCCTTATGGAAGGAAACCTCCAGCGACATCTCCTGCAGAACTAAGGAAGCCATAAGCTCCTCACTCAGCTTTCCCAGACTCCTCTGCTTCCCCTGTGTAATGTCCGAACCTGCTCCAGTACCAGAACACAACAGAGCTGGACCCCAGGGGGATCAAGTCCTCTGAAGTTCAGGGATTTTAGACTTCATGGTACAAGATGTTGACACTTTTTGGGTGTAAGATGTAGGCGATGTTCCTGTACCTCATCCTCGCTGGCGCTCAGCTCCGGCTCCATCAGGACCACCTCCTCTGTCATCTTCTTCATGTCTCTCGGTCCCGGGGTGCTGTGACTGGAAAACACAGGAATCTGTGGTCACCAACAGGTCAGTATCAGCCAATGACACCCCAACATTCCCACCCGTCAGCATGTGTCACTTTCATCCATAATTGCCCCATTTTACCATCCAGGACCAGGATGTCCTCCCAATATCATTAGTATCAGCCTCAGTCCTGGGGTCCCTTCTGGGACCTTCTATAGTCTCAGGGTCCTCTCTTTCTCTCTAGCCCTGGGGTCCCCTCATCCTAGCCCTGGGGTCCCCTCATCCTAGCCCTGGGGTCCCCTCATCCTAGCCCTGGGGTCCCCTCATCCTAGCCCTGGGGTCCCCTCATCCTAGCCCTGGGGTCCCCTCATCCTAGCCCTGGGGTCCCCTCATCCTAGCCCTGGGGTCCCCTCTCCCTAGCCCTGGGGTCCCCTCTCCCTAGCCCTGGGGTCCCCTCTCCCTAGCCCTGGGGTCCCCTCATCCTAGCCCTGGGGTCCCCTCATCCTAGCCCTGGGGTCCCCTCATCCTAGCCCTGGGGTCCCCTCTCTCTAGCCCTGGGGTCCCCTCTCTCTAGCCCTGGGGTCCCCTCTCTCTAGCCCTGGGGTCCCCTCTCCCTAGCCCTGGGGTCCCCTCTCTCTAGCCCTGGGGTCCCCTCTCCCTAGCCCTGGGGTCTCCTCTCCCTAGCCCTGGGGTCCCCTCTCCCTAGCCCTGGGGTCCCCTCTCCCTAGCCCTGGGGTCCCCTCTCCCTAGCCCTGGGGTCCCCTCATCCTAGCCCTGGGGTCCCCTCATCCTAGCCCTGGGGTCCCCTCATCCTAGCCCTGGGGTCCCCTCTCCCAAGCCCTGGGGTCCCCTCTTCCTGGCCCTGGGGTCCCCTCTCCCTAGCTCTGGGGTCCCCTCTCTCTAGCCCTGGGGTCCCCTCATCCTAGCCCTGGGGTCCCCTCATCCTAGCCCTGGGGTCCCCTCATCCTAGCCCTGGGGTCCCCTCATCCTAGCCCTGGGGTCCCCTCTCTCTAGCCCTGGGGTCCCCTCTCTCTAGCCCTGGGGTCCCCTCTCTCTAGCCCTGGGGTCCCCTCTCTCTAGCCCTGGGGTCCCCTCTCCCTAGCCCTGGGGTCCCCTCTCTCTAGCCCTGGGGTCCCCTCTCCCTAGCCCTGGGGTCTCCTCTCCCTAGCCCTGGGGTCCCCTCTCCCTAGCCCTGGGGTCCCCTCTCCCTAGCCCTGGGGTCCCCTCATCCTAGCCCTGGGGTCCCCTCATCCTAGCCCTGGGGTCCCCTCATCCTAGCCCTGGGGTCCCCTCATCCTAGCCCTGGGGTCCCCTCATCCTAGCCCTGGGGTCCCCTCTCCCTAGCCCTGGGGTCCCCTCTTCCTGGCCCTGGGGTCCCCTCTCCCTAGCTCTGGGGTCCCCTCTCTCTAGCCCTGGGGTCCCCTCATCCTAGCCCTGGGGTCCCCTCATCCTAGCCCTGGGGTCCCCTCATCCTAGCCCTGGGGTCCCCTCATCCTAGCCCTGGGGTCCCCTCTCCCAAGCCCTGGGGTCCCCTCTTCCTGGCCCTGGGGTCCCCTCTCCCTAGCTCTGGGGTCCCCTCTCTCTAGCCCTGGGGTCTCCTCTCCGTAGCCCTGGGGTCCCCTCTCTCTAGCCCTGGGGTCCCCTCTCCCTAGCCCTGGGGTCCCCTCTCCCTAGCCCTGGGGTCCCCTCATCCTAGCCCTGGGGTCCCCTCATCCTAGCCCTGGGGTCCCCTCATCCTAGCCCTGGGGTCCCCTCATCCTAGCCCTGGGGTCCCCTCATCCTAGCCCTGGGGTCTCCTCTCCCTAGCCCTGGGGTCCCCTCTCCCAAGCCCTGGGGTCCCCTCTTCCTGGCTCTGGGGTCCCCTCTCTCTAGCTCTGGGGTCCCCTCTCCCTAGCTCTGGGGTCCCCTCTTGTCCTCTTATTCTCTCTCTAGTCCCGGGGTCCCCTCACTCCCTCTCACCCCCTCTTGTTGGCCGGCTTCATCGCTCCTCGGCAGCACACGTGGGCCTTCAGCCGTAAAGCGCCGCCGCTTCCGCTTCTGCTAGTAATGTCGCACGGTCGCAGAGTCTCTGCCCTCACTCTGACGAGCCACCACGTGACGCCGGGACACGGCCGCGCAGGTGCAGTGATGCAAATAGACCGCACGATGGCGGCAGAGAACTGCGCGGAGAAGATAAGGTTATTCCCTATGATTCCTCTATCAGATGGTAGAGGGCGCTCCCTGCACACAGCTCTATGCGAACCCTGTATAGGAAAGGATGATAGGAGTTGTAGTACACTGCATACTCAGATTTAATTTCCAGGCTTTGCACATCTAGAAGCTTGAGGTTCCCCCACTCTTCTTTGCACATCTAGAGACTAGCAATTACCTAGACTGGCTCTAGCTCAGTGTTATTGGTAAGAAAACATTTGTCAAGCTACTGATTCTTAGTGGGATTTAGGTCTAGTAAATATATTGGCTTCTACAAGGGCAGCGTTACTATATTGTGAGTGTACTGCTACTATATTGGCTATCGTGAGTGTACTGCTACTATATTGGTTATTGTGGGCATTGTATTTGCTACTACTACAGTCATGGCCAAAAGTCTCCTGCATCAGTTTTTATAATGATAAATTGCATATACTCCAGAATGTTATAAAGAGGGATCAGCCTAGATCAATATTTGCCTAGAAAATGAACTTTTTCCCCCAAAACACATTTTAACTTCATTGCAGTCGCCTTAAAAGGAGCAGCTATCATGGTGTCAGTGATGTCTCCAGTAACACAGGTGTGGGTGCTGATGAGGACAGGGCTGGAGATCAATCTGCCATGATTAAGTGAGAATCCACCACTGGACACTTTAAAAGGAGGCTGGTGCTTGGCATCATTGTTTCTCTTCTGTTACCCATGGTTATCTCTAAAGAAACACATTCAGTCATCATTGCACTGCACAAAACTGACCTAACAGGGAAGAGTATCGCAGCGAGAAAGATTGCACCTCAGTCACCAATCTATCACATCATCAAGGAATTCAAGGAGAGAGGTGCCATTGTTACCAAAAAGGCTCCAGGGCCCAAGAAGGACCAGCAAGCGCCAGGACCGTTTCTTACAAGTGTTTCAGCTTGGGGATGGGGCTCCCAGCAGTGCAGAGCTCAGGAATGGCAGCGGCAGGTGTGAGGCATCTGCACGCACTGTGAGACTGCGGAGACTCTTGGAGCAAGGCCTGGTGTCCAGGAGGGCAGCAAAGAAGCCACTTCTCTCCAGAAAAACATCAGGGGCAGACTGATATTCTGCAGCAGGTGCAGGGAGTGGACGCTGAGGACTGGGGGAAAGTCATTTTCTCTGATGAATCCCCTTTCGGATTGTTTGGAAAATCTGAAAAACAGAGACAAGGTGAGCGATACCACCAGTCTTGTCTCATGCCACCTGTAAAGCCTCCTGCAGCCATTCATGTGTGGGGCGGCTTCTCAGCCAAGGGAATCGGCTCTCGCACAGTTTTGCCTAAAAACACATCCATGAATAAAGAATGGGACCAGAATGTCCTCCAAGAGCAACTTCTCCCAACCCTCCAGGAGCAGATGGTGATGAGCAATGCCTTCTCCAGCATGATGGAGCACATTGCCATAAAGCAAAGGGGAGAACTAAATGGCCCAGGGAACAAAACATAGAGATTTGGGTCCATGGCTTGGAAACTCCACAGATCTTATCCCATTGAGAACTTGTGGTCAATCATCAAGAGACGGGGGGACAAACAAAAACCAAGAAATTGTGACAAAATGCAAGCATTGGACAAGAATGGACGACTATCAGTCAGGATTTGGTACAGAAGGTGATTGAGAGCTGCTACTGTTAATAAAAGCTTTTGTTACTCATAATATGATTGCACTTGTATCTCTGTATGTGATAAAAACATCTGACAAACACATAAAAACCAAAGGGCAACAGATCATGTATAAATATAATATTTGTGTCATTCTCAAAACTTTTGACCATGACTGTATGTTGGCACTGTAATTTTAGTGGCTACTGCGGGAGCACTATTACTGTATTGGCTACTTGGAGGGCACTATTTCTATATTAGATACTGTGTAATCAATGATACTATATTGGCTACTATCGAGGGCACAGTAACTTTATTTGCTACAGGGCACATTGCCACTACATTTGCTACTGTAGAGGCACTATTATTATAGTGGCTACTGTGGAGAACCATTACTATATTGGCTACTGTAGGGGCATCATTACTATACTGGTGTCACGGGTGCTCCTGCGATCCCTGTCTTGTGTCCCTCAGTGTACCCCCGGAGCTCCACAGATCTTACCTTCCCTGGCTCCAGCGGCGGCCTCTCATGCTCCCGCGGCTCTGCTCGGCGCTGGCCTGCTATAAGTGCTTCTGGGAGAAGCGTCCCTAGGTGTGAATTCAGCATTTCCACGTCTGACTATTCAGGTGCTCCTCCATGTCTTACTATTCCGGTGCTCCTCAGTGTTGGCACCGGTGCTTCCGTGCAAGTCTCAGCATTCATACACTCCGGTTCTGCAGGGAACTTTGTGGATGCCGCTCTGGTCTCCCGGCATCACATTCCGCTGGTCCCCCTCAAGATACCCCTCGTAATTTCCTGTAAGCGGACAGATTCTTTCCGGTCCTATCCGTCTTCAGGGTGGAGCCCTACATCAAGAAAACTTGGCCTTCTATGTCCTGCCTCGCTCCACATCAGCTCTTCTTCTGGGTCCAACTCCATGCCCCGGACCTCAATTGAAAGACTGGTGAGATCCTGCGTTGGAGCCCTGAATGCCAATCCCAATGTATGGTGGCAACACTTCCAGTCCTGTCCTCTACTGCAGAGGTCCCCAACCGCCGGTCCGCGGACCAGGACCGGGCCGTTGGAGTTCATCAGCCGGTCCGCGCAGGGGCGGCACCGGCCAGCACTGAGCTCCCGCACTGGACGGGACCACGTTGCAGTCCTCTGTCCGGCACCTTGCTCCCCGACGCTGCCAGCACCTTGCTCCCACCCCCCCTACGCCGCCGGCACCTTACAACGGCCCCCAGACCCTGCCGGCACCGAGCCCCCCCCCCTCCAGGCTCTCGGCTCCCGCTCAAGCTCCAGGCTCCTTTCCCGCCCCCTCCGCTAACGTCCTCCCTGCTCCCGGCTCTCTGCTCCCTCCAGTTCCTGGCTCTCTGCTCCCTCCGCTCCCTCCGCCCCCCACTCCCGGCTCTCCAATCCCGTGTCGACCCGTCTCTGCTAACGCCCCCCCCCCTCCAGACTCTCGGCTCCCTGCCCCTGCTCAAGCTCCATGCTCCCCTACCATCGGCAAGCGGCTGATGTCATGGTCTTTGCGACGCCGGTCCGTACGGAGCTGTCACCGCGGCCGAACTGGGATCAAGCAGGGGAGCAGCATCACAACGACGGAGAGGTGAGTTTCATGTGTTTTTATTTTTATGTACTTGGGTTGGGGTGGCTCTGTATACCGGGGCTGGCGCTGTAAAGCAGAGGAGGCTGTATACTGAGAGGCAGTCTGGGCTGTATACTGAGGGGCAGTCTGGGCTGTGTACTGGGGGTCAGTCTGGGCTGTGTACTGGGGGTCAGTCTGGGCTGTATACTGAGGGGCAGCCTGGGCTGTATACTGGGGGTCAGCCTGGGCTGTATACTGGGGGTCAGCCTGGGCTGTATACTGGGGGTCAGCCTGGGCTGTATACTGGGGGTCAGTCTGGGCTGTGTACTGGGGGTCAGTCTGGGCTGTGTACTGTGGGTCAGTCTGGGCTGTGTACTGTGGGTCAGTCTGGGCTGTATACTGGGGGTCAGTCTGGGCTGTATACTGGGGGTCAGTCTGGTCTGTGTACTGGGGGTCAGTCTGGTCTGTGTACTGGGGGGCAGTCTGGTCTGTGTACTGGGGGGCAGTCTGGTCTGTGTACTGGGGGTCAGTCTGGGCTGTGTACTGGGGGATAGCCATATATATCTACTACAGTGGGCTGGATGTATACTGGGGTGGCACGCTGACTGTATACTGGGGGGGGGGCTTGGCTGGCTGTATACTGGGGGGGCTTGTCTGGCTGTATACTGGGGGGGGCTTGGCTGGCTGTATACTGGGGGGGGCTGGCTGTATACTGGGGGGGTGGCTGGATGGCTGTATACTGGGGGGGTTGGCTGGCTGTATACTGGGGGTAGCTGGCTGTATACTGGGAGTGGGGTTGGCTGGCTGTATACTGGGGGGGTTGGCTGGCTATATACTGGGTGGGGGTAATGGCTACTAGTAATAGTAGCTATATTCTTGTAAATAGGGGGCAGTATTATAGTAGTTATATTCTTGTACATAGGGATCAGTATTATAGTAGTTATATTCTTGTACATTGGGGGCAGTATTATAGTAGTTATATTTTTGTACATAGGGGGCAGTATTATAGTAGTTATATTCTTGTACATAGGGGGCAGTATTATAGTAGTTATATTCTAGTACATAGGGGGCAGTATTATAGTAGTTATATTCTAGTACATAGGGGGCAGTATTATAGTAGTTATATTCTTGTACATAGGGGGCAGTATTATAGTAGTTATATTCTTGTACATAGGGGACAGTATTATAGTAGTTATATTCTTGTACATAGAGGGAAGTATTATAGTAGTTATATTCTTGTACATAGGGGGCAGTATTATAGTAGTTATATTCTTGTACATAGAGGGAAGTATTATAGTAGTTATATTCTTGTACATAGGGGACAGTATTATAGTAGTTATATTCTTGTACATAGGGGGCAGTATTATAGTAGTCATATTCTTGTACATAGGGGGCAGTATTATAGTAGTTATATTGTTGTAAATAGGGGGCAGTATGATAGTAGTTATATTCCTGTACATAGGGGGCAGTATTATTGTAGTTATATTCCTGTACATAGGGGGCAGTATTAAAGTAGTTATATTCTTGTACATAGGGGGCAATATTATAGTAGTTATATTCTTGTACATAGGGGGCAGTATTATAGTAGTTATATTCTTATACATAGGGAGCAGTATTACAGTAGTTATATCCTTGTACATAGGGGGCAGTATTATAGTAGTTATATTCTTGTACATAGGGGGCAATATTATAGTAGTTATATTCTTGTACATAGGGGGCAGTATTATAGTAGTTATATTCTTGTACATAAGGGACAGTATTATAGTAATTATGTTCTTGTACATAGGAGGCAGTATTATAGTAGTTATATTTCTCTACATAGGGGCAGTATTATAGTAGTTATATTCTTGTACATAAGGGGCAGTATTATAGTAGTTATATTCCTGCACATAGGGGGCAGTATTATAGTAGTTATATCCTTGTACACAGGGGGCAGTATTATAGTAGTTATATTCCTGTACATAGGGGGCAGTATTATAGTAGTTATATTCCTGTACATAATGGCAGTATTATAGTTATATTCTTGTACATAAGGGCAGTATTATAGTAGTTATATTCTTGTACATAGGGGCAGTATTATAGTAGTTATATTCTTGTACATAGGGGGCAGTATTATAGCAGTTATATTCTTGTACTTAGGGGGCAGTATTATAGTAGTTAATTTCTTGTACATAGGGGGGCAGTATTATAGTAGTTATATTCTTGTACATAGGGGCAATATTATAGTAGTTATATTCTTGTACATAGGGGGCAATATTATAGTAGTTATATTCTTGTACATAGGGGGCAGTATTATAGTAGTTATATTCTTGTACATAAGGGACAGTATTATAGTAATTATGTTCTTGTACATAAGGGACAGTATTATAGTAGTTATATTCCTCTACATAGGGGCAGTATTATAGTAGTTATATTCTTGTACATAAGGGGCAGTATTATAGTAGTTATATTCCTGCACATAGCGGGCATTATTATAGTAGTTATATTCTTGTACATAGGGGGCAGTGTTATAGTATTTATATTCCTCTACATAGGGGCAGAATTATAGTAGTTATATTCCTTTAAATAGGGGGCAGTATTTTAGTAGTTATATTCTTGTACATAGGGGGCAGTATTATAGTAGTTATATTCTTGTACATAAGGGGCAGTATTATAGTAGTTATGTTCTTGTACATAGGGGGCAATATGATAGTAGTTATATTCCTGTACATAGGGGGCAGTATTATAGTAGTTATATTCTTGTACATAGGGGCAGTATTATAGCAGTTATATTCTTGTACATAGGGGGCAGTATTATAGTAGATATATTCTTGTACATAGGGGCAGTATTATAGTAGTTATATTCTTGTACATAGGGGGCAGTATTATAGTAGTTATATTCTTGTACATGGGGGCCGTATTATAGTAGTTATATTCTTGTACATAGGGGGCAGTATTATAGTAGTTATATTCTTGTACATAGGGGCAGTATTATAGTAGTTATATTCTTGCACATAGGGAGGCACTATTATAGTAGTTATATTCTTGCACATAGGGGGGCATTATTATAGTAGTTATATTCTTGTACATAGGAGGCAGTATTATAGTAGTTATGTTCTTGTACATAGGGGGCAGTATTATAGTAATTATATTCTTGTACATAGGGGGAAGTATTATAGTAGTTATATTCCTGTACATTGAGGGCAGTATTATAGTAGTTATATTTTTGTACATAGGGGGCAGTATTATAGTAGTTATATTCTTGTACATAAAGGGCAGTATTATAGTAGTTATATTCCTGCACATAGGGGGCAGTATTATAGTAGTTATATCCTTGTACACAGGGGGCAGTATTATAGTAGTTATATTCCTGTACATAGGGGGCAGTATTATAGTTGTTATATTCCTGTACATAGGGGCAGTATTATAGTTATATTCTTGTACATAGGGGGCAGTATTATAGTAGTTATATTCTTGTACATAGGGGGCAGTATTATAGCAGTTATATTCTTGTACATAGGGGGCAGTATTATAGCAGTTATATTCTTGTACTTAGGGGGCAGTATTATAGTAGTTATATTCTTGTACATAGGGGGCAGTATTATAGTAGTTATATTCTTGTACATAGGGGGCAGTATTATAGTAGTTATATTCCTGCACATAGGGGGCAGTATTATAGTAGTTATATCCTTGTACACAGGGGGCAGTATTATAGTAGTTATATTCCTGTACATAGGGGGCAGTATTATAGTAGTTATATTCCTGTACATAGGGGCAGTATTATAGTTATATTCTTGTACATAGGGGCAGTATTATAGTAGTTATATTCTTGTACATAGGGGGCAGTATTATAGTAGTTATATTATTGTACATAAGGGACAGTATTATAGTAATTATGTTCTTGTACATAAGGGACAGTATTATAGTAGTTATATTCCTCTACATAGGGGCAGTATTATAGTAGTTATATTCTTGTACTTAAGGGGCAGTATTATAGTAGTTATTCCTGCACATAGGGGGCAGTATTATAGTATTTATGTTCTTGTACATAGGGGGCAGTATTATAGTAGTTATATTCTTGTACATTGAGGGCAGTATTATAGTAGTTATATTTTTGTACATAGGGGGCAGTATTCTAGTAGTTATATTCTTGTACATAGGGGGCAGTATTATAGTAGTTATATTCTTGTACATAGGGGGCAGTATTATAGTAGTTATATTCTTGTACATAGGGGGCAGTATTATATTAGTTATATTCTTGTACATAGGGGGCAGTATTATAGTAGTTATATTCTTGTACATAGGGGGCAGTATTATAGTAGTTATATTCTTGTACATAGGGAACAGTATTATAGTAGTTATATTCTTGTACATAGGGAGCAGTATTATAGTAGTTATATTCTTGTACATAGGGGGCAGTATTATAGTAGTTATATTCTTGTACATAGGGGACAGTATTATAGTAGCTATATTCTTGTACATAGGGAGCAGTATTATAGTAGTTATATTCTTGTACATAGGGGACAGTATTATAGTAGCTATATTCTTGTACATAGGGAGCAGTATTATAGTAGTTATATTCTTGTACATTGGGGGCAGTATTATAGTAATTATATTCTTGTACATAGGGGGCAGTATTATAGTAGTTATATTCCTGTACATTGAGGGCAGTATTATAGTAGTTATATTTTTGTACATAGGGGGCAGTATTATAATAGTTATATTCTTGTACATAGGGGGCAGTATTATATTAGTTATATTCTTGTACATAGGGGGCAGTATTATAGTAGTTATATTCTTGTACATAGACGGCAGTATTATAGTAGTGATATTCTTGTACATAGGGGGCAGTATTATAGTAGTTATATTCTTGTACATAGGGGACAGTATTATAGTAGCTATATTCTTGTACATAGGGAGCAGTATTATAGTAGTTATATTCTTGTACATAGGGGGCAGTATTATAGTAGTTATATTCTTGTACATAGGAGGCAGTATTATAGTTGTTATATTCCTGTACATAGGGGCAGTATTATAGTAGTTATATTCTTGTACATAGGGGGCAGTATTATAGTAGTTATATTCTTGTACATAGGGGGCAGTATGATAGTAGTTATATTCTTGTACATAGGGGGCAGTATTATAGTAGTTATATTCTTGTACATAGGGGGCAGTATTATAGTAGTTATATTCCTGTACATAGGGGGCAGTATTTTAGTAGTTATAGTCTTGTACTTTATAGCAGTATTATATTAATATATTCCTGTACATAGGGGCAGTATTATGCTGTGGCGTAGTATTGATGGATGTTTATTTGATAAATATGTTGTTATTATTTGTTGCTGTTTCTCATTTCTTTTCCTGTCTGTGCACTGGATTATTTCTTCTCTTGCAGAAGATCTGATCTTTTATGCCATCTCATATTTTCGGCAGCACTGATGTCTCTATGACAAATGAGAGAAATAAGAATGATCCCGGGTGAGCAGATTTCCAGAATTCTCCCTAATCATAGATTGAGTCACATCCAGTCACATGTGAGGTCATCATCCAATCATCATGCATCTTATAGATGTCCTCGGCATCCAGTAACATGGACACTGATGAGCGTCTTACTGAAAGTCTCCGATGATGTTCAGAATGTGTAAAGAAACTGCTTAAATGACAATTCCCCATATAAGATGGTGGATAGACAGTTATCTATGGGAGTGATCAGACCTTATTCTGTGGTATAAACACGACATTTACATGGATAGTAAGAGCCGCTTGCAGTCCTCTTGTATGGTCGCTGGATGTGACTATGATCCTGAATTATAGTAGATAATCACAACTACACATTAGGGCAGATGTACTTACCTGGTCCTGTCGCGATCCCACGGCGCATTGTCCGACGAGGATTTGGGTCTGGCGCGATTCATGAAGATCATGCGCCCGAGTTCCTGCATCCGTCGCTTTTGCGGCGAGGTCCACCGGAGTTCACCTTCTTCTTCCTGGTGCATGTGAGTGCTTGATCTTGCGACACAATCGGGTTTTTAAATTCTGCGGTTTGTCCAAATCCATTGGGCTGTCCGACGCCCCCCCCCCCCCCCCCCCCCCCCCGATTTCTGTCACGTGCAAGCCGGCGCGGATGCGGCAAAATCTGATCCTGTGCGCCAAAATCCTTGCAAAACGGAAATCGTTGGGAAACCCGACAAAAGTGCGTCCAACGGACCCTTAGTAAATGACCCCATTGTATCATCTTATTTGAGCACAGTCATTCTGTGCGCTATAGCAATCGAGAATCTAGTTTCTGTATGTGACTGATGGATGAACACCTGAACACCCTGATGCACAACTAGAATGCTGAGATAGGGCCTAACTTTTGTATGTGGGAACACCCTCTTAAAGGACATCACCAGATCAAGGATTGTAAACCAAGCACACTGACATACTGGTGTGCGCCCCCTCTGGCAGGATCTGCTCTTCTTGTAGCTTCTTATGCCCCTGTTTTTTAAAATTATGCAAATGAGCCTGAGGGACTCCAGGCTCCATAGGAGTTAATGGAGCCTGGAGCCCCTCAGGAAAGAACAGCAGATCCTGCTAGAGGGGCGCACACCAGTATGTCTGTATGCTTGGTTTACAATCCTTGATCTGGTGATAGATGTTCTTTAAGATTCGACGCAGTAAGCACAGAGCACAGCAGTGTGAGGACGATAACTAGCACTGGCTGCAATCTACCAGACTGATACCTATGTATGACACAGCAGGTGATTCTGAGTCCTTGGAAAGCTGGGTGGCTACTGTTGGGGGTTGCTGTGGTGTAATGAGGTAATTGTCTGGTAGAGGTTGTGGTCATACAATGTATCCATCCTCTAAGTGATTTCTCCCGGAATGTGTAATGACGGGCGGTGTGCGATAACCTTACGTCTTCCTTAACCTCCTGACAATGCAGCGGCATCAGTTAATGACCGAGCGGCGTCTCCTAATCGCGGCAGCGCGCGCCGTCCTCTCCAGTAAATCAGAGAACGCAGGAAGTGAAGTTTCAATTACGTCTTTTCTATAAAATTTCTCTGTGATGAACCTTTCATCTAATTTGTCATTTCTGATTCCTTCCATGTGGCGCTCGGGCGTCTGTCATGGAGACGCCGTAATGAACCGCGACAAGGAGATTCCATATATCAACTCCACAAAGATCCCTCTCCCCATTAGTAATTGGGGACAGGAGGGGGAGGGGAAGGTGGATGAGATCGGCCAATACAGAAGAAGGAACCTGTCAGCAGATGTGTAGGGTATTTCTATGGGAGCAGATGGTTTTAGAAGGAACCTGTCAGCAGATGCAGGCGGTGTTCTGTGTAGTCCCTTCAAAGATGTGTAATCAGACCTTTGAGTGTGTGGTTAGGATCAGCAGGACTGTGAAATCTGAATTCATATTCTAGGATTGTAGTCTCTCCAGGTTCACTGGGGGTGTGTCCTCACACTGCTGTGCTCTGTGCACTCTGCAGCCAGTGTGGAGAGAGGTGCAATCACACTGCTCTGTATGTTGTTAGTAGCAGCAGGACTGTGATATATGGATTTACATTCCAGCATTGTAGATTGTATGGGACAGATTTACTTACCCGGTCCCGTTGCAATCCCGCGGCGCGTTGTCCAACGAGGATTCGCGTCCGGCGAGATTCACTGAGGTCCGTGCGTCCAATTTCCTGCAGGTGTCGCTGCTGCGCCGAGGTCCGACGGAGTTCACCTTCTTCTTCCCGGTGTATGTGAGTGCTGATCTTGCGACATTTTTTAAAATATGTGTTTTTTTTCGAATCCGTCGGGTTGTCTGACGGCCACACCACCCGATTTCTGTTGCGTGCAAGCCGGCGCCTATGCGCCACAATCCCTTGGTGTGCGTCAAACAATTCGGCACAAAATGGAAATATTTGGGAAACCTGACAAAAGTCTGGCGTTCGGACCCTTAGTAAATGAGCCCCTATAAGTGCACTGGGGGGTGCACACTACTTCTGACACTGTAGACAGCATTAGGTACTGTTCCTGGACAGATGTTTAATTGTATGTTGTTAGTAGCAGCAGGATTGTGAAATTTGAATCTACATTCCAGGATTGTAGCATCTCTAAGTGCACTATGGGTGTGTCCTCACACTGCTGTGCTTTGTGCAGATGTGATATTGGCTGTGGAGATCTGTTTATATATTTGTTTATATTGTTAGAAGCAGCAGAGCTGTGAAAATGTGAAATATTTTTATTATGTTCGTAATTGTATTATCTTTTATAAATTGGGAGCTCTCACGGGTTGTGTCCTCCTTCCACTTGTTCCAGTTCAATGTAGTTTTTGCATCTTTTTTTAATTGTAAGTAGTTGTCATCTTCATATAATGTATGTGAACCCTTGAATGTACTATAAATAAATTCATTATAATCTTAGGTAATTATTTTGTATGATGTATTGGCCACTAGGTGGCGTCATACTTTTCCCCATTTCTCCTTTCCTAATAAGTGTACAATTCCTGATAATCTTCAGATCCTTGTAGGAATAATCTCCCCATTGTATTATTCCCATTATTATTATTGTTGTATGTGACGCCCGCGGGAGGCTGATTCACACCTTCATCTGATTTTGTGTTTTCAACCTGAAATTATTCAAAGTATTGACTGCGCCCAAAACAGAGACGTGACTTCAGAAGGTTCAAACCACAGAGGAATGTGCCAGACTGGTTTCTACCTATGTACATAGGGGATCAGTCACCTATGTCAGGTCTGGTCTTTGTTTACATGAAGTTTATGTGGGATGTTCTTTTTTACTCATTATTGAATAATAACATATTTTCCAGATAATAAGAATATTTTAGATTATTAAATGACAAGTTTAAAGAATTTGATAATCGTTACAATATGCTTCCTATGGGTTTATGTGGATGAGATTAAAGGGAACCTGTCAACAGGGATCTCATTTTTCACTAAAGACAGGTTGCAGAAGCCCATCACACCTGCATTGTACATCTGCCTTTCTACCTTTTATAAGCATTTGCATTACAATTTAATTGTGACTTACCTAGCACCCTGACAAGATCCTGGGGTAGTCACAGGGGTTGGGTTTTGGTTTGGATGCATTTCAATAAACAACATGTGACTTGTCTGTGTTATTCACTCCTCAGATCTTAGCCCCCACCTTTGTACTTCTGTACTGCTCCTCCCTCTTGCTTCTTCACAGCCTGGTGAGGTTACATCAGTGGGGTGGGAGGAGCTGTACAGAGGTACAAAGGTGGGGGCTGAGAGCTGAGGAGTGAGTAACACAGACAAGTCACATGTTGTTTATTGAAATGCACCCAAACCGAAGCCCAACCCCTGTGACTACCCCAGGATCTTGTCAGGGTGCAAGGTAAGTTATAACACACAATTATATTGTAATGCAAATGTTTATAAAAGGCAGAGAGGGATATGTACAATGCAGGTGTAATGGGCTTTTGCAACCTGTCTTTAGTGAAAATGAGGTCCCTGGTGAAAGGTTCCCTTTAATTTCCACTTAATGAAATGTGGTGGCTCCTCCATGGGGGATGTGATCATTCTGTGTACTAGATTCATGTGTTGGTCTGGTTCATCCTAGAGCTGGCTTCTAGGTTCTTACATAGTGGTCTTAGTTTTTCTATTGTGCATCTCACTCTTTAACTGTGAAGGCTTTTGCGTAGTGGATCTTGTTTGTAATTGGTGGACCTGACTCTTCTATGGTGCACAAAGCTCTTATATGGTGGAGCAGGCTGTATTATGGATCTGGCGCCTTTTGAATACTGGACTTTTTTTCCCTATGGTGGACTGGCTCTGCTGTAGAATACAGGGTTTTTCTGTGGTGGTCCTAGCTCTTTATTGGTTGACCTGTAGAGAACCAAGCTTTTACATAATGGACGTTGTTAATCAATGGTAGATGTGGCTCTTATCTGGTGGACCTGATTCTTATGTGATGAACCTGGCTCTTCTGGGGTGGACATGGCTCTTCTGGGGTGGACTAGGTTCTTCACTCATTGGCCTGGCTCTTCTGTAGAGGAACAAGCTTTTACACCGATGACATTGTTCATCGATGGCAGACATGACTCTTCTATGGGGGACCTGACTCTTCAGTGGTGGACAAAGTTCTTCACTGGTTGGCCAGGCTCTTTTGTAGAGGAAATTGATTTTACAAAAAGGACTTTGTTCATCTATGGTGAGAATGGCTGTTTTGTGGTGATAATGGCATTTCTTGGCTCTTTTGTGGCTGAGTGATCAGTTCTGTGATGCCCTTGGCTCTCGTGCGGTAACCACGGCTCTCGTGCGGTAGCTCCATTCTGGAAAACAATTAGTTAAAACTATTTTCCTTTGGTTTTAGTGTCTAAGGCTGCGTTCACATGTTGCATTTAAATTGTATTTTGAAACTCCATACAACAGCTGGGGAGAGGAGCTTTGTCTAATAACATTGCTGTTAACACAATGTAAAACATAAATGTTAACAGTAATGTAATTAGTGAAATCTCCTCTCCACAGCTGTTGTATTGGAGTGAACACAGCCTAAAAGCAGTTGCACCTGTCTGTAGGGTTTGGAATCTTGACTATTGGTATCATTGGGGCGAGTGTTTCATGGTGAGGGCTACACAACACCTTGCATGGCGCGTTACATGCACAGGAGCATCCAGGGGGCTATTAGCCACTGTGACCCCAGAATTTGTCTTTGGTTGGACCATCCCTTTAATGATAAGACTAATTACAAAGTATCAAATTAGTAAACATATGATCTTCATGGATAGGAATGTCAGTGACGATCCATGAGTCGGTGTCACTGGGTCCTGGCGCTGGCTGAGCTCCGCCTCCATGACGTGTTACTCCATCATATTCCTGGGCAGATGTTGATTCGTACTGAAAACCACTGACAGGAGGGAATAACATTCTCTTCATGCTCAATGAGTGGGAATGTATGGGAGGTGACACATGGCTGGAGGTAGGAAGTGACCACTTCGGATGCTGGACATTGCTGGCAGCTCATGGTATCAGCTATTGGACCAAGGGCAGATTAAAAGTGTCAGCTCTTGGGCCCAGGGCAGTGGAAGCTGAAGCAGTGTCAGCTCTTGGGCCCAGGGCAGTGGAAGTTGAAGCAGAGTGTCAGCTCTTGGGCACAGGGCAGTGGCAGCTGAAGCAGAGTGTCGGCTCTTGGGCCCAGGGCATTGGCAGCTGAAGCAGAGTGTCAGCTCTTGAGCCCAGGGCATTGGCAGCTGAAGCAGAGTGTTCGCTCTCGGGCCCAGGGCAGTGGCAGCAGTAGGGTGTCAGCTCTTGGGCCCAGGGCAGTGGCAGCAGAAGAGTGTCATCTCTTGGGCCCAGGGCAGTGGCAGCAGTAGAGTGTCATCTCTTGGGCCCAGGGCAGTGGCAGCAGTAGAGTGTTAGCTCTTGGACCCAGGGCAGTGGCAGCAGAAGATTGTCAGCTGTTGGGCACAGGGGAGTGGCAGCTGAAGCAGAGTGTCAGCTCTTGGGCCCAGCGCAGTGGCAGCTGAAGCAGAGTGTCAGCTCTTGGGCCCAGCGCAGTGGCAGCTGAAGCAGAGTGTCAGCTCTTGGGCCCAGCGCAGTGGCAGCACTAGACTGTCAGCTCTTGGCCCCAGTGCAGTGGCAGCAGAAGAGTGTCAGGTCTTTGGCCCAGGGCAGTGCAGCACTAGAGTGTCAGCTCTTGGGCCCAGGGCAGTAGTCAGAGGCCTCTGTGATTTTTCAGCACTGATTGCTTTCTGCTCATCATTTCTAGCCTCATGACTGGGAGCCGCCATCCAACACCAAGGTCTCTAGGACCCAGGCGACTAACGGGGCTGGGCGACTGGCACAAAACACAGCCACTCAGAATGCAGTCTCCGGATAAGGGGCGGGATTGACGTCCAGGGCGGACCAATAGACGGGCTCCCGTTTTCCGAGTCGTGACGTCAGAAGGGGCGAAATTAAAGAAGCCGAGATTGTCCGGAGCCGAGGACTGAGGAGCGGGATGTCCCCGGGCACAGACTAGTGGCCCCCGGGAGACTGAGGGCGGGGGCCCCGGGGCGGGAGAACGGGACCAGCTGCCCCTGGATGAGGAGCAAGAGCCGCAGGTGAGGAGGGGATGCGGTGCATTGTGTCAGGGCAGGGGAGGATACATTGTATCAGGGCGGGGGGTGTATAGTCTAGGGCAATGCTGCATGTATCATCATGGTCATATACTAGGACTGGAGAGCAGCGCTATATACCGGGGCTATATACCTGGGCTATGCTGCATATACTATATAAAGGGGCTATATACAGGGCTATTCTGCATATACTATATAAAGGGGCTATATACCTGGGCTATGCTGCATATACTATATAAAGGGGCTATATACCTGGGCTATGCTGCATATACTATATAAAGGGGCTATATACAGGGCTATGCTGCATATACTATATAAAGGGGCTATATACAGGGCTATGCTGCATATACTATATAAAGGGGCTATATACAGGGCTATGCTGCATATACTATATAAAGGGGCTATATACAGGGCTATGCTGCATATACTACCGTATATAAACGGGCTATATATTTATACAGGGGCTATATACAGGGCTATGCTCCATATACTAGGACTGGAGAGCAGCGCTATGTACAGGGCTATGCTCCATATACTATATACAGGGCTATGCTCCATATACCGGACCTGGAGAGCAGCCCTATATACAGGGCTATGCTCCATGTACCGGACCTGGAGAGCAGCGCTATATACAGGGCTATGCTCCATATACCAGACCTGGAGAGCAGCTCTATATACAGGGCTATGCTCCATATACCAGACCTGAAGAGCAGCGCTATGTACAGGGCTATGCTTCATATACCGGACCTGGAGAGCAGCGCTATATACAGGGCTATGCTCCATATACTAGGACTGGAGAGCAGCTCTATGTAGAGGGCTATGCTCCATATACTATATACAGGGCTATGCTCCATATACCGGACCTGGAGAGCAGCTCTATATACAGGGCTATGCTCCATATACCAGACCTGGAGAGCAGCTCTATATACAGGGCTATGCTCCATATACCAGACCTGAAGAGCAGCGCTATGTACAGGGCTATGCTTCATATACCGGACCTGGAGAGCAGCGCTATATACAGGGCTATGCTCCATATACCGGACCTGGAGAGCAGCGCTATATACAGGGCTATGCTCCATATACCGGACCTGGAGAGCAGCGCTATATACAGGGCTATGCTCCATATACCAGACCTGGAGAGCAGCGCTATATACAGGGCTATGCTTCATATACCGGACCTGGAGAGCAGCGCTATATACAGGGCTATGCTCCATATACTAGGACTGGAGAGCAGCTCTATGTAGAGGGCTATGCTCCATATACTATATACAGGGCTATGCTCCATATACCGGACCTGGAGAGCAGCGCTATATGCAGGGCTATGCTCCATATACCGGACCTGGAGAGCAGCGCTATATACAGGGCTATGCTCCATATACTAGGACTGGAGAGCAGCGCTATGTACAGGGCTATGCTCCATATACTATATACAGGGCTATGCTCCATATACCGGACCTGGAGAGCAGCGCTATATACAGGGCTATGCTCCATGTACCGGACCTGGAGAGCAGCGCTATATACAGGGCTATGCTCCATATACCTGACCTGGACAGCAGCTCTATATACAGGGCTATGCTCCATATACCAGACCTGAAGAGCAGCGCTATATACAGGACTATGCTCCATATACCAGACCTGGAGAGCAGCTCTATATACAGGGCTATGCTCCATATACCAGACCTGAAGAGCAGCGCTATGTACAGGGCTATGCTTCATATACCGGACCTGGAGAGCAGCGCTATATACAGGGCTATGCTCCGTATACTAGGACTGGAGAGCAGCGCTATATACAGGGCTATGCTCCATATACCGGACCTGGAGTACAGCTCTATATACAGGGCTATGCTCCATATACCAGACCTGAAGAGCAGCGCTATATAAAGGGCTATGCTTCATATACCGGACCTGGAGAGCAGCGCTATATACAGGGCTATGCTCCGTATACTAGGACTGGAGAGCAGCGCTATATACAGGGCTATGCTCCGTATACTAGGACTGGAGAGCAGCGCTATATACAGGGCTATGCTCCATATACCGGACCTTTAGAGCAGCGCTATATACAGGGCTATGCTCCATATACTAGGACTGGAGAGCTGCGCTATATACAGGGCTATGCTCCATATGCAGGACCTGGATAGCAGCGCTATATTCAGGGCTATGCTCCGTATACTAGGACTGGAGAGCAGCGCTATATACAGGGCTATGCTCCATATGCAGGACCTGGAGAGCAGCGCTATGTACAGGGCTATGCTCCATATGCAGGACCTGGAGAGCAGCGCTATGTACAGGGCTATGCTCCATATGCAGGACCTGGAGAGCAGCGCTATGTACAGGGCTATGCTCCATATACTAGGACTGGAGAGCAGCGCTATGTACAGGGCTATGCTCCATATACTATATACAGGGCTATGCTCCATATGCAGGACCTGGAGAGCAGCGCTATATACAGGGCTATGCTCCATATGCAGGACCTGGAGAGCAGCGCTATATACAGGGCTATGCTCCATATGCAGGACCTGGAGAGCAGCGCTATATACAGGGCTATGCTCCGTATACTAGACATGGAGAGCAGCGCTATATACAGGGCTATGCTCCGTATACTAGACATGGAGAGCAGCGCTATATACAGGGCTATGCTCCGTATACTAGACATGGAGAGCAGCGCTATATACAGGGCTATGCTCCGTATACTAGACATGGAGAGCAGCGCTATATACAGGGCTATGCTCCGTATACTAGACATGGAGAGCAGCGCTATATACAGGGCTATGCTCCATATGCAGGACCTGGAGAGCAGCGCTATATACAGGGCTATGCTCCGTATACTAGACATGGAGAGCAGCGCTATATACAGGGCTATGCTCCGTATGCAGGACCTGGAGAGCAGCGCTATATACAGGGCTATGCTCCATATGCAGGACCTGGCGAGCAGCGCTATATACAGGACTATGCTCCATATGCAGGACATGGAGAGCAGCGCTATATACAGGGCTATGCTCCGTATACTAGACATGGAGAGCAGCGCTATATACAGGGCTATGCTCCGTATACTAGACATGGAGAGCAGCGCTATATACAGGGCTATGCTCCGTATACTAGACATGGAGAGCAGCGCTATGTACAGGGCTATGCTCCATATGCAGGACCTGGAGAGCAGCGCTATGTACAGGGCTATGCTCCATATGCAGGACCTGGAGAGCAGCGCTATGTACAGGGCTATGCTCCATATACTAGGACTGGAGAGCAGCGCTATGTACAGGGCTATGCTCCATATACTATATACAGGGCTATGCTCCATATGCAGGACCTGGAGAGCAGCGCTATATACAGGGCTATGCTCCATATGCAGGACCTGGAGAGCAGCGCTATATACAGGGCTATGCTCCATATGCAGGACCTGGAGAGCAGCGCTATATACAGGGCTATGCTCCGTATACTAGACATGGAGAGCAGCGCTATATACAGGGCTATGCTCCGTATACTAGACATGGAGAGCAGCGCTATATACAGGGCTATGCTCCGTATACTAGACATGGAGAGCAGCGCTATATACAGGGCTATGCTCCGTATACTAGACATGGAGAGCAGCGCTATATACAGGGCTATGCTCCGTATACTAGACATGGAGAGCAGCGCTATATACAGGGCTATGCTCCATATGCAGGACCTGGAGAGCAGCGCTATATACAGGGCTATGCTCCGTATACTAGACATGGAGAGCAGCGCTATATACAGGGCTATGCTCCGTATGCAGGACCTGGAGAGCAGCGCTATATACAGGGCTATGCTCCATATGCAGGACCTGGCGAGCAGCGCTATATACAGGACTATGCTCCATATGCAGGACATGGAGAGCAGCGCTATATACAGGGCTATGCTCCGTATACTAGACATGGAGAGCAGCGCTATATACAGGGCTATGCTCCGTATACTAGGACTGGAGGTTAGCAGAGTATTGTGTGGGGCTATGCTTTATCTCTAGAATGAGACGTATACTAGGCCCGGATGTCCGCTGTGTATAGTATTGGGGGGTGTTATGTGGGAGCCTTTGGGGGAGATGTTGGGCAGGGAGGATGCTTTTTATAGGAGGGGAGGTGTTTTATACAAGGGCTGAGATGCGGAAGTGGACAGCATGGAGGATATGCTGTCTATGGTGGGGTATGTAGAAGGTCTTCTCCTATCTGCAGGGGGTGGGGGCTGTGCTGGGGGAGGGGGGGGTAGACCCCCATACACGGGGTGATGTGTGGAGTGTAATCTATTGTAATGTCGGGATGGATTCCAGGAGCCTCATGTCTGCAGATCACATCCAGGACTCCAGCGTGGGGGGCCGCAGCGCTCTGGATCCTGTGCAGTGTGACAAAGGGATGGGGTGGGACGTCTCTCCCCACCCCCACAGCACATTATCTCCTGCTCTTCCATGGTTTTCATGCTTTGCCGGGATTTGCTCCAGATATGAGGTTGTGGATGATGTGGGATATTGGTCCTGGCCTGTGGGTGACGGCTGCTGACCAACCTCTCCCATGGGTGACACGAGGGATTGGGGGTCTCTGCTGTGTATTGTGGAGGGACTGGACAACTGATGGGAGAAGGTCTGGTTGTATCTTTGTGTGTGTGTGTGTGTATATGTGTGATACTTGGTGTATATAAGCCGCACATGGACTGCAGGATAGGGATCAGGACTTGTGTCGTGTGTGATTGTTGTGTGACACATTGCTGCTGCTGTCGCTCAGTGACCGCCTGTAGTTATTGGGTGTGTTGTGTATTCAGCTGTATAGACCCAGAGTGGGGTGCAGTATACACTGGGTGCAAGGGGCGAGGGGAACGCGCATTATACGACAAGTGCAAGGGGCGAGGGGAACGCGCATTATACGACAAGTGCAAGGGGCGAGGGGGACACGCAGTATACGGCGGGTGCAAGAGGCGAGGGGGCTGCACAGTATATGCCGGGTGCGAGGGGAACGCGCATTATACGGCAAGTGCAAGGGGCGAGGGGGAAGCGCAGTATAGGGCGGGTGCAAGAGGCGAGGGGGCCGCAGTATATGCAAGGGGCAATCAGGACGCGCAGTATATGCTGGGTGCAAGGGGCGAGGGGGACGCGCAGTATACGCCAGGTGCAAGGGGAGAGGGGGACACTCATATATACTCCGGGTGGAAGGGCACAGGGGGACGCGCGGTATACTCCGGGTGGAAGGGCACAGGGGGGCGCGCGGTATACTCCGGGTGGAAGGGCACAGGCGGACGCGCGGTATACTCCGGGTGGAAGGGCACAGGCGGACGCGCGGTATACTCCGGGTGGAAGGGCACAGGCGGACGCGCGGTATACTCCGGGTGGAAGGGCACAGGCGGACGCGCGGTATACTCCGGGTGGAAGGGCACAGGCGGACGCGCGGTATACTCCGGGTGGAAGGGCACAGGCGGACGCGCGGTATACTCCGGGTGGAAGGGCACAGGCGGACGCGCGGTATACTCCGGGTGGAAGGGCACAGGCGGACGCGCGGTATACTCCGGGTGGAAGGGCACAGGCGGACGCGCGGTATACTCCGGGTGGAAGGGCACAGGGGGACGCGCGGTATACTCCGGGTGGAAGGGCACAGGGGGACGCGCGGTATACACTTGGGGAGCGCTGCTGTGCAAGCACCTGGCTCATACCTGGCTGGAGTTATTGTGGCTGCTACACTGTGCCAGATAACAGAAGTGTCACAGTCCGTTCTTCCTCATATGTTGATAAATGTGTCTTTGTGAGATCCATAAATCAGATTGGAGTGCGGCGGGATATATAGGACCCCTATAGTGTGTGTACCCCTACATGTGCTGCCGCCGGACCCCCGGGTATTCGGAGTCACAGATCTGCACCTACTTTGATCTCACAGATAACGTTAAACAGGTTTTTTTTTTTTTTTTTTTTTAGTCTAAAGACCGTAATAATAACTTCTCCCCAGGATCGGTCCAGCGCCCCCACAGATCACATGTTCTCCACAGGTGACGAGTTGAACAGGAAGTGCACAGCGCCGCTCTCTGTGTAGTGGTCAGAGCAGGTTACAGCACAGCAGCTTCTATTCAGTCATCAATATTTTTAGCCTAGAAAAACTTTGACCACCCCAATACCCCGGGGGAGGTCTGTGCTGTGGATCTTGGCATAGAGATTTGTCAGTCCCATAATGACTTTCGGCGTGAGAAGAGAGACAAGAACTGGTCCTTTTCTATTATAAACTTATTGGATCAGGGATCCCCATACACGGCCCAGTTATCACCATGTTACCAGTTACCATGTAATTAGGGAATTTATAGCCTTAAGCTCATCATGCGCATTGGAAGACCCCGCAATAACACGTCATGTGCCGAATCGCATAAGAGAAGGCTTTGTCAACCTGTACCACTATTTTACTCATCCCGGGTTATATCCTGTATTTTATCCAGAGCTGCACTCGCTATTCTTCTGCTAGTGCAGTCACTGTGTACTGTTCACATTGTCTTTGTCTTCTACGTGTGGCTGGATTGCTGTGGTCTGGGCTTCTTCCATTATTCCGCCTCTGCCTCCTGTACTTCGCTTTCTGATCATTAATCTAGAACACTGTGCCGCCACCTCTGCTGCGGTAATGAGCCTCCACCTGAGAGACGTCTGTCTCCTGCTTCACGCATGAAGAGTTCTCCTGTGTAGCTCCCGGGGACAATGTGTCATGTTATAACTTCATGTTATCACTCTGCAGCTTCTCTGTACTGGAGATGAGCGGCCGAGGAGGTGGACTACAACTAACCTGATGACCACAGCCCAGACCTCCATCCACATCACTGTCCATGTGTGCGTGTGAAGATGGACCAATCCCCCCCCATCTATTATATGTTATGTAATGTTGCTATATTCTATATATGGAATGTGCAGGTGCTATGGAAGCTGCAGATATACTTAAAGGGCTCCATGGACCCTCTCCAGCACCAGATACTGGGTCAGAGTGCTGATGGCTATGTTTCTTATAGTTGGCTGTGTGGGATTGTCAGTGACGAGGTGGAGTCTCCCTTCAAGATCCTAGGGTGCATCATATATACCTCCGATCCCAAATCAAGGATGAGCTCCCCTGAGTACATGGTATGAGAAGATGCTGTGAGGCCCCTTACAGGTGGGGCCCCCCTGTGTCTCTCAGTGTTGTGAGTGCCCCCCCGTCTCTCTTTCGGGTAGGGCGCCCGCACCTCTCTCTCGGTCCCTCTTGGCTGTAGCAGTGTGATCTGGGTGCAGCTCTAGATTTGTTTCATATCTAAACTAAACTCATTCCAGACATTTCTGATAAGAAGTGATCGGACTCCGGAAGCAGATAAGACGCGGTGGAATAAGATGTGACGTGACAAAGGTTTATTGGTCTCAGCTCCTTATAATATCCACCCCAGGGCCCGTGCTATGGGGAGGGCGCAGCGTATGTTGCCCCCCTTTATGGGGAAGGGATGGGGGTGAATCTCCCTATATGGGGGTGTTGACCCCACTATGGCGTGTGACCCCTCTGTGGGAGGTAGTGACTTGTATCTGGTGTTCTCTTTAGTGGCTCTTAGAATATCCTAGTAATATGGTGGAACTTATAATCCCCGGTGAAAACAAAACTTTGAAGTTCAATAGTACAAATGTCACACCTGTCCTTGTACTTTGTTACAATGTATCAGTAAAAGATTATCTTCAGCCAACACTCGGGGAGTCCAGACTCCTTCCTGGCGCATGCGCGGTGAAGCAGAGACCTACTGATCTTATCATATTACGTCTTCCCCAGGAACCTCTCCGATCAGTGTTTATGTTCTTGGCAGGTTTGGAAAACTGAGGCTGCGTTCACACATGGCGTTTATGAAACACAATGTAATGAAATGCAATAAGGTAAATCTCCTCTGCTGCTGAATTTAATTACAAAATGCAATGTGAACGCCAGGTGTGAACACGGCCTGAACCTCCTTACTTACAGATGCCTTTCCCTTTATTCTTTCCCTATTTTAATTTTACCTACTAATGACATTGGCCCAGATTTACCAGGCAATCTATGGCAGAATTCTGGTTATACATGTATTTTTGATGCTTTTCAGACTTCATTGTGTTACCGCTCCACTGTGTCCACCGTGTCACAATCCCGTGCACAGAAATGAGCGTTCCAGTGCATATTCGCACCGTGCATTACATTTATGTCGGCAAATCTGACAAATGTGTCGCACTCTGATTGAACTGAGGAAAAATCCGGTGCCACAGGTCCTGCACTTCAGGCGCGTGCAGCGTTCACGCCACATAAGGGAGGACTGAGCTCCGGCCGCCATGAATGTGGTGACTACATGTAGTACACACAACCCTAATAGTAAATGTGGCCCATATTCAGTAATTGATCGCTAGGTCTTCTCTGACAACCTCCTGCTTTCAGTTGGATGGAGTAGGAAGCAGAAGGTTTTGCAGCTCTTCCTATACACTTGATGGAAGTGGAGCTGCAGTTCACTAAATCCACCACTATATGGATGATGGGGATACTACTTCTGTCTCCATCTACTCCTCCTTTCCACAGCTGACTATGTCCTTGGTAGTGATTGTAGTAGCCTGTGTGTGTGTAGGGAGTCTCCTCCTTATCTGTGTTTAAAACCTACAGCACCAAGTCGTTACATTGTGTCAGGGGGGCAGATGTAGAATTTCATGGGAAGCAGCTGCTTATTAGAAAAGCTCCGCCCCCAATGAAATGACTTCCAGTCCTCCCCACCTCTACTGTTTGTGTGGATCTACAGCATTAAGAAGCCACTGTCCAGTTATCACATGGGTCTAGTATCTTGTTCATGCGCAGCTTCTTCCTGCACCCTGGCAGAGCAGGGGGAGGCTTCATAGTCTCTACCCAAGCACCGGGGGCTGCAGAGACGCCACAGTAAACTCCTAGACTTCCCTCGACCCCGGAATGTATGAATATTATTTCCCCTACAAGTCTGGAATCGCTTCCTACATCTGGTGTTAGAATCGGCTTCTTGGGGAAAGGAGGATGTGTCCCTTCTGCCTGATTTCAGTCTGTGGTTTCTGGACCTTTGGCCCTTTAAAGGTCCTGTGATGGCTCTTGTGTACATGTGTATTTAGAGCAGGAACAGATGTACAAGGATTCGATGAGTGAAGGTCCTTCTCAGTATAAAATTTAATGGGTGGTTTGGGTGGCCTTCGGCCCTGGGCTACTGACAAAACTGCCTGTATTATAATCCACTGCTGCTCATGTGATAGATGACCCTCACCTTACCTATGGGGGGGGGGGGGGGCACTCTCTCATGTCCATTGTGGCGCAATGGAAGCGGTGACTTCATGATTGCTCAGTACAACAAATGACTTGCATTCAGAGGGGTCAAGGGCACAATAGAAGTGATCACTTTCTTTTTATATTTAGTAACTGCTCCTTTTTTAACGATCTGCCATTATCTGGGTGGGGCGGCAGTGTCGCCGGGCAGTGGGGGTACATATGGAATAATTATTAAAAGAAAAACTAATAATAACTTATAAAACAAGAACACAATCTTCTATTGTCTGGATCTCTGATGCTATAATTACCGGCGCTCTCCGGGATATGCCTGGGTGCAGAGGACATTTTTGGGTTTGCCTAGTCCCCGGGGTGATATCTTCTGCACTATGTTCTCTTTCTGCTGATGCTCGGAACAAATCTCTTCTTTTTTTTACTTTACTTGTGACTTTTTTTTTTTTTTTGTTTTATTTACTTGTGTATTTATCCTGGTGGTTGGTTACTTTGCTTTGTAGCGATATATTGATACAAATGTAGCAAATCCTCATCTGTGAGAAGTGTTGGGCTGGATGTAAACAAAGTTTCTATTTAGTGACAAAAAACAGCTTTAAATACAGTGGGGCCCATTTACTTACCCGCTCCTTGCAAATCCCCGATCCGGAATGCACATCTGCCGCAATTCAGGAAGATCTCGCGCCCGATTTCCTGCATGTGTCGCCTCCCCGATCAGGTCCGCCGGAGTTCACCATCTTTCTCCCGGTGAATGTAAGTGCATGGCTTGTGACACAAATTGAAATGTTAAATCCTGCGCATTGTCCAAATCCGTCGGATCGTCCGAAGGCCCGCCCTCCAATTTGTGCCTCGTGATTGCAACACCATCCCCGGGGCGATCCTCAAAAAGTCGGGAAACCCAACGAGAATGCGGCCGCGGAACCCTTAGTAAATAAGCCTCTGTGTGTGGCCAGGAAAGGAGCATCCTATTGAAAAAAAAAAAGTAGAGAAGAATCTGTTCCATAACTTTCCCACTTGTCTGCTGAATCCCAATGTACTGATGGCAATAAAGCTCTTGGGGTGAGATAGAAACTTACTCCAGCAGCCTCTAACTGTGCCTGTCAGAACCCACGACATGGATATTATTACAGAGGGTGTTCTCTCTATACTGGATAAGGCTATACTCGCACAACCGTATATTCATCCCCCAAAGGCGGCAACCGGTGCACGGCGTCGTACGGGAGCGGTGCTCGTAGTACGGTGGGGCACACATCGTGTGAATGTAGCCATAGACTGATACAAACCCTCAGCTGTGTGGAGTATCTGATATTAAGCATTGAGGTCTTCAACAATGTAATTTCTACTTCCATATACATTGTTTCCGTATAATGTATGTTCTCGTAAGTCTCCACGTCTCACGTTGTTTGTATGTGGCCCCTTACACCCTCCTGGCCGTGGCCGCGCTGTCAGGCGGTTCCTCTGCAGGTGGTTCCAGGTTTTGCTCTTGTATTTACCATCAATATCTCATTTCACTCTCGTCCCTGTAATGATGATGCAGAGCGACTATATTTTTCCATTACTGGCCCTGAAATCTGAGTCCAGATCCTGCCTATAATTTCCACGGAGTAGATAAATATTTAGTCAGGGCCGTCCGAGGCTCAATGCATCACGTGTCAATAAACCGCAGTTACATTTTCTAATGAGCCGTCATAACAGATGTTACCATTTATATAAAATGTGTATGGCATTACACTATATCCTGTATTATACCCCAGAGCTGCACTCACTATTCTGCTGCTGGTGCAGTCACTGTGTACATACATGACATTACTTATCCTGTACTGATCCTGAGTTACATCCTGTATTATACCCCAGAGCTGCACTCACTATTCTACTGCTGGTGCAGTCACTGTGTACATACATGACATTACTTATCCTGTACTGATCCTGAGTTACATCCTGTATTATACTCCAGTGCAGCTCTGGAGTATAATACACGATGTTCTTGTACATTATATATGATCTATTATTGGGGTGATGGGTGACTGTTGATGACTTTTGGATGTAGATTTCGATGCAGTTTGCGAATTATGTAGAGGAATTATTGCCTTAGTCGGCTCTTTTCGTTGAGCTGTAGGTGTGACGGCAATCACAGACAATCCTGTAGTAATGGTGCTCGGTGTAGAGATGTGACCTGAGGCTGTGGTCTTCCTTGTGGAGCGCGGGGGTTGCACTCTATGAAGCATCTCTGAGCTGCCGGTGACTGTTCTTGGCTCTTTGTGCAGTTACTCAGCATTTTGCTGGATATTGCAGATTCTCTGCTTTGTGCTGATTCTGCTTTGTCCCATTATGTGTTCTACTCCTGTCACACCTAGAGCTGCAGTCAAAATCCTACTTGCACCATGTTGACTTCCATTGATTTGTAATCCTGTAAACGTCTTGGTCCCATGTTGCACTGCTCTCGGCTGCACGGCATTGTGGGGGATGTAGTTTCCGAATAGACCTGAGTAATGGCAGGGTAGCTATAGAATATTAAATGCAGCTCCTGGTGTGATTGGAGTATATTGTGTCCTATTGGATATAATTTTTCCCATCTTGTACATTTTGTTTCCCCTCTTGATTTTTCTTGTTGTGATGGAGATGACTTTGGGTCAGTCCTGACAACTTATTAGTTTGGAGCGAATCGATGTACTCCAGTCACAGCCGGAGCTGCACCCAATGCCTGTGTCTTGCCTGATACGTAATATTTTGTGTAATGAGAGCCGCAGGTGTATTATATGTTATATGTCACATTGTTCACGTGATTATGATCTCATCTTTTCTTCATGAAGTTTAATTGGACACATTTGATGTACAGGATTCCTTCAAGGTCAGGGGTCAGACGGGGCTCCTGCCCTACACGTGTAGCATGGCGGCAGCCGCCAGTCATCGGCCCCACACCTTCTTATCACTCATCAGTTGTCAGATAATTCTGCAGGTTGTTCTAAAGATAGAAATCACCCAGGAGTCACTGACCTACTTCATACAGCTCCACCAACCTGAGCTCAGGGGAAGCTACACCCAAAATATGAAGGTAAACAGGAAGTCGCCTCTTCCTCCCTGTATCAGTCTGAAGAGAGCCACAGGGGTTAAATCAGTAGAGCAGGACAGAAATATTAGTGTAGATCCAGCAGCCAGTGTTATGTATTGTCCCTGGAGAGATGTGTAATCAGACCTCACACTGCTGTGCTCTGTGCTCTCTGCAGCCAGTGTTATGTATTGTCCCTGGAGAGATGTGTAATCAGACCTCACACTGCTGTGCTCTGTGCTCTCTGCAGCCAGTGCTATGTATTGTCCCTGGAGAGATGTGTAATCAGACCTCACACTGCTGGGCTCTGTGCTCTCTGCAGCCAGTGTTATGTATTGTCCCTGGAGAGATGTGTAATCAGACCTCACACTGCTGTGCTCTGTGCTCTCTGCAGCCAGTGTTATGTATTGTCCCTGGAGAGATGTGTAATCAGACCTCACACTGCTGGGCTCTGTGCTCTCTGCAGCCAGTGTTATGTATTGTCCCTGGAGAGATGTGTAATCAGACCTCACACTGCTGTGCTCTGTGCTCTCTGCAGCCAGTGCTATGTATTGTCCCTGGAGAGATGTGTAATCAGACCTCACACTGCTGTGCTCTGTGCTCTCTGCAGCCAGTGTTATGTATTGTCCCTGGAGAGATGTGTAATCAGACCTCACACTGCTGTGCTCTGTGCTCTCTGCAGCCAGTGCTATGTATTGTCCCCGGAGAGATGTGTAATCAGACCTCACACTGCTGGGCTCTGTGCACTCTAGCCAGTGTTGGGAATCCTCTAGGGAAATTTGTAGTAATATATTTGTGTATGTTATTAGCAGCAAGACTGTGAAAAATGGATTTACTTTCCAGGATTGTAACTGCTCTGAGGACATGTCCTCACACTGCTGTGCTCTTTGCCAACAGTGTTTGGTATTGTTGTGTGGTGTGGTTTTTTTTTTTTTTTTTAAATGTAGGTTAGTAGCTTCTTGCGTGCCTGGAGTCAACTAAAATGAGACTTCATATGTTTAGGGGGAAAGTCCATGGATAATTTTTAAAGGGCCGGCGCCCCCATTTATTGAGGAGGTCTTTCTGTATATACAACGTGTATGTATGTGAACCTAATGGGGCCCATTGTTTCATGACTTCATGAATCGCCACTTGTGACCATGTGATTTTGCGCTCCGTCTAATGTGTTGTCCCCATCATTGTAGCACAACCCCCATCATCTTTGGGACTTGGTCAGTCATTATCTGCTTCCACGTGAATTGTACAATTATGTACCTTGGATTAACAAGAAGCGGTTACAGAAACTGCGCCCCCCGGAGGATGATGTGAGCGCGGCTGATGATCTAATAGCCTGTAGCTTTAGCCCCGAGATGTCCCACATTTACCCCATTACACACCTAATAAAAGTATATACATGTATTGTAGAGACAGAGCTGATACATTGTACATTAGTGTCACCTCTGACCCTTCACCTCTGTACACGTCCTGTATTCTAGGACCTTGATGTCGTCTAGTGAGTGTGTGTTTCCAGGTGTCTCCTCCGCAGGCGCCCAGGATATTCTATTATCTGCTCTAATGAGTCCCGCAGTAACATATGGGGAATAGACGCTGCACCCCGAGCTCATTACAGGCGAATCATCCGCCCCGGGGAGACGCCGCGCTCCCACACCTCCTCCTGCCAGAAGGCGCTCGGGTATGACGGAGGCCATGATTATGTGCGGATCATGCACCGCAGGCAGGGGCTCTGCACACTGCACTTGCCAGGGGTGTCCTGCCATGTCATCCATCACTCGCATCTATTGTGCTTACTGGGTTTTAGGCAAAAATCTCACTGTATGTTATTATACAGAGATTATGGTTGTGTCATATATAGAGGGAAACTATCAGCAGCTGTGACAATGCAGACCTTGGCCAGTGTTATGTATCATCCCTGGCGAGAGGTGAGGTCAGACCTTTTGTGTATGTTGTTAGTAACAGCAGAACTGTGAAATATGGATTTATATTCCAGGATTGTAGCTTTTCTTCCGAGTGTCCTGTGGGCGTGTCCTCACACTGATCTTAATTAATGGGAAAAAAAAACTAATTTCCATTCCTTATTAGCTTGTAATGTACATAATATGAGCGCAGAGTGTGAGATCCCAAATCTCTGTGGTGCAGCCTCCTTGCTGCTCTGATCAGACTCCATTATTCCTTTAAGCAGACATTGCAGATATTTGCTATCAATTGCATGATGCCTCAGCACAGCATCACATCCTCCTAGATCTTCCACTTTAGGCCTGGTGATCAGCAGTGGCTGTGATTGGGGATTTCCTGGTCCCTCCCATAACAGAACAGAAGGGTCACCATGATATCACATGACCCCACAGAAGAGAAAGATCCCAGGAATTTTCTGATGGAAATGAATCGGGTGATGTAGGCAATGCCCAGCACATCTCTGGATGGGACTAGTGAACACCCAGCTTTTCCAGGCAGTGATATATTCTATATGTTGGGGCAGGTTATAGATGCCAGAGTCTTCATTCCATTTCTAAAACATGAAAAGGAATACCCAACACTGGCCGCTCAGAGCACAGCAGTGTGAGGACGCTCCCATAGTGAATCCATAATTCACAGTCCTGCTGATACTAAAAAACAGAAAGTTCTGCACCCGTTTCCGGCAGCAAAACTGTTAATTATTGTCGTCAGCCCGGCTATGATAATTACCGTTCTGTAGTGGGAGGGGCCGCACTCTGTGACCTCGCGTCCTCGCTGACATCCGGTGATCTTTAAACTTCTGTTCCAGTGGGTTAATATATTAAGGATTCTGCTTTATTTGCACATTTTTCTTGTAAATTTCCTGTAATTTTATGGTTTTTCTGTAATCAAGAGGCAGAGCCTGAAACGAGACGATTAAGATTTCTGCTTTTAGAGTAAATTAACGGATGATTTGTGGCGGCAGATCCTTAGTCATCGGGACAGTGAGTGCGGAAGAGAGGGGGGGGGGACTTGTATGGACCTGTGTCCATTTAAAGGGGAAGTCTTATTGTAGACGGCCTTCTAATGCTTCATGTTGCCTGATCGCTGTGATCTGTCCCGCTCATCAGAATTGGATCTGTATTTCTTGGTCGTCCCATTGGCTGCTCGTGGGGTGTCCTCTGCCTCCTCTGACTTCCATATTCACTGTCAGGGGAAGTGATGCATCAGTCATGTGCATTCAGTAAATATTGGATACATCTCCACTGCTCTAGTGTTAAACTCTTAAAGGGATATTCCAGAGATGGGTTTTCAGTATTGGTCTACAGGGCAGCCTCACTGATCATCTGTGTGGGACTGCACTGACTGCATGAACATTTCTACTCCTAAAAGTGCATCCAGAACAGCGCCATACAGTGTATAGTGGCTGACCATGGTATTGCAGCTCATCCGCAATCTCTTGCATAAGGGTGATGAGAATGACATCCTAGGCAAAAGGAGACATTTTAAAGAGAACCCGTCATGCAAAATAACCCCCTAAACTAAATATATTTTCATAAACTGCCATTAGAGAGCATTGCCTCTATCCCTTCATTGTCCCTCTACATGCCTGTAAACCTAAGCAATGAGGTCCTAAAGCTGTATGCAAATGACCTGTGAAATGTCCAATGAAGCATTAGCATATTCAAGCTGTCCACTCTATTCATGAGTGGGAGGCACAGCCACACCCCCAGTGCTTGACTGACAGCCTGTATAATGATGTGAGGCTGTATAATGATGTGCTTCCTGGTGCTGGCGCCCCCTGCAGCCTGTGTGTGTATGTGTGTGTGTGTGTTTAGGAGAGATACAGCAGCTCCAGGCTGCAGCCATGTTATAGCAGAACATGTCAGATTCATGTGTAGCTGATGTCTGTCTCTCTCCTGTATATTAGGAGGATGCAGCATGTCAGCAGATGCAGCACACACACTAGCCATGCTTTACTATACATTACACACAGACATGAGCAGGGGGAGGAGAGGGGAGGGGTAACAGGGGTGACATCACTGCCTCTGACCATGTGACCAGCCTCATTTACATGATAAAGAATAGATGATTTTACAATGAATAATGTATGAAATAACTAGATAAAGGCTGGGATGGGATCCTTGTAATCTGCTCCAACAGATAGAGGTGACAGGACAAGTGGCAGAGACCTGATGACAGGTGTCCTTTAAGTTCCCTGAAAATCTTGATTTGATGACCAAAGCTAAGGATTTTTTTTTAGTTTTTTTTTATTTGGTATCACTAAAAATCCAGTTTAAATCTTTTGGTGCCACTGGATGGGATTGGAGAACTCCTAAAGTTACTCTATATCCAACAATTTAGCCAACTATAATAATAATTTTATCCATTTTTATAAAGTTCCCTATTAATACTTTGTGTAATGGAGAGCTCCCCCTAGTGGCGGTGTTGTGCTGCCTGTATGTGATCACTTATCTCTGTGGTTCACTTTTATCCTCTCGTCTATGTAATGGCTCCGGAGATATACATTTTTTTTTTTGGGTGGTTGGGGTCTTCTATCACAGTAAAGTTACAATTTGACTTAAATTGTAACAAAAATTCCAATTACCAGTCCCCAGCTGCAGATTCCCTTTTTGGATGAGTGGATCCTGGTGTAGCCGCCGCCTTCCCCAGTTTGTATCTTTTCTTCATGTTCCTGATTGATCCTGTCCCTTCATGTTCCTAACAAGCTGTCGGCCGGTAACATCCTCAGATCTTCTGTAGAACAATCTTTTGAGCTCCGCACCCGAGACGGGAGCAGCAATGATAACCTCTGGATGCCGATTCATGAAAGGCGAAGCGGTGGGCGGCCGAGGATCCTGCCTCCCCCGCTCCATGTGCTGCTTGACCTATTTTTCTCTGCTCATTGTGCAGATTGGCAGGTCATAGGAGAAGTAAAAATAACCGTCCTGATGTGCTGCTGCCCGATGTGCCACCCTCTGATGTGTGGCCTCAATGCAGTTATAGAAAACCGCAGCACAAAAGTGGAGATTTAGGAGAATTTCTATTAACAAAGTCATCTTTATACCCGGAGAAATCATCAGATCATTGTGTGATGGAAGGAGAGTCACATGGCCTGACAATACATCAAAATAATCCCAAAATTTCTCTGGGTGCAGTTTATTATCTGCTGAGGATTTAGTATAATGAAAAATACACAAATCTTATATATACGGTATATTGTCCATTCTGTGTTCTCTCTACTCTGTAATATACATTGTATGACCCATGGGGGTGGGGGAAGGGATATGGCAAATCTAAGAACATTAATGTGGTGAAGTAATTGTCAAACTCATTCAGCTGTTGTCTGCACATTCTACTCTACTACATACTTGTCTATAATACTGCCCCCTATGTACAAGAATATAACTACTATAATGCTGCCCCCTATGTACAAGAATATAACTACTATAACACTGCCGCCTATGTACAAGTATATAACTACTATAATACTGCCCCCTATGTACAGGAATATAACTACTATAATACTTCCCCCTATGTACAAGAATATAACTACTATAATACTGCCCCCTATATACAAGAATATAACTACTATAATGCTGCCCCCTATGTACAAGAATACAACTATTATAATACTGCCCCTATGTACAAGAATATAACTACTATAATACTGCCCCCTATGTACAAGAATATAACTACTATAATACTGCTCCTATGTACAAGAATATAACTACTATAATACTGCCGCCTACATACAAGAATATAACTACTATAATACTGCCCCCTATGTACAAGAATATAACTACTATAATACTGCCCCCTATGTACAGGAATATAACTACTATAATACTGCCCCCTATGTACAGGAATATAACTACTATAATACTGCCCCCTATGTACAAGAATATAACTACTATAATACTGCCCCCTATATACAAGAATATAATTACTATAATACTGCTCCCTATGTACAGGAATATAACTACTATAATACTGCCCCTATGTACAAGAATATAACTACTATAATACTGCCCCCTATGTACAAGAATATAACTACTATAATACTGCCCCCTATGTACAAGAATATAACTACTATAGTACTGCCCCCTATGTACAAGAATATAACTACTATAATACTGCCCCCTATGTACAAGAATATAACTACTATAATACTGCCCTCTATGTACAAGAATATAACTACTATAATACTGCCCCCTATGTACAAGAATATAACTACTATAGTACTGCCCCCTATGTACAAGAATATAACTGCTATAGTACTGTATGTACAGATTTTCCTAGTGATGTGTGTGTGTGGCAGGTTACATGTATAATCTCACGTTCCTCTCTTGTTCCCTGCAGGAAGTTATTTATGTGTAATATGTTGCGCTGCTCGGCTTGGCCGGTGTGGAAGAGCCTGGGATAGCAGAGCCGGTTGGAGTTACAGGACGGTATCGTGAGGTTATTACAGCGGAGGGGACACCATGTCGGTCATGATGATGAGGAAGAAGGTGACCCGGAAGTGGGAGAAGCTTCCCGGGAAGAACACGTTCTGCTGTGACGGTCGGGTCATGATGGCGAGACAGAAGGGGATCTTCTACCTGACGCTCATCCTCATTCTGGGGACGTGTTCGCTCTTCTTTGCTTTTGAGTGAGTATCTATATACTAGTGTTAGTTGTAACCAGAGGGTCTGGAAGGTGTTGCCATTTTTCTTTGTTCTGATCATTCGGGGTCTGACCTTTCGGGGCCACCATCTGTCCTGACAATAAGGGCTCTGCAGGCCTGACCACCCGCTGTGCAGAGAACGTCATCCGTTCCCATTTACATCAATGCATCTGTGCTGCACTTCCCTGTGGACTGTGTAGAGGGTTCTTGGTCCCGCCCCTGTTGCACTTGCAGGCTAATTTGCATATCTATGGTAATATTTCAATCTCTGCATTGATTCACTGTATCTTTATGCTCCTATTAAAGGCCACTCAAACCATTACTATCGGGTCAGCGCAGGCGGCTGCACCCCGGTGGTTGGGTCTCCAGATGATGGGGTCAGGATAGGGATGGATGGAGATGTGGGAGCGCTGCTCCGGAGGCTGCACAGCTTTCTGATATTATCTGTTTACACATTCCTCTCTGCTACATCTGGGAATCCTTGTTCTAGAATCTCCTTGGGCTCATGGGTTCCTCCTTCCGTGTGTCCTGGTTTTCTCCTAGTCCTCTAGGTGGAGCGATTCTGTGTATGTGGCTTCATGATGGACACGAAATACAAAAGAGACGCTGCAGAAGTTCAATGCCCTCAATCCCCCCCCCCCCTAAAAATCCCGGAAAAGCCCAACTTGAGGACCCCTAGGGTCCAACCTTTCAATGTAAACCTTAGAGTCCCCTGTATAGACTGTGAAAGGGCAATGAAGAGGTTAACATTTCTGCTTTTCCATTTTGTTGTTACAATGTAGATTCCAGAAATGTACAATAGAATGTGATGTTCTCTTTAAGAATCGTTTGGAAGGTTCCATGTTCAGTACTTGGAGGGGGGGATCTGTTAAGTGTTGTAGGTGGCCGCCGCTGCTGACTGTTTCCTCTCTCCTCTGCAGATGCCGCTACTTGGCGGTGCAGCTGTCGCCGGCGATCCCCGTGTTTGCTGCCGTCCTCTTCCTCTTTTCCATGGCCACGCTGCTACGCACCAGTTTCAGCGACCCCGGCGTAATACCACGAGCACTACCGGATGAAGCGGCTTTTATCGAAATGGAGATCGGTGAGTCACAAAGTGGTGCGAGTTATATATATACTAAGCCTCAGGATGCATTTTTTATACAATCGGAAGGAATGAAGTTTTTGAAAATGGCGCCACCATGGTCCACAGGTCGTGTGTGGTAATGCAGCTAAGTTCTAGTTCTGGATGTTACCAGAGCCACTCCATGTTGTAGCTTCACAGGCTATTACAGTGTGCCCCTTTCTGCCTGCTGTAATCTCATAAAGTTGGAGAGGGGATTGGAGATTTCCTTTAAAGAGACAGAATTGGCAGGTTCGGCCATGCAGGCTGCAGATATTTCAGTACCTCACACTGCTGTGCTCTTGGCTCTCTGTATGCAGCCACTTGACCGTGAATATTCTCTTGTGTTGATTGCTGCTGCGTTCAGTTATAATATTTCTACAATTTATACTCCCAGCAGCAGGAAAAGAACAATGAACCAGCTCAATGCACAGAGCTAAGTGCACAGCAGTGTAAGATTCCCCCAACCCCCCCCCCCCCTCCTCTTCGCCCACAAACTAAAACGGCTTATTGAAATTCCAAGACCTGACAAGGCAACGCAACAGCGAGAGGCAACGTTGTATCCGTGTCCTGAACTGGATATAACAGACAATGTAACTGTTTTATATGTAGTGCAGTGCGGATGTGGAAGATAGGGGGCGCTCCTGATCCTGTCCTCTGGAGATAAGCAGAGTCAGGCAGCTGCTTATCCATATTTCTTGAGATAACGTGTTTATCCAGTGGTGGCCTGGAATGATGGCGGCAGCTTCTGTCTGACCAGAATTTCCAGACTGATCAGTCAGTGATTGACATTTCACATCGACTTCTATGATTCATCCATTTGCCTTGAAATAGAACTCGTATGACCCCCATCCCAGCGTCTTATCTTCTCATGTGCAGAGCTCTTCCCCCTGCACCAGGTGTACAGTGGAACGGTGTCAGTAGTGCAGAGCTCTTCCCCCTGCACCAGGTGTACAGGGTAACGGTGTCAGTAGTGCAGAGATCAGTACAGAGGAGGGGGGGGGTTGTTAAAGGGGGTTCAGAGTTGTATAAATCTACCCCAGGGCTTGTAAAATGTGTAAAACTGGAAAATGTTACTGATTATTTTCTTACTCACTGTTATCCGCCCCACCTTCCAGTTCGGAGTGGTATTGCAGCTTGGGCCCAGGGAGTATAGTGTAGACCTGCAGTACTACTGACTACCTGCAGACTGAAGGGGGGCGCTGATTTTGAAAGTGGGAATAGATAGTTACTTAAAGCATCAGCGCCACCCCTATCCATAGCTGGTATTGCAATATACCTTCTGTTTCGTCCTGTACTCCTATAGAATTGCTCTTTTAGAAGTTCCTAGAATATAATTTTATCACGTTTCCTCCTTCCTGCATCTAGTGCAGTATTTTCTTATGTGGAAAGATCTGGATAATGACTCGGCAGTGACTTGCAGATGACGATGTCGTAGGCCTGGGATTCCTAAGATTTTCCATCTTGGTGACGCAGCTCATAGATAGCAAGTGGTTATTCCGGGGACTGCGTTACAGCGACACCTTCTGGAGACCAGTGGATGGTGCAATAGATGATAGACTAGAGCTCCTTACATTGAGATGAAATGACACCTGAAATATCCCAATAACATTGTAGTAATAATCCAAATAATACATGTAGTGTGCGGGGGGCGTCCATGAAGAACTGTCAGGTGTCCAGATATTACAGAGAGAAATGCAAAGTGTCCCCCCCCCCAAACCTCCTGACAATCAATAGGAAGTCTCCAATAACTAGTACAGAGATGAGAAATCCATGTGATGTGATATCACACGGACGGCACAATGGTCTGACCGTATAGCAAGGATCGAGCCGTTAAACCTCAATTTTAAAAGTTTTTTTCGTTGTTGTTCTATTTCAGAGGCGGCCAATGGGAACGTGCCGCAGGGTCAGAGGCCGCCTCCGCGCATCAAGAACGTCCAAATCAACAATCAGATTGTGAAGCTGAAATACTGTTACACCTGCAAGATCTTCCGTCCTCCTCGCGCCTCGCACTGCAGTATCTGTGATAACTGTGTGGGTGAGTGACACCGCTGTGCGCTGGGGGGGGGGGACCTGGAGAGCTGCGTACAGGCAGGGCCGTGGGGATCATTCCACATCGTGGCTTCCAGCAGACGTCTGGCTGCTTACATTCACTACAGAGAATCGTGGAAAGCCCCAGCAAAGGGAATCCCCAACTTTTTGGGTTCAGATCCCTTTTTTTTTTTTTATGTTCCTTTTTGGGTCTGAATCCCCTCCCCTACTATATGGGAGACGGGAGGAAAACATTGAGCCACAGGCTGCGCTGTTGTCAGAGAGACGTATCCAGACGCAATGTGCTGCGTTATATGAGGACATGTCACATTATATACTCTGCAGGGGATGGGAGGGATGTGTTATATAGTGATGTGTGTGTGTGTGTGTATATGTATCAGGACATATAACATTATATACGCTTTTATTGATAGGCGGAATGTGTTACATAGTGATTATTATAGTGTTACATAGTGATTATTAGAGTGTTACATAGTGATTATTAGAGTGTTCTATATAATGTACTGACTTCAGGTTTTTGCTTCTTTCAGAACGTTTCGACCACCACTGCCCCTGGGTGGGGAACTGTGTGGGGAAGAGGAATTACCGCTACTTCTACCTCTTCATCCTCTCCTTGTCCCTGCTGACAATCTACATCTTCGCCTTTAACATCGTCTACGTAGCTCTGAGTGAGTCCCCGAGGCCCTTGGCTTCTAGTTCTGCTGCAGACAGAGGGCAGGAGCGGTGATGTTATCATGTATCACACAAGAGCTTAGATACAGCGGCTCCCAGCCCTGTAGGACTAGATGCGTAGCTCCACAGGGCAGTGATACACGTGTTGGGCTTAGATACACCCCTCCAAAGACCGTATCACACATTATAGAATGAGATGCACGGTTCAGGGACAGAATATATAGTAATGGGTGTGACGCCTTATCACATAGCACCGGATTAGATACCTCAGCGTGTCTGTACCACACACATGGGGGACGGTGATGGATGTGACCTCCCAATCTCTGCTCATAAAAAGACAAAACAACCACAAAGTTTAGTAATATTCGTCTTGTGTACTTCTGAATCCTTGATATTGAGAGGATTAGGAGGTTGATATGGGAAGACGTCAGTCTTGTCCTTGTGTTTAATTTACAGTGTTTTAATTTTTCAAACTTTTTGTTTTTCTCAATTTTCAGATTCTTTAAAAATTGGCTTCCTGAACACGTTGAAAGAAAGTCCGGGGACATATCCTCTCTGTGATCTGCACATTAATCACTGTGTGTTTTGTGCATGTTGTCTTCATGTCTTGTGTGCTAGGAACGTGGTCTACAGCAGCGCAGAGTATTTCAGCAGTGCAGTCTTGGTGTAAACTTACAGTATAGCAGAGATCTCCGGCAGCGCAGAGTATTTCAGCAGTGCAGTCTTTGTGTAATGTTACAGTATAGCAGAGATCTCCGGCAGCGCAGAGTATTTCAGCAGTGCAGTCTTTGTGTAATGTTGCAGTATAGCAGAGATCTTCGGCAGCGCAGAGTATTTCAGCAGTGCAGTCTTTGTGTAATGTTGCAGTATAGCAGAGATCTCCGGCAGCGCAGAGTATTTCAGCAGTGCAGTCTTTGTGTAATGTTGCAGTATAGCAGAGATCTCCGGCAGCGCAGAGTATTTCAGCAGTGTAGTATTTTGACTGTTACATAACGGCAGTTCAACAGCAGCACAGAGTATTTTAGTTCAGCATTCTGCAGTTGGCGGTCATAGACATCTACAGAATATAAGTAGCAGGGTCCCCAGCAGTGCAGAGTATTTCAGCAGAGCGATGTGCAGGCTGTTAATAAGTAATAAATATCTTGAAGCCATGGTTGACCCCTTTTTAACATTTCTTTATATAGGAAGAGCCCGTCCTGCTCACAGCTGAGGGTTTGTTACTGTAGAACAATGGACAAAGTCTTTCCATGTAATTTATTCATTCTGTTTCCACTTTGGGAAAATGCACAAGTTTCCAGATCACATTTTGCCTTTAGACGTTCTCTGCTCCTTAACCCTTTGTGCACTGTGCTGGAAGTCTTCATCTGCTTCTTCACCCTCTGGTCTGTGGTCGGATTAACGGGATTCCACACGTTCCTGGTGTCACTGAACCAAACAACCAATGAGGATGTGAGTATTTTATATCAAAGGGGTTTGCCCATGAAATCAAATCAAATTGTAACCCACTAGTGATGTTTACACAATAAAGATAATTTTAACCACTTACTTTACAATGTTACTCAGTTTTATTGCTGTTTTAGCTCCTATCACTCAGTGATGGTCAGTGTAAGAGTCCAGATTGTGAGCGGGGACTCTCTAAGCAGACACTTCATTATCCCTCTGTGCTGTGAGATGCCGTGTGCTGACAATGTGCTTAGATTATCAGGATAGAGGGTTTATATACACTTTAGCTTCTGAACATTCACTAGTATCTGACATTTAGAAAGAGATGAGACGGATCAGAGATGATGAGATTCATGGGATGGATAGAACACACAATGACACACTCAGCTCTGCTAAATATGGGCTATAACACACTTGAATAAAGACTTCTCTTGCCTGTATCTTGTAGAAAGTCTCTGTACGCTACTGCTTGCTGGCAGGAAGTGCCTGTGTCTGATCTGGGCTTGTAATACTGGGAGGGGGGCAGGTGGTAGAGGGCAATGCAATGTGCAGACAAGAGAAGCTATTCATAAAAAAATCTGCCCTGCCATTCATCTCTATGCTGCGGCACTTGGAGATGAATGGAGCAGAAAGGACATGCATGGCCGTCTGTTCCACTCATCTCTGGGAGCAACAAGAGCTCTGAAATGGGTAGCTCTGAACATTTCGGATCCCCTGTTATCGTGATCTTTGGGGGGGGGGGTCTTATCACAGCGACTGCCATCCTTGACATAGGTGGCTGCCATAGTGCGACCTGAATAAGCCTTTACTAGAGGCTCTAATTCAGATGCAGCAACTTTCCAATATTCTGCAATATAGTAAAATTGCATCAGATTGAAATCTAAATAAATAAACATATTAGTTATCATTGTGTGCAATCTATCAGAAGGGGGTGGGGGGACTCCAAATGTCTCAATCGCTAATTTTCCACCATTTTGCCAGCCATGGAAAAAAAAAAAAATTCTAAAAAGTTATCAAAAACTCATGCGGTCCCCAAAGTAATATCCATGAAAACAGTGGCTCGTCCCGCGAAGAATGACACCTCACACAGACTCCATACAGCAACTTTTTTGTTTTGTTCGATTTTTAATTCTGATACAAAGTTTGGTAACTACGTGATTGACCCAAAGAATAAAGGGGAGGAGTCATATGATCGCACATTGAAGGCCATAATTACAAAACCCCAAGAAAATAGTGCACCTGTGCCTTTTTTATCAGTTTCCGTGTGTTCATGTTTTATTCCACACCTGTGTACTGGGAAGCTGGAAAAATTCCAGGCACAGGAAGTACCACGTCTCCACAGATCACGCGCCCCGCACAGATCTGTACACAGAAAAGTTATGGATTTTATGAGATGAGGAGTATAAAACAATAATGCAAAAAATGATAAAGGGCCGAGGGGTTAAACAAGAAAAATAATGTATAAACTTTTTTTTTTTTTTTTTCAATGTAGATTAAAGGATCGTGGACTGGAAAAAATCGTGTGCAGAACCCGTACAACCACGGGAACCTCATGAAAAACTGCTGTGAGGTGTTATGTGGTCCGGTGCAGCCAAGGTATTGTACCGCCCACCGTGCATTATACCACATAGTGTATACTGTACTCTGCCCCATGTATTATACCGGTCATAAACTGTATTATCCCATATTGTACAACATCTCTTCATTTTTTCTAGTGGTGGTGTATAATCTGTATGTAGTGAGCTCCCCCTAGTGGTGGTGTATAATCTGTATGCAGTGAGCTCCCTCTAGTGGTGGTGTATAATCTGTATGTAACGAGCTCTCCCTAGTGGTGGCTGTATAATATGTATGTAGTGATCTCCCCCTAGTGGTGGTGTATAATCTGTATGTAGTGAGCTCCCCCTAGTGGTGGTGTATAATGTGTATGTAGTGAGCTCCCCCTAGTGGTGGTGTATAATCTGTATGTAGTGAGCTCCCTCTAGTGGTGGTGTATAATCTGTATGTAATGATCCCCCTAGTGGTGGTGTATGTGTATGTAGTGATCTCCCCCTAGTGGTGGTGTATAATCTGTATGTAGTGAGCTCCCCCTAGTGGTGGTGTATAATCTGTATGTAATGAGCTCCTCTTAGTGGTGGTGTATAATCTGTATGTAGTGAGCTCCCCCTAGTGGTGGCTGTATAATCTGTATGTAATGAGCTCCTCTTAGTGGTGGTGTTTAATCTGTATGTAGTGATCTCCCCCTAGTAGTATATAATCTGTATGTAGTGAGCTCCCCCTAGTGGTGGCTGTATAATGTGTATATAGTGAGCTCCCCCTAGTGGTGGTGTATAATCTGTATGTAATGATCACCCTAGTGGTGGTGTATGTGTATGTAGTGATCTCCCCCTAGTGGTGGTGTATAATCTGTATGTAGTGATCTCCCCCTAGTGGTGTTGTATGATATGTACATAGTGATCTCCTCCTAGTGGTGGCTGTATAATCTGTATGTAGTGAGCTCCCCCTAGTGGTGGCTGTATAATCTGTATGTAGTGAGCTCCCCCTAGTGGTGTCTGTATAATCTGTATGTAGTGATCTCCCCCTAGTGGTGGCTGTATAATGTGTATGTAGTGAGCTCCATCTAGTGGTGGTGTATAATCTGTATATAGTGAGCTCCCCCTAGTGGTGGTGTATAATCTGTATGTAGTGAGCTCCATCTAGTGGTGGTGTATAATCTGTATGTAATGATCCCCCTAGTGGTGGTGTATGTGTATGTAGTGATCCCCCCATAGTGGTGGTGTATAATCTGTATGTAGTGATCTCCCCCTAGTGGTGGTGTATAATCTGTATGTAGTGAGCTCCCCCTAGTGGTGGTGTATAATCTGTATGTAGTGAGCTCCCCCTAGTGGTGTTGTATGATATGTACATAGTGATCTCCTCCTAGTGGTGGCTGTATAATCTGTATGTAGTGAGCTCCCCCTAGTGGTGGCTGTATAATCTGTATGTAGTGAGCTCCCCCTAGTGGTGGTGTATGATATGTACATAGTGATCTCCTCCTAGTGGTGGCTGTATAATCTGTATGTAGTGAGCTCCCCCTAGTGGTGGTGTATAATCTGTATGTAGTGAGCTCCCCCTAGTGGTGTTGTATGATATGTACATAGTGATCTCCTCCTAGTGGTGGCTGTATAATCTGTATGTAGTGAGCTCCCCCTAGTGGTGTTGTATGATATGTACATAGTGATCTCCTCCTAGTGGTGGCTGTATAATCTGTATGTAGTGAGCTCCCCCTAGTGGTGTTGTATGATATGTACATAGTGATCTCCTCCTAGTGGTGGCTGTATAATCTGTATGTAGTGAGCTCCCCCTAGTGGTGTTGTATGATATGTACATAGTGATCTCCTCCTAGTGGTGGCTGTATAATCTGTATGTAGTGAGCTCCTCCTAGTGGTGGCTGTATAATCTGTATGTAGTGAGCTCCCCCTAGTGGTGGTGTATGATATGTACATAGTGATCTCCTCCTAGTGGTGGCTGTATAATCTGTATGTAGTGAGCTCCCCCTAGTGGTGGTGTATGATATGTACATAGTGATCTCCTCCTAGTGGTGGCTGTATAATCTGCGTTGTTTGTTCTGAGATATTGGATTGTTCTTGTACTTTTGATTCCTATTTTTAGTAGGATTTCGGTGGAGCCTGACTCCTGTCCAGTTATAGATTTTGGTTCTGCATATCCTGCAGATCTAGTAGTACTCCTCATCTTTATTTACACTGTAAATACCTGGAAGCTGATTGGCTGCTGAAAGGGAACAACTGCCGATCCCGGGAGTATTATTGACCGCACCTGTGATTACACAGCGAGACTGATACATTCTATCTGCACAAACATTTCCCCTTACTATATGTATAAGATCTTCCCTGCATTAATCTGAGCCGCTCTCCCCCCGCAGCGTCCTGGACAGAAGAGGAATCCTCCAGGAGCCGCTCAGTCTTCCGGGACAGTCCGAACAAGAGAACAGCGGCGCCCAGCGAGATTCTGTAAGTGATATTATACATGATCACAGGGATAACAAAGCTGTACAGAAGAATTATCACATGCTGCAAATTATATACGAAGAGCGGATATATATGTACAGCTGGTATAACCTGGGGATCTCCTGCATATAATGATATATGTACAGCTGGTATAACCTGGGGATCTCCTGCATATAATGATATATGTACAGCCGGTATAACCTGGGGATCTCCTGTATATAATGATATATGTACAGCCGGTATAACCTGGGGATCTCCTGTATATAATGATATATGTACAGCTGGTATAACCTGGGGATCACCTGTATATAATGATATATGTACAGCCGGTATAACCTGGGGATCTCCTGTATATAATGATATATGTACAGCTGGTATAACCTGGGGATCACCTGTATATAATGATATATGTATAGCTGGTATAACCTGGGGATCTCCTGTATATAATGATATATGTACAGCCGCTATAACCTGGGGATCTCCTGTATATAATGATATATGTACAGCCGCTATAACCTGGGGATCTCCTGTATATAATGATATATGTACAGCCGCTATAACCTGGGGATCTCCTGTATATAATGATATATGTACAGCTGGTATAACCTGGGGATCTCCTGTATATAATGATATATGTACAGCCGGTATAACCTGGGGATCTCCTGTATATAATGATATATGTATAGCTGGTATAACCTGGGGATCTCCTGTATATAATGATATATGTACAGCCGCTATAACCTGGGGATCTCCTGTATATAATGATATATGTACAGCCGCTATAACCTGGGGATCTCCTGTATATAATGATATATGTACAGCCGCTATAACCTGGGGATCTCCTGTATATAATGATATATGTACAGCCGGTATAACCTGGGGATCTCCTGTATATAATGATATATGTACAGCCGGTATAACCTGGGGATCTCCTGTATATAATGATATATGTACAGCCGCTATAACCTGGGGATCTCCTGTATATAATGATATATGTACAGCCGCTATAACCTGGGGATCTCCTGTATATAATGATATATGTACAGCTGCTATAACCTGGGGATCTCCTGTATATAATGATATATGTACAGCCGGTATAACCTGGGGATCTCCTGTATATAATGATATATGTATAGCTGGTATAACCTGGGGATCTCCTGTATATAATGATATATGTACAGCCGCTATAACCTGGGGATCTCCTGTATATAATGATATATGTACAGCCGCTATAACCTGGGGATCTCCTGTATATAATGATATATGTACAGCTGGTATAACCTGGGGATCTCCTGTATATAATGATATATGTACAGCCGGTATAACCTGGGGATCTCCTGTATATAATGATATATGTACAGCCGGTATAACCTGGGGATCTCCTGTATATAATGATATATGTACAGCCGGTATAACCTGGGGATCTCCTGTATATAATGATATATGTACAGCCGGTATAACCTGGGGATCTCCTGTATATAATGATGTGTTTAGCAGGTATAAATGTATCTCTGGTATAACCATGTTCTTCTTCTCAGGTGGCTTCTGCTCCGTTGATGCCTACTGACCCTCCTGCACCTCCGGCCCCGGACGTCCACACAGATCCTAACGCCCTGGAAATGGCCGTCCAGATGCCCAAAGAATCAGAAGGCAAAGCGGAGCCGGAGAAGTAAGAGGCAATGAGAGATGTCTGGAGGATAATGTGGCGAATCCATGGAGCAACGGGGAAGTGACAGCCGCCCTCTCCGCCATTTTTCTTTAGTATTTGCTTGTGTTAATTATGGAGGTGACGTCTTGTGAGATGGAGATTCATCTTTATCAGTCTGGGGGAAAAAATAAGTGATAACAAAAACAATATAAAGACTTGAGGTGCTAGTCCTGCCGCTGCCATGCGAGGGCGCCGCCGCAGCTTCATGTCTCCGCTATGGAGCTGGTTCTTCTGAGCTGCAGCCACAATCCTATTATGCATCCCCTTAAATGAACCGAGGACAACCTCCATCCGGACTAAGCAGGACGTTGTGGGGTCTATCTATAGGGGGTCACACGTGGCACCCACCCAAAAATATGCATTGCTTTCTATTTAAAAAGCCTGGAAGGACGAAGCTTCTGGTAAAGCCGAAATGCGTCTGCACTTCTTCCCGGATGTGTCCGTAACTTATTACTCGTGAGATTCAGATCTGAGCCCCCCAAAACCATTGACGCCTCTAATTAAGACTGTAGTCCTAGCGCACACCCCATCCCCCACCCCCGCGACCGGTCATGACGTAGACGTGTGTTCATGTGGCGTGAGCTCATTCCTATCCATAGACAAATCATTCATTACCTAAACTGTAGATTTGTGGTCTTGCAATTATCATAACGATAGTTCGGTGGGGGGGCTCATTAGGAGCCGCCTTATGTCTACAATTTTTTTTTAAACTTTTTTTTTTTTTGTTAATTTTTGAGGGCATTTCGGAACTTCTGAAGTGCAGAGAATTTCCTGCTGCTGCTCTACGATTCTTCTATGATGACTTTACAAAGTGTTAAAATAATGGAGTTTTTACAAAAATAATTTATTTATACAATTTTTTTTTTTTCTATTTAATTTTTTCTTTCTTTTTTTTGTGCATCTAGTAGAGTAGATTCCTGGACCTGAACAAGAGGATTTTCAGGATTGTGTTACTTGGCGATTGATTTTTCCATTTTGAATGAAAAAATAAAAATGATCTGATTTTGCTTATGGGGAGATTTCCATCATCTCCCGTCCTCTCCGCTGTGTCCTGTACAGGACCTTGGATGTGCACTATGACTGCACCCATCCCGCTCCAGGTTACACCCATACTCCCACTTCTTCTCTTCATCCTTGGAGTCGGTCTTGAGGATCCACCTTTCCTTAAATGTGTAGGGAGCCAATGACTGAATATTCAATGCACCTAAGAATTGCCCCCAAGTATCTGAAGAAGGGGCATCCCAGACTCTAGGAGGCAGGACCTTTTTTTTTTTATTACCCCAAAATCAGTACATTTTAAGTAGGTGTCATGTGACTCCCTTTTAAATCCGCTGAAAGGGAAGGAATGGACGTGAGTAGTGTGGATGGGAAGGTACTGAGGATCCCTGCAATAAGTCCAGCTGCACCCCATGACCCGGCACAGAGGGTTTCTCCCTGCTCTCTTTAGTGTCAGGGTTTCCTAGTCTTTGTTTGCCGTGGAGGTGTTGCTATAGCTATGGAGGATGCAATGTATCTTGTATTTGCATCTGTATAAGCTACAATCTTGCAGCCCCTAAAATTGCTGTGGTGCCCAAGCCTTAAAGGGGTTGGTGAGGAGTAAACCAAAAACTGCCCCTCACCTATAGATATTGTATCTGTAGGTTGTGTGTGATCTTAACCCTCTACTATTAAAGTGAATGATACTCTGCTGAAGTATGGGGGCAGCCTGGTCGTGTCTTCTGATTTTTAAAGGTTCTGAAGCTGCACGGTTAGTCCTCTGCCGTCACCAATCACTCCCATCCTTGTCATCATTTGCATCGGTCTGTCAGGATATGTGATAAACATATGAGTCCGGTTCTGTCTAGAACTCGCTCTACTTAATGGATCGGATGCACAGTGGGCGGGGTCAGTTTGCACCTGATCCATCAGTAACCAGTCTTGTGTTACAAAGCACCATGTCCCCTTTGGTTCTGTGAAACTGTGGGGGGGTCCTAGCTCCTAGACCCCAATCCCGACTCTGACAAGTGTGCTCACACTCCTGTCATAGGATGAGCAAAGTTGAGTGAGTCTCCATTGTATCTTCTAGAGTCTTGTACTACACGGCTGTATTCACCATTCTGCTGGATGTAGTATGAACACCTGAATGCTGCAGCAGAATAGTGAATACAGCTCTGAGGCCTGATGTATCCTTGTAGCTGCTTGGTGGTGGACATATGATTGTTGTGAGGGATCTATGACCGGTTGATACTTAAGATACTTTGTATCTCCATATCCTTCCAATAAGAGAAGATCGGTCCCAATCCTAACTTAAGTTTATTATCAAAATTTGGCAGTGCTCATGTTCTCCCTGCTGTAATATACATTCAATGCTGGATCTAATCGATTATTACCACATGCCAAAAACCCTGAGCTCCTCCCCATAGCATCCATACCGTGTAGGAGCCACGGGCCCCATGAGACTCTGATTCCTGCTGGTGGGAAGCGCTGTTTTTGTTCCTTCTCAGGTATTAAGTTCCATGAGTTGATCTTGAACATTTATGGAGCACTTTAGTTCAGGTTCCTTTTTCTTTTGGGAGAGGGGGGGGGCGACTATGAACGTCATTGATTCCGCTTCCCATCCCAGTCCACTCGATTCATCATGACCTGAAAGGATAAGGGCTTTGTAGGACGATCACTTCTGTGCGTTCCATATAATCTTTATAGGTTGCAAAAATAATCCCACGAACCTGCTACTGGCCGCGAATCTGAACCGATCGTCCGATGACAGCAAAAAGCTATTTTACTGACTGAATAAAGAAAATAGCCAAAAACCTGCGTCTGCGGCTCCGTCATTCTGCATCTGAGGGATATCGCTGGGACAGGGCAGGGGCTGGTATAGGATCCAGGGTCATAACACTATCCATAGGGGAAACCAAGTGACCAAGGAAATGCTGCTGAATTTCGCCATGAAATGTTTTTGAGTGTGAGGATGTCCCCATTTCATACAGGGACAGCTGCTGGGATACACTAGGAGAAAATTCTCTGTCCCAGAAAAGCAGAGCTGCTGGGTCACAGATGCCAAAGGCCCCTCTTATTACATTCTGATCTCCTTTACATTTCTGGCAGCCTAAGTATCATCAATCCTCCACCTCTATGCACTGTGATTTATGATACCCCAGGGCCCAGAAAGGTCCTATAATCTTTTACTTCCAGAACTAGCTGTAAGTCCTTTTTATTGTCCGGTAAGGGAGTCTGTGAACTACTAGTATTAGGGTGGTGGCACACGTGGCATTTTGAACCCGTTTTAGGCTGTTTTTTAAGCAGTCCATTAAAAAAATGCATGTATTTTTTACTTTTTTTTTTTTTTCCAATTATCTTAATGAGGATAATTGGCAAACTGACAAAACCGGTCCAACGCATGCATTTTTAAACGGACTGCTTAAAAAGGCCTAAAAACGGGTTCAAAACGCCACGTGTGCCACCACCTATATCCAGTATTATACAGGTATCTACCATATACTGCGTTGCGGTATCTAAGCTGCCATGATGAGATATGTCCCTTGTATAGAGCTGAGCTGCTGTATCTAAATTGCCCCATTGGAAAAATTCTGAATTTATAGGAGGAGAAAATCATGTATCTCGCATTGTACCACGGGTATCTAATCCATATTGCAAAGACATCGGTGTGCTGTATCTCGGCATCCATGATCGAGGTATCTACCATACTGTACATAAATCTAAGTTACTGTATCTAAACTGCCATATTGGAATAATACACCTACTATATATCCTGTTGGACGAACATTGTAAACCTTGTTCCCCTAATTTTTTTCGGGCCCTTGTAATGGCCCTTACTGCCCGGGTTTCATTCATGTAGCTGAAAGTAAAGAAGCCACAGCAGCTTTTAGGGTGAGTTGAAGCCTTTTCCTTCACCCCTGCTGCCTGGTCCAGTTTTACATTGTCAGTATGTGGAATATTTTGGGTGGAGACCCCCTTATGTCCACATCTGTGTAAATGAAGTTGTGAAATCCACATTTAGACATTTCCTCTTTTCTCCTTTGTTTACTGTAAATCATTTCACTGTTATTTTTCCTTTTTCGGAGCCGCTTCCTCCTGCCGTCTTATGGGTTATACATTGATTTCTTCCAGCCGGGCTCCGTAGGGGGCGCTGTGCTAGAGTTATGCTGTGTCTATGGACTTTTCATGATAAACCCCCTTAGCTATAATATCCATGGAAGCAGAAATGTAAAAATAACTCAGGAGTTCTCCTACTTATTAGATTTGTGTTTTCCAGGATTTTTAATTTTTTTTCCATGCAGCGTGAAGAAAAATCGCACTGACCTCTGATTTAGCGCATTATTCTTTTCATGTGGTGTAATTATTATACAGCATTTTTCCATTCCTTTGTTAGTCCCATAAGAAAAATGTAGGTAAATTGACAATTGGGTGTTACCTTTCCCTGTTCAACAGGGTTTGTCCTTACTAAACTATGATTGGACAATGCCATAATGTGCACACCCACATGTCAATATTTAAATAGTCTTAAAGGGCTTCTTCCACCAGGATGAAAGATTGTATGCAAATGAGCCTGAGGGGCTCCAGGCTCCATTAACACCTATGGAGCCTGGAGCCCCTCAGGCTTATTTGCATACAATCTTTCATCCTGGTGGTAGATGCTCTTTAATAAATCATCCCCAGGGTGTTTGGGGGGGGAAGGTCATTTTCTGCTAGTTTTCCAATAGGGCTTAAGGTCCAGGTCACTTCTGATAATAAACCATAACAGAAGTCGAACAACTTTACTTTGTCTGTCTTTATTTTTGGGTAGAAAAGTAAAAAATCTAGAAAGCAAAAGTTTACTATGTACAAAGGTGTCAATCTTTTATAGCGATACAATGTATCAATGTTTAAAGATGGAATCTGCCTGAAGAAGTCTCTTACCTGCCTTGTATCCACAGCTCTGCGCCAAAACCATTGCTATAGCCACAGCTCTGCGCCAAAACCAACCGCCGCTGCGTCATGACCACGGCTGTATCCACCCATGATTCAATGTATACGGAGGTTTATCAGCTTCTGAACCAGAAGATAACATCCGTTTTTGGATGGTTGTAACTCTTTCTTCCAAGATGAGCTGGAACCAGAACCTTTTATCTAGACCATCTGTTCTTTACCACATTGGGTCAGAAAGGATATTACAGCTCCTTATAGAGACCTTTACAGATGGAAGGAGACTTCAAGGGGTTGGCCACTTTTCAATAAATCTCTTCTATTAGACATGTCTTTGCCTCCTCTAAGAGCTTTAGTCTTCCCCTGTTCTCCCCCAGCTGCCCTCTGCATATACAATATAGACAGCTTCATCTTCCTTACTTCTCCAGCCTGTCCTCATGGCGTCTCCCACTGTGCCTCTCTCTCTATTATCACTGACACGGGGAGGGAGCAGGGTGAGTCACAACCTCCTATTCATCAGTGCACAGAGACATAAACAAAGTATCACAAAGACTCGGCAGACAACACTAAAGTAAGTATCAGGACTGCTGAATCACATGATGAACATTCTGGGATTATTATTAAGACACATGGGAAATTTATGTAAGAGTGGCCTACCCCTTTAAAGTACCTGCTTTGCACTGATTGGGGGAGTCCCCCAGACAGCGATGTGTGGAGTAGTCTGGAAGGGGAAGTCTAGATGTTTCTGGTATAGCAATAAACAAAACAGCAGAACAAGTAGCGATAGAAAAAGAACATGGACTCTTCAATTATCTGTAACACTAATAAGACTATGAATGTAGTTCTGCAGTCAAGGAAAAACCTCTACAACAATAAAAAAAAACACAATAGAGAGCGACAAACATGGATCCACATTCTCCTAATACTATATAGTTCTTGTATCTCAAAGTTTTGTCCCGAAATAGTCAAAATCTGCCATTTCGATGCTTAGTCTTTCTCCAGGGTGTATCGGAGTAGTTGTTGGTGTAAGGTCTCTGGTGACCTCCATCATCCGTCTTGGTTTGTCACTTCTTCTGACTTCTTGATATTAGATTCATCCAAAGACAATTTTTGGAAATTTTCTTCTGAGTTGCTGATGTCAGACTCGTCTCTACTGTTCTCCAGGTTCTCAGGTCCCTCGTAACAGCCGGAGTCTCGGGGGAGGTGAGAAGTTGGACTTGAGGGCGACGTCTCTTCATGGTCACTGCCTGCTGCAGAACAGGAATACAATTGTCAGACGAGGCAAGTAGAGTGATCTGGTGACCATACAGATTCGTTTTAGGAGTAAAATATGAAAAATGTCCATGTTTTTATTGCCACATGGTTGGCCAGATGGCTATTGTCTGCATATATAATACACAGTCCATGGGTCTATTGGGCACATTTACTTACTCGGTCCGGAGGAGTTCCCGAAAGTGCATTGTCCGACAACATTGCACTGTGCTGCGATTCACTAAGATCGTTTGCCCGATTTGCTGAAGGTGTCGCTTCCCTGATCAGGTTCGCTGGAGTTCACCATCTTTCCCCTGGTCCATGTAAGTGCATGGCTTGCGACACAATTTTTAAGTTAAATCCCGTGGTTTGTCCGAATCCATTGGATCGTCCGACGGCCCACTCCCCACTCCGCATGAAAGCCGGCCCGATTGTTACTCAATAACATCACATGCAACACAATCACCTACTAAATACCTGTCCCAACGGTGCGATCCCCGAAAACGTCGGAAAACCTGACGGAAATGTGGCCGCAGGACCCTTCGTAAATAAGCCCCAATGTGTTTTACAAGCTTAAAGGGGTTTCATGGGGCGGGGGGAAGTATAAAATATATAAAGAAGGCAAACTTGTCTACCCTGGTAGATGTCTTCTCCTTCCTTCTATATTGTTCGCCCGTGACAACTGTTGATCAATCAATGCAGCTCCATTTTTTTTTTGTCCTGTCCCATCTGGACACTGACCTCATTGGTGACATGAGAATGGTGATGTCACTTCTGATGACCTATCCTGCACACGTCACCATTGAGGCCAGTGGTTGACCCATCATTGATTGAAGTGGAGGTTATGAGCTAGGTTGGAGCGCTGGGTATTTATTTTATTTTATACCCCCCCTGACCATTGGTGGGTTTCCTGATTACTTCTGTTAAGCCCTTAAAAACCTTCACACATTGACCTCTAGGCCCTATATCCTTCGAGGTCTTGTCCTATATCATATGTAACACAGAGATCCTTACTGTCATAATCCAGCAGGACCTCGGCCGCAGTGAGGAGCTTGACCCTGTGCTGCGGGTCAGTAATATTCAGCTCCAGCAGGTGACTCTCCTTCAGGTCTTTAAAGTCTTCTATAGTCTCGTAGCCGTTGAGCATGAGGGTGGCGATATGTTCCTGTTGAACAAAAATATCAGCAATGTAAGAATATGAAGGCAATCTGTAACTTTTTGTCTCGCCCTCCCAATGACCGTAAGAGATGGGAAGGAGAAGCCATCTGTAGGACAATGGCCCTTGATATATGGTAATATTGGCTTGTGACCAGAACCAGAATGAGCTGGTCCTCAGTATAGGGATCCCGTTCCTCTATGTACACCCCTATGCATCGTGAAGGAGGATGACCTCTGACCTGCATATTAATCCGTTCCAGCAGTTCCTGTAAACTCTTAGGCTGGGATTTCTTGCTCCGTCCATGGGTCCGGACTCTTTTGGGGTGTTGAGTCTCTTCTGGAAGAATATCAACGTAGATGAACTTGAAGGATCCAACTTTGTTCTTGAGCATTCCGGTCCAGGTGCCGACTGGCGGTTTCTCAATGATGTCAATGATGTCTCCAACCTGAAGACCAGAAGAGCTTCATCAATGATCTGCTCTGTACCACATAGTAACATAGGATCAGAACCAGCGCCTTGACCCCTATATACTGTGACCCCCTATATACTGTGTTGTTCTTAGGTCATCATATATTTTATGACATATAGTGAATGTTCTTACTCTGAGCTTGAGGGAATCCTTTTCATATGGACTCGGTGTGAAGTCTGTATGGACCTTGGCTCTTCCGCAGAATGGTCCGGTATACGGAGGTGCAGGGTTCTCCATGTTGACGCTGTCTCTGTTGCTGTACATCTCGCTGCCTATAGATACACAGTGATGAAGAGGATGGATCATCGTGTATCATTATAGATTATTATAGAACAATACCTTAAACTTTCCTACAGTGCAGACAATAAATGGATGATACGTTGTTAATAATTAAGCTCCACCCCCCTGACTTCTCCTGGAGTGCCCCATTTACATCCAAACACCCACTTTCTGAATTAATCCTGCCCATACCGGCCCCTTTTATGGTTGTTGCTGACCCTTCCTATTTCCTAACCATATTCTAGACACTTGATATGTGTTATACTGCAGTTCTTGGGGTCTTGAGATTCTTGTAAATTATCTGGAATGTGTAGAGTAAGGCACAAGATGTGAGATAGAAATCCTGTAAGTGATGGAGAGTTCCTCAATCACCTCTTTTATCCAAGAGAGAACTGTGCGGGCAGAGAAGGCTGCAGAGTTTGCTTCAGAGCCCTGGGGAGCCTTATGTTAAATCCTTCATTACATTAACCCTTAACTGCCATAGACAACCAAGAATATTTCTTGCTGTATAGCTCTCATACTAGTATCTGTGTGGATATTGCCAGGGACATGAGTGTATGGGGGGAGATTAGTGAGGTAAGACCCCTGGCATTATACCTTGTATTTCTGTTTGCTCTATAAATATTAGAGCACTGCACATGAATATATAAAGCTGCAGGGGGCGACAAATATGAGATTATCAGTGGGAATATGAATTCCCAGATCTGGGTATCCAATAGTGATGAACCTTTCATAGTTTATCACCAATGGCCACACAGTCAGTATGCATGAACCCACCGCCGGAGGTCCGTCTGCTGATGACCGAATGCTGGTTCTCTTCAGGATCTGAGAATTTTCTTGGGAAGCCGCCATCTATGCTCCCATCCGGGGACACTGGTGACATGGACCCTTGTTCTCCATGTTCTCCCTGTAATAGAAAGATATCACATCATTGTCCTGCACTTGAGGAGGGTATGGAGGATGCTGGATTCAGAGCACTAGCAATGATGCTGCAGAACTGATGGTTGTCCATTAGGGGGCAGTGTCATCTTCTAGATCAGTGGTTCTCAACCTGTGGGTCGGGACCCCAGCGAGGGTCGAACGACCAAAACCGGGGGTCGCCTAAAGCCATCGGAGACTCAATTTTACTGTGTTTTTACTGCGAGTTGCATGGTTTGGGGTCATCACAGCATGAGGAACTGTATTGCGGGGTCCCAGCATTAGAAAGGTTGAGAACCACTGCTCTAGATGTAAGTGTAGAGCATCCAGTCTGAGACTAGATGGGGAGGTTACATATCACAGGGTAAAGGATTTCCTTCTATGGGGTAGAGTCATTACAATAAAGTAATGTCTGATACAATTTGCAACATGAAAACTTGAGCCTTTGATGTTGCATTTCATTTTTCCAAAGTTTTAGCCACTTTTGTGCTCATCCCATGAAGTGGGGCAGGAGCAGGGGCTTTGATCGCTGACTGTTCAGGGTTTTTCTGGATGTATTAACAAGATGGATCACTAGGGGGGACACTGAAGGGTCTCGCTGCTCACATAACCCTCCTCCTCCTCACCATCTCATCCTCCATCGCCTTCATCATCATCTTCCCCGACTTCCTGTTCATTGTCCGGGATATCACCGCTCGCCATTTCTTGCTGAGCTTCCCTCCACTGCTTTTCCCGTCCTCTGCTCCATGGTGATCGGATGGAGTCTCATTCTCAGGGATCTTGAAAAATGAAATCGTAAATACAAGAATCTGTCAATATGATATTAACCTCCGATAAGCTACAAGGTAAATCATTCTCTTACAGATCACACAACGTAACTAATGTTCAGCCTTTTCTCTTGATGCATCAATAAACCTAAATAATAAAATTCTGCCAGTCGAATGTCACCTTTAGGGGGCGGTACAGCATACAGATTCACTATTATAACTTAGGTTGCAGCAAGATTTCACACATGGTAGCAAGGGTGCAGCAGAGACTTCACAGACAGCAGCAGAGACTTCACAGACAGCAGCAGGGGTGCAACAAAGACTTCACAGACAGCAGCAGGGGTGCAGCAGAGACTTCACAGACAGCAGCAGGGGTGCAGCAGAGACATCACAGACAGCAGCAGGGGTACAACAGAGTCCTCACAGACAGCAGCAGGGGTGCAGCAGAGTCCTCACAGACAGCAGCAGGGGTGCAGCAGAAATTCACAGACAGCAGAAGGGGTGCAGCAAAAATTCACAGAAAGCAGCAGGGATGCAGCAGAAATTCACAGACAGCAGCAGGGGTGCAGCAGAGATTCACAGACAGCAGCAGGGGTGCAGCAGAGACTTTACAGAGGGCAGCAGAGTTGCAGCAGAGACTTCACAGACAGCAGCAGAGACTTCACAGACAGCAGCAGGGGTGCAGCAGAGACATCACAGATAGCAGCAGAGAGTTCACAGACAGCAGCAGGGGTGCAGCAGAGACTTCACACACAGCAGCAGGGGTGCAGCAGCATCACTTACATGTTACGGTACTAGTGCAGCGGAGAACATACATGTAGTAGCGGTAATGTCACAGAACATATACCAGCAGTGTTGTAGCAACTTTTTATTAAAAAATTAATTCTGAATATTTTTCCCCATGTAATAAATTCAGCCCTAAAATTCTGGTTTTGAGTCAGAGCTTCTATAAATGGAGCGTCGGTATCCTGTTACTGTTATGCGATACTTTTTATATAATATTGTTACCGAATATCAACAAAAAGAGGAAGTAGATACATTTCTGGTGAATTGTGAATCACAGAATATTTTATTATTTTATTATATACAATGAGCTGAGATGTATATAGGGTATATGTATAGGGTTGTCTTATATCATCCATGTTATAAGAGAAAGGACAAGGGACAGAGGAAGGACCAGAAGGAGAGGAAAGGCTGTAAAAGGAGGCCATAGGGCGATGGGTCAGAGGTAATTATAGGAGGACAGAGGAACAGATACAAAGTGTGTAGGTCTGGTAAAGTGTAGTAATATGGGAGAACTGAGGCAAGTCCTGCAACACAGGAAGATTGTGCTGCCCCCCAGTAATGTTTTACAAAACTGCCTTTGGGCAGTCAAGATTAACCCATGTCCGGACAAATGAAAAAATAAAGTAAAACATCACTTTTATTAGGGATTCTTAAAAAAAATTGCACTATATTACAAGCTGTTGTGGCACAAACCACTAGATGCACAGGACAAACAGTGGATTAAAAGCACAGTGTGAACTGGGTCATAGGCAGTTTGCAGGTGGCCAGTGGTATGAAATGTGAGATAGTGGGCACAATACGGGGTCCATATCCACCAATAATAATTGCTATAAGTCCACTATTGGCAAGATAAAGAGGACTGTCCTAAGCAGTATTGTCTGCTACAGTAATGTATCTTATTGTATGGATTAGAGCCCTAAAATGACCACCTAGATCAGGGGTCCCCAAACTACGGCCCGCGGGCCACATGCGGCCCGCGGACCGTTTCTATGCGGCCCCCGTCGCATCGGACCGCAAACTTCGGCAGTCGGGCAGGAGCCTCCGTCCGTCCGGACAGGAAGCTCCTGCCAGTCACAACATAGTGCTCGATGCGGTCGGAATCGGCCGCTCGAGCACTATTACTGCAGGTGGAGCGATGTGGCCGGAAGACAACCCCGGCGCACATCGCTCTTTGAACCTGCATGCGCGGCCGCGTGATGACGTCATCACGCGGCCGCGCACCTTTTCCTGTCCGGCAGGCACAAGAAGAAAGAAGACACAGGAGCCAGAGGTAAGTATAGGATTTTTTAATTTTTTTAAACAGCAGTTAAAACATTGTGCCGGCTGGGGGGCCCTAATAATGAAACAATTCATGGTCGGTGGGTGGTGGGAGCATATAAAAGAACTAATGGTGGTGGGGGGGGCACATAAAATAACTAATGGTGGGTGGGGGGCACATAAAATAACTAATGGTGGGGGGGGGGCATATAAAATAACTAATGGTGGGGGGGGGCACATAAAATAACTAATGGTGGGGGGGGGCATATAAAATAACTAATGGTGGGTGGTGGGGGCACATAAAATAACTAATGGTGGGTGGGGGGCACATAAAATAACTAATGGTGGGTGGGGGGGCATATAAAATAACTAATGGTGGGTGGGGGGGCATATAAAATAACTAATGGTGGGTGGGGGGCACATAAAATAACTAATGGTGGGTGGGGGGGCATATAAAATAACTAATGGTGCGGGGGAGGACATATAAAATAACTAATGGTGCGGGGGGGGGGGGCATATAAAATAACTAATGGTGGGTGGGGGGGCATATAAAATAACTAATGGTGGGTGGGGGCACATAAAATAACTAATGGTGGGAGGGGGGGCATATAAAATAACTAATGGTGGGTGGGTGGGGGGCACATAAAATAACTAATGGTGGGTGGGGGGCACATAAAAGAACTAATGGTGGGTGGGGGGCACATAAAAGAACTAATGGTGGGTGGAGGGCATATAAAATAACTAATGGTGGGTGGGGGGCACATAAAAGAACTAATGGTGGGTGGGGGCACATAAAATAACTAATGGTGGGTGGGGGGGGCACATAAAATAACTAATGGTGAAGGGGCAGCATAGGAAATAATTAATTTTAAGGGCCAGTCTAGTAATTAATAGGGGGGGGGGCAGCATATTTAATAATTAATTGACCCAATTAATTAATTCATTGGGCCAATATATAAAATAGTTCACAAGGTGGTGCAGTATATTAAATAATTAATTGGGGGGGGGCAGTGTATTACAGATGCGGTCACATGTACCGCTTTTTATCCGGCCCTCCAATGGTCTGAGAGAGACAATGAACGGCCCCCTATGTAAAAAGTTTGGGGACCCCTGACCTAGATCATGAATAACAGTGTTGCCTGTACTGCCCCAGCAGGGGCCGCTGTGGTAGCAGGCTGTATTATTATAAATACTGTATGGAGATCCTAGTCCTATCGTTAGAGATATAGTGGACTGAACGGTCTAGGTGTGATCTAGGTCTGATACTATCTATCCCTATTGCAACTGAAGGTATTATAATTATTGCCACTGCCTGCCTAAGATTCTGCCACACTGCTGATTAAAATTTTCCAAACATTAGCCCCCCAGTAATGTGCACTCTGCCCCCCCCCAGTAATGTGCACACTGCCCCTCCCAGTAATGTGCACTCTGCCCCCCCCAGTAATGTGCACTCTGCCCCCCAGTAATGTGCGCTCCCCCCCCCAGTAATGTGCACTCTGCCCCCCAGTAATGCGCACTCTGCCCCCCAGTAATGCGCACTCTGCCCCCCCAGTAATTCGTACTCTGCCCCCCAGTAATGTGCACTCTGCCCCCCCAGTAATGTGCACTCTGCCCCCCAGTAATGCGCACTCTGCCCCCCAGTAATGCGCACTCTGCCCCCCCAGTAATGTGCACTCTGCCCCCCCAGTAATGTACACTCTGCCCCCCAGTAATGTACACTCTGCCCCCCAGTAATGTGCACTCTGCCCCCAGTAATGTGCTCTCTGCCCCCCTCTCCCCAGTAATGCACACTCTGCCCCCCAGTAATGTAAATTCTGCTGCCCCAGTAATGTACACGCTGCCCCCCAGTAATGCGCACTCTGCCCCCCAGTAATGTCAATTCTGCCACCCCAGTAATGTACACTCTGCCCCCCAGTAATGCGCACTCTGCCCCCCAGTAATGTGCACTCTTCCCCCCCAGTAATGTACACTCTGCCCCCCCAGTAATGTACACTCTGCCCCCCAGTAATGTACACTCTGCCCCCCCAGTAATGTGCACTCTGCCCCCCCAGTAATGTGCTCTCTGCCCCCCTCTCCCCAGTAATGCACACTCTGCCCCCCAGTAATGTAAATTCTGCTGCCCCAGTAATGTACACGCTGCCCCCCAGTAATGCGCACTCTGCCCCCCAGTAATGTCAATTCTGCCACCCCAGTAATGTACACTCTGCCCCCCAGTAATGTGCACTCTGCCCCCCCAGTAATGTACACTCTGCCCCCCCAGTAATGTGCCCTCTGCCCCCCCCCCCAGTAATGTGCCCCCTGCCCCCCCAGTAATGTGCACTCTGCTTCCCCAGTAATGTGCACTCTTCCCCCCAGTAATATGCACTCTGCACCGCCCCCCCCCCCCCCCCCCCAGTAATGTATCATAGTATCATAGTTTATATGGTTGAAAAAAAGACACTTGTCCATCAAGTTCAGCCAAGGAAGGGAAGGGATTGGATGAGGAAGGGATTTAGGGAAACTATTCTATATAACATAACCATCTATGTTATTTAGGTGTAAAAAGGCATCTAGACCCTTCTTGCAGCTCTCTGCTGTCCCTGCTGTGACCAGCGCCTGAGGCAGGCTATTCCATAGATGACAGTTCTCATAGTAAAAAAGCCCTGTCGCCTCTGGTGATTAAACCTTGTTTTCTCCAGACGGAGACAGTGCCCCCTCGTCTTTTGATTTGATTTAAAGGAAACCTACCATTTAGAATTGCAGGGGTAAGCAGTAAGTACCGAGCACCAGCTCAGGGTGAGCTGGTGCCGGTGCTTAGTTTCGTTAGTGTTAATAACCGCTGTATCACGGTTTTAACACTGTTTAAACTTTAGAGCAGAAGAGGCTTCGGCGCTGTGCGCGACCATGCACGCGCAATGTCTCCGGCATTTCCTATGTAGGCGCGCTAACTATCGTGCCCACGCAGCGCCGAAGCCTCTTCTGCTCTAAAGTTTAAACAGTGTTAAAACCGCGATACAGCGGTTATTAACACTAACGAAACTAAGCACCAGCACTAGCTCACCCTGAGCTGGTGCTCGGTACTTACTGCTTACCCCTGCAATTCTAACTGGTAGGTTTCCTTTAAATCAAATCAAAAGACGAGGGGGCACTGTCTCCGTCTGGAGAAAACAAGGTTTAATCACCAGAGACGACAGGGCTTTTTTACTATGAGAACTGTCAATCTGTGGAATAGCCTGCCTCAGGCGCTGGTCACAGCAGGGACAGCGGGGAGCTTCAAGAAGGGTCTAGATGCCCTTTTACACCTCAATAACATTGATAATAATAATCTTTCCTCATAACTAAGACCCTCCATACCCCTTATCCATTTTGTGTCTCTTTGTTGAACCCTCTCCAGCTCCAGGGCCTCCTTTTTAGCATATTCCAGGTGAGGTCGAACCAATGCCTTGTATAGTGGTAATATTACATCCCTATCTAGAGAGTCCAGACCTCTACTGATACATGACAAGATCCTGCTAGCTTTAGAGGCAGCTGCTTGACATTGCATGCTGATATTCAATTTATGATCTACTAGTACCCCCAGGTCCTTCTCAACAAGGGACTCTCCCAGATTTACTCCCCCAAGTACATATTTTGCCTTTGGATTATTAGCCCCCAGGTGCATAACCTTACATTTATCCACATTAAACCTCATTTGCCAAGTGACCAAGTCACCCTGCAGCCTATGAACACCCTCCATAGACTGTATTACACTACATAGCTTGTACTACTCCCCTCATCCTCCATAGACTGTATTACACTACATAGCTTGTACTACTCCCCTCATCCTCCATAGACTGTATTACACTACATAGCTTGTACTACTCCCCTCATCCTCCATAGACTGAATTACACTACACAGTTTGTACTACTCCCCTCATCCTCCATAGACTGAATTACACTACACAGTTTGTACTACTCCCCTCATCCTCCATAGACTGAATTACACTACATAGCTTGTACTACTCACCTCATCCTCCATAGACTATATTACACTACACAGCTTGTACTACTCCCCTCATCCTCCATAGACTGTATTACACTACATAGCTTGTACTACTCCCCTCATCCTCCATAGACTGTATTACACTACATAGCTTGTACTACTCCCCTCATCCTCCATAGACTGAATTACACTACACAGTTTGTACTACTCCCCTCATCCTCCATAGACTGAATTACACTACACAGTTTGTACTACTCCCCTCATCCTCCATAGACTGAATTACACTACATAGCTTGTACTACTCCCCTCATCCTCCATAGACTGTATTACACTACACAGCTTGTACTACTCCCCTCATCCTCCATAGACTGTATTACACTACATAGCTTGTACTACTCCCCTCATCCTCCATAGACTGTATTACACTACATAGCTTGTACTACTCCCCTCATCCTCCATAGACTGTATTACACTACATAGCTTGTACTACTCCCCTCACCCTCCATAGACTGTATTACACTACACAGCTTGTACTACTCCCCTCATCCTCCATAGACTGTATTACACTACATAGCTTGTACTACTCCCCTCATCCTCCATAGACTGTATTACACTACATAGCCTGTACTACTCCCCTCATCCTCCATAGACTGTATTACACTACATAGCTTGTACTACTCCCCTCATCCTCCATAGACTGAATTACACTACACAGTTTGTACTACTCCCCTCATCCTCCATAGACTGAATTACACTACACAGTTTGTACTACTCCCCTCATCCTCCATAGACTGAATTACACTACATAGCTTGTACTACTCCCCTCATCCTCCATAGACTGTATTACACTACACAGCTTGTACTACTCCCCTCATCCTCCATAGACTGTATTACACTACACAGCTTGTACTACTCCCCTCATCCTCCATAGACTGTATTACACTACACAGCTTGTACTACTCCCATCCTCCATAGACTGTATTACACTACACAGCTTGTACTACTCCCCTCATCCTCCATAGACTGTATTACACTACACAGCTTGTACTACTCCCCTCATCCTCCATAGACTGTATTACACTACATAGCTTGTACTACTCCCCTCATCCTCCATAGACTGTATTACACTACACAGCTTGTACTACTCCCCTCATCCTCCATAGACTGTATTACACTACACAGCTTGTACTACTCCCCTCATCCTCCATAGACTGTATTACACTACACAGCTTGTACTACTCCCATCCTCCATAGACTGTATTACACTACACAGCTTGTACTACTCCCCTCATCCTCCATAGACTGTATTACACTACACAGCTTGTACTACTCCCCTCATCCTCCATAGACTGTATTACACTACATAGCTTGTACTACTCCCCTCATCCTCCATAGACTGTATTACACTACACAGCTTGTACTACTCCCCTCATCCTCCATAGACTGTATTACACTACACAGCTTGTACTACTCCCCTCATCCTCCATAGACTGTATTACACTACACAGCTTGTACTACTCCCCTCATCCTCCATAGACTGTATTACACTACACAGCTTGTACTACTCCCATCCTCCATAGACTGTATTACACTACACAGCTTGTACTACTCCCATCCTCCATAGACTGTATTACACTACACAGCTTGGTGTCATCTGCAAAAATAGACACAGTGCTATTAATTCCTACCTCTATATCATTAATAAATATATTAAATAGTAGTGGGCCAAGCACAGAACCCTGAGGTACACCACTCATAACTGGTGACCATTCCGAGTAGGAATCATTGACCACAACTCTCTAGATACGATCCTTCAGCCAGTTCAGCCTCATCAGGCGTCTATGAGGGACAGTGTCAAATGCAAAGTCCAAGAACACAATATCCACAGCTGCTCCTCCATCCAGGCACCTGCTCACCTCTTCATAGAAGCAGATCAGGTTAGTTTGACAACTTCTATCCTTAGTAAACCCATGCTGGACGCCATTTTCATATCTCTCCAGAGATGCTCCATTGGGTTTAGGTCCGGGCTCTGGTTGGGCCGGTCAGGAATAGTCAGAGATGTTCTGAAGCCTCTGCTTTGTTGTTTTAGCTTGTGCTTAAGGTCATTGTCTTGTTGGAAGGTTCGGCCCAGTCTGAGGTCCAGAGCATCTGATCAGGTTCTCATCCAGGATCTCTCTGTACTTGGCCGCATTCATCTTTCCTTCCATTACACCCAGTGGTCCTGTCTCCCCCCCCCCCCCATAGCATGATGCTGCCCCCACCATGTGTCACTGCTGGGATTGTATTTGGCAGCGGCGGCTGGTTTTCTCCATTGCTTAGAATTAACACCAACAACTACAATCTTGGTCTCATCAGAGCAGAGAATCTTATTTCACATAGTCTGGGAGTCCTTCATGTGTTTAGCACTCTTTATGTGTTGTGTCTTATGTCTTGTGGCTTTCATAAGTCTTGTGCTGAGGAGCGGCTTCAGTTGGCAGACTCTGCCATAAAGCATTGACTGGTGGAGGCTACAGTGACTCTCTGGAACAGAAATTCTTTTGCCACAATTCTTTCTCTGAGCTCCTTGGGCAGTTCCTTAGACCTCATGATTCTCATGTGCTCTAACATGCACTGTTAGCTGTGAGGTCTTATACAGACAGGTGTGCGCCTTTCCTAATCAAGTCCAATCAGTTTAATTAAATGCAGCTGGGCTCCAATGAAGGAGTAGAACCATCTCAATGAGGATCAGAAGGAAATGGACAGCGTGTGTCACAGCAAAGGCGCTGAATATTAATGGACATGTGAGATTTCAGTTTTTCTTGGTTAATAAATTAGCAGAAATATCTATATTTATGTTTTTTTCTGTCAAGGTGTGAGCAAAGAAAGAGATTTTTTAAACGTATCAATTGGTTGCAATGAAATAAAGAGTGAAAAATGTAAAGGGTTCTGAATACTTTCTGTATCTCCTGTTGGTTTGTTGGGATCCAGTAGGTCTTGGAGAACTAAGGAAACAGATGGACCTGGGAGACAGTTCTGACAGAAAAGAGATAAGTGTTGAAGTAGAAAGATACATGTGAAGAAACAGGTAGGTGGGTGGAGGCAGAAGTAGGTCCTAGAGACAAAAGTTGCTCTGGGGAAATAAGTGGATCTCGGGGTTAGGTAGGTCTTAGGGAACAAGCAGGTCTGACAAAACAGAAGTCTTTAGAGACTGAAGAAGACATAAAACTTTAGGTGGTAGAACAGGTAGGTCTGGTGAAACAAAGGTCGGTCTGGAGAGACAGAAGCAGATCTAGGGGTTGGGTGGGTTTGGTAGAACTGGTAAGAAAAAAACTAAGTCTTGGCTCAACTTAGAAAAACTAAAAAAATATATATTTGTTACATCAAATTTAAAGAGATTTGAGAAAAAAAATCAATGTTTACATCCAACAATTCACAGGCAGAAGATTGGTGGAAAAAAATACTGAAATCACCTGGATGGAATATAGCCGGAGCAGTCACCCAGCCGCTCCCCGGCCTCAGCAGGACCCCTGGGAAGAGCCCCCTCTAGTTTGTACCATTGACTTCCCCTCTAAAGACTTTCTCTTATTCTGCTTGTCAGATCTGATATCTTTTACCTCCCTAATGATTCTATGTGGACCCTCCATCCTCACTACATCGGGCTGCACGGAACATCTGTGGTGACCAAAGGCCATACATGAGTAACCCAGGGACAATGTGTTCCACCCATAATTACCCAGATATATGAAATACCGTGTAATTATGGAATATTGCTCGGCTATAATACGTATTCGCATCTCGCTGAGTACTTACCTCACTCTCTAGGTTGAATTCCTTGTCGCACACTCCGGGAGAGCTGATCTTACACTTCCCAAAGTCCTTAAAACTGCCGGAACGTTGTAACGACAACTGCAGAGAAAGAAACATGGAATGAGCAAAGAACCGAGGTCAACGGCAACAAAATCTCCAAAACTAAACCAATGTTACAGAATAATTTCCTCTGCACAAATGGGGCAATAGATATACAGTGCCCCTCTAGATATGCAGTGTCCCCTCTGGATATACTGCGTCCCTCTAGATATACTGTGTCCCCTCTGGATATTAAGTGCCCCCTCTAGGTATTCGGTGCCTCTCGTATATACTGTGCCCACTCTAGATATCATGCACCGCCTCTAGATATGCAGTGCCCCCTCCAGATATAATTTGCCCCTCTGCATATAGAGTACCCACCTCCAGACATATCCAGATATGCCTCTCTGGATTTTAAGTGCTCCCTCTAGATATACAGTGTACCCTCCAGATATACTGTGGTCCTCTAGATATACAGTGCCACGTCTGGATATGCAGTGCCCCTCTGGATAAACAGTGCCCCCTCCAGACATACTGTACCCCCTCTGGAATTGCAGTGTCAACATCAAATATACTGTGCCCCCTCTAGATATAGAATGCCCCCTCCGGATATTAAGTGCTCCCTCTAGATATAGAATGCCCCCTCCGGATATTAAGTGCTCCCTCTAGATATATTGTGCCCCTTCCAGATATTAAGCGCCCCCTCTGGATTTACAGTGCACCGTCCAGATATACTGTTTACCCTCTGGAATTACAGTGTCCCCACCAGATATACTGTGCCTCCTCAAGATATTAAGTGCCTCCTCTAGACCTGCCATGCCCTCTCGAAATACTAAGTACCCCCTCTAGATATACTGTGCTCCTTCCAGATATTAAGTGCCCCTCTGGATTTACAGTGCACCCTCCAGATATACTGAGAATTGTTTGGATTTTAAGTGCCCCCTCTGAATATACTCTGCGCCCCTCTGGATATTATGTGCCCCCCTTTGAATATATGGTGCCCCTCCAGATATTAAGTGCCCCCCTATAGACTTCTATGGTAGAATGTAGTGGGCATGTTCTGTGACCCGGGCGGGTCTCAAAGCCATAAGATTCTATCACAGCTACAGGATTCTGTTCAGAATCATTTATTGTCAAGGGGGCGGGGCTTAGAGAGAAAGTGACGTCATCAGCAAAACTATTTATTATGATTTAATTATGGCCCTTGGTTAATATTTCATCACCACTAAACCTCATTCAAGTTCCTCCCAAGAAAGTGAATTTAAAAGAAAAAACCATAAAAATGCAAAAAAAATTGAAATGTTATAATATTTGGGGTAAACTCACTCCAAATAGTCCAGGATCTTATCTCAGTATAAGAATCATCTGTATCCATGTTATTATACTGTATATATAACTACAGGACAGTATTATAGTACTGATCCTGAGATACATGTTGTATTATACCCCAGAGCTGCACTCACTATTCTGCTGCTGGTGCAGTCACTGTGTACATACATGACATTACTTATCCTGTACTGATCCTGAGATACATGTTGTATTATACCCCAGAGCTGCACTCACTATTCTGCTGCTGGTGCAGTCACTGTGTACATACATGACAGTACTTATCCTGTACTGATCCTGAGATACATGTTGTATTATACCCCAGAGCTGCACTCACTATTCTGCTGCTGGTGCAGTCACTGTGTACATACATGACAGTACTTATCCTGTACTGATCCTGAGTTACATCCAGTATTATACCCCAGAGCTGCACTCACTATTCTGCTGCTGGTGCAGTCACTGTGTACATACATGACATTACTTATCCTGTACTGATCCTGAGTTACATCCTGTATTATACCCCAGAGCTGCACTCACTATTCTGCTGCTGGTGCAGTCACTGTGTACATACATGACATTACTTATCCTGTACTGATCCTGAGTTACATCCAGTATTATACCCCAGAGCTGCACTCACTATTCTGCTGCTGGTGCAGTCACTGTGTACATACATGACATTACTTATCCTGTACTGATTCTGAGTTACATCCTGTATTATACCCCAGAGCTGCACTCACTATTCTGCTGCTGGTGCAGTCACTGTGTACATACATGACATTACTTATCCTGTACTGATCCTGAGTTACATCCTGTATTATACCCCAGAGCTGCACTCTCTATTCTGCTGCTGGTGCAGTCACTGTGTACATACATGACATTACTCATCCTGTACTGATCCTGAGTTACATCCTGTATTATACCCCAGAGCTGCACTCACTATTCTGCTGCTGGTGCAGTCACTGTGTACATACATGACATTACTTATCCTGTACTGATCCGGAGTTACATCCTGTATTATACTCCGGAGCTGCACTCACTATTCTGCTGCTGGTGCAGTCACTGTGTACATACATGACATTACTTACTTTGGAAGAAGGAGCAGACGCGGCACATCCTCTAAAACGTTGATATTTATTGAAACATATTAAAAAGGTTACGGCAGGTAGAGGTGTCGCCTGCGCGTTTCGAGCACATCCGTGCTCTTAGTCATGACTAAGTTATGACTAAGACTAAGTCATGACTAAGACTAAGTCATGACTAAGACTAAGACTAAGACTTAGTCATGACTAAGAGCACGGACGTGCTCGAAACGCGCAGGCGACACCTCTACCTGCCGTAACCTTTTTAATATGTTTCAATAAATATCAACGTTTTAGAGGATGTGCCGCGTCTGCTCCTTCTTCCAAAGCATGTGAACCGTACCCGCAGTCCAAGCGGTGGGACGCGATCGCACTCCATACACGTGACAAGCCATACGTGACTGAACAAATCTCTTCGGTGTGGACTCCCTTCAAAGAAGTGTGACAAGTGGGTGAGCTGCATAAAAACTTTTTACTATTTCATACATGACATTACTTATCCTGTACTGATCCCGAGTTACATCCTGTATTATACTCCAGAGCTGCACTCACTATTCTGCTGCTGGTGCAGTCACTGTGTACATACATGACATTACTTATCCTGTGCTGATCCTGAGTTACATCCTGTATTATACCCCAGAGCTGCACTCACTATTCTGCTGCTGGTGCAGTCACTGTGTACATACATGACATTACTTATCCTGTACTGATCCCGAGTTACATCCTGTATTATACTCCAGAGCTGCACTCACTATTCTGCTGCTGGTGCAGTCACTGTGTACATACATGACATTACTTATCCTGTGCTGATCCTGAGTTACATCCTGTATTATACCCCAGAGCTGCACTCACTATTCTGCTGCTGGTGCAGTCACTGTGTACATACATGACATTACTTATCCTGTACTGATCCCGAGTTACATCCTGTATTATACTCCAGAGCTGCACTCACTATTCTGCTGCTGGTGCAGTCACTGTGTACATACATGACATTACTTATCCTGTGCTGATCCTGAGTTACATCCTGTATTATACCCCAGAGCTGCACTCACTATTCTGCTGCTGGTGCAGTCACTGTGTACATACATGACATTACTTATCCTGTACTGATCCCGAGTTACATCCTGTATTATACTCCAGAGCTGCACTCACTATTCTGCTGCTGGTGCAGTCACTGTGTACATACATGACATTACTTATCCTGTGCTGATCCTGAGTTACATCCTGTATTATACCCCAGAGCTGCACTCACTATTCTGCTGCTGGTGCAGTCACTGTGTATATACATGACATTACTTATCCTGTACTGATCCTGAGTTACATCCTGTATTATACTCCAGAGCTGCACTCACTATTCTGCTGCTGGTGCAGTCACTGTGTACATACATGACATTACTTATCCTGTACTGATCCTGAGTTACATCCTGTATTATACTCCAGAGCTGTACTCACTATTCTGCTGCTGGTGCATTCACTGTGTACATACATGACATTACTTATCCTGTACTGATCCTGAGTTACATCCTGTATTATACCCCAGAGCTGCACTCACTATTCTGCTGCTGGTGCAGTCACTGTGTACATACATGACATTACTTATCCTGTACTGATCCTGAGTTACATCCTGTATTATACTCCAGAGCTGTACTCACTATCCTGCTGCTGGTGCAGTCACTGTGTACATACATGACATTACTTATCCTGTACTGATCCTGAGTTACATCCTGTATTATACTCCAGAGCTGCACTGACTATTCTTCTGCAGAACTTTTAGCTCCAACATGAAGAAATAACACATTGTAACATCCCCCTGTGCTACAGTCAGAGTTGCTCTGGTTTCCTCCTTTGTATAGAGTGCGGTTTCTTCAGGGACGGATGCTGAAGTCTCTTCTCAGTTCTGAAGATGCCATTTACAGATATGACAGATTAACCCCTCGTCCTCCTGCACACTGCAGTATCAAGCTGCAGGGAAGTGACACCAGATAAATCATGGTGATAAAATATCCTAGTTTTTCTCTATTAAAATATTTTTTGAGAGAATGGAGAAAAATCCCATTTAAATATCTTCTTCTCTTAACAATATAGTTAAATAATCTAATGTTGCCTTCCTACAGCCACCTCTAGGGGGAGCTCACTGCATATGAATTTTACACAGTGTTGATCTGAGTTAAACTGTCGCGGGCTAGTCCGATGCGACAAAAATTCTGCACATAAAGGGGCGTTCCGGTGCATCCACTAGTGGTACAGCAGCTTCTGTCAGCACGACTATGCTACCTCATATCTGTGACGACGTTTTTTCTTCCTACCAGCGGCTGCATGTGTTTGATAAAGGCCGAATTGTAGCCATAAACTTGCCACAAATAAAAAAGCCTTCACTTTGTTGAATCAAAACTACTTGTGTGCCAGGATTTATTGTACACCATCCACTGGCTGTATAATCTGTATGTAGTGATCTCCCCGTAGTGGTGGTGTATAATCTGTATGTAGTGAGCTCCCCCTAGTGGTGGTGTATAATCTGTATGTAGTGATCTCCCCCTAGTGGTGGTGTATAATCTGTATGTAGTGATCTCCTCCTAGTGGTGGTGTATAACCTGTATGTAGTGAGCTCCCCCTAGTGGTGGTGTATAATCTGTATGTAGTGACCCCCCCCCCCCTAGTGGTGGTGTATAATCTGCATGTAGTGAGCTCCCCCTAGTGGTGGTGTATAATCTGTATGTAGTGAGCTCCCCCTAGTGGTGGCTGTATAATCTGTATGTAGTGAGCTCCTCCTAGTGGTGGTGTATAATCTGTATGTAGTGATCTCCCCGTAGTGGTGGTGTATAATCTGTATGTAGTGAGCTCCCCCTAGTGGTGGTGTATAATCTGTATGTAGTGATCTCCCCCTAGTGGTGGTGTATAATCTGTATGTAGTGATCTCCCCCTAGTGGTGACTGTATGATCTGTATGTAGTGATCTTCTCCTAGTGGTGGTGTATAATCTGTATGTAGTGAGCTCCCCCTAGTGGTGGTGTATAATCTGTATGTAGTGAGCTCCCCCTAGTGGTGGCTGTATAATCTGTATGTAGTGAGCTCCCCCTAGTGGTGGTGTATAATCTGTATGTAGTGAGCTCCTCCTAGTGGTGGTGTATAATCTGTATGTAGTGAGCTCCCCTTAGTGGTGGCTGTATAATCTGTATGTAGTGATCTCCTCCTAGTGGTGGTGTATAATCTGTATGTTGTGATCTCCTCCTAGTGGTGGTGTATAATCTGTATGTAGTGAGCTCCCTCTAGTGGTGACTGTATAATGTGTATGTAGTGAGCTCCTCCTAGTGGTGGTGTATAATCTGTATGTAGTGATCTCCCCCTAGTGGTGGTGTATAATATGTAGGTAGTGATCTCCCCCTAGTGGTGGTGTATAATATGTAGGTAGTGAGCTCCTCCTAGTGGTGGTGTATAATCTGTATGTAGTGATCTCCCCCTAGTGGTGGTGTATAATATGTATGTATTGAGCTCCTCCTAGTGGTGGTGTATAATATGTATGTAGTGAGCTCCCCCTAGTGGTAATGTATAATCTGTATGTAGTGATCTCCCCCTAGTGGTGGTGTATAATCTGTATGTAGTGAGCTCCCCCCTAGTGGTGGCTGTATAATCTGTATGTAGTGATCTCCCCCTAGTGGTGGTGTATAATCTGTATGTAGTGAGCTCCCCCTAGTGGTGGTGTATTTTCTGTATGTTGTGATCTCCTCCTAGTGGTGGTGTATAATCTGTATGTAGTGAGCTCCCCCTAGTGGTGGCTGTATAATCTGTATGTAGTGAGCTCCTCCTAGTGGTGGTGTATAATCTGTATGTAGTGATCTCCCCCTAGTGGTGGTGTATAATCTGTATGTAGTGATCTCCCCCTAGTGGTGGTGTATAATATGTATGTAGTGAGCTCCTCCTAGTGGTGGTGTATAATCTGTATGTAGTGATCTCCCCCTAGTGGTGGTGTATAATATGTATGTAGTGAGCTCCTCCTAGTGGTGGTGTATAATCTGTATGTAGTGAGCTCCCCCTAGTGGTGGCTGTATAATCTGTATATAGCGAGCTCCCCCTAGTGGTGGCTGTATAATCTGTATGTAGTGATCTCCCCCTAGTGGAGGCTGTATAATCTGTATGTAGTGATCTCCCCCTAGTGGTGGCTGTATAATCTGTATGTAGTGAGCTCCTCCTAGTGGTAGTGTATAATCTGTATGTAGTGATCTCCCCCTAGTGGTGGTGTATAATCTGTATGTAGTGAGCTCCCCCTATTGGTGTATAATCTGTATGTAGTGATCTTCTCCTAGTGGTGGCTGTATAATCTGTATGTAGTGATCTCCCCCTAGTGGTGATGTACAATCTGTATGTAGTGATCTCCCCCTAGTGGTGGCTGTATAATCTGTATGTAGTGAGCTCCCCCCAGTGGTGGTGTATAATCTGTATGTAGTGAGCTCCCCCTAGTGGTGGTGTATAATCTGTATGTAGTGATCTCCCCCTAGTGGTGGCTGTATAATCTGTATGTAGTGATCTCCTCCTAGTGGTGGTGTATAATCTGTATGTAGTGAGCTCCCCCTAGTGGTGGTGTATAATCTCTATGTAGTGAGCTCCTCCTAGTGGTGGTGTATAATCTGTATGTAGTGATCTCCCCCTAGTGGTGGTGTATAATCTGTATGTAGTGAGCTCCCCCTAGTGGCGACTGTATAATCTGTATGTAGTGAGCTCCCCCTAGTGGTGCTGTATAATCTGTATGTAATGAGCTCCCCCTAGTGGTGGTGTATAATCTGTATGTAATGAGCTCCCCCTAGTGGTGGTGTATAATCTGTATGTAGTGAGCTCCCCCTAGTGGTGGTGTATAATCTGTATGTAGTGAGCTCCCCCTAGTGGTGGCTGTATAATCTGCATGTAGTGATCTCCCCCTAGTGGTGGTGTATAATCTGTATGTAGTGAGCTCCCCCTAGTGGTGGTGTATAATGTGTATGTAGTGATCTCCCCCTACTGGTGGTGTATAATCTGTATGTAGTGATCTCCCCCTAGTGGTGGTGTATAATCTGTATGTAATGAGCTCCCCCTAGTGGTGGTGTATAATCTGTATGTAATGAGCTCCCCCTAGTGGTGGTGTATAATCTGTATGTAGTGAGCTCCCCCTAATAGTGTTTGTTCATATTTTGTTGGGATTGGCTCCACTTTGCCTTTAATGACATCAAATGCTCTAGAATCATTTTATAACCCTTCATTTCTCCGCAGGTGACCTCTAACCTGGTCATGTGATCCCTCACCCCTCCACCTCCAGGTTTATTTTCTTCATTCTCACTTTATGAAATGACTGCAGATTTACTCTGAGATCTCCAAGATGAGTAATAATGGCAAATGCCAGATCTTAACATAAAAAAGCTGAAAACTGCAGAATCTGTGCTAAAAATATCCCAAAATGCAAGAAAAGTAGAGCTGAGCCTTGCATTTAGGAGGTCGATGTGTGTGGGATTTAGAAATTATGGGGCTCATTTACTAAGGGACCGAATTGCGCATTTTCGTAGGGTTTCCTGGCGATTTCCGATTTGCGCCGAATTGCCCTGGGATTTTGGCAAACATGATTGGATTTCAGCGCATCGGCGCCGGCTTTCACGTGAATCGGGGGGGCGTGGCCGCTGGACAACCGGACGGATGAGGAAAGAACGCGGAATTTAAAAAAGAATTTGTGTCACAAGATCAGCACTTACATGCACCGGGATGAAGAAGGTGAACTCCGGCGGACCTCGGCACAGCAGCGACACCTGCTGGATTTATCGGGCACACGACCTTAGTGAATCCCAGCAGACCCGAATCCTCATCGGAGAACGCACCGCGGGATCGCGACTGGACCGGGTAAGTAAATGTGCTTCAATCTGTTACATTGTTGCCAGTTTATTCTATATCAGTGGCCAGTAGCGCCCCCTTCCCTGAGTCACATGTACAGCTGGTGCCCGGCCTGTGATTTGTGCGACACATATCATGGAACTTCTATGCTCTTGGAATGACTTTTCTTGAATTGTTTTTTGTCTTTCAGAGGCAGCTATAATTATATATAGTATCAGAGCTGCCACTAGTAGGCGCCACCTACATCCTCTGGCCATTAGAGAGTTGGCTGCTACTACTATTGTTAGGTTGGTGTAAGTTGAATAAATTTCGATGTTAAACCATTGATTAAAGCAGCCACTAAATGCCCCATATTATGGCAGCTATTTTGGAGTTTCACAGGTGTCACCTCTAAGTGGGGCAGACAGGGGGCGCAGCGTGTGTATGGGCATCTATAATGACGGGGCACAGAATTATTGGGGTGCACAATAGGAAATTGAATCTGAATCACTTCCCTTAGTACAACTAAACCTGCTCAACAAATGAAATAGAGGAATGTTGGAGGCTACTGAAAAATGCATCTCAGCCAACAAAAAACAAGCCAAAAAACAAGTTACAGTAACAGAAAAGAATAGTCAGTATCACACGTTAGGATTAGATACACAGCTCGGCAGTCACTATCACACGTTAGGATTAGATACACAGCTCAGCAGTCAGTATTGCACATGTTAGCATTAGATACACAGCTTAGTAGACAGTATCATGCATGATGGTATTAGATACACAGCTCAGCAGTCAGTATCACACATGCTAGGATTAGATACACAGCTCAGCAGACAGTATCACACATGATGGGATTAGCTACACAGCTCAGCAGTCAGTATCACACATGCTAGGATTAGATACACAGCTTAGTAGACAGTAACATGCATGATGGGATTAGATACACAGCTCAGCAGATAGTATCACACATGCTAGGATTAGATACACAGCTCAGCAGATAGTATCACACATGCTAGGATTAGATACACAGCTCAGCAGTCAGTATCACACATGCTAGGATTAGATACACAGCTCAGCAGACAGTATCACACAGGATAGGATTAGATACACAGCTCAGCAGTCAGTATTGCACATGTTAGGATTAGATACACAGCTCAGTAGACAGTATCACACAGGATAGGATTAGATACACAGCTCAGCAGTCAGTATCACACATGATAATGACTGTAAATAATTTGTATTGTTCTTATTACCTCTTATACTCTAGTCACATCCAGAGCTGCCGCCAGGGTTCATCTAGCCGTTTATTGGACTTGTGAATGCAGCTCTGGAAGTGACTGGAGCATAAGATGATAAAATTAACTATTTTTTAAATTTTTAAAATTTTCCACATTGTAATTCTCTGGTAACAGCAGAATCTGCAAATGTTGGTTTCTGTTGTGTTGATGACTCCGGGGCCTTTTATCTCGCACTTTCCTGGTAAGTGGCAGGTAGTCGCCCGCTTCCGGAGCTGACATTATTATGGCTTGTGGTTTATACTAGAGATTTATGGGGGAACTCTACAGTAAAGCCCTGGAAAATGTGGCTTAGATACGCTGCAGACCGTATCACACATGATAGGCTTAGATACACTGATCGAGCAGAAATGATCACACATTACCAGGCAGTGTTATACATCATAGTCTTATAAAGCTGTATCACACACCATGATGATTAGATTCAAAGGTTTAGCACATAGTTTTACACTGGTTTAGATACAGAGGCCACATTTATTAAAGTGTTTGCACCAGTTTTGTGTCCGACTTTGCACTAGAAAGAACGTGGAAACTGCTTGTACATGTATCTATAAAGTGTCTGCGCCGGTTTTGTGTCGCGGCTGCTCTGTGTCCGACAAGACAGAAAAATGTCCCTTAAAGGGGCTGTTACTGCTTAGCCGAACCCTGCGCCACATTTATTACTGACGTGCATAAAAAAGTGGTGCCACTTCCTGAACAGTGCAGGAGGTGCCAGATCCATGAAGAACGGCAACAGAAATCCTGAATCTGGCGCCCCCTGCACACTACACAGGACACTGCACACAGGACACACTGCACTGGTTCTGATAAATGTGGGCCAGAGAGTGCCACACATGATGGGCTTGGATACACTGGTTTAGAAAGCTGTATCACCAGGGCCAACACCAGCACTGGGGATACCTGGGCAAGTGCTGGGGCCCAGGGCTGCTGGGGGCCCACATAAGGCTGTCTTTTATAAATCCATAGGTGGTGAGGGGGCTTTATATAAAATAACAATGATGGGGTGGATGTTGGGGAGGATAAACTAGGGAATATTTTAGGGAACAGGAGACTGTTTTCGTTTCTGAATTTTTAATGCCGCCACTTCAGTTAACTGCAAAGGGGCCCAGTGAGGCTCTGTCACCCAGGGGTCTTCTGAAACCTGGAGTATCACACACAATGGGGCACATTAACTAAAAACAGTATATTGTATAGTGTGCAGATAAATCTTGAATCTGGCGCCCATTTTTCATTAATCTGGTGCCCCCTGCACTGCTCCGATAGAGTGCACCAACTTTTTTGGTGCGCTTTTAACATGGAGCGTGCAACACAATTCCACATGATAAATGTGGCGCACGGTCCCATTGAGCACCGGAGCGCCCCTTTCAGTGCAGAAATTTGTGTCTCATGATGACTAGTGCAGCTGCGCCACAAAATGGTGCGCAGCGCGCGGGTCATAGTAAATGAGCCCAAAGGAGCATAGATTCAGAGGCTCAGTACATGGTTTTACAATGGTTTAGATACAGACAGTGTCACACATGATAGGCTTAGATACACTGGGTGAGAAGGAAGTATCACACAGTGAGCTTAGATACAGGCAGTGTCATATGACAGATCTGGATGACAGTATCACACAATACACTAGTTCAGTGCACAGTATCTAACATGCTAGGCTCGGATACACTCAGCGTACAGTATCGCAGGAAGCAGCTGGCACAGAACCGGCGCCTGCAGAGGTCACAGAGCAAGAATCCGGAGTATTATAAAGAGTAGAGATTCTGTATTAGGTTATACTTGTCAGTATCACACAGGATTGGCTGAGATACCCTTGCCGAGCAGATAGTATCACACATGAGAGGCTTTGATATAGTTGCTCAGCAGACAGTATCTCATATAATAGAGTTAGATACATCACATTCACGGCATCTCAGCAACTGGTATCACATGTCATAGGCTCAGATACACATCTCTGACATACATAGAGATAAGAGTCAGCAGGCGGTACCACACATGATAGGATTAGATACAGTAACTAGACAGCTGGTCCTACACATGTGATAGGACCAGGTACAGCAGTATCACACACCACAGGATTAGATACAGTAGCTCATTCTGCACAACTATTGAGCTTTCAGGACAGAAGGGGCTAGATGACTGACTGCTACATCTGTGCAGGGGCTACATATGTAGCATTTATATACAGCCCTATACCACCAGCACCCACCTTCCTCTTCTGAGCGGGGTCCTTGTCCGAGGCGTTGGATGATTTCCGCCGTAACATCTCTGGTGGATATTTCAGTGTATCACAGCGGGAAGGTATCTCAGTGTATCACAATGTATCTGACTGAGGTTCCGTCTCTCTGGTTCAATAAGATGCAACATATTACAGGAAGCCAAGTCACATGACCTGCCAAAAAAAGTGGCTTCTTACTCAGAGCTGCAGAAGACCTGTAAATGAGGAAGGAAACCGCAGCACCCATCACCCCTATCACCGAGAAGAGACTGCACTACTGACACCCCTGCACTGCTAACTGCTCCTGATGGAATATAACTACTATAATACTACCCCCTATGTACAATAATATAACTACTATAATACTGCCCCCTATGTACAAGAATATAACTACTATAATACTGCCCCCTATGTACAAGAATATAACTACTATAATACTGCCCCCTATGTACAAGAATACAACTACTATAATACTGCCCCCTATGTACAGGAATATAACTACTATAATACTACCACCTATGTACAGGAATATAACTACTATAATACTACCCCCTATGTACAAGAATATAACTACTATAATACTGCCCCCTATGTACAAGAATATAACTGCTATAATACTGCCCCTATGTACAAGAATATAACTACTATAATACTGCCCCTATGTACAAGAATATAACTACTATAATACTGTCCCCTATGTACAAGAATATAACTACTATAATACTGCCCCCTGTGTACAAGAATATAACTACTATAATACTGCCCTCTATGTACAAGAATATAACTACTATATTACTGCCCCCTATGTACAGGAATATAACTACTATAATACTGCCCACTATGTACAAGAATATAACTACTATAATACTGCCCCCTATGTACAAGAATATAACTACTATAATACTGTCCCCTATGTACAAGAATGTAACTACTATAATACTGCCCCCTGTGTACAAGAATATAACTACTATAATACTGCCCCTATGTACAGGAATATAACTACTATAATACTGCTCCCTATGTACAAGAATATAACTACTATAATACTGCCCCCTATGTACAAGAATATAACTACTATAATACTGCCCCCTATGTACAAGAATATAACTACTATAATACTGCCCCCTATGTACAAGAATATAACTACTATTATACTGCCCCCTATGTACAGGAATATAACTACTATAATACTGCCCCCTATGTACAGGAATATAACTACTATAATACTGCCCCCAATGTACAGGAATATAACTACTATAATACTGCCGCCTATGTACAAGAATATAACTACTATATTACTGCCCCCTATGTACAGGAATATAACTACTATATTACTGCCCCCTATGTACAAGAATATAACTACTATAATACTGCCCCCTATGTACAAGAATACAACTACCATAATACTGCCCCCTATGTACAGGAATATAACTACTATAATACTACCACCTATGTACAGGAATATAACTACTATAATACTGCCCCTATGTACAAGAATATAACTACTATAATACTGCTCCCTATGTACAAGAATATAACTACTATAATACTGCCCCCTGTGTACAAGAATATAACTACTATAATACTGCCCTCTATGTATAAGAATATAACTACTATATTACTGCCCCCTATGTACAGGAATATAACTACTATAATACTGCCCCCTATGTACAAGAATATAACTACTATAATACTGCCCCCTATGTACAAGAATATAACTACTATAATACTGTCCCCTATGTACAAGAATATAACTACTATAATACTGCCCCCTGTGTACAAGAATATAACTACTATAATACTGCCCCTATGTACAGGAATATAACTACTATAATACTGCTCCCTATGTACAAGAATATAACTACTATAATACTGCCCCCTATGTACAAGAATATAACTACTATAATACTGCCCCCTATGTACAAGAATATAACTACTATAATACTGCCCCCTATGTACAAGAATATAACTACTATTATACTGCCCCCTATGTACAGGAATATAACTACTATAATACTGCCCCCTATGTACAGGAATATAACTACTATAATACTGCCCCCTATGTACAGGAATATAACTACTATAATACTGCCGCCTATGTACAAGAATATAACTACTATATTACTGCCCCCTATGTACAGGAATATAACTACTATATTACTGCCCCCTATGTACAAGAATATAACTACTATATTACTGCCCCCTATGTACAAGAATATAACTACTATATTACTGCCCCCTATGTACAAGAATATAACTACTATTATACTGCCCCCTATGTACAGGAATATAACTACTATAATACTGCCCCCTATGTACAGGAATATAACTACTATAATACTGCCCCCTATGTACAGGAATATAACTACTATAATACTGCCGCCTATGTACAAGAATATAACTACTATAATACTGCTCCCTATGTACAGGAATATAACTACTATAATACTGCCCCCTATGTACAAGAATATAACTACTATAATACTGCCCCCTATGTACAAGAATATAACTACTATAATACTGCCCCCTATGTACAAGAATATAACTACTATAATACTGTCCCCTATGTACAAGAATATAACTACTATAATACTGCCCCCTATGTACAAGAATATAACTACTATAATACTGCCTCCTATGTACAAGAATATAACTACTATAATACTGCCCCCTATGTACAGGAATATAACTACTATAATACTGCCCCCTATGTACAAGAATATAACTACTATAATACTGCTCCCTATGTACAAGAATATAACTACTATAATACTGCCCACTATGTACAAGAATATAACTACTATAATACTGCCCCCTATGTACAAGAATATAACTACTTTAATACTGCCTCCTATGTACAAGAATATAACTACTATAATACTGCTCCCTATGTACAAGAATATAACTACTATAATACTGCCCCCTATGTACAAGAATATAACTACTATAATACTGCCCCCTATGTACAAGAATATAACTACTATAATACTGCCCCCTATGTACAAGAATATAACTACTATTATACTGCCCCCTATGTACAGGAATATAACTACTATAATACTGCCCCCTATGTACAGGAATATAACTACTATAATACTGCCCCCTATGTACAGGAATATAACTACTATAATACTGCCGCCTATGTACAAGAATATAACTACTATATTACTGCCCCCTATGTACAGGAATATAACTACTATATTACTGCCCCCTATGTACAAGAATATAACTACTATATTACTGCCCCCTATGTACAAGAATATAACTACTATTATACTGCCCCCTATGTACAGGAATATAACTACTATAATACTGCCCCCTATGTACAGGAATATAACTACTATAATACTGCCCCCTATGTACAGGAATATAACTACTATAATACTGCCGCCTATGTACAAGAATATAACTACTATAATACTGCTCCCTATGTACAGGAATATAACTACTATAATACTGCCCCCTATGTACAAGAATATAACTACTATAATACTGCCCCCTATGTACAAGAATATAACTACTATAATACTGCCCCCTATGTACAAGAATATAACTACTATAATACTGTCCCCTATGTACAAGAATATAACTACTATAATACTGCCCCCTATGTACAAGAATATAACTACTATAATACTGCCTACTATGTACAAGAATATAACTACTATAATACTGCCCCCTATGTACAGGAATATAACTACTATAATACTGCCCCCTATGTACAAGAATATAACTACTATAATACTGCTCCCTATGTACAAGAATATAACTACTATAATACTGCCCACTATGTACAAGAATATAACTACTATAATACTGCCTCCTATGTACAAGAATATAACTACTATAATACTGCCCCCTATGTACAGGAATATAACTACTATAATACTGCCCCCTATGTACAAGAATATAACTACTATAATACTGCTCCCTATGTACAAGAATATAACTACTATAATACTGCCCACTATGTACAAGAATATAACTACTATAATACTGCCCCCTATGTACAAGAATATAACTACTGTAATACTGCCCCCTATGTACAGGAATATAACTACTATAATACTGCCCCCTATGTACAGGAATATAACTACTATAATACTGCCCCCTATGTACAAGAATATAACTACTATAATACTGCTCCCTATGTACAAGAATATAACTACTATAATACTGCCCACTATGTACAAGAATATAACTACTATAATACTGCCCCCTATGTACAAGAATATAACTACTGTAATACTGCCCCCTATGTACAGGAATATAACTACTATAATACTGCCCCCTATGTGCAAGAATATAACTACTATAATACTGCCCACTATGTACAAGAATATAACTACTATAATACTGCCTCCTATGTACAAGAATATAACTACTATAATACTGCCCCCTATGTACAAGAGTATAACTACTATAATACTGCCCCTATGTACAGGAATATAACTACTATAATACTGCCCCCTATGTACAAGAATATAACTACTATAGTACTGCTCCCTATGTACAAGAATATAACTACTATAATACTGCCCACTATGTACAAGAATATAACTACTATAATACTGCCCCCTATGTACAAGAATATAACTACTATAATACTGCCCCCTATGTACAAGAATATAACTACTATAATACTGCCCCCTATGTACAAGAATATAACTACTATAATACTGCCCACTATGTACAAGAATATAACTACTATAATACTGCCCCCTATGTACAAGAATATAACTACTGTAATACTGCCCCCTATGTACAGGAATATAACTACTGTAATACTGCCCCCTATGTACAAGAATATAACTACTATAAAACTGTAATGTTTTTATGTCCTAGTTCTGCTCCTTGTGTATAATGTGATGATGATCTGTCAGGTCTCTGGTTATTGCTCAGGTTTGTCTGAGTTCCTGAATCTTCTTCCTCTGCAGTTTCTTCAGTCTTTGTGTCGTCATGTCGCTGCCCCCGTGAGGTTCTGGTGTTATTGGATAATACAGACAGTGGTGACATATAATTATCTCCGGATATGTCGTCATTATCAGACATTACATCACACACAGACACCACTAGTATTGCTCTGGTTCTGTGTAACTTTTCCTGCCAGCTTTTTCCCATTAGTTGGTGGTTTTAGAGGAAATTCAATGTTTGTCTTCATGCAAATGAAATTCTTGGTGCCCTGGAGGCGGGGCCATGCATGCTGATACATCCCTTCTCTTCTTCCTAGGCCTCATGTATATGGGGGATATCAGTCATGTTGTAATGGTCACTGGGGAGCTATGGGCAGCGTAAGAAGAACAAAATGGGTGCAGATGCCAGCGAAGCCCCGCCCCCAGGCACTGAGAACCTGATTTGCATACATATTAAGGAACATTTTCTGCAATGAACTGGAAACAGGGAAGGTCTGGAAATCTTTGGTGCTCTACACTAATGTTGTTACTTTTGGGGGAACTAGGGAGCTTTAGAGATTCTAGGTAATTTTTGGATTCTTGGAGACGTGACATTTTTAGTCGATTAAATACATTTTTGGTGGAAGAAATTTCCCTTCTCTCCAAACACATGATGGGGATTTCATAGAGATCTTGTAACTGGTGTCTCCTTAATTTACCTATAAAGCTCAGTGTCCAACCTCCATAAAGAAAGACTTCAACCACAAAGGGGCAAATTTACTTACCTGGTCCTGACGCAATACCCGATCCGGACTGTCCAACGGGGATGAAGTCCGGCACGATTCATGAAGATTGTGCACCCGATATCCTGCATGTGTCGCTTCCCCGCTGAGGTCCGCTGGAGTTCACCTTCTCCTTCCCGGTGCTTGTAAGTGCTTGTCTTGCGACACAATTCTAAATGTTAAATCCTGCGCGTTGTCCGAATCCGTCGCGTTGTCCGACGTCCGCGCCCACCAATTTCTGTCGCGTGCAAGCCAACGCCAATCCGCCAAAATCTGATCGTGTGTGCCAAAAACCCGACGGAAATGCACCCGATGGACCCTTAGTAAATGAGCCCCACTGAGACCAAAAAATGACTTCAAAGAAACAGAAAAGCATGAAAACAAATACACCGGAGGGTCAAAGAGCAGCACACAACTGATGACTGGAAGACTGACACCCCGGGTGACTGACACCCCGGATGACTGACACCCCGTATGACTGACTCCCCAGATTACTGGCACCCCGGATGACTGACACCCCGTATGACTGACTCCCCAGATTACTGGCACCCCGGATGACTGACACCCTGGATGACTGACTCCCCAGATTACTGGCACCCCGGATGACTGACACCCCGGATGACTGACTCCCCAGATTACTGGCACCCCGGATGACTGACACCCCGGATGACTGACTCCCCAGATTACTGGCATCCCGGATGACTGACTCCCCGGATGAATGACTCCCCGGATGACTGACTTCCTGGATGACTGACACCACAGATGATTGAAACCCCGGATGACTGACACCCCATATTACTGACACCTCAGATGACTGATGCCCTAGATCAGTGATTTTCAACCTTTTTTGAGCCGCGGCACACTTTTTATACTTAGAAAATCCTGGGGCACACCACCAACCAAATTAGCGCAAAATGACACTAAACAGTCATATTATACATATAGTTAATAATATAGATTCTAAATTTATTTTACTGGAACCTGGGCCTGTTTCGATAAACACAAAAGGGATATCCTGGCAGGAATGGTGGAAAGACGCACACAAGGCTCTTCCCCAACACTTCTCAGGTTCTCCCTGCTTTTAGTATATGGAGCTGATTATTATGTGGCTCATATACTGCAAAATAAAGGGGAACAATGAGAAATACTATGGCCATGAGGCCAGAGTACAAGTGTCAGCTCATATACTCAGCATATGTGCTGGTACTTGTAGTACTCCAGCCTCATGACTATAGTATTTCTCATTTTACATTTCTCTGGGAAACAAAACACAGGGGGCTCCATAGTTTGGGGAACTTTCCCCGCGGCACACCCGACCATGTGTCGCGGCACACTAGTGTGCCACGGCACACAGGTTGAAAATCACTGCCCTAGATGACTGACTCCCCGGATAACTTGCACCCTAGATTACTGGCACCCCGGATGATTGACACCCCAGACGACTGACTCCCCGGATGACTGACTCCCCGGGTGACTGACACCCTGGATGACTGACATCCCGGATGACTGACACCCTCGATGACTGACACTCCAGATGATTGAAACCCCGGATGACTTACACCCAAGTTTGCTGACACCCCATATTACTGACACCTCAGATGACTGATGCCCTAGATGACTGACTCCCCGGAGATTAGTGACACCCCGGATAACTTGCACCCTAGATTACTGACACCCCGGATGACTGACACCCCGGATGACTGACACCCCGGATGACTGACACCCCAGATGACTGACTCCCCAGATGACTGACACCCCGAATGACTGATGGACACCCCAGATGACTGACACTGGATGACTGACACCCCAGAGGCTGGCATTTATACAGATAAATATATTTGATTTATCAAACACAAAATTAAATATACATCACTCTTGCCAGCGCTGCCCTGTGTTGCTCTATGTCCCTCCATTATACTGTATTTCCGTGTCTTGCTTTTAAATAAGTTAATAATAATAATTCTTTATTTATATAGCGCACACAGATTACGCAGCTCTGCGCAGAGATTGCCAAATCAGACCCTGTTCCCAATGGGGCTCAGAATCTAATCACCCTATCATAACTAAAGGGGCCGTCCACTTTCAGAAAATTAAAAAAAGGCTGGGGGTTTGCCACGCCACATAGAAGGGCACGGGTGTACACACGATCCATACCGAGGACCGCGGGTGCGTCCATGACACTCACCTTCCCACATGCATTTTCTGTAATCTCAGCAGCAGTGGGAGTGGGGAACTGCTCCTTCCGATTGTAACAGCCTGTGAAGCTTCAGTACGGAGGGTCTCTGGTAACACTCCAAATGTTCCGGTGCCTACATCTATAAAGTGTGCCTGGTTTATCAGAATGGATTTTGATGGGATTACTATTTTATTATGATATAACTGATTTGTTATATTTTATAATTTTTACTATCACTACTGAGCTCTATGATAAAACCTCTCAGCTTTTGCAGAGGTACAGGCTGATTTACAGATAGTAGTCTCCCCCTAGTGGCCAATATCTGATACAACAATCTATAATAGCAAAATGATAGAAAACAAAGGGGGTCATTTATCTCTACCTTCTGTTGGTGTTTTTGCACCTTTTTGCTGCATAATGGTTGTTTTGGCCTATTTCGTGCTTTTTTGGAAAGTTACACCTCAATGGGCCGTATGTTTTTGTGCCCTATTTGTCATTACATTGTGCCCAATTTTTTTTTATACTATTGCGCCTATATGGGCTCAAATAATTGCACAATAACATGACAGCCAATTGGTAAGTTAAAATAGTTCTTTATTTTGCTCATGAATGTGCCCTCTGCCCCCATCTTGACAGAAAAAAAAGAAATTTAGATATTTTTGCTAACAAGAGAAACGGAAATATCACATGGTCATAAATAATCAGCCCCTTTGCTGTGACACTCATATGTAATTCACATGCTGTCCATTTCCTTCTGATCCTCCTTGAGATGGTTCTACTCCTTCATTGGAGCCCAGCTGCGTTTAATTAAACTGATTGGACTTGATTAGGAAAGGCGCACACCTGTCTATATAAGCTCACAGCTCACAATGCACGTCAGAGCACATGAGAATCATGAGGTCTAAGGAACTGCCCAAGGAGCTCGGAGACAGAAAACAAAACAAAAAGTGAAAAATTTAAAGGGGTGTGAATACTTTTTGAACACACTGCATATTAGTGTCAAATGTTGCCGCTGGGCTATAAAACTACAATTTCAACAATGTTTCATGTGAAGTAAATAGGGCTTGTATTTCAACAACAATAGCAGAAGAGGGGTTTGCTGTATTTATTGGGCATGGGGAGATCCAAATTTATGGATATGCATTCACTCCTCTAGTTTTAGGGGCATAGTGGGGCAACGCTATCCCCCGATACTAGTAATGGGACCATGTATATAATCTGAAAGCCTCTTTGGAGCAGCCGCTGTGCCTGATCTCATTACCTCGGGGTGACGGATATATCGGGGTGACGGATATACTGAGTTATACAATAATATAAAGTCCATACAAGAAATGACAGATCACATTGATCCTTTCCAGTATTTATTAAGTTATCGGATCCATTGATAACAGGAGGATGATTTCTCGGGGATACATGGAGCAGATCTATGTCATGTCAGTGATAACACATCATGGTATGTACATGAAGGATGACAACCCTCATCGTCCTCACTGGAGGCTCAGGCTGGTGATGATGGTGATGATGAGGACAAAGGTGGAGGCGGCCGGGAGGGATCCGTGGGATAAGGGTTTGGTGTTTTCCTCCAGCCATCTCAACGCCTCATGGAGGTTTTGTCTTTCAAGTTCCGGTCCCAGAATTCTTCGGATCTTCTCATTGTGATTGTCTACGTGTTCAATCTAGAAGAACATGATAAGAGGAAACTAGATCCAGATCTACCCCCAATGGTCTAATCCACAGTCCAGTGCCCACTGCCTTCTACTCTGTGACCACAATGATATAATATTATTAGTAGTAATCTTTATTTATATAGCACCATCATATTCCATAGCGCTTCATGGGGAACACATACATATAAAATACTAAATTACAGAGTAATTGTATTGTCATGTGACAATAGAAGTGAGCATCTTATATACCGGGACTGCGGAGAAGCCTGGAGCTCGGTATCTGGTGATTGCTGGATAACAGACGGGAGGAGGACACAGGATGGGTTAGTAAAGAGAGAGTTGAAATTTCATGGAGTTAGCGAGTCTGATACATCTGCCTAAAGAGATGGGTTTTAGCAGCACCTTTGAAGTTTTGGAGATTGGTTATTAGTCGCTGCCGATAGATCCAGATGAATAAGGAGAGAATAATCACCTTTGGATTTAGCAGTGGGGAGGGGAGGGCAGATTAGAGACTTGTCGGTTAGTAGCACTGGACAGGTCCAGGGAAGGTTTCTTTAGTAATGGAGTAACAGCTTGAAAAAAAAGAGGGAATGACACCAGAAGAGGGAGAGGTTAAAGATTTAAGTCAAGTGAGAAGTGACTTCTAGGCAGAGAGACTGCACCAGCTGTGAGTTGATGGGGTCACTAGTGCAGGTAGTGGGGCGAGCAGAGGAGAAGAGTCTGGACACTTCCTGTGTCCCAATGGTATGATCAACCTTCCCAACATGATGCCCAATGCCCATCCATGATGCCCCTACCATCTGCTTCAAACAGCTATGCCCAAACTACGGCCCATACAATACATCTAAAAGTGTCAGCAGGAATATGATTTTTAGCTGGTGACAGGTTCCCATAGCCTATGCTATACTTATTTTAATTCAGAATGCTGACAAAGGCATTTTTATTTCACTACTTTATAAAACTTTATTTCACATCACCTGGCTCCCTCCACCACTCCCCTCTTCCTGTCATGTGCATTAAGCAGGCAGGGAAGGGGGAGGGAGCTGGATGAAGAGGAGACTGAGACACAGGCTGCAGCGACCCCCACCACACAGGCTGCTAGCAGGGAGTTATACAAGCTGACAATTCAGAATGATGACAAATGAGCACAGCAATTCCGAATGAAAGGTTCCCTTTAAATAAGATAATTGGCTGAAAAAATCTAATAAATGCCCCTATGCCACGAGCAATGCCCCAGTATATTTCCATTTCCTACAGTATAATACATGACATGACAGTATGATGCATGACCCCAGAAGGAAAGCGCCCCCTACAGTACCCTAATAAAATGCCTAGGATCATGAGATCATAGGAGAGAACATATAGGAATGACCCTGCAGTAATGGACCAGAATCATCTATCAGATAAGCAGGAAAATCCCAAGTCTTCTACACCTCAGTGTCCAGCACTTACCTGCACGTCAGTCATCAGGTTGGTGTCTATTAACTTCCTGTGATATGGGACCAGGGTCACTTTCTCAAATGTCAGATACTTCTCCCCTCCAAACAAATGCTGGATACAGGATAACCAGGATGAGAGACAAAGAGGGAGATATTGAAAGGGTTAATTACTACTCTTTATGTTAAATGTTACTATGATTATTTTGCTGATTTTTAACCTAATTATGTCTTAATTCAGTCCTATCACCTGCTCTATAGCATGTTACTTGCATATAGGAGACTATGTACAATGTATGATTACACATCTCCTCGGGGGCAATACATAACATTGCACATATCATAGCACAGAACACAGCAGTGTGAGGACTTAGACACTATGGGGGATATTTATCAGGACCTCTGCGCACTGCCAGTGGCGCAGAGGCCCTGAAATAATTGCAAATGCTAGCTTTTGCGATTATTTGCCCCGATCCGCCACCTTCACGTTACTGTCCCCGCACCTGCGCACTCGCTGCTGCCGGCGACTTTTCACGTATGCGTTCTGCCTGGCGTAGGATAAACGCTGCGCTGCAATCAGCCCCGATACATCAAGAGGCAGAAGCCTCTTGATGTATCAGGCTGCGAAATTGCAGTGGCAGGGCTATCGAGCGCCAGCGTATGATAAATATCCCCCTATGTCCCCAATCACACACTGATCCCCATCTCTCGTCGCCTCTTTGGTTTTGGCCCTGGTATCCTCAGGGATCTCTCAGTCAGTGACAAGTTACCTTGGTTTCTGCTTCCACCACCACAGCGATATCCTCAATCCGGATCCCAAAATGTCCATCATGATAGTAACCAGGTTCTAGGAAGGAAAATCAAAGGGATATTGTCACAGGCAATGCAGAGGTTCTGTCTCCAGGATCTCTCCCACCAAGGACCAACGAAGAGGTCAGGACAGCAACCACTTACCTATGGAGGTGAACATCCCTTTTTGTAAACCAATGTTGTTGGTCTGTAATCCCACTGGCCCTGAAATATTCCAAAATATGGAAAGAAGAGAAAAAGGGGAGGGATAATATGTCATCAGAGCATAGCAACAATACTACTACTATCAACAATAATAATACTACTAATACTACTACTGATGATAATAACAATACTACTACTATTACTAATAATAACAATACCACTATTAATACTACTACTACCGGTATTACTAATAACAATACTACTATTAATAATAACAATACTACTGATAATACTACTACTACTACTAATATTAATACTACTATTACTTATAACAATAACATTACTACTACTTATATTAATACTACTATTACTAATACCAATACTACTTCTGATAATAATAACAATACTATTAATAATACTAATAAAAACACTATTACTACAACAAATAATAATACGACTATAAATAACACTAAAATGTAGTAATAATCATAATATTAAAAATAACTGTTATTTATCTTAATACACTGGGGCAAACTGCACTAAATGTAGTGTCCTGTGTAGTCTGCAGGGGGAGCCAGATTCAGTATTTCTGGCACATGTTCTTCATGATTCTGGCAGCCCCTGCACTTCCCCAAGAAAGGGCACCACTTTTTATTTGGTGCACCTATAACATGGGGCGTGCAACACATTTCTGTCAGACTTTTCATGATAAATGTGGCGCACAGTCCAACTGATCACTGGAACGCCCCTAATTTTCGTTGCATGATGTCTAGTGCAGCTGCGCCACAAAAGAGTCGCGTGGCGCACAGCCCTTAGTAAGTGTGCCCCATTGTATAGTAAACCATCATCCTAATAATAATATTTATCATTCATTCATATTTTCAGTATCAGATTCTTCTCCCCTTTGTCTTACATTCGTGGACAGCGAAGAAGTTCCCGATGCCGTGTCCTGTCCCGTGGCCGTAGTTCAGCCCGACCTCCCATAGAGCTTGTCTCGCGATTGTTTCTATGGATCCACCTACCAGGAGAAAAGCCAGAACCATCGGTCACATGACCTGTCATATTGGATGGTATTTCTAGCACATCAAATAACTGGTTATGAGATCATTTCTATACATCTCCACAATAGAACAATTCTGTCCATATGGAAGTCTTGGCTGATAATATACAACTTTATGATGGAAGGTGTGGCTTATGTTGGCTTATGTTAAACCACACCCACAGCCCCACCCCCTCCTGAGAGGCTACCCTGCCGTGTTAAGTGCCACATAGAAGGATAATATCTTAGTCATGTGATTCAAGGCAGGACACATTTTAACACATTTCCATTCATAAATTTCCATTGTCATCACTGATACAAGAGAAATTTCCCTCTTCTTCCCGGTGTCATATACTGTAAAAGTTTGTTTCAATTTCTCCACTTTACAACTATGAGACCCACTGTACTGGTACAGTTTTTCATAAGTAGCGACATCTGGATAAAAGGTCAAAGTAAAAAAAGATACAAAAAAACCAAAACAATAAATATAAAATAAAACTAAATGAAGATACCGAGTGTGCGAGGAGGAAAGATGAGTCTGCTGAGCTCGATATTCCCCATCAGGACCCGAGTATAAGCCTCCTACAGGAAGAAAAGGGGACAATGAGGCCGGATATAATGTACAGGGAGTACGGAAAGTATTCACACCCCTTTACATTTTTCACTCTTTGTTTCATTGCAGCCAATTGATAAGATCAAAACAGTTCTTTTTCATCTCATTAAAGTGCCCTCTGCCCCCCAGTAATGTGCACTCTGCCCCCCAGTAATGTGCACTCTGCCCCCCAGTAATGTGCACACTGCCCCCCAGTAATGTGCACACTGCCCCCCAGTAATGTGCACTCTGCCCCCCCAGTAATATACACTCTTCCCCCCAGTAATATACACTCTGCCCCCCCCAGTAATATACACTCTGCCCCCCCAGTAATATACACTCTGCCCCCCCAGTAATATACACTCTGCCCCCCCCCAGTAATATACACTCTGTCCCCCCAGTAATATACACTCTGCCCCCCCAGTAATATACACTCTGCCCCCCCCAGTAATATACACTCTGCCCCCCCCCCCAGTAATATACACTCTGCCCCCCCAGTAATATACACTCTGCCCCCCCAGTAATATACACTCTGCCCCCCAGTAATATACACTCTGCCCCCCCCAGTAATATACACTCTGCCCCCCCCAGTAATATACACTCTGCCCCCCCAGTAATATACACTCTGCCCCCCCCAGTAATATACACTCTGCCCCCCCAGTAATATACACTCTGCCCCCCAGTAATATACACTCTGCCCCCCCCCAGTAATATACACTCTGCCCCCCCAGTAATATACACTCTGCCCCCCCCCCCAGTAATATACACTCTGCCCCCCCCCCAGTAATATACACTCTGTCCTCATCTTGACAAAAAACAGAAATGCAGATATTACTGCTAATTTATTAAACAAGAGCAACTAAAATATCACATGGTGATAAGTATTCAGCCTTTTTGCTGTGACACTCATATAGTAACTCACATGTTGTCCATTTCCCTCTGATAAGATTGTTCTAGTCCATCATTGGAGTCCAGCTGCATTTAATTAAACTAATTGGACTTGAAACGAGCACACCTGGTTATATAAGACCTCACAGCCCACAATGCATGTCAGAGCACATGAGAATCATGAGGTCTATGGAACTGCCCAAGGAGGCATAGATCTGGCCAAGGTTACAAAAGAATTTCTGCGGCACTCAAGGTCCCTAAGAAGAAGTTTGGGATGACCACAACTCAGGACGTCCAGCCAAACTAAGCAATGTAGTACATTACTGGTGGGCAGAGGGCACATTACTGGGGGGGGGAGTGTACAGTAAAGAGAAAGAACTTTTTTGATCTTACCAATTGGTTGCAATAAAACAAAGAGTGAAAAAAGTAAAGGGGTCTGAATACTTTCCATACCCACTGTACATACGTTGTATTCACCCATCTCATAGTAACATAAAACACAATCACAACATGTCAATCACCTCCATGGGGCTTTTTCTTAATTTGTGGGGGACAGTAAGTAAAAAAGCTGAACACAAAACAAAAGATAAAATCCCCATAAAAGGACAAACAATACCCCAAATAAAGCAGAAAAAAACAAAATCCCACTGAAAATGTGATTATAGTGCAGTATCTTTCAGTCCTGGTCATTAACAGGTTATTATTCTGTGACCCCCCCTTGGTATTTCACCTTCTCAAAGTCGCTCGGCGTCCCCCAGTGCACCGTCCGTGTGATGTCAGTTGTTCCATCACTGAAATACATTGTATGGACAGAACGTTATTACATGGGGGCGAGCGTTCACCAAATTAAGGGCTTATTCAGACGTCTCTATCTGGTCTGAGAAATTACAGCCATGGTCAGGGGTGTAACTAAAGACCTTGGATGACATTTTTCAGGGCTTCCACACCACAATACTGGAATTCTCGGAAACATTAAGAAAACAAACCCAGAGATGTGTTTCCCTTCTCATCCCCAAATTATCTGTATGTATTTTGAAAACAGAATATCAATAAAACATCTAACACAGCATATTAGATACAGTCAGAGGCGCACCACCCATGAGTCGACCACAGAAAATTGCCTCGGGCGGCACACCCTGCTGGTTGGCGAAGGGGCAACATCTTCACCCTTGCTGGTAAAACACCCCTGGGCTGCGGCCATCTCTGTAGACAGATTTATCACAAGCGCTAACTGCACGAAATGTCAGCTCTCTTTTTACTAACCCATCCAATGTCCTCCTCCCGTCTGTTCTCCGACAAACACCAGATACCGAGCTCCAGGCTTCTCTGCAGTCACTTTCAGATTTTTATCTATTCAATTATTTTATTCTATTCCCTTATAAAGAATTGTTGGACCATTAAATAAGCTATTATACCTCTTTTGTCAACCCCTCCTCCTCATAGACTGTCAGCTCTTGTGTCACCCCCTCATCCTCATAGACTGTAAGCGCTTGTGTCACCCCCTCATTCTCAGACTGTAAGCTTTTGTGTCACCCCTCATAGACTGTAAGCTCTTGTGTCACCCCCTCATCCTCATAAACTGTAAGCTCTTGTGTCCCCCCCTCATCCTCATAGACTGTAAGCTCTTGTGTCACCCTCTCATCCTCATAGACTGTAAGCTCTTGTGTCCCCCCTCATCCTCATAGACTGTAAGCTCTTGTGTCACCTCCTCATCTTCATAGACTGTGAGCTCTTGTGTCACCCCCTCATCCTCATAGACTGTAAGCTCTTGTGTCACCCCCTCATCCTCATAGACTGTAAGCTCTTGTGTCACCCCCTCATCCTCATAGTCTGTAAGCTCTTGTGTCACCCCTTCATCCTCATAGACTGTAAGCTCTTGTGTCACCCCTCATCCTCATAGACTGTAAGCTCTTGTGTCACCCCCTCAACCTCATAGACTGTAAGCTCTTGTGTCATCCCCTCATCCTCATAGACTGTAAGCTCTTGTGTCACTCCTCATCTTCATAGACTGTAAGCTCTTGTGTCACCTCCTCATCCTCATAGACTGTAAGCTCTTGTGTCACCCTCTCATCCTCATAGACTGTAAGCTCTTGTGTCACCCCCTCATCCTCATAGACTGTAAGCTCTTGTGTCACCCCCTCATCCTCATAGTCTGTAAGCTCTTGTGTCACCCCTTCATCCTCATAGACTGTAAGCTCTTGTGTCACCCCTCATCCTCATAGACTGTAAGCTCTTGTGTCACCCCCTCAACCTCATAGACTGTAAGCTCTTGTGTCATCCCCTCATCCTCATAGACTGTAAGCTCTTGTGTCACTCCTCATCTTCATAGACTGTAAGCTCTTGTGTTACCCCCTCATCCTCATAGACTGTAAGCTCTTGTGTCACCCCCTTATCCTCATAGACTGTAAGCTCTTGTGTCACCCCCTCATCCTCATAGACTGTAAGCTCTTGTGTCACCCCCTCCTCCTCATAGACTGTAAGCTCTTGTGTCAACCCCCCCCCTCATCCTCATAGACTGTAAGCTCTTGTGTCACCCCCTCCTCCTCATAGACGGTAAGCTCTTGTGTCACCCCTCATCCTCATAGACTGTAATCTCTTGTGTCACCCCCTCATCCTCATAGACTGTAAGCTCTTGTGTCAACCCCCCCCCCCCTCATCCTCATAGACTGTAAGCTCTTGTGTCACCCCCTCCTCCTCATAGACGGTAAGCTCTTGTGTCACCCCCTCATCCTCATAGACTGTAAGCTCTTGTGTCACCCCCTCATCCTCATAGACTGTAAGCTCTTGTGTCACTCCCTCATCCTCATAGACTGTAAGCTCTTGTGTCACCCCCTCATCCTCATAGACTGTAAGCTCTTGTGTCACCCCCTCATCCTCATAGACTGTAAGCTCTTGTGTCACCCCCCTCATCCTCATAGACTGTAAACTCTTGTGTCTCCTCATCCTCATAGACTGTAAGCTCTTGTTTCACCCCCCCTCATCCTCATAGTCTGTAAGCTCTTGTGTCACCCCTTCATCCTCATAGACTGTAAGCTCTTGTGTCACCCCCCCTCATCCTCATAGACTGTAAGCTCTTGTGTCACCCCTCATCCTCATAGACTGTAAGCTCTTGTGTCACCCCCCCTCATCCTCATAGACTGTAAGCTCTTGTGTCACCCCTTCATCCTCATAGACTGTAAGCTCTTGTGTCACCCCCCCTCATCCTCATAGACTGTAAGCTCTTGTGTCACTCCTCATCTTCATAGACTGTAAGCTCTTGTGTTACCCCCTCATCCTCATAGACTGTAAGCTCTTGTGTCACCCCCTTATCCTCATAGACTGTAAGCTCTTGTGTCACCCCCTTATCCTCATAGACTGTAAGCTCTTGTGTCACCCCCTCATCCTCATAGTCTGTAAGCTCTTGTGTCACCCCTTCATCCTCATAGACTGTAAGCTCTTGTGTCACCCCTCATCCTCATAGACTGTAAGCTCTTGTGTCACCCCCTCAACCTCATAGACTGTAAGCTCTTGTGTCATCCCCTCATCCTCATAGACTGTAAGCTCTTGTGTCACTCCTCATCTTCATAGACTGTAAGCTCTTGTGTCACCTCCTCATCCTCATAGACTGTAAGCTCTTGTGTCACCCCCTCATCCTCATAGACTGTAAGCTCTTGTGTCACCTCCTCATCCTCATAGACTGTAAGCTCTTGTGTCACCCCCTCATCCTCATAGACTGTAAGCTCTTGTATCACCCCTTCATCCTCATAGACTGTAAGCTCTTGTGTCACCCCCTCATCCTCATAGACTGTAAGCTCTTGTGTCACCCTCTCATCCTCATAGACTGTAAGCTCTTGTGTCATCCCCTCATCCTCATAGACTGTAAGCTCTTGTGTCACCCCCTCATCCTCATAGACTGTAAGCTCTTGTGTCAACCCCCCCTCATCCTCATAGACTGTAAGCTCTTGTGTCACCCCTCATCCTCATAGACTGTAAGCTCTTGTGTCAACCCCTCATCCTCATAGACTGTAAACTCTTGTGTCCCCCTTCATCCTCATAGACTGTAAGCTCTTGTGTCACCCCCCCCTCATCCTCATAGACTGTAAGCTCTTGTGTCACCCCCTCATCCTCATAGACTATAAGCTCTTGTGTTACCCCCTCATCCTCATAGACTGTGATGTGCAAAGATCTCCACAGAACAGGAAGTCTCAGATTATGTCATCAGAAGAAAATGTAGGATGTGTTTTTTTTTTTTATAAATTAAAGAAAATTAATAAAAAATATTTACCATAAAATGTTTACGACGAAATTTTATTTTTTTAAATCCCCTTTACATACACACATACTCACTAGTACTGCCCCCCAGAGTCCACCAGATACATCTCGGCTGCTGTGAGTTTGCGATCCGTCTGATTATCTGGTCTGAAAAATAAAAAGTTATTTACTTTATTCTATATTTTCTTTGTATATTGTCTCAAACGTATTCTTTAGGCAACATTCACACATGGAAAAGTTATCACATAGGGCAGATTTACTTACCCGGTCCATTTGCGATCCAGCGGCGCGTTCTCTGCGGTGGATTCGAGTTCGGCCGGGATTCACAAAGGTAGTTCCTCCGCCGTCCACAAGGGGGCGCTGCTGCGCTGAAGTTCCCCGGAGACGCGCTGGAATGCCCTGAAATTCACCGGCCTATACCTGGTGAAGGTAAGTGTAATTTTCGCGACACATTTTTTTATTAAATGCGGCGGTTTTTCCGAATCCGTCGGGTTTTCGTCCGGCCACGCCCCCCGATTTCCGTCGCGTGCATGCCAGCGCCGATGCGCCACAATCCGATCGCGTGCGCCAAAATCCCGGGGCAATTCAGGGGAAATCGGCGCAAATCAGAAATATTCGGGTAACACGTCGGGGAGACCCGAATCGGGCCCTTAGTAAATGACCCCCATAGTGTCCGCACAATGCCGTACAGTGTGTGAGTGTTACACTGGATGGAGGATAAAGGGACTGAAGAAATCCATATACAGTCCAGTCTGGTGCCGGGCGCTGTATAGCGCAATCTGACGAGTGTCCACCCCTCTGCTATTGTGAATGGTACAGTCCTGCCTATATGGTACGGTCTCCAGCTGCACAAGTCACTCACTATTCACTGTGTATGACGGATTACCCAGGGAATAAGATAGGGATAGGCAAAAAAATAATTATATTTAATATTATATTATTATTATATTATTTATAATAATTAGTCATTATAATATTAGTTATTATTAAATAACAAATTCCCAAAAAAGTTTTTAAAAATAATTTTGGTAAAATTTGCTACATTTTAATGTAATTATTAATTTAACAATAATAACAGCAGCAATACAGATGTGCACGTACCTGTAGTGCGGCAGCGCAGCGTTGAGGCCTCCAGCGGAAATTGTATCAAAACTTGGTCCTTTAAAATTCGCCTGTTTCCTACAATGTGGTCACAAAATAATCTGTTTTTAATGATAAGAGCGTTTCCAGGACGCACAGGAGACGCACGGGTGTATTGGACGCTATCCCCCATGATCTCGGTCACTCACTCTCGCAGTTTATCCACATATTTGGCGCCACTTATTTCCGTCACTTCACCCTTTGGGACATTTTTCTCCAGCCAGACCAAATATTCGACCACTGCCACAGCGTCCCGGATCTAACGTGAGAAAGACCAAGAATTAACTTACTGATTTATATTTTGGGATTACAGGCAGTCCCCGGGTTCCTTACACCTTACAGCTGATCATTGCAGCCTGGGACTATAGTTACATCCAGAGAGCTTCACCAGAGGTCACAGTGGGCAGAGGGGTCCGTCTGTAACTAGGGGTCGTCTGTAAGTCGGGGGTCTTTAAGTAGGGGACTGCCTGTAGATGGAAATTGAGAGCCAAAACTGAAGTTGTCCCTTCTGGTGCTCGTTCATCAGGTCTAACCCTGTCCTCATACACAGGGGCAGATTTACTTACCCGGGCCATTCGCGATTCAGCCGCGCGTTCTCTGCGCTGGATTCGGGTCTGGCCGGGATTCATTAATTCCTCCGCCGTCCACCAGGTGGCGCTGCTGCGCTGAAAAGCATCGGAACGCACTGGAGTTCACTGAGCCGGGCTGAGTGAAGGTAAGTGCAAGCTCTGCGACAGATTATTTTTTCTAAATGTGGCGTTTTTTCCGAATCCGTCTGGTTTTCGTTCGGCCACGCCCCCCCGATTTCCGTCGCGTGCATGCCAGCGCAGATGCGCCGCAATCTGATCACGTGCGCCAAAATCCCGGGGCAATTCAGGGGAAATCGGCGCAAATCGGAAATATTCGGGTAACACGTCGGGAAAACGCGAATCAGGCCCTTAGTAAATGACCCCCACAGTGTCAGTCTTATCCCAGAAAGCTGTGGGCTTTTAAGTTGTGTCAACTGCCAAATACGGACCATTAGTGTTGTGCTCCTTCCATGGAGACGCCCGTCAGGTATGTGCAGCACCTGAATGTATGACTTGATGCTCCCTACGGATCCCTACTGTCCTATAGAAGAGGTAACATTATAGACCCTGCCCTGGCCGCAGCTTCATACTCACGTGACATTGCTTTAATAATCGCTGCTCTTTCTCTGTTTTCACAGCTTTCGTCATCAAGACCGGAGAATACGTCTCAGATACAAGTTTGCCCTAAAAAAGCAAATAATAACTTACAAAATAATAATATAATCATCATAATAAACAGCAGAACAATAATTATAATAATAAAGACACACAGAAAACACTTCCATCTGCAGTCAGTGTGGTGTCCGTTCCGGATTCACACGTTTTATCTTTCATGTTCGCATATATCCGTTTTTTCACCCCCACATACACAGGGGCTCATTTACTTACCCGGTCCCTCGGAGTTCCCGAAAGTGCACTGTCCGGCAGGAATGCACAGCTGCCGCGATTTACTAAGATTGTGCGCCCGATATCCTGCATGTGTCGCTTCCCCGCTCAGGTTCGACGGAGTTCACCTTCTTCTTCCTGGTGCATGCAAGTGCATTGGTTGCGACACAATTCCAAATTCCGCGATTAGTCCTAATCAGTCGGATCGTCCGACGGCACGCTCCCTGATCGCACGAAAGCCGAGGCCGCCAACACAATCCCCTTCTGAATACTAAGCTGTGAAAAATCACGAAAACGTCGGAAGTCCGACGGAAATGCGATCCGTGGATCCTTAGTGAATAAGCCCCAGTAAGTAAGTTAGTTTGGCTAAAATTAGATGGAAAAAAACCTGGATCCCCAGCAATATCTGAGTGAAGCCCGGACCGCGCACAGATAACATTCGTCATTCGTGCGCACTACCTTGCTGGTCCATATGTCTCTTTCACACAAAACAAACAGCACTCATGAATAAGCCGATAGGAAACAATGGGCCACATTTATTAAAGTGTTTGCGCCATTTTTGTGACTGACTAGAAAGAACGTGGAAACTGCTTGTACATGTATTTAAAAAGTGTCTGCGCCGGTTTTGTGTTGCGTCTGCTCTGGGTCCAACATGACAGAAAGGGGCTGTTACTGCTTGGTCCGAGTCCCAGGATTTACCTTTGGAATAACTTCATATAATCCATAATTCGTGTATCGGGATCCAATCCAGATTTTCGTATTTTCCCCTTGCGCATAGTCAGTCACAGTTTCCCGAACTTTCTCATAGTCCAGAATCTGGACAGAGGTGGATCTAGAGCAGTTCGTGTTGAGGTAGGTCCGAACGCCATCCGTGATCCGACTGACATTCACAAACAATCTGCAAGAAGTAGGAAGATCTCGGCATCTACAATGTAACCTGAGGGCTCATCCCACGTAAAATAAATGACTTTGATTTTCAATTCATCGCCATTTTCAACATCTCTACTTGCTGTCATTGATACAAAGCTGGTTAGAAGAGATGAAGAGCTGACACAGTGGACCCCGACCTGTATCTGTGTTTCCATTCACTTACAGCAAGTAAATATCTTATAATCACAAAGCAAAGTATAGAAAAGAGAAAGTCACATTTTAAAAAGTAGATTTTTTACTACATTTACTTAAATGAATGTCATCCAATTGGTGACGTCATCAGTTTGGTGACACCATGTAGGTGTTGACATCATCAGTTTGGTGACATCATCAGTTTGGTGACACCATGTGGATGGTGACATCATCATTTTAGTTATCCCCATGTGGGCGGTGACATCATCAGTTTGGTGACATCATCAGTATAGTGACCCCATGTGAGTGGTGACATCATCAGTTTGGTGACCACATGTGAGCGGTGACATCATCAGTTTGGTGACCCCATGTGGGTGGTGACATCATCAGTTTGGTGACATCATCAGTTTGGTGACCCCATGTGGGTGGTGACATCACTACCTGATAGAGTCTGTGGTCAGCAGGGAATATGAGTAGAAGAAAGGATTATTTGGAATGTCTTGTGCACGGAGATTGAACAGCCCTGCAGGATAGAAAAGAACAGGTTGTAACTTTGTATCAGGATGTATCCTGGGGTCCGTGTGAGATCACTGGGGGGTTAGGTAAATTTTTGTAAAGCAAAACAAATTAAACATATAATTAATAGTATAAGAAACTTATCAGAGTGGGGGCTTCCTTCTCTACTTACCATGGCTCTCATCACCCCTCCCTACCAATCACTGTGAACTCTCTCCTATAATCCATCTTGCTAGCAACAAGACAGAAGCAGACTGAGGGGACAGATTACAGAGAGGATCTATGGAGAGGGGAGGGGGAGCAGGACCTACACGCAGTCTCCTCCAGGGCGCTCAGCAGCACCGCCGTCGGCTTCTGGGAATGTTGTTCCATCTGTCGCCGGATATCATTCACTTTTTCCTCACAGGTGCTGCCTGAAATGAGGGGAAAGTGAGAAAATCTGCCAAAAAATGACTAATAAATCAGAGAGCATTACAAAAGCAGGACATAGGGTCATAGTGTGAACAATAGGGCAAATCTAGGAATGATGTCCTGATGTGTTCTGCGGTTCCATGTTCACAGTCCTGCTGCTACTAACAATTTACTCATCCGGGTAGGATTATACTGTTCTAGACTTGTGCATTTGTCTAGTTATAAAATGCCCCTGATTTACTACTCTCTTACTCCAACTCCGCAGCCACACAATGGCGTCAAGTAAAGTCCACTAATAATTGTGGCCATGAATGATTTGTTCTCACATTTCCTTATGTGGAGTAGAATAGACAGTAACTCGTTGTTTTTATACAGACGTGGCCCCTGTGACCTTCTGGGCTCCTTATGAATTTTTACCCTTTAACCTCCACAACAAGGACACAAGAAGTCCTGGTTCTGGTGGCAGCAGGTCCAGGCAGATCAGGGGTCAGGTAGAGAATTGTCAAAGTCAGTCCAAGGTCGGGGCAGGCAGAGGTCAGGCAGAATCCAAGGTACAAACATGAAACCGAACCCGAGGTCCTAAGATAAAGGTTGGGCCAAAACACAGGAATTCTACAATCCCAGGACACAAGGAGAGGTAATGCTTAATCTTCAAGGGTTTCCACCGATTGGATGAGGACACACTGGACCTGGGCACGTTGGCCCTTTAATTCTCTGTAATCATCTTGCCCAGGGGCCATCAGCCGGCGCCATCACATGGCCAGGAGAAGGTAGTGAGAATTCAAGGACAAGGAGCCAAGGGGAGAGCAGAACGCCACAAACCTGCACCCTACGTACTAGACTATGTCCATGAGGGAAAGGTAACATTGTATTTCTCACCTACAAACTCATTGGGAATGAAGTAGATCTCACTGTCCGGAAGAGCGGGGCGCTGGCTCCCCCACACTGCGTCCACCAGATTGTTGGGTATTGAGCGTAGAATTTTCCCAGAATCCTTCAGTAAATTATTGAATGATTGCCAATCATCTAGGAAAAAGATGAGATGTAATATTACAAATCACAGAGCAACCAATCGGAGACACCATACATGGGACCAGTGACACCATACATGGGACCAGTGACACCATACATGGGACCAGTGACATCATACATGGGACCAGTGACATCATACATGGGACCAGTGACACCATACATGGGACCAGTGACATCATACATGGGACCAGTGACATCATACAAGGGACCCGTGACATCATACATGAGACCAGTGACACCATACATGAGACCAGTGACACCATACATGGGACCAGTGACATCATACATGGGACCAGTGACATCATACATGGGACCAGTGACACCATACATGGGACCAGTGACATCATACATGAGACCAGTGACATCATACATGAGACCAGTGACACCATACATGGGACCAGTGACATCATACATGGGACCAGTGACATCATACATGAGACCAGTGACACCATACATGAGACCAGTGACACCATACATGGGACCAGTGACATCATACATGGGACCAGTGACATCATACATGGGACCAGTGACACCATACATGGGACCAGTGACATCATACACGAGACCAGTGACATCATACATGAGACCAGTGACACCATACATGGGACCAGTGACATCATACATGGGACCAGTGACATCATACATGGGACCAGTGACACCATACATGGGACCAGTGACATCATACATGGGACCAGTGACACCATACATGGGACCAGTGACATCATACATGGGACCAGTGACATCATACATGGGACCAGTGACACCATACATGGGACCAGTGACATCATACATGGGACCAGTGACATCATACATGGGACCAGTGACATCATACAAGGGACACGTGACATCATACATGAGACCAGTGACACCATACATGAGACCAGTGACACCATACATGGGACCAGTGACATCATACATGGGACCAGTGACATCATACATGGGACCAGTGACACCATACATGGGACCAGTGACATCATACATGGGACCAGTGACATCATACATGGGACCAGTGACACCATACATGGGACCAGTGACATCATACAAGGGACCCGTGACATCAGACATGGGAATGGGACCAGTGACACCATACACGGGACCAGTGACACCATACATGAGACCAGTGACACCATACATGGGACCAGTGACATCATACACGGGACCAGTGACACCATACACGGGACCAGTGACACCATACATGGGACCAGTGACACCATACACGGGACCAGTGACACCATACATGGGACCAGTGACACCATACATGGGACCAGTGACATCATACATGGGACCAGTGACACCATACATGGGACCAGTGACATCATACAAGGGACCAGTGACATCACACATGGGACCAGTGACACCATACATGGGACCACTGACATCATACATGGGACCAGTGACATCATACATGGGACCAGTGACACCATACACGGGACCAGTGACATCATACATGGGACCAGTGACACCATACAAGGGACCAGTGACACCATACACGGGACCAGTGACATCATACACGGGACCAGTGACACCATACACGGGACCAGTGACATCATACACGGGACCAGTGACATCATACACGGGACCAGTGACACCATACATGGGACCAGTGACACCATACACGGGACCAGTGACATCATACACGGGACCAGTGACATCATACACGGGACCAGTGACACCATACACGGGACCAGTGACATCATACATGGGACCAGTGACACCATACACGGGACCAGTGACACCATACACGGGACCAGTGACATCATACACGGGACCAGTGACACCATACATGGGACCAGTGACATCATACATGGGACCAGTGACACCATACATGGGACCAGTGACACCATACATGGGACCAGTGACAACATACATGGGACCAGTGACATCATACATGGGACCAGTGACACCATACATGGGACCAGTGACACCATACATGGGACCAGTGACATCATACATGGGACCAGTGACATCATACATGGGACCAGTGACACCATACATGGGACCAGTGACATCATACATGGGACCAGTGACATCATACATGGGACCAGTGACACCATACGTGGGACCAGTGACACCATACGTGGGACCAGTGACATCATACAAGGGACCCGTGACATCAGACATGGGACCAGTGACATCATACATGGGACCAGTGACATCATACATGGGACTAGTGACACCATACATGGGACCAGTGACACCATACACGGGACCAGTGATATCATACACGGGACCAGTGACATCATACATGGGACCAGTGACATCATACATGGGACCAGTGACACCATACATGGGACCAGTGACATCATACATGGGACCAGTGACACCATACATGGGACCAGTGACATCATACAAGGGACCAGTGACATCACACATGGGACCAGTGACACCATACATGGGACCACTGACATCATACATGGGACCAGTGACATCATACACGGGACCAGTGACACCATACACGGGACCAGTGACACCATACACGGGACCAGTGACATCATACATGGGACCAGTGACACCATACAAGGGACCAGTGACACCATACACGGGACCAGTGACATCATACACGGGACCAGTGACACCATACACGGGACCAGTGACATCATACACGGGACCAGTGACATCATACACGGGACCAGTGACACCATACAAGGGACCAGTGACACCATACATGGGACCATTGACACCATACACGGGACCAATGACATCATACACGGGACCAGTGACACCATACATGGGACCAGTGACATCATACATGGGACCAGTGACACCATACATGGGACCAGTGACATCATACATGGGACCAGTGACACCATACATGGGACCAGTGACACCATACATGGGACCAGTGACATCATACAAGGGACCAGTGACATCATACATGGGACCAGTGACACCATACATGGGACCACTGACATCATACATGCGACCAGTGACATCATACACGGGACCAGTGACACCATACATGGGACCAGTGACACCATACATGGGACCAGTGACATCATACATGGGACCAGTGACACCATACATGGGACCAGTGACATCATACATGGGACCAGTGACACCATACATGGGACCAGTGACATCATACAAGGGACCAGTGACATCACACATGGGACCAGTGACACCATACATGGGACCACTGACATCATACATGGGACCAGTGACATCATACACGGGACCAGTGACACCATACACGGGACCAGTGACACCATACACGGGACCAGTGACATCATACATGGGACCAGTGACACCATACAAGGGACCAGTGACACCATACACGGGACCAGTGACATCATACACGGGACCAGTGACACCATACACGGGACCAGTGACATCATACACGGGACCAGTGACATCATACACGGGACCAGTGACACCATACAAGGGACCAGTGACACCATACATGGGACCATTGACACCATACACGGGACCAATGACATCATACACGGGACCAGTGACACCATACATGGGACCAGTGACATCATACATGGGACCAGTGACACCATACATGGGACCAGTGACATCATACATGGGACCAGTGACACCATACATGGGACCAGTGACACCATACATGGGACCAGTGACATCATACAAGGGACCAGTGACATCATACATGGGACCAGTGACACCATACATGGGACCACTGACATCATACATGCGACCAGTGACATCATACACGGGACCAGTGACACCATACATGGGACCAGTGACACCATACATGGGACCAGTGACATCATACATGGGACCAGTGACACCATACATGGGACCAGTGACATCATACATGGGACCAGTGACACCATACATGGGACCAGTGACACCATACATGGGACCAGTGACATCATACATGGGACCAGTGACACCATACAAGGGACCAGTGACACCATACACGGGACCAGTGACACCATACATGGGACCAGTGACATCATACACGGGACCAGTGACACCATACACGGGACCAGTGACACCATACACGGGACCAGTGACATCATACATGGGACGAGTGACACCATACACGGGACCAGTGACACCATACACAGGACCAGTGACATCATACATGGGACCAGTGACACCATACATGGGACCAGTGACATCATACATGGGACCAGTGACATACTGGAATGTAATCCATTTAAATTAGGGAACAAGTGACCCCCGATTTTAGTGATTCTTACTGTGGAATCCCCTGCACCAGTCTTATCCCCTTAATACTAAATATTGGAAACACAATACTAAAAGGACTAAATAAGGTGATCACCTACCAATAGAAAACAGGAAGGGATCAAAACCGATCTCATCTCCATCCTTCAGTTGTGGTAGGATCCAGGAGACAATTTCAGATGTCGAAACTAAAAGCAACAAAAAAGTAATTAATTATAACGAGCACAAGATAATGATGCAATTTCCTTACATAGAACAGAGGTAGATACAGTATAATATAGTAACACTGCAATATTACTATGAAATAATAATAATATACATATAATACATACACGACTATACATCTTTCCAGGAAAAATATATAACACTGGCTTCAAAGAGCACAGGGCACAGCAGTGTGAGCACCTACAGATTACGCAGCGCTGCACAGAGTTTGCCAAATGGGTCCCTGTGCCCAAAGGGGCTCACAATCTAATCATCATACCAGTATGTTTTGGAGTGTGGGAGGAAACCGGAGGATCCTGAGGAAACCCACACAAACACGGAGAGAACATACAAACTCTTTACAGATGTTGACCTGGGTGGCACTTGAACCCAGGACCACATCACTGCAAGGCTGTAGTTCTAACCACTGAGCCACCATGCTGCCCTCTTATGAATATGAATATTATAAGATGACTCACCGCAGTACCGTCCCAAATCTCACCAGCCATTACAGGAATAGTGAAGGCTTTACATTAAAACATAACATTTACTGTCTTAATAAAAAAAATTGCAACACCACAAGACAAAAATTACACCACACATAGAAGTCCTATAGACAAATTCAGGCTGGTAAACATAAAAGGGTGCATCAAAGTACAGAAAAAGTAAAACAATTTGGTTGGATCTTGCTTATCACTGTCTACCAGAAGGATCTTGAATAGAGTCCAGAGGGCGGAGCCAGAGGACCTTCAGGTCAGGAGAAAGATGGCAACACTGCCCCTGGTGGACCCTATGATTAACAGAAATCCTTAACAACCCAGTACATTAGCTTCCGCCCTGACAAGGGCAGTACCACAACTCACCCTATACACTTCTATAATGCCCTAATGCACCCCAGTCACCAAACACAAGGACATCTTACATTAGGGCATTATAGACTTGTATAGAGTTGTAAGTAGAACATAAGATTTATCACTGTGTTAATGAATCTGGTGCAGTATAAGGCTACATTCACACGACCGTATGGAGGACGTATATACGGCCGACGTATATACGGCCGATATACGTCCTCCATAGACGGCAATGGGCGCACGGCGTGCGGCACCGTACCGCTCCGTACCCCGGAAAAAGATAGGACCTGTCCTATCTTTTCCCGTAATACGGCGCCGTGCGCCATGTATCGCTATGGAGAGGGGCGGGGGTGAGCTGCGCTCACCTCCTCCTCCTCTCCCCGTTCACTGCCGTTGCCCGCTACGGTACGGTACGGGCGGGCAACGGCAGTGTGAATATAGCCTAAGACTATCGGTTTACAGTTAAGACCGACTTTAAAGTGGTCTAAACTCTGCGGCACAGTTTTTGGTGCACGGAACATTAAAATAGGCCATGCCCCCTTTCCGAAGGCCACGCCCTCTCCGTCGGACAAGTCGGAAAATGGTTAAGAGCAGCTCACAAAAGCCTTGATAAATGTGGTGTAAGGCTTTTCACACTGTTTTTTTGGCGCACAACCACCAGAATTGTGTCACAAATGCGTTAATACATCCCCCCCAATTGATGTAACATATAACTGGAATATTGTAATGAAATAATAATATGATAGATTCTACAAGAAGCAGTGTAATAACTACTGTACAATAAAATGATATAATCGGAGGATGTACTGACGGATCTTCTGCAGTTCCCAGTTACAGTCCATCTGGCGTTCGGCCTGGATCCAGTAGCGGCTATCTGTGAAGACGGCGGCTCTGGTCAGGGTGACCGCTGCTGTACCTGGAAGGATAAGAGCACAGCAGTGTGAGGACACGCCCCTGGTACAATCCTAGAATCTATATTTCACAATCCTGCTGCTACTAACAACAAAGGTCTGTGACAGTGGCGTAACTTAAAGCTGATGAACCATGGTGCAAAGACTGTGCCAGGCCCCCGACTATAATGTATGGTTTATAGTACTACTCTTCTCATGTGGGAAAGTGACACCTTATGGGCCCCCTAAGCCTCTTGGGCCCGGTTGCGACCGCACCCTCTGCACCCCCTCAAGTTACGCCCCTGGTCTGTGATGAGATGACCCCTTTAAATCTCCAGTCTGATGTAACATCACTTTCTGGTGACCTCTAGACTCAATATAATCATCTATCATGAGATATATTGTAATAAATTGGATGCTTAAAACTTGGGGCTCTGTTTATTTTCCTTTTATGACATTGACTTTGTTTCCTGGTGTCACAGATAAAATGCAGATTTGTTATCTGTCTGTGAATCATTCACCATCATGACTGCCCTGGGTTCATACATGGGAACCTGCCGCCATGTAAAACAAGGGATTATGTAAGGCTCATGCTGCCTTTAAAGGCTTGTCCAGTTTAACCCAAATCCAAGGACCTTGTAAGAATCTATAGAAGTAACATAGGGGGTCTAGTAATGAGCAACTACACAACAGGGGGTGATTGGGCCCCAGGAACACTCCCAGGTTATAGAAGCAGAGCATGACCCCCATTCCTTACACACATTTATATTTGCTTTATTTAAAAAGCTGAGGGGAGAGGATGGAAAAGGGGGGCATTTTTCCGAGGGGGTGACCGGCACCGTTAGGCAGTTAGTTTATTAGCTCCATGGCAGCTTTTGGGTGCAAAAAATTGTTGCACAAACGATGAAATCAGTCATGTGATAAGATTTGATACCTGAGGATCCTGTAAATCCGGTCAGCCACTGCCTCCGCCTCTCGCGCTCCGCCAAGTATCCGCCCTGATTATATAGAGTAAAATAACATTAAAGCCACTACCCAAAATATGTCGGATACAGATGAAATATTCTCAATTCTTCACATCATGTCCCTGCTCTCTCCTGACCAACATCATCAGAGAACAAAGTTACCTCCACGTCTACCTCCAAATACTCCCACACTATATAACACGGGTTATGTTATAAATGTCGCCTCCTAACAGGAGATCCGTCAGCTCTCACCATGTGCGGGTCGGTGGCTGGAATGATATAAGCCGAAATGTTGTGTTGTCGCATCTGATGCCGGAGATTATTCAGGTCTTCAGTGGAGATTTTTGCAGTCGGTGGAATGTACTGGATATAAAGTAACAAGGAAGGAACAAATAAGGTTAGAAAAGAAGAAGAAAGAGAATATTATTGATAGAGGAAATTATTAAGAAAGTTCAGAAGAAAAGAAAAGGGGAAGTAAAAATAAGGAAGAGGAGATGATAGAAGGTGGCAAGAAGAAACAGAGGAGATGGAAAAGAAGGAAGAGGAAATGATAGAGAATGACTGGAAGAAAATAAAATGGAGATCAATTAGAAAGACAAGAAGAAAGAGAAATTGAAGAATTGCAAAATAGAAAGGAAAATGACAAAATGGGAAGATGGAGAAGAATTATTTGGAGTGGGCACACGTGTATCCATAGAGGGAAACTGACCCCAGGAAGGATCAGAGGAAGAAGAAAAGCAGAAAAGAGGGAGAAAGGGGACTAAGAACAGAATATCTGGAGGGTGAAAAACAGTCAGAAGAAGAGAGAAGAAGCAGGAGAAGAGGAAGAAGAAGAATAGAGAAGAATAGAGAGAAGAGAAATTAAGTGGGAGAAGAAGAGGAAGAAGAAGTGAGATAAGAAGTGTGATAAGAAGAGAGAAGAAGGAGGAGAAGAGGAAGACGAAAAGAGAAGAGAAGAAGGGGGAGAAGAGGAGAACGAGGAGAGATGAAGAGGGAGAAGAGGGGAAGAAGAGAGAAGAAGCAGGAGAAGAAAAGGGAGAAGATAGAAGTAGAGAGAGAGAGAGAGAGGAAGAGACAATAAAGAGGGAGAAGAGAGAAAAAGTGGGAGAAGAGGGGGATGAAGAGAGAAGTAGTGGGAGTAGAAGAGTTTGAAGAAGTGGGAGAAGAAGAGAGTAGAAGAGGATGACAGTTGATCTTTAAGTGACCCCAATAATGTCAAATACTACAACATGCACGAGGTGGGGGTCTTACTGGGGGGGTGGCGTTGCAGTCCCTTATGGTGGAGTCTTGAGGTTTTGGGATTCCTGCAGTAAATCCTGTTAAGTGATGAAGAGATCTTGTTATTAGAGAAGTTCATTATACACAAGCCTTATATAAGAAATGTAGTAATTTAACTCTTTGTTGAGCAGCAGCAGACGTGTCAGATCCCCCCTCTGCTTTCTTCTACTGTTGGGGGCCCCATATATCGTATCAACTATAAAATGATTTCCATGGAAACTATAGAATACTGTACCTGTACATCTTTATATAAGACATTCAACAGGGAATAATCTAGAGAGCAGTGTTCAGTTTATTGATTGGAATAAGCATTTCCTTAGGTGTCCAGTGGGTGGGGCTATCTATTGCTGTACGATGATATAGTGGCTGACATTGGGGATTAGTATTATAGACAATCTAATGTGAACTAAACACGGAAGTGTCCTGATTGTTTGTTACAATGTATCAGTGCAGGTGTGACCTATGTGCTTGGACTCCAGGCTGTATCCGTTTGTCCTCAGTTACCCCTCAGTCTATGGCAGTAGATGGAAGAGGTCGCTGTGCAGATCATCCTATTCCTAATAGCAACACAATAATATGGCCAAAATCCAATCACATCCCTGCATTAACCCTGTATATGCCATACATCTCATTTTCCACTAAAATGCTATTTTGCTCTAAGTAGCTGCACTCCAGGCAATCTCCCTGCGCTAATACATTGTAACAACTGATCAGCAGAGGCAAGATTTGTGCTGGTGATGTCATGTTTTCTAGACAGTAAATCATTGTGCCAAAACCTTAACTGCAAGGAGAATATTGTATTAAATATCTCCAAGGGGAGATTTTTATATTAATAATAATAATTCTTTTATTTACATAGCGCACACAGATTTCGCATCGCTGCACAGAGCGTGACAAATTGTACAAATTTGCACCTTTTTCATGATCTCTGCTAGTTGTCAGTGAATGATAACAATTTTTATCTTCGTTTAGAGTCAGTAACCCTGTACATAGCAAATCCTACTCTTAGCTGAGAGGTGGAGGCAGTTGCATCCAGTCTAGACAATGCTCTGTGAGCTAAACTGCCTGGACTCCAGACTGATACATGCTCGAAATCCTGCACAGTGCGGGGGGGCCTTTATTATTCACTTTCCCACAGAAAACAGTTTTTTTTTTTTGCGTTGCTGCGCACAATATTCGTCCCTTATTGACATTCACACGTTTTCTTTTTTATGGGCGCAAAATTTGGGCGCAACTTTCTAATAATGAAATTTTTCCTGCGCTTCTAGTTTTTCAACCCTTTTTTGGCGCAAATTTTGGTGCACACTTACAGCTGCAAAGATCTGGTCTACGGAGATCTATTTCACCTTCATGAATGTGGAGACAGTTCTAATCCTTTCGGTCCTACACCAATTCATAAATCTCTTGCGCCACAATCTAACATCCCCGTGTAAATTATAGCATGATCTGTGTGCCAGAAATACGGACCTTGCGCCACAATTGATGAATGTCCCACAGCGAGTCCTGCTCTCAGCTGAGTAGTAGATACAATTGTATCCAGTCTAGACAATGATGGGCATGGTCGCTATTCCTAGCGCAGAGCTGAGGATTGCAACTATTTCTCCTCTGTACCACGTGGGCGAGAGGCGGCGGTGCTGGATTGTGGAATGCCTGACCCAGGACCAGATGTAGAACTGAGCCAGCACCACATGAAGCTCCAGAGCTTCATTAATCTTCCCCAACAGCCAGATCTCTAGACTGATACAATGGGGGGGATTTACTAATTGTGGCGCAAGCACGTCTGTCAGCATCGGAGATCAGTCTCCGCAAAGCACAGCCCGATGTATTTAAGTGGCGCACGGCTGTAAGTAATTAATGAGTAGACGGAACTGATCAGTCGGGCGCCATAAAAATGCCTACATCAATGAGATGTGCGCCAAAACCTTTCATGGACTGCGCCTTAATTTTGCTCTCTGACCATTTTTTTCCTGGTCTATCGTGCGCCAAAAATTCCACCTAAAAATGCAAAAAAAAGACGGAGGAGTCGGGATAGTCGGAAACATCTGTTCTTTCTGGCGCAAACTCATTATAAATGATCCGCAACAGTTCTGCGCCAAAAAAACATTAACATTTTTTTTGGCGCAGAAGCGATAATACATGTGTCCCATTGTAGCAAACCTTTGAAAGGCGATAATAAATAACCCCCAGTGAGTCCTGCTCTTCGCTGAGTAGCAGATACTTCTGTATCCAGTCCAGACAATGCTCTGTAAGCTCAACATTGGTTGCACTGATCGCTCTGCTAGTTGCTACAATGTAACAGTCTGTATGTAATTATAACATAATATTTACTTCTTTCCTGTTTTTGGTAATTCCGATAAAGTTTGTTCTCCTTCCTCTAATGGTAACTTCTTATAATATTCAGTAAACAACAAAATGACAGACTCATCTCTGCTACACCTGTCACACTGCAGATATCTAATGGCTGCACAAACCTACCATAGTGGGCGCAGAGGAGCAGAGCGAGGGTCCGGATGGAGTTCTGCATGTTGTGCCCCGGATCTTAGATGGGATCTTCAGCTTAAAGAGAGAGAAACACTGAATATCAGGCGGAGATTATACAGTTACTCGCACACACCCTTAGCTCCTCTCAGTCTATCTCATAGGTGGATCAGCACCACCCAGCAGGAGGACTACCCAACCCCCCTCCAATATCTGTCTGTTTCCTGCTTCTGACCCCAAATATTAACTACTTACTATAGTAAAAATCGACAATGTGTTAATCTGTGGTGTTACATAGGACTGCAGGACACATCTACTACATGATCTGTACTCAGAGAGATATCACTGTGTTATCTGTGGTGTTACATAGGACTGCAGGACACATCTACTACATGATCTGTACTCAGAGATATCACTGTGTTATCTGTGGTGTTACATAGGACTGCAGGACACATCTACTACATGATCTGTACTCAGAGAGATATCACTGTGTTATCTGTGGTGTTACATAGGACTGCAGGACACATCTACTACATGATCTGTACTCAGAGATATCACTGTGTTATCTGTGGTGTTACATAGGACTGCTGGACACATCTACTACATGATCTGTACTCAGAGATATCACTGTGTTATCTGTGGTGTTACATAGGACTGCAGGTGACCTCTACTACATGACCTGTACTCAGAGATATCACTGTGTTATCTGTGGTGTTACATGGGACTGCAGGACACATCTACTACATGATCTGTACTCAGAGAGATATCACTGTGTTATCTGTGGTGTTACATAGGACTGCAGGACACATCTACTACATGATCTGTACTCAGAGAGATATCACTGTGTTATCTGTGGTGTTACATAGGACTGCAGGACACATCTACTACATGATCTGTACTCAGAGAGATATCACTGTGTTATCTGTGGTGTTACATAGGACTGCAGGTCACATCTACTACATGATCTGTACTCAGAGAGATATCACTGTGTGTTATCTGTTGTGTTACATAGGACTGCAGGACACATCTACTACATGATCTGTACTCAGAGATATCACTGTGTTATCTGTGGTGTTACATAGGACTGCAGGACACATCTACTACATGATCTGTACTCAGAGATATCACTGTGTTATCTGTGGTGTTACATAGGACTGCAGGACACATCTACTACATGATCTGTACTCAGAGATATCACTGTGTTATCTGTGGTGTTACATAGGACTGCAGGACACATCTACTACATGATCTGTACTCAGAGAGATATCACTGTGTTATCTGTGGTGTTACATAGGACTGCAGGTCACATCTACTACATGATCTGTACTCAGAGAGATATCACTGTGTTATCTGTGGTGTTACATAGGACTGCAGGACACATCTACTACATGATCTGTACTCAGAGAGATATCACTGTGTTATCTGTGGTGTTACATAGGACTGCAGGACACATCTACTACATGATCTGTACTCAGAGAGTTATCACTGTGTTATCTGTGGTGTTACATAGGACTGCAGGTCACATCTACTACATGATCTGTACTCAGAGATATCACTGTGTTATCTGTGGTCTTACATAGGACTGCAGGTCACATCTACTACATGATCTGTACTCAGATATCACTGTGTTATCTGTGGTGTTACATGGGACTGCAGGACACATCTACTACATGATCTGTACTCAGAGAGATATCACTGTGTTATCTGTGGTGTTACATAGGACTGCAGGACACATCTACTACATGATCTGTACTCAGAGAGATATCACTGTGTTATCTGTGGTGTTACATAGGACTGCAGGACACATCTACTACATGATCTGTACTCAGAGAGATATCACTGTGCTATCTGTGGTGTTACATAGGACTGCAGGTCACATCTACTACATGATCTGTACTCAGAGAGATATCACTGTGTGTTATCTGTTGTGTTACATAGGACTGCAGGACACATCTACTACATGATCTGTACTCAGAGATATCACTGTGTTATCTGTGGTGTTACATAGGACTGCAGGACACATCTACTACATGATCTGTACTCAGAGATATCACTGTGTTATCTGTGGTGTTACATAGGACTGCAGGACACATCTACTACATGATCTGTACTCAGAGATATCACTGTGTTATCTGTGGTGTTACATAGGACTGCAGGACACATCTACTACATGATCTGTACTCAGAGAGATATCACTGTGTTATCTGTGGTGTTACATAGGACTGCAGGTCACATCTACTACATGATCTGTACTCAGAGAGATATCACTGTGTTATCTGTGGTGTTACATAGGACTGCAGGACACATCTACTACATGATCTGTACTCAGAGAGATATCACTGTGTTATCTGTGGTGTTACATAGGACTGCAGGACACATCTACTACATGATCTGTACTCAGAGAGTTATCACTGTGTTATCTGTGGTGTTACATAGGACTGCAGGTCACATCTACTACATGATCTGTACTCAGAGATATCACTGTGTTATCTGTGGTCTTACATAGGACTGCAGGTCACATCTACTACATGATCTGTACTCAGATATCACTGTGTTATCTGTGGTGTTACATAGAACTGCAGGACACATCTACTACATGATCTGTACTCAGAGAGATATCACTGTGTTATTTGTGGTGTTACATAGGACTGCAGGACACATCTATTACATGACTTGTACTCAGAGATTTCACTGTGTTATCTGTGATGTTACATAGGACTGCAGGACACATATACTACATGATCTGTACTCAGAGAGATATCACTGTGTTATCTGTGGTGTTACATAGGACTGCAGGACACATATACTACATGATCTGTACTCAGAGAGATATCACTGTGTTATCTGTGGTGTTACATAGGACTGCAGGACACATCTGCTACATGATCTGTACTCAGAGATATCACTGTGTTCTCTGTGCTGTTACATAGGACTGCAGGACACATCTTCTACATGATCTGTACTCAGAGAGATATCACTGTGTTATCTGTGGTGTTACATAGGACTGCAGGACACATCTACTACATGATCTGTACTCAGAGAGATATCACTGTGTTATCTGTGGTGTTACATAGGACTGCAGGACACATCTACTACATGATCTGTACTCAGAGATATCACTGTGATATCTGTGGTGTTACATAGGACTGCAGGACACATCTACTACATGATCTGTACTCAGAGATATCACTGTGATATCTGTGGTCTTACATAGGACTGCAGGTCACATCTACTACATGATCTGTACTCAGAGAGATATCACTGTGTTATTTGTGGTGTTACATAGGACTGCAGGACACATCTACTACATGATCTGTACTCAGAGATATCACTGTGTTATCTGTGGTCTTACATAGGACTGCAGGTCACATCTGCTACATGATCTGTACTCAGAGATATCACTGTGTTATCTGTGGTGTTACATGGGACTGCAGGACACATCTACTACATGATCTGTACTCAGAGAGATATCACTGTGTTATCTGTGGTGTTACATAGGACTGCAGGACACATCTACTACATTATCTGTACTCAGAGATATCACTGTGTTCTCTGTGCTGTTACATAGGACTGCAGGACACATCTTCTACATGATCTGTACTCAGAGAGATATCACTGTGTTATCTGTGGTGTTACATAGGACTGCAGGACACATCTACTACATGATCTGTACTCAGAGAGATATCACTGTGTTATCTGTGGTGTTACATGGGACTGCAGGACACATCTACTACATGATCTGTACTCAGAGATATCACTGTGTTATCTGTGGTGTTACATAGGACTGCAGGACACATCTACTACATGATCTGTACTCAGAGAGATATCACTGTGTTATCTGTGGTGTTACATGGGACTGCAGGACACATCTACTACATGATCAGCTCTGCTACATCTTCTAGTTGGAATTTATTTAATGTCTATAAAACACAATTTCTCTTGCTACAAAGTTCACACCTTCTCCTCTGAGGTCGGGTGGGAGATAATTAGCGGCAGTGACTGATTAACTACTAATTACTGCAGCTTGATGCTCCTGATAAGAGAGATCAAATATGAGATGATCATAATAGTAGCCATAAAGCGCCAGTGCTGCGATGAGTGTTGTATAATAATTTAGGGGATCAGCTGACAACACTGCACTTATTGTAGTGGCCACAAACATGACTTTGGGTTAAAGCATAACTCTGCTGCCGAGCAATATGTTACTCAGTGATTTATGAAAGACCTTAACTTTGCTTGTACATTGCTATGTACAATCTGCTTAGCTCCTCCTGCTCTATAACATGCTGCCTACAGATAGGACACTATGTGCAATCTGCTCAGCTCCCCCTGCTCTATAACATGCTGCCTGTAGATAGGACACTATTTACAATCTGCTTAGCATCTCCTGCTCTATAACATGCTGCCTTTAGATAGGACACTATGTACAATCCGCTCAGCCACTCCTGCTCTATAACATGCTGCCTGCAGATATGACACTATGTACAATCTGCTCAGCATCTCCTACTCTACCATATGCTGCCAGCATATAGGACACTATGCACAATCTGTTTTGCTCCTCCTCCTCTACAACATGCAACATGCAAATAGGACACTATGTACAATCTGTTTTGCTCCTCCTCCTCTACAACATGTAACATGCAAATAGGACACTATGTACAATCTGTTCAGCCCCTCCTGCTCTATAACATGCTGCCTGCAGATAGGATACTATGCACAATCTGCTCAGCCACTCCTGCTCTATAACATGCTGCCTGCAGATAGGACACTATATACAATCTGCTCAGCTCCTCCTGCTCTATAACACCCTGTCTGCAGATAGCAAACTATGTACAATCTGTTTAGCTCCTCCTGCTCTACATCATGCTACATGCAGGACACTATGTACAATCTGTTCAGCCACTCCTGCTCTATAATATGCTGTCAGCAGATAGAACACTATATACAGTCTCCTCCACTCCTCGTGCTTTTTAACATGCTACCAGCAGATAAGACACTGGGGCTCATTTACTAAGGGCCAGAATCGCTCATTTTCATTGAGTTTCCCGAAAATTACCGGTTTGCGTCGAATTGCCCTGGGTTTTTGGCGCACGCGATCGGATTGTGTCGCATCGGCACCGGCTTGCATGCGACGGAAATCGGGGGCGTGGCCGTTGGAAAACACTGCGGATTTGGAAAAATCGCACTATTTTAAAAAAAAAGGGTCGCTTGACACGCACTTACATGCACCAGGAATAGGATGGTGAACTCCGGCGGACCTCGGCGCAGCAGCGACACCTGGTGGACACCGGGCGCACGACCTTAGTGAATTGCCGGAAGACCTGAATCCTCGTCAGAGAACGTGGCACTGGAGCGCCACTGGACCGGATAAGTAAATGTGCCCCATTATGTACAATCTGCTCAGCTCCTCCTGCTCTATAACATGCTGCCTGCAGATAGGACACTATATACAATCTGCTCAGCTCCTCCTACTCTATAACATCCTGCCAGCAGATAGGACACTATATACAATATGCTCAGCGTCTCCTGCTCTATAACATGCTGCCTGCAGATAGGACACTATATACAATCTGCTCAATGTCTCCTGCTCTATAACATCCTGCCAGCAGATAGGATACCATATACAATCTGCTCAGCTCCTCCTGCTCTGTAAGATGCTAATTTGCCATCATTATGTGACCTGTGTGCATACAATACCTGATTAGGTCTCCGGCCGCTGTCCTTGGTCCGATGTCCTGGGGGCTTCATCCTGACCCCTCAGAGTCCAGGAGATTTTGTTTTCCTTGGCTGCGCTGCTGATACTTTCTGTGGCTGCAGGGATCTCCAGTAACAAGGACCCAGTGTGGGCACAGATGAGTTTAGTCTGGAAGGAGAACGTCCCAGCATGAACCAAGGCCACCCACCGCATAGTGTCCAGGGGTTCACCCACATATTAACCCATTCAGTTTTTTTAAGTTGATATTTTGTTAACTGAAAAGTCAGCAAATGAAGAATTAGATTCAAATAACTGACAGTAACCTGAGTGCAGGGAACTGCTGCAGAACCTCTTTCTGTCACAGAGGCAATTTGTAGTTTGAGGTTTTGTCTCAACTTGGACAAAAAATCATAAATGCATAAAAGTTGTCACAGAATCTTTTTAACCCCTTCCCACCAATGTCCTTTTTCTATTTTGCATTTTCACTCCCTCAGTCTATAACATTTTTTCCATGGAGAGAGCAGTGTGAGGGCTTGTTTTATGTGGAACAAATGGCACTTTGGTATCTGCTGGTATCATCACATCAGTTCTATTATTACATCAACTAACGACAGAATAGATATGTGTCATATACTAATATCTGATGCCATAAAAAAAAACCAAAAGTAATGAACAGGGGGACACAAGACATTGACACACAAGGATAGGACAAAGGAGATTAGCCATGAGAGGCTCAGCTATGGTGGGAGGAGGAGAGTCGTGATGTAGATACATTGTAGTGATGTAGATACATTGTAGTGTAATACAGACCAGGGCCTGCGCTATGGGTAGGCAAAGTGGGCAATTGCCCATGGCCCCCTGAAAGGGAAGAATCTCTTCTTTCAAATGAATCTTGAATTGTGTTTCTAGGTGCCAGGGATCCAAAGATATTCAGGTTTAATGTGAGAATGTCAGGTGCCATTTAATATATAAAAATCACCCCCAACGGCAGTTTAACAGTAAATATCTCTGTTTTCCTGACACTTAGAAACACAAATTTAGATTCATATAAAAGAGGAGACTCTCTTCTTTCAAAAAAAAAAGAAGTGAGGTTCTATGAGTCACACAACCCAAGATAAAGCCCCCTGAAGTGTGCCCCCCTCCAGATTCTTAGCCATCAGTCTACACTGAGAATTTGCTGCACACAGGAGCTGCTGCACCTCACAGATTTCGATCCTCTTTGCCTATTGTCGCTATTATATATTAACACCGCAACCCAGAACATGTCCATAAAGCTATATGTAACACCAAGTTTTTATTTCCCACCATCCTCCATTATTTACACCCATGTTATAACGTTCTCACTTTCATTCTTATGAAGCGCAGAGAGTTCTGTTATTGTGCGGATAATACAATGGCGACATCTAAACGTCACTTTTATTATCTCATTAGCTTGGGTTATGGATATATAGTTATTATTAGGGTCACCATTGTGTAAGGGAGAATACAATGATAGATCTGTGTGACGCTCAGTGCAATTTTCTGCAAAAATTGTTTGGTGCCCCTGTGGATTTCACGTTCCCTTTGCTGCATATTTTGGTGAATATCCACATGTGGGGTCTGTATGATCTCCTCACATCTTACTGTTTTATGAAAGTATAATTTCTTTATATAAGTTTTCTGGATTTGTACATATTTTAGAGGAAATTTTGAATGTTAATTGCCAAATGCATCACCTGGTTGTCTGCTTTCAAAATTCTATAGGTTTTATGGTGCATTTACTTTTTATTCTGTTTTATTGCTATATTTTTCAGGTTTTGACTGTCTTAAAATTTGTGGCTGAAAAGCGGATATCTAGATGTTACAGTTTTAGTGATATTATATTGATATGTTCACATAAATAAATCCACATGAGGCATTTGTGAACTCTACACGTGTCCACCTATTACATTTTGGAGATGTGAAGGTAAATATTTTCTGTTTGGAACACAAGTTTTGCCATCAAAGTCAAATTTTAAGTATTTTTTTGTAAAATGTTTCAGTTCAAATCAAAATTGCATGAAGGCACCTATGTCTATAAACCCTTTAATGCAATTTTGAAAATGGGGCAAGTGTCTGCTTTCAGAAAATATGTGGTTTGTTGGGTAAACTTTAATTTAGATCTAATTTTTAAACGTCAAAATTGTACAAATTGCTCTGGTCAATAACGCAACAAAATATCCTGAAATGCCGGGCGGTGAAAGGGTTAATGCCCCTTGGTTGAATTCCCGGGTGAAGATGCCTATCACCTATCTCCTGTCTATATATCTATCTGTCTAGTTATCTATCTCCTATAATCTGACCATTTTTATATCTCCCTTTTTCTCTATCTATTTCTCTTCTGGTGTATTTATCTCTCATATCTATCTACTGTATATATCATCTACTTTATATTCTGCATCTAGAAATCTATATCATCTTTCATATTTATCTTCTATCATAATAATAATAAGTTTGCCAAATCAGTCCCTGTCCCCAATGGGGCTCACAATGTATTCAACCTACCAGTAATTTTTTGGTGTCTGGGAGAAAACCGGAGGACCCGGAGGAAACCCACTCAATCATAGAGAGAACATACAAACTCTTTGCAGATGTTGACAAGCGCTGCAAGGCTGTCGTGCTAAACACTGAGCCACCGTGCTGCCCATCAATCTCCTATAAAATTCTCCCGTATTACAGTTTGTTTTACCATACTAAATGGAGACTGTGACTGGTCATAAAATAGTTTTATTTTGGGGCCCCACTTTTAGTTTTGCGCAGGGCCCCACTTTGTCTAGAACCGGCCCTGATGCAGACACGGGGACACGTAGCAGGTCACAGGCTGCTCTCTGCTCTTTACACTTGTTGTTTCCACTTCTAATATGGAGGCGCATTCTGCTAAGCTCAGTCCTATGTCGTCCATCCTCGTCTCCGCTTCTTTTTCTCTTTATTTCTAACTTCTAGGACAACAATTCACCTTGTGGTAGGTCCAGGGCGCTGCAGGGGTCCTCACCCAATCCTGGGATCATCTAATGACCAACTTCTGGAATTTCCGTGACCTTGGGTCCTCTTTATTACATATAAGTAGAAGTGAACTGCACCCAGCTGCCTCCCTCCTGCTCCGGCCTCAGCTCAGCTCATATCCTGGACATCACAGCTACCAGTAGTAATAATACTAATTCTTTATGTATATAGCGCCTACAGATTACGCAGCGCTGCACAGAGCTCACCAAATCTCTCCAATATCAGTAACATCTCAGGAAATGCATCATCCCCCAATCCTAAATCATCCATCTCTCTTATATCTTGTCTGAAGATGATGCATCACCCTGATCTCCACCCCGCCGCCTCCTCTGACAATCATTACAGTCTATGAGCAAAGTCTGAAAGTCTCAGAAAAGTGAGAATCCTGAAACTTAGAAAACAATCTGTAGGGACTGCCCCCTTCTGGATGGTGGTGGTAATAACAATAATCCAGTACTACAATACAGATCCAGTCCATTGTATGAGCCATCAGATCCGGCTCAATCCAACCAAAAGGACCGAAGTAATAAATAAAAAAAAAAAAAGTTAAAATGAATTAAAAATAACAATTGAAGTAATAAAGTTACAGGTCTCCGAAAGGTGAGATATAGAGGTTTTTATTCCTGAAGAGTTTTTATTTTTCTTTACAGAAATTATACATCTTGACCCAAAGAATAAAAGGGACTCCACAGGGAAATACAGAAATCCAAATCCCGAAAGAAAATCACTCAACAATTTATTTTTGTTAATTTCATTGCATTTGGACTTGTTTTAGAGATTCTCAATTTATTGCAAGGAATATAAATATGTACCAAACACAACAATGTATATGTTGTTAGTAGAAACAGAACTGTGAAATATGATATGTAAGATTTATATTCCAGGATTGTACTGAGGGTGTGCTCTCACACTGCTGTACTCTGTGCTCTCTGCAGCCAGTGTTATATATTGTCCCTGGAGAGATGTGTAATCAGACCTCACACTGCTGTGCTCTGTGCTCTCTGCAGCCAGTGTTATATATTGTCCCTGGAGAGATGTGTAATCAGACCTCACACTGCTGTGCTCTGTGCTCTCTGCAGCCGGTGTTATGTATTGTCCCTGGAGAGATGTGTAATCAGACCTCACACTGCTGTGCTCTGTGCTCTCTGTAGCCAGTGTTATATATTATCCCTGGAGAGATGTGTAATCAGACCTCACACTGCTGTGCTCTGTGCTCCCTGCAGCCAGTGTTATGTATTGTCCCTGGAGAGATGTGTAATCAGACCTCACACTGCTGTACTCTGTGCTCTCTGCAGCCAGTGTTATATATTGTCCCTGGAGAGATGTGTAATCAGACCTCACACTGCTGTGCTCTGTGGTCTCTGCAGCCAGTGCTATGTATTGTCCCTGGAGAGATGTGTAATCAGACCTCACACTGCTGTGCTCTGTGCTCTCTGCAGCCAGTGTTATGTATTGTCCCTGGAGAGATGTGTAATCAGACCTCACACTGCTGTGCTCTGTGCTCTCTGCAGCCAGTGTTATGTATTGTCCTTGGAGAGATGTGTAATCAGACCTCACACTGCTGTGCTCTGTGGTCTCTGCAGCCAGTGCTATGTATTGTCCCTGGAGAGATGTGTAATCAGACCTCACACTGCTGTGCTCTGTGCTCTCTGCAGCCAGTGTTATGTATTGTCCCTGGAGAGATGTGTAATCAGACCTCACACTGCTGTGCTCTGTGCTCTCTGCAGCCAGTGTTATGTATTGTCCTTGGAGAGATGTGTAATCAGGCCTCACACTGCTGTGCTCTGTTCTCTTTGCAACAAGCAACATGACTGCTCATCCTCTGTATACAGGCTGTATATAGGCTGCACCGTGCTGCAGCGGAGGAGGAAGGCTACTATACAGCGATTGTTCATACTATAACCCATAGTACAAGCCACGGGGGACATTCATCAGCCAATTTCTAGCATAGAAGCACTAAAATAATAATATTACTTACGCACTGCAAAATATTACGATTATATTTGCACCTACGCCGGTCATGTGGGTGGAGTGTGCTGACCCGCAGCCTTCCTGCCCTGTACCTGTATACTTTTTCAAAACCAGTTTTCATGCAAAACTATGCCAGGTTGAACTTGTACTTTTGCCCTGCAGTGCGGTCACCCAACTGATACATCCAGAGGCCTAAGCCGTGACAGGAGGGGGGCTGGGGGATAATAATATTTTAGGTTTGTTACTTCTCTAAATGCACTTGGGGAGTGTCCTCACACTGCTGTGCTCTGCTCAATGAGCTGCTCCACAGCTGCTGCCCTCTAAATTGAGCTTTTACACACAGTAGAGAGGAGGGGCAAAGGTATGATTACACATCTCTCCAGGGACAATACCTAACACTGGTTGCAGAGAGCACAGAGTACAGCAGTGTGAGGACTTGCCCCCAGTGCTCTTGGAGAAGCTACAATCCTGGAATAAAAATCCATAGGTCACAGTCCTGCTGCTAATAACATAGCTCCCAAGCGCCCTGGATTCGGTGGGGCAGTCCCAGTTTTTGTGCACTGTCCGGCCGTCCCGGGTGGCAGAGAGAATGTCCCATGGAGCCCCGCAATGTCCCACCTCCTTGTCTCTGCCCCGACACACTAGAGGTTGCAGAACCAGGAGGCAGGACCCAATCCTGCTGCCTCCTCTATAAGTAAAGTAAAAAAAAACTTTAGTAACCTAGCCATCATTTCTCCTTTACAAGGTGCTGAGGAGAAGAAGGTGGGGCCATCCGAGGGGAGGAGCTACAGCTGGATGGCTGGAGGACAGGGGACCACAATATGAGGGAGGATAGGTCAAAATGATACTCTACTTGCTAGTGGGGCAAGGGGGCGTGGTTTAAATAAAAGGTGGTGGCTCATTGTGTCCCTCTTTCTCTTGCCCAAAAGTTGGGAGGTATGTAATAATTACATACACAGAGGTCTGATTGCACATCTCTCCAGGGATAATACATAACACTATTTGCAGAGAGCACAGCAGTGTGAGGACACATGCACAGTGAACTTACAGAATTAATTCTGGAATATTATTCCATATTTCACATTGCTGCTGCAACAAACAACACATATGATCACACATCTCTCCAGGGACAATACCTAACACTGGCTGCAATCTGCGGGGTCTTTACCTAATACTTAGGTCTATTATAACTCTGGTTGTCTCTCATGGGGATGACTGTACCAGGGCCCAGGTCTTACATCTTCATCCCAAAAAGCTAATCCCTGACAGGTTCTCTTCAGCTGAACACAGAATGAGGACCTGTGACTGCACAGAGCCTCCAGCAGGTGGCAGTGCAGGCTCAGTAACCTCAGTACAATGTGACATCACTGTAGGAAGGTGTCAGTGATGCTGCAGTCACGGCTGCGGATGATCACGTTACAGCACGTAACATACATATAGACCCTGGAGATGTGATATACATTGGGGTCCATACACGCAGCTGTCAGGACAGTAGGGGGGACACATATATTATATACAGACCCCCATCTAGGGAGGACAATATCATCCCCTGGATCATACATTGTATATGAAATATTATACATTGGATTTCCATCCTCTGCTCCATTGTATCACACATGGAACTTTGTTACTACCCCGCTGCATTGCATTCTGGGAGATGTAGCTTGCGCTGTGCTTGCGGTGTCCATGCTGTATTACAGCCTGATGATGCACATACGTGATCTCACAGCCTGGGAGCTAACAGCAATCCAGCAGAACAGTCTATGCAGCTCTGGATGTGATCGGAGTAGAAGTCATCCTGCATATAATCCAGTAACAGAAATAAAACATGTCATTTTTTTGGGGGGGGGGGCAGCCATCGTCCAGCTGCAGGTTATATAATTATACAAACAGAAGAGTCATGTTCAACAGCAGATTAATTCAAGGTTTTGGTTTATAATTCTTGCAGCTTTGTAAAAACTAGAGCAGAGAATTCAACCCCTTGATATCTGGGATTATCTTTTAGTTTCATTGCAGCGATGGAGACCCTGGAAAGAGAAAGATATCACAACATATGATATAAAAGTAATAATATCCTGCATATAGCACCAAATCACAGAAAACTCCTGTCTAATAACAGCAATGGAGGAAACTGGGAACCAATAACTGACTCCTCCCAGTCACATGCCCCTCCCCTCATCTGTCAACATTAACTCATTCATTTCTTACTTTCCCTTCATCTCGCTGTTGCCTAATTGTCATGATGCAAAGCTCCAAATCCTTTGCATAGACATGAAGTTAAATGATAAAATTCCTCCACCACTAGGGGGAGCTCACTGCAGACATTATTCCATCGGATTCTATCACACAGCATGCAGTAAACTCCCTCTAGTGGCAAACAGATTACGCAGCGCTGCACAGAACTTGCCACATCAGTCCCTGTCCCTATGGGGGCTCACAATCTAATCAACTTAACAGTATGTTTTTTTTGGAGTGTGGGAGGAAACTGGAGGACCCAGAAGAAACTGTCGCAAACACAGAAAGAACATGCAAACTCTTTGCAGATGTTGACCCTGGGACTTGAACCGAGGTCCCAAGCGCTGCAAGGCTGTAATGCCAACCACTAAGCTACCGTGCTGCCCTCATTGCTGAAAACAGCACCACCCATGTCGAGAGGTTGTGCCTGGTATTGCAGCACTGATCTACTGAAGTGAAATGGACAAAGCTGCAATACCACATGCAACCAGCAGGCAGACGTAGCACTGTTTTTAAAGGAAGGAAGCCATGTTTTTCTTTCGTTGTATAACTTCATTTTGCTCTTCTTTCCCCCTGAAGCCCCCTTAGGACTCCCCTTCTCCCCCAATCACTTTGCTCATGTCCTCCCCTGATATTTGCAACCCCCCTCCCCTAGACATGACAGTAGAGCAGTACAGGGAGACTTACACCTATGGGGAAGGCTTCTGGGTCCCGGCTATAGGACTGGGGTGTTTGTAGATGTTTTGCTTGTAAGAACACATTGAAATAACACTATTCTTCACTTTGCAGATGTGCGCGCGTGTCTCCCGCTAAGTTAGGAGATGTGCGCGCGTGTCTGCAAAGTGAAGAATAGTGTTATTTCAATGTGTTCTTACAAGTAAAACATCTGCAAACATCTGGAATATTTTTTTTTGCACTGTTCTTTTAATGTTCTGTTTTATTAAAAAAATGCCCGGGTCTCCCATTGACTTCAATGGGGCTCCTTATTAGAGACGAGCACTCGAGCATCTGGAAAAGTTTGTCTCGAATAACGAGCACCCGAGCATTTTAGTGCTCGCTCATCTCTAATGATTACACCTCTCTTCAGGGACGATACATAACGCTGGCTGCAGAGAGCACAGAGCACAGCAGTGTGAGGTCTGATTACACATGTCTCTAGGGACAATACATAACGCTGGCTGCAGAGAGCACAGAGCACAGCAGTGTGAGGGATGATTACACATCTCTCCAGGGGGAATATCTAATACTGGCTGCAGAGAGCACAGAGCACAGCAGTGTGAGGTCTGATTACACATGTCTCTAGGGACAATACATAACGCTGGCTGCAGAGAGCACAGAGCACAGCAGTGTGAGGTCTGATTACACATCTCTTCAGGGACGATACATAACGCTGGCTGCAGAGAGCACAGAGCACAGCAGTGTGAGGTCTGATTACACATGTCTCTAGGGACAATACATAACGCTGGCTGCCGAGAGCACAGAGCACAGCAGTGTGAGGGATGATTACACATCTCTCCAGGGGGAATATCTAATACTGGCTGCAGAGAGCACAGAGCACAGCAGTGTGAGGTCTGATTACACATGTCTCTAGGGACAATACATAACGCTGGCTGCAGAGAGCACAGAGCACAGCAGTGTGAGGTCTGATTACACATCTCTCCAGGGACAATACATAACACTGACTGCAGAGAGCACAGAGCACAGGAGTGTGAGATCTGATTACACATCTCTCCAGGGACAATACATAACACTGGCTGCAGGGAGCACAGAGCACAGCAGTGTGAGGTCTGATTACACATCTCTCCAGGGACAATACCTAACACTGACTGCAGGGAGCACAGAGCACAGCAGTGTGAGGTCTGATTACACATCTCTCCAGGGACAATACATAACACTGGCTTACAGAAAGACAATCATTGTGAGAATAACGCTGATCCGGGACAGAATTCTAGTCTCTCCTCAGATGTGTTGTCTATTCTTAAACGTTGTGTATGACCTCTCCATGAATCTGCCACAGGCTGAAATCAATGTAAAAAAAACATGATGCAGAAGCCTCAGAAATATGCTAATACGATTGTCAGCGTATAAATGCAAAGAACTGTCATAAATACTTAGGTAGATGTGACCTTATACATTATGCAATCCTGTATCTAGCATCTAGAAGAATTGTGAGTGTAGCTCTGGATGTGACTAGGGAATCACTGCTGATTGTGGGGCACTGGTTACAGCAGGGGGCGCTATTCTACCATTATTCCTGGCTAAGCTTTTCTCTCTGCTCCACTAATATGTAGAGAGATTCTGACACAGTAGCATCTTCTCTGCTTATCAGAGACAATACTAAACAATATAATTATAGAGAGATTGTATCTCTGTGTATCATCTCCTGATCAGCAGAGAAGATGCCACAGCTTCACAAATAGCCAAGTCACCTCATCAGAGAAGCAATACTGAGCATGTGCGCCCACCTGCACAGATACTATGGTGGACATGAAATGGCTGTTTACTAGAAGCAGCAGGGGGCGCCATTCCAGTATTATTTCTAGTGATTAATTCACCTCCGCAGTTTTAAAACCATCAGACCTTTTGGAACCATTTGGAAAATATCCTCCAGGATTCCTGTGCACGCCCCCGGTGTGTCCCATGTTTACGCCATTCTCTGTTACCTGCTTGTTACCGATGGATGTTTGTTACTATGAGTCAGTACAGCGTGGCAGACAGCGCAGTGTATATACAGTATATACACATCCCTACCAGTATTTACATCACACCATATGGCGGCTGTTGGAGCGGCTCCACGTCGCGCTGTGTTTACCTTCTACTGTAGAGATTTCACTGGGATAACAGCTCAATCATGGGAGTTTATTGTATACAATGTATCAGTCACTACTCCTGCAGGGAGGACACACATACAGATGTAGCAGGCTGAGTAAGGCCGGCGGCACACTTGTGGTTTTGAACCCATATTTGGCCCATTTTTAAGCAGTCCTTTTTTTAACGCATGCATTTTTTAACGGACCGCTTGAAAACAGCCTTAGGCCCCTTTCACACTGGCGTTTTTCATGCACGTTTTCTGCGCGTGCTTTTGACGTGCAGAACTTGCATTGCACTTTGACCCATTCTAATCAATGGGGCACATTTACTTACCCGGTCCTGTCGCGATCCCCACTGTGCGTTCCCCGACGAGGATGAAGTCCGGCTTGATTCACTAAGATCGTTCGCCCGATATCCTGCATGTGTCGCTTCCCCGCTCAGGTCCGCCGGAGTTCACCTTCTTCTTCCCGGTGCATGTAAGTGCATGTCTTGTGACACAATTTAAATGTTAAATCCTGGGGTTCGTCCGAATCAGTCGGGTCGTCCGACGGCCAAACCCCCTCCCCCCCCATTTGTGTTGCATGAAAGTCGGTGCGATTGCGTTAAAATCCGATCGCGTGCGCCAAAAACCCCAGTTAAAAGTGACGCAAACCGGAAAAAGTCGGGAAACCCGACAAAAATGCGCATGCAGACCCTTAGTGAATGTGCATTTTCAAACTTGCATTCTTTTTCACGCACACACGCAGGTTTTTTTTTTAACGCGCGTTTAAATCTCGGCATGCTCTACTTTTGCAAGTAATGTGCGTGAAAAACGCACCTATACAAGTCTATGGAGATGCATCAAAAACGCATCGCACTCTGAGACACATGCAAGTGCAATGCGTTTTTCATGCATCAATTGCCGTAGAAAAGATAGAGCTCAGCCCCGAGTCCTTTCACACGTGTTATCTGCGCGTGAAAAATGCATTGAAATTGCATTGAGAATGCGCATGAAAAACTGAGACACTGACCAAACCCTGATTGCACCCTGATCAGACTCTGACGTCATCTGCAACGCAAGTGTGAAAGGGGCCCAAGTATTAAATGGGTATTGAGCTTATTCTCCCCTAGAGAAGATACTGGAGAGGTAAGACCTGTGTTATCAGTGGGGGTCAGACTGCTTGGGGGGCACTTCTCACGTAATCATGGGGGTCCCTGTGGTTGATATTATCACTCTGAGTAGTGGATGCGAAAACCCCTGCATGGAATGTTCACACTTTGTGATTGCATCCAAACTGATACATTTTATCTGCTCTGATACATTGTAACAAAAAAGAAACATTACTACTGTGGAAGGAAAACAATGGATGCAAACCCCAAGTTCTGTTCAGGCTGATAATTATGTTTGATTTGTAAAGCGCTACGGAATTTGATGGCGCCATATAAATAAAGATTATTTTTATTATTATTATTATTTCCATTCAATGACAGCAAGTAGTATCCAGAGTTTATCCAAATTTAAAGATTCATTGCCAGTCCTTATCACCAAGAGGTAACTTTCCATAAGAGGGGGTGCAGGGTCCCAGTGGGAGATGTTCTTGGTTTATATAGAATTAAGGGGTCTGCATTGTGCTCCGGCACTGGTTTTGGGGTCCCATTATTCCCCTATTCAGGATGCGATGACTTTATAGACAAGGACACGCCGGGGGCTCACATGACTGTGTCATTGCGGATGCAGCGGGGGCGGCAGGTACCGCATCATCACATCATTGAGCGAGTATTGATGGGGTGACCCAGGACGTGCACAGACGCTGAATGAGGCCCCTTCATTGTCCAGCGCTCAGACTCCACGGATCCGAGGTCTCATCAAGGATAATGAAGAAGAACTCTGAATAGACTCCTGGAGAATGGCTGACAACACAGGGTGACAAATAGGACCCCAAATCTGGCCACACATATGACGGCTGCCTCAGAGGAGTCTTCTGATGGGTAATTATAGCTAAATTATTGCATCCAGTGGATCAATTAACCCTTTACCTAAAGCGAAAAACTCCCATTTCCCATAGAATTTAGATGAGGTCCAGGTCTGACCATCACAGATACACTGTACTCCCTGCACATTACTAATACTCTGCACTCCCTGCACATTACTAATACTCTGCACTCCCTGCACATTACTAATACTCTGCACTCCCTGCACATTACTAATACTCTGCACTCCCTGCACATTACTAATACTCTGCACTCCCTGCACATTACTAATACTCTGCACTCCCTGCACATCACTCTTACTCTGCACTCCCTGCACATCACTCTTACTCTGCACTCCCTGCACATCACTCTTACTCTGCACTCCCTGCACATCACTCATACTCTGCACTCCCTGCACATCACTCATACTCTGCACTCCCTGCACATCACTCATACTCTGCACTCCCTGCACATCACTCATACTCTGCACTCCCTGCACATCACTCATACTCTGCACTCCCTGCACATCACTCACACTCTGCACTCCCTGCACATCACTCACACTCTGCACTCCCTGCACATCACTCATACTCTGCACTCCCTGCACATCACTCACACTCTGCACTCCCTGCACATCACTCATACTCTGCACTCCCTGCACATTACTAATACTCTGCACTCCCTGCACATCACTCATACTCTGCACTCCCTGCACATCACTCACACTCTGCACTCCCTGCACATCACTCATACTCTGCACTCCCTGCACATCACTCATACTCTGCACTCCCTGCACATCACTCATACACTGCACTCCCTGCACATCACTCATACTCTGCACTCCCTGCACATCACTCATACTCTGCACTCCCTGCACATCACTCATACTCTGCACTCCCTGCACATCACTCATACACTGCACTCCCTGCACATCACTCATACTCTGCACTCCCTGCACATCACTCATACTCTGCACTCCCTGCACATCACTCATGCACTGCACTCTTTGCTTATCACAAATGCTCTCGGCCCCCTGTACATTACAAATGTTTTGCACTCCCCGCAAGTCATTGGTACCATTTGCAATTGGCTCCACCCCCTTGTACAATCTCCAGGACCCCTGGCAGCCTGGACCAGCAAATTGTTATAGGGTCCATTCTTCTCAATTTACTTCAATGAAACCCAACTGCAAAATTCAAACCTAACCTGTGCATGTTTTCGTCATAGGTTACAAATATTCATTGATAATTAGATAAATTAATAAATGTGGGCAATCTGTGATTTAGCGCTAAATAATCCTAATGTGGTCATCACAAATCTAATGCCAGGAGCCCCTGAAGCCATCATTTCCACAATATCCTCCACTCACCATCCCAATGAGTCACCAATCAGGAAGAGCATGGACAAGTCCGGGGCTTGTGGACAGAGGTGGCTTTTACTTACCCTCCGGGGGTACTGAGTACGGACCCCCCATTTTAGCCATGTACCCTAACAGGACATAAGGTCGGGGGGTTTAGACCCCAAAAAATCTTGCCAAAAAGAAATCTTATTGACCACTTATTTTTTTAAGGCTTGTCCCACTCATAGGGCGTGGGGTGTGCAGAAGATGAGATGTGTCAGATACGAGTCTGGAGGAGAACGCCAACACCCCCCCCAAGACCCCCCCCCCGCACGTTCCAATTATTGACACATATTTACATGGAGTTCTGGGGTCTTCATCAAGGACAAAGGGTAACACTGCAGCCACGAGGAACAACATCCCGCGCCCTGTATTTATGTACTTACCTGTTTGTTAATCAGATCAGGTTCTCCGCCAGCCAATAGGAGGCCGCTCACATTCTGCATGTGGTTAAAGTTCAGCAGAGGCTCTGACCCCGCGTCTCCAAATAAAATTCAATTAGAGCCCTCCCAGACGTGGAGCATTCCAGGGATTATCCATGTGTTACCGGAGAGATGACAACATCACAAGGCGCTGCAGGATTCTGGGCTATGAGTAAAGTCTAACATTTACAACAAAAAGTTTGAAAAATTCAAAAACACAATTCAACAAAGAAATGAAATCTTTCTCTTGCAATTCCTGAGCTGCTGCAGATCTCTTTCCCGCACCCACATGATGTTTTTCGGTGGCATTCCTGTGGACGTTCAGCGTTGGGCCTCCCTGAAAGCTGCGACCAACAACAAATCCAGATTTTTGGGTGAATTTTTTTTTCCGAATCTTTTAATCCTACATGAAATGTAACGACTCCCTTAAAGGGATTTTGTGGGTCCAAAATCTAATGACCTATCCATAGGTTTAAGTGTGGACCAGCAGTACACACAACACTGTGCTCACATGAGGAACAATGTGGGGTCCCCTTGATTTTCAGGGGCCAATACAATAGCACTTATAAATTAAATCACTTTGCAATTCTCCGTACAGCAGGAGACCCCTTTAATAATATTGTCATGCACTGCCCTCAGGGCCTCCACGCTTCTTGCCAGGGCAATCATTGCATTAATGGGTTGTCCATGAGCTGATTTCTTCCAAAAACAGCGCCACCCTTAACTATGGGTAGTTTGTGGCATTGCACCTAATGTCCATTCATTTCTATAGAGCTACTAATGCAATACCTGCACAAACCATGGTCAGGTGTGGCGCTGTTCATGGAGGGAAGTGACCCCCCAGACCTTAGACCTCTTTTAGTCAAAAGCAAAAGCCAATAGGCTTTTATAGGAGGGTCCAGAAGAAGGAACCCCTTCCCCACTACATTATGGGGCAAATTTACTTACCTGGTCCTGTTGCGATCCCCGATTTGGACGGTCTGACGAAGATTAAGTCCGGTAGGATTCACGTAACTCGTGCGCCTGATTTCCTGCATGTGTTGCTTCCCCGCTCAGGTCCGCCGGAGTTCACCTTCTTCTTCCTGGTGCATGTAAGTGCGTGTCTTGCGACACAATCTGCTCTGTTACATCCTGCGCGTTGTCCGAATCCGTCGGATTGTCCGATGGCCCGCCCCCGATTTGTGTCCTGTGAAAGCCGGGGCCGATGCGCCAAAATCCAATTGCGGGTGCCAAAAACCCTTTCTAATTCGGCGCAAAACGGAAATAGTTGGGTATTCCAATGATAGTGCGGACCGCAGACCCTTAGTAAATGAGCCCCTATATGTGCAGGGGTTCTCCTAATGAATAAAAGCTTCTTCATTAGGGGGGCACAGATACAGCATATTGCACATATTTTCCTGGCTACTGTATGTACCCCACCTGTGGCTTCACATCTGTGGGCACTCCCCCATCTACCCCCCCTGTGACATCCACTCTCTGCTGAGCCATATACAGGAGGGTCAGGGAACAGCCAAAAGACACTGGGGCAGATTTACATACCCGGTCCATTCGCGATCCAGCGGCGCATTCTGTGCGGTGGATTTGGGTCTTCCGGCGATTCACTAAGGTAGTTCCTCCGCCGTCCACCAGGTGGCGCTGCTGTGCTGAGGTTCCCTGAGGTCCACCGGAATGCACGAGCCTATACCTGGTGAAGGTAAGCGCGTGTCCCTCGACACTTTTTAAAAAAAAAAAATCCAGATTTTTCCGAATCCGTCAGGTTTCCATTCGGCCACGCCCCCCATTTCCATCGCGTGCATGCCAGCGCTGATGCGCCACAATCTGATCAAGTGCGCCAAAGTCCCGAGGCAATACAGGGAAAATCGGTGCAAATCGGAAATATTCGGGTAACACGTCGGGAAAACGTGAATCGGGCCCTTAGTAAATGACCCCCCAAAAAATGTTATTCCCTGCAAAAGTTTGATTTTCATAAATAATTTTAATATCAGACAAATGAGTAGGAATTCCATGTAGGATCCCAGGGTCTTCACCAGCAGAGAGGGGGGCACAGAACCCGCAGGAATCTGGGTCATGGCAGGGGTCCAGGCGACCTAGAAAAACCTGGGAAATATAAAGGTCATGTTCTCTTGGAAGCTACTTGGTTTTCCTTCTACTTCTCAACTCGGATCTGCAAAACTTTTTCAAATACTTTGTCCTAGAACGCTACATGGATCTATGGTTCTGGTTACATTCATCATGGATTATATTATTTTCCTCTGTCCTGGATGATGACTACAGGAGGGGAAGCACAAATCATCTCCTCATCTGCATCAATTGATTGATCAAGGCCAAAGAGATCAAGTAGAGTGGATTGTAGGAGGCTGATCCAGCTCTGCTCCCTATGATCCAACTGTGATCCCCAGGGCAGCCATCAGGAAATTCGGGGCCCCATACAGCAAAAGTGTCTGGGCCCCAACACACCCCAAAACCGAACAAGCCTCCTGCCCCCCGCAGTGACCTTTCACAAACAGGGTTTGAGGCCTGTTGCTACGACAAGGCACACTCTTCTGGTAGATTGCCAATAGGAGTCATACTTTTGGTCAAGTATATTTATTATAGTGCAAATATGGCATCAAAAACTAAAGCATGGTGAACAGTAAACATATAAAAGTGTTTAACAGACAACATATAACAAATATAACATTATAAAGTGCAATTGCTAGGGCCGCCACTATCTTTTAATGTTTTAATAAAGAATTGTGTTAATTACCAGTGGGGGTGCTCCAGTGCACCTAAGGGCTCTTTACGTCACCCTGCCACCAGTCCTGAGGTAATCTGAAGTCCTGGTACCTGTGCCTGCTCAGCAACCTCTGTGAATCACTGCATAAGGGTCAGGACTTCATATTTCCTCAGAACCAATGGGAAGGAAAAGAAGGAGCGTTCATTGCATGCCCCAAGGAAACCTAAAGTCCCTGCACCTGCACACTGATTCACAGAGGCTGCTGAGCAGGCACAGGTATCGGGATTTCGGATCACCGCAGTCCGCAGGACTGGCCGCTGGGTGACATAAGGAGCCCTTAGGTGCACTGGAGCACTCCCACTGCTCCTAAGCTGGTAATTAACATAATTCTTTATAAAAGCATTAAAGGATAACCATAGAGGCCATTTTGATGGAACTTACAGTGCTGAAGTCAGGGTCATCAGGTGCATAGCATGATACCTTCAGGTACTATGCTGTGCACCTGGTGCTCGATTCCCTTTAAACAAGGGATATATATAAAGACAAAATACTCATGTACCACACTATAAAAATAACTTTATTAGATGCATGCATCTATAAGTGTGTAGTCACAAGAATGCCAATAAATAAGCATCAGCATTCAATGGATAAAGTAAATGCAACAATGTTTATAAATATATGTAAACTTCACCATAGGTGTAAACAAAAAATTAAACCAACTCAAATCACTTTGAGCCTCTATTGCAACAAACAGTTGGTCCCAGCAGCTCCAAAAAAGTGTACAGTTGGTGCAACATGGTCCTTGTGCTGACTGCATCACAAGGACTGCACTTCTCACATCATAACCCATATATGATGCAGGGAGCTCTGAGCACTTGGAGCTGCAGTGAACTGTAATGACATCGTTTGTCTTTACAGTGCACTGCCACTCCAAGCACTGTGGAATTCCTTGCATTATAACTGGCTTAGGGTGCAGTCCTTGTGACGCGGTCAGCAAGGACCATGTTCTACAAACTATACTCTGGCCTGAAGCCACATCAGCTAGATCTTGGCAAAGTAACCGCAAATTCAGATTCACGGAGCAATCAGTCTTCTTACTTTCAGATTTGCAAAATCTTTTATCAAATTCCGCTACCTGTTCAGAAAATGCTGAAAACTTTACTAACAATTAACAACCCTACAGGCAGCTCCCTGACACTGTGTGACTGACTACAGGATCTGGGAGTCATTAGTGGCATCTAGTACCTTATAGATGACAATCTCTTCCATCAGGAGGACTTTATTCCGGGTTCTCCAATCCATGACGTATCACAGGTGAATTCACAGCTGGATATCTTCAGCTCCGTGCAGCATCTCCACCCGGCGGCCCTAAAAATACCACAGTCACTTACAGTATAAAGTCTCCTGGATAACAACACTGCGCTCCTAAATAACCCTCACAACACAAGTGACCGCACGCTACCCCACATAGAACACATCCCCTCATTATTGATATGCTGCCCCCCCCCCACAATGATTTATTTGATATGCTGCCCCCCACAAGGAATGAAATGATATGCTGCCCCCCCACAATGAATAAAATGATATGCCGCCCCCTCCCCCACAAGGAATGAAATGATATGCCGCCCCCCACAATAAATTAAATGATATGCCGCCCCCCACAATGAATTAATTGATATGCCGTCCCCCCCCCCACAATGGATTAAATGATATGCTGCCCCCCCACAATGGAATAAATGATATGCTGCCCCCCCACAATGGAATAAATATGCTGCCCCCCACAATGAATTAAATGATATGCCGCCCCCCCCCACAATGGATTAAATAATATGCTGCCCCCCCCACAATGGATTAAATAATATGCTGCCCCCCACAATGGATTAAATGATGTGCTGCCCCCCCACAATGGAATAAATGATATGCCGCCCCCCCCCCCCACAATGGATTAAATAATATGCTGCCCCCCCCCACAATGGATTAAATAATATGCTGCCCCCCCCACAATGGATTAAATGATATGCTGCCCCCCACAATGAATTAAATGATATGCTGCCCCCCACAATGAATTAAATGATATGCTGCCCCCCCCACAATGAATTAAATGATATGCTGCCCCCCCCACAATGAATTAAATGATATGCTGCCCCCCCACAATGGATTAAATGATATGCTGCCCCCCCACAATGAATTAAATGATATGCCGCCCCCCACAATGGATTAAATGATATGCTGCCCCCCCCACAATGGATTAAATGATATGCTGCCCCCCCCCCCCACAATGAATTAAATGATATGCTGCCCCCCCACAATGGAATAAATGATATGCTGCCCCCCCACAATGGAATAAATGATATGCTGCCCCCCCCCACAATAGAATAAATGATATGCTGCCCCCCCCCCAATGGAATAAAATGATGTGCTGCCCCCCCACAATGGAATAAATGATGTGCTGCCCCCCCACAAGGAATTAAATGATGTGCTGCCCCTCCACACTGAATTATTTAATATGCTGCCTCCTCCCCCACCATGAATTATATAATGTTCTGCCCCCATATTTTAATAAGCCCCCACCATGTTTTTACTGCTATTTGATTTAAAAAAAAAAAAACTCGTACTCACCTCAGGCTCCCACATCTTCTTTCTTCAGCCCGCGGCCAGGCAGGAAAGGGTGCGCGGCCGCGTGATGACGTCATCGCGCGGCCGCGCATCCTAATTCATGGAGCGATGTGGCCGGAAGACAACCCCGGCGCACATCGCTCCAGTAATAGTGCTCGAGCGGCCGTTTCCGGCCGCATCGAGCACTATACAGTGACGGGCAGGAGCTTCCGGTCCGGACGGACGGAGGTCCCTGCCCGTCTACCGTGGAGAGTGTCGGGGCCTGCCGGGGCCCCAGCAGGAGCATGAATATCGGCGCTATTGGAGCGCCAGGACGGGGGCCCCCAACCAATAAATCCGGATCCGGGGGCCCGGCGCTAGCGCTCCAATAGCGCCAATGATGATCCGGCTCTGCTCATGGCAGATGCGGCCCTGCGGGCCCCCCCCTAGTGTCTTAGAGTCCGGGCCCCATAGGGCAGTACCAGTTGTACTGCCCTATCGGCGGCCCTGTCTATTCTGCTATTGTGCTGGCCCAAACCTACTACATGATAGATCTCAATTCTGTTACCCCACTAGTTAGAGCCTACTCTGCTACACTACAGACCGGACTCTGCTACACTACAGACCGGACTCTGCTACACTACAGACCGGACTCTGCTACACTACAGACTGTACTCTGCTACACTACAGACCGGACTCTACTACACTACAGACTGTACTCTGCTACACTACAGACCGGACTCTGCTACACTACAGACTGTACTCTGCTACACTACAGACCGGACTCTGCTACACTACAGACTGTACTCTGCTACACTACAGACTGGACTCTGCTACACTACAGACCGGACTCTGCTACACTACAGACTGGACTCTGCTACACTACAGACTGTACTCTGCTACACTACGGACTGGACTCTGCTACACTACAGACCGGACTCTGCTACACTACAGACCGGACTCTCCTATACTACGGACTGGACCCTGCTACACTACAGACCGGACTCTGCTACACTACAGACCGGACTCTGCTACACTACGGACTGCACTCTGCTACACTACAGACTGTACTCTGCTACACTACAGACTGGACTCTGCTACACTACAGACCGGACTCTGCTACACTACAGACCGGACTCTCCTACACTACGGACTGGACCCTGCTACACTACAGACCGGACTCTGCTACACTACAGACCGGACTCTGCTACACTACGGACCGGACTCTGCTACACTACGGACTGGACTCTGCTACACTACAGACCGGACTCTGCTACACTACGGACTGGACTCTGCTACACTACAGACGGGACTCTGCTACACTACGGACTGTACTCTGCTACACTACAGACCGGACTCTGCTACACTACAGACTGTACTCTGCTACACTACAGACCGGACTCTGCTACACTACGGACTGGACACTGCTACACTATGGACCGGACTCTGCTACACTACGGACTGGACTCTGCTACACTACAGACCGGACTCTGCTACACTACAGACTGCACTCTGCTACACTACAGACCGGACTCTGCTACACTACAGACCGGACTCTGCTACACTACAGACCGGACTCTGCTACACTACAGACCGGACTCTGCTACACTACAGACCGGACTCTGCTACACTACAGACTGTACTCTGCTACACTACAGACTGCACTCTGCTACACTACAGACTGCACTCTGCCAGAAACTCCTGGATCACGGAAGGTTCCATCCAAATAATGGGGATCATCATCAAAGTTTAAAAACTGATCCTGCATTCAGGTCACGAGTCCCCTGGTGGGGTCCTGGGTCACAGAGGGTCCTCACTCATAGAGTCTTCTGTATAATAACTTGGGGACACTGTGTACTCCTGGTACATGCTGCATTTTATTAATAAAATGCTGGGACCCCCATTGCCAAATTCCCTGCAGCATCTGTGACAGTACAAGTCAAGAGTCAGGCAGCAGGACCCCATTATTATTATTAATAATTATAATTATATTATTATTACATTTTTATTACATTTATTACATGGTTTTATGTGTTTTGTTCCTGTCTTTGTTTCTCTCTTCTGTCTGTGACACTTATCATGTAGATCAGTGGTTCTCAACCTTTCTAATGCTGTGACCCCGCAATACAGTTCCTCATGCTGTGGTGACCCCAAACCATGCAACTCGCAATAAAAACACAGTAAAATTGCGGGTCCGATGGCTTTAGGCGACCCCCGGTTTTGGTCGTTCGACCCCAGTTGGGGTCCCGACCCACAGGTTGAGAACCACTGATGTAGATGGATGAAATCCCAACATTCAGACATTCAGATGGAAGAGGATCTGTGACTCTGTAATTGAAGATCTTCTTGACACATGACATCTTCATCTGGTTTTACTCTATCGATTCCTCTGGTGTCAGGACGCGATGCTCTGCGACGCCCATACACAAACACTCCGATGTTTGCATGTGGTCCGAATGCTTTGACCCAAATTCCTCTAATGCAGATGGAAGATTTTCTTTGGTTTTGGTGGTGGTCTGAGCAGTGGGGGGCACATTAGGGGGGATCCTCTAGTTACATCCTGCTATCAGGTGTCTTATATCTAGGACTTTTCATTCACTTGCTCCACATTGGAAAGTTGAGCCATTTTATCGTATTATGTAACAGTTGTTACAAAAAGTTAATGAAAAACTCAACTATTTCTGCTTTATCTTGTTCCAAGCTGCACTTTTATTTGGTTTAATTGATGCACAACAAGTATAGAAGCCGTCTGATAATTAGCTGTAATCCACGTGTAGTTACCGGGGCTCAGCTGCACATGTGACGTCAGACCGGCCCATAAGAGGACCACAAGATAATGGAGGGCCCAGGCTCGAACCCATTACCTGGCCTCAGAAGACTAGCAGAAGACAACCCTATTTGAAGGGTAATGTCAGGATCGGAGGTAGTGGATCCACTGAACCACCACAGACGATAACGTAAGCCGACACCTGGGACCGGAATCTAAGTGGTACCCGGTTTTCACCAGAGCCCACCACAAAGCAGGTTGGACTTGCTGCGGCGTGGTACCACCAGGTCGTTCCACAGGCACGACTTTGTCGGCGGTGGCAGCCAAGGTGTAGTACAGAATCGTCAGGCAAACTCGTGGTTGGGAACAGGCAGGAGGTCGAGACAGGCAGCACGGAATCAGAGTCGGTATGTAGCAGAAGGTCAGGATGGGCAGCACAGGAGCTAGGTCAGGAACGGAATCGAGGTCACAACGGGAAATCGGTAATCGCACATGGCATCAGGAAAGCTTTCTCTAAGGCTATGAGGCACAAAGATCTGGCAGGGGATATAGGAAGGGGCAGGAATTTATCTTGGCAGGCAGCCAGCGCCAATTATTGGCACGCTGGCCCTTTAAATCTTACAGAGCCGCGCATGTGCGTCCTAGGAGAGGGGAACGCACGCTGGACCCCGGGAAGCGAGGAGGCTGCCGCTGGAGCCGGGAGAAGTAAGTTAACAGGCAGGCTCCGGGTGCACAGTAAGGCACGCGGGTGCGCCTGCGACACGGGATGTGTGTTGCAGGGGCACACGTGGCCGTGACAGGTACTAGGCGCTATTTCCTCTGAATTCTGGGTGGACCCAGGAATAAATGTATCCAGTTGGCCAAAGTAACTTCAGGTGCCAAAATTAAAAGATGGTCTACTCAAACTGGAGGCCCCTTAGGCACACAAGAGGAGTTTCACATGACGCAAACAACAATCCCATGGACCTCTGTCCGCATCCTGTGTGTCATAAGTAGGTGAGTGCCACTCATTACAACTCGGGCAGAATTAGGACCTGCTCTATCCAGCACACGTCCAAAATTCACATTTGTGAGCTTAAGGCGAAGACACATGATGCTAAAGTGACTGCAAGTTATTCTGACTGAGTAATAAGACCTACAGGTACGTGGACCCAAACTTGGTACTGCTGACCATGACCTCATAGAGGGATAGGTGGTGAACCCACCAAACCTTCATGATACAATGATCCCACCAGGGCCAAGAATTTTATCTAGTCTCAAGATTCAATTATTTGTACTGGATGAATGAAACTAGTTCCATATTGGCTGAAATCTGATACACTTGAGAAATTTGTAATGATTTTGATTCTTACTGGACTCCCTCATCTCTCTAGATTTTGTCATGGAAAGATGGCATGCTCAGGCTTCCATATCTCTTAGCAGATAGAAAACCTGCAGATAGTCTGAATGGATTTGTTTGACCTGAAAAAACTGAATTAACTGACCCATAGACCGATGTGTAGAGAGGAAGTCTTTATTTTGAATGATCTTGGACAAATAATGATTTTGCCTTTTCCATTATTTAAAAAATATTGAAACACTGTTGCACACAGTAACCACATGAAGACATAGTAACAGCTTTATACAATGGTGAACACCTGCTATTGTGGGTGTTATACAAATCTCGTTGTGTCCGACAACTTCTCACTGCCCACAGATTTTATGCGGGGAGGTTGTCACTTTATTTTTGGGGTTGAGGAGGGCGATAGATCTGGCATCAGTCTGTAGGATCTGTGCAGATTCTTCCATGTGAGTTGACGCTGGGGGTGATACTCCTCCATAAACACGCACAGATCTAGTCTAAATATTTTCTCTGTCCTTGTTCCAAGCAAAACATGAAATAAAAAAAGTTTACATTTCGTCAAGATTGCAAACACGGAACGTGCGGCGCTAATCCTCACCCTGACTATACATGTAACAGTAAACTCAAGCACGCGTGACCTGAGCTCCCATAAACTTTATAACCATCCATAAAAGCAGAGAATCCGCACAGTCCCGGCTCCGACTATCAGATGTTTCTGAACTTGGCCATGATATCACCCAATCTTCACATTCCTTAATCGGAGGAGGAAAAAAACAACATCTCTCCTCAACCAAACAAAAACAAGGACAAACAGATCGGAAAAAACTTCTGCCGCAGACGGGACCTTCTGCAAATTGTTATTTTCCGAGCTCAATTTGGTATTTCCTTACTGTGAAGCCAATTTCCTCCAAGTTCTTCGAGGAATTTTTTTTCTCTCCTTTTTTTTTTTCATCTCCAACGTAGATTGAAGAAGAGGAAGCGACATCCTTCTTTTGTGCGTCCGCTGATGGACTTCCGCCACCTGGGGAAGAGATCTAATTATATAGACGGCGAAAAATGTAATAAACAAACAGGATGCCACATACGTGTAGAAATCTTGCATCGAGGTGGAAATATTTCAATTTCCTGAATTCCTCCGGCATGTGTATGACCAGAGATATCTGCAGTCTGAAAAACACGAAAATTGCACCTGCTGTTGCCAGTAGAAGCAGCGAAAACACAATATAAGTCATTAAAACAGCAGGTGGAGGAACCCTGAGCGACTTGGAGCACTTGTAGCACTTTATCAAACACCCCCCCCCCCCCCCCAAAACTAATGAGATGCATCGAACCGATCTAATGGAACTAATTGTTTTGAATTTGGCTTTAATTAAGACAAATGTTTTGCTTTATGGCAGCTGATTGACACTGAGTGGTGCTAGTTCTAAGCCATTATTGCACATGCTGAGCAGTTTAACGTTGTCTCTGAACCAGAGAGAAGATGTGATAGTTTGTCCATGGTTTACCATGATATGATATGATATGGGAAAAAGTTTTGGAAGCTTCTCCAGTCCCGGGTGTCCTATTGATTTCACAATAATATTGCACAGATGTGAGAAGTGTTACTGATACTTCTGCACGTGTTACAACCTAATGTAAAGGCGGATTGTTGTTATTCCTCACTTATTACTGTGTCTATAGGATAACGTTTGGAATAACATTCGTCGGATGGGTTCTCCTTCCCCTACAATATTTCTATAATTGGTTTATTTTCTCATCGTTTCCTCGCTAGGAAAGTTTTGGCTTTGAGTTTCTCTTTGTAAATATTTCAGGCAGCGTTTACAAATTTCTCATTTTCAGATTTAGATTTGCAAATTGCCACTTCCTATTATTGTATACAATGTTTCTAAAAGGCGATTCCGACTTCATTTATCTTCTGGTATCGTGGAGAACCCAAAACACACAAACATTAGGAGACCCCGCTTTGGATCACTAAATTCTGTTACAACTCTGCCACAGTTTTCATCCTGATATTGTCAGTTCTTAGGAAGTTCAATTGATTTGAATTGTAATGCATCACATGGTGTAAAAAGTGTAACCAACAATAGTGACACTTCAGCAGAAAACTAGATACAAATTTATCTGGAACACCTTCTTCCTTCTCCTGCACAAAGTTAAAGGGGTTGTCCAACAAATTGCTCGGATTTCCTGTCCACAGGATGTGGGATAAGTGTCAGATGATTAGGGATTCCACCACTAGGACCCCCAGACTTCAAAGAAACAGGGCCCTGTGAGTGCATTGCAAATTGTAGTGCGGTTGGATGTGTGATCATCACTACTTTTACTTTGAGGGTGCGGTCACATGTGGCGTTTTGAACCCAATTTTGGCCAGTTTTTAAGTAGTCCATTAAAAAACGCATCCGTTTTTTATATTATATATATTATATTAACTAAAAACCGTTAAAAAACAGATGTGCTTTCCAAAAACGTATGCGTTTTGCAAAAATGCATGCATTTTTTAACGCACTGCTTAAAAATGGCCCAAAAACGGGTTCAAAACCCCATGTGTGCCACCACCCTTATGGATCTGTTAAATACTCCTTCCTTGTCTTCATTTATGCTCAAAATATAAATTAGACATGTAAGAGGCTTCCACATCCTTAGAATACGTCCTCAATATAATTTCTAGGGGGTAGCAGAAGCCGATCACAGAGAATGGAACAGGGAGCAGACAGCACCGTTCTATGTGTAGTGGTCAGAGCAGGTTACTGCATTGTAGCTCCTATTTATTTATCTGGGGATTGTGCTGTATTACCTGTGTTCAACCACTATAACGAGAACGGCGCTGTCTGTTTTCTGTGCCAAGGATTTTTCAGTGTTGTGCCTGATATTTCTTTAAAGTCCAGATGTGGACGTATGAAATAGTCGCAGTTTGGCACAAATCGTGGTTAAAAAGTCACAAATAAGCCCCAGTCCTGATCAGGCGACTGCTATGTGATCACCTTCACTGTCATTAGAGTTGGCTATAACCTGACAATGACCTCCCATGTTGCGTCTAACGCATGGGTTTAAAAACACATTCTACCAGCTGGAGAGAGATTTGCCTAATTATAAAGCTGTTAACATTTGTGTTTACAAAACACAACAGTTAAAGTGGAGTTAACAAATGTGTTAACAGTATGTTAATACATGCGTTTGTTAGTGCATGCCTTAATACACATGTTAACATTTGTGTTTTGTAAACGCAAGTGTTAACAGCTGTTTAATTTGGCAAATCTCTTCAGCTTTTGCAATGCGTTTTTAAACGCATGCGTTAGACAAGATGTGTGACTGCACCCCAAGTTTACTGAAAATTCATCTGTTCCCAAAACGAAACACTGTAATTCCTATACTGGAAGTCGGATAGCTGTCGCATATTCTTCCTCCAGTCTGATACTCAAAGCATAAATACATTTATAATTATGGATAATTACTGATAGAAAACTATAAAAAAAATAATAAATGAAAAAGTAACAACAAAGGAAATGGGATACATAAAAAAATACAATATAATAATAAATAAAAACAATGAATAACATCTATAAATAAATCGCACAAATAAATTGAAAGAAAAACAAAAATTCTATAGTAATTCTCCTGATGAAATCTTACACTTTGTATATTATGTTCATACATTGTAACTTGGTCATGAGTAAACAATGTAACCAGACTCCATGCTGATAACATATTAACCGCGGCTCCCCCCCTCTATGTCCCTAGATGGATGATCCCAGGGGTCGGTAATTATCCTCATTATGATATAACGAGCTACAGTATGGAGGTGACACATCAGGGCGTCCAGTGGCCCAGAACCGGCCATTTCCTTCATCTGTACAACTGTTACATGACCCAAAACTCCGGGGGTCACCGGAGTGGTATCAGTATCACCGGGCGATATTACCCATGGATCAGTGCAGGAGTCTCCCTAAGTGTAATGACTCCGCCGAGTAAGAGGAGAAGAAGCAGGAAAATCAGAGAGAATCCAGAAATGTCAATTCCCTGAGATTCCTGCCACCTCCAGATAAAGCACAGCCACGACCCAAACCCGGGGAAACAACACATCAGGCGAGATTGGAAACATGTGCCGGAGCGGGAGACCAGACTCACAGCAGATCCTACGAGATTCACATCAGACATGGAGCTTTCAATCTAATCTAAATCACAATATAATTAGAGATGAGCGAGTATACTCGTCCGAGCTTGATGCTCGTTCGAGTATTAAGGTACTCGAGACGGCTCGTTGCTCGGACGAGTATTTCCCCTGCTCGAGATCGAGCATTTAATTAAAAAAACACAGTGAAGAACAATGAAGAATAGAATAAAAACAGTGAACACAGTGAACACAGGATCATTTAAGTGAAAAACACAGTGAAGAACACAGTGAAGAATAGATTACAGATGTTCGGCACATCTGCTTACTTGTCGGAAGATACGCGCGGAACGGTGCGAACAAAATAGTATGTGAAGAACAATATATATGTGTGAAGAACACGGTGAGCAGCACAGAGACATGGGGCAGCGGCAGCACGGAGACATCGAGGGGCACGGGGAGACATCGAGGGGCACGGGGAGACATCGAGGGGCACGGGGAGACATCGAGGGGCACGGAGACATCGAGGGGCACGGAGACATCGAGGGGCACGGAGACATCGAGGGGCACGGAGACATCGAGGGGCACGGAGACATCGAGGGACACGGAGACATCGAGGGGCACGGAGACATCGAGGGGCACGGGGAGACATCGAGGGGCACGGAGACATCGAGGGGCACGGAGACATCGAGGGGCACGGAGACATCGAGGGGCACGGAGACATCGAGGGGCACGGAGACATCGAGGGGCACGGGGAGACATCGAGGGGCACGGGGAGACATCGAGGGGCACGGAGACATCGAGGGGCACGGAGACATCGAGGGGCACGGAGACATCGAGGGGCACGGGGAGACATCGAGGGGCACGGGGAGACATCGAGGGGCACGGAGACATCGAGGGGCACGGAGACATCGAGGGGCACGGAGACATCGAGGGGCACGGGGAGACATCGAGGGGCACGGGGAGACATCGAGGGGCACGGAGACATCGAGGGGCACGGAGACATCGAGGGGCACGGAGACATCGAGGGGCACGGAGACATCGAGGGGCACGGAGACATCGAGGGGCACGGAGACATCGAGGGGCACGGAGACATCGAGGGGCACGGAGACATCGAGGGGCACGGAGACATCGAGGGGCACGGAGACATCGAGGGGCACGGAGACATCGAGGGGCACGGGGAGACATCGAGGGGCACGGGGAGACATCGAGGGGCACGGAGACATCGAGGGGCACGGAGACATCGAGGGGCACGGAGACATCGAGGGGCACGGGGAGACATCGAGGGGCACGGAGACATCGAGGGGCACGGAGACATCGAGGGGCACGGAGACATCGAGGGGCACGGAGACATCGAGGGGCACGGAGACATCGAGGGGCACGGAGACATCGAGGGGCACGGAGACATCGAGGGGCACGGAGACATCGAGGGGCACGGGGAGACATCGAGGGGCACGGGGAGACATCGAGGGGCACGGAGACATCGAGGGGCACGGAGACATCGAGGGGCACGGAGACATCGAGGGGCACGGAGACATCGAGGGGCACGGGGAGACATCGAGGGGCACGGGGAGACATCGAGGGGCACGGAGACATCGAGGGGCACGGAGACATCGAGGGGCACGGAGACATCGAGGGGCACGGAGACATCGGGGAGACTTCAGTGGAAGAAGAGCAGCGGATCCCGGGACAGCGTATCTCCCGACAAGTAAGCAGATGTGCAGAACATCTGCAATCTATTCTTCACTGTGTTTTTCACTTAAATGATCCTGTGGTCACTGTTTTTATTCTATTCTTCACTGTTCTTCACATCTGTTAACTTGTCGGGAGATAATATACGCGCGGAACAGTGAAGAATAGATTGCAGATGTTTGCATACATCTGCTAACTTATCAGAAGACATTCTTTTTCAATTAATTAACACATTTTATTCCCGAACCATGGTCCCTTTGAAAAATGCTCGAGTCTCCCATTGACTTCAATGGGGCTCGTTATTCGAGACGAGCACTCGAGCATCTGGAAAAGTTCGTCTCGAATAACGAGCACTCGAGCATTTTAGTGCTCGCTCATCTCTAAATATAATATAAAGATACATCATACAACAATATACAAAGGATAAGAGGAAAATCACCAAGAAATACAAAACACATCTTATATCAGTATTATAGTAGTTATATTCCTGTACATAGGGGGCAGTATTATAGTAGTTATATTCCTGTACATAGGGGACAGTATTATAGTAGTTATATTCCTGTACATAGGGGGCAGTATTATAGTAGTTATATTCTTGTACATAGGGAGCAGTATTATAGTAGTTATATTCTTGTACATAGGGGGCAGTATTATATTAGTTATATTCTTGTACATAGGGGGCAGTATTATATTAGTTATATTCTTGTACATAGGGGGCAGTATTATAGTAGTTATATTCCTGTACATAGGGGACAGTATTATAGTAGTTATATTCCTGTACATAGGAGGCAGTATTATAGTAGTTATATTCCTGTACATAGGGGGCAGTATTATAGTAGTTATATTCTTGTACATAGGGGGCAGTATTATAGTAGTTATATTCTTGTACATAGAGGGCAGTATTATAGTAGTTATATTCTTGTACATAGGGGCAGTATTATAGTAGTTATATTCCTGTACATAGGGGGCAGTATTATAGTAGTTATATTCCTGTACATAGGGGGCAGTATTATAGTAGTTATATTCTTGTACATAGGGGGCAGTATTATAGTAGTTATATTCTTGTACATAGGGGGCAGTATTATAGTAGTTATATTCTTGTACATAGGGGGCAGTATTATAGTAGTTATATTCCTGTACATAGGGGCAGTATTATAGTAGTTATATTCTTGTACATAGGGGGCAGTATTATAGTAGTTATATTCTTGTACATAGGGGGCAGTATTATAGTAGTTATATTCTTGTACATAGGGGGCAGTATTATAGTAGTTATATTCCTATACATAGGGGGCAGTATTATAGTAGATATATTCTTGTACATAGGGGGCAGTATTATAGTAGTTATATTCCTGTACATAGGGGGCAGTATTATAGTAGTTATATTCTTGTACATAGGGGGCAGTATTATAGTAGTTATATTCCTGTACATAGGGGGCAGTATTATAGTAGATATATTCTTGTACATAGGGGGCAGTATTATAGTAGTTAAATTCTTGTACATAGGGGGCAGTATTATAGTAGTTATATTCTTGTACATAGGGGGCAGTATTATAGTAGTTATATTCTTGTACATAGGGGGCAGTATTATAGTAGTTATATTCCTGTACATAGGGGGCAGTATTATAGTAGTTATATTCTTGTACATAGGGGGCAGTATTATAGTAGTTATATTCTTGTACATAGAGGGCAGTATTATAGTAGTTATATTCCTGTACATAGGGGGCAGTATTATAGTAGTTATATTCTTGTACATAGGGGGCAGTATTATAGTAGTTATATTCTTGTACATAGGGGGCAGTATTATAGTAGTTATATTCCTGTACATAGGGGGCAGTATTATAGTAGTTATATTCTTGTACATAGGGGGCAGTATTATAGTAGTTATATTCTTGTACATAGAGGGCAGTATTATAGTAGTTATATTCTTGTACATAGGGGCAGTATTATAGTAGTTATATTCCTGTACATAGGGGGCAGTATTATAGTAGTTATATTCCTGTACATAGGGGGCAGTATTATAGTAGTTATATTCTTGTACATAGGGGCAGTATTATAGTAGTTATATTCTTGTACATAGGGGGCAGTATTATAGTAGTTATATTCTTGTACATAGGGGGCAGTATTATAGTAGTTATATTCTTGTACATAGAGGGCAGTATTATAGTAGTTATATTCTTGTACATAGGGGCAGTATTATAGTAGTTATATTCCTGTACATAGGGGGCAGTATTATAGTAGTTATATTCTTGTACATAGGGGCAGTATTATAGTAGTTATATTCTTGTACATAGGGGGCAGTATTATAGTAGTTATATTCTTGTACATAGGGGGCAGTATTATAGTAGTTATATTCTTGTACGGGGCAGTATTATAGTAGTTATATTCCTGTACATAGGGGCAGTATTATAGTAGTTATATTCTTGTACATAGGGGGCAGTATTATAGTAGTTATATTCTTGTACATAGGGGGCAGTATTATAGTAGTTATATTCTTGTACATAGGGGGCAGTATTATAGTAGTTATATTCCTGTACATAGGGGGCAGTATTATAGTAGATATATTCTTGTACATAGGGGGCAGTATTATAGTAGTTATATTCCTGTACATAGGGGGCAGTATTATAGTAGTTATATTCTTGTACATAGGGGGCAGTATTATAGTAGTTATATTCCTGTACATAGGGGGCAGTATTATAGTAGATATATTCTTGTACATAGGGGGCAGTATTATAGTAGTTAAATTCTTGTACATAGGGGGCAGTATTATAGTAGTTATATTCCTGTACATAGGGGGCAGTATAATAGTAGTTATATTCTTGTACATAGGGGGCAGTATTATAGTAGTTATATTCTTGTACAAAAGGGGAAGTATTATAGTAGTTATATTCTTGTACATAGGGCACAGTATTATAGTAGTTATATTCTTGTACATAGGGGGCAGTATTATAGTAGTTATATTCTTGTACATAGGAGGCAGTATTATAGTAGTTATATTCTTGTACATAGGGGCAGTATTATAGTAGTTATATTGCTGTACATAGGGGCAGTATTATAGTAGTTATATTCTTGTACATAGGGGGCAGTATTATAGTAGTTATATTCCTGTACATAGGGGGCAGTATAATAGTAGTTATATTCTTGTACATAGGGGGCAGTATTATAGTAGTTATATTCTTGTACAAAAGGGGAAGTATTATAGTAGTTATATTCTTGTACATAGGGCACAGTATTATAGTAGTTATATTCTTGTACATAGGGGGCAGTATTATAGTAGTTATATTCTTGTACATAGGAGGCAGTATTATAGTAGTTATATTCTTGTACATAGGGGCAGTATTATAGTAGTTATATTGCTGTACATAGGGGCAGTATTATAGTAGTTATATTCTTGTACATAGGGGCAGTATTATAGTAGTTATATTCTTGTACATAGGGGCAGTATTATAGTAGTTATATTCTTGTACATAGGGGGCAGTATTATAGTAGTTATATTCTTGTACATAGGGGCAGTAGTATAGTAGTTATATTCTTGTACATAGGGGACAGTATTATAGTAGTTATATTCTTGTACATAGGGTCAGTATTATAGTAGTTATATTCTTGTACATAGGGGGCAGTATTATAGTAGTTATATTCTCGGACATAGGGGGCAGTATTATAGTAGTTATAATCTTGTACATAGGGGGCAGTATTATAATAGTTATATTCTTGTACATAGGGGCAGTATTAAAGTAGTTATATTCTTGTACATAGGGGGCAGTATTATAGTAGTTATATTCTTGTACATAGGGGACAGTATTATAGTAGTTATATTCTTGTACATAGGGGGAAGTATTATAGTAGTTATATTCTTGTACATAGGGGGCAGTATTATAGTAGTTTTATTCTTGTACATAGGGGGTAGTATTAAAGTAGTTATATCCCTGTACATAGGGGGCAGTATTATAGTAGTTATATTCTTGTACATAGGGGGCAGTATTATAGTAGTTTTATTCTTGTACATAGGAGGTAGTATTATAGTAGTTATATCCCTGTACATAGGGGGCAGTATTATAGTAGTTATATTCTTGTAAATAGGGGGCAGTATTATAGTAGTTATATTCTTGTACATAGGGGCAGTATTATAGTAGCTATATTCTTTTACACAGGGGACAGTATTATAGTAGTTATATTCTTGTACATAGGGGCAGTATTATAGTAGTTATATTCTTGTACATAGGGGCAGTATTATAGTAGTTATATTCTTGTACATAGGGGCCAGTATTATAGTAGTTATATTCTTGTACATAGGGGGCAGTATTATAGTAGTTTTATTCTTGTACATAGGGGGCAGTATTATAGTAGTTATAGTCTTGTACATAGAGGGCAGTATTATAGTAGTTATATTCTTGTACATAGGGGGCAGTATTATAGTAGTTATATTCTTGTACATAGGGGGCAGTATTATAGCAGTTATATTCTTGTACATAGGGGGCAGTATTATAGTAGTTATATTCTTGTACATAGGGGCAGTATTATAGTAGCTATATTCTTTTACACAGGGGACAGTATTATAGTAGTTATATTCTTGTACATAGGGGCAGTATTATAGTAGTTATATTCTTGTACATAGGGGCAGTATTATAGTAGTTATATTCTTGTACATAGGGGCCAGTATTATAGTAGTTATATTCTTGTACATAGGGGGCAGTATTATAGTAGTTTTATTCTTGTACATAGGGGGTAGTATTATAGTAGTTATATCCCTGTACATAGGGGGCAGTATTATAGTAGTTATATTCTTGTACATAGGAGGCAGTATTATAGTAGTTATATTCTTGTACATAGGGGCAGTATTATAGTAGTTATATTGCTGTACATAGGGGCAGTATTATAGTAGTTATATTCTTGTACATAGGGGGCAGTATTATAGTAGTTATATTCCTGTACATAGGGGGCAGTATAATAGTAGTTATATTCTTGTACATAGGGGGCAGTATTATAGTAGTTATATTCTTGTACTAAAGGGGAAGTATTATAGTAGTTATATTCTTGTACATAGGGCACAGTATTATAGTAGTTATATTCTTGTACATAGGGGGCAGTATTATAGTAGTTATATTCTTGTACATAGGAGGCAGTATTATAGTAGTTATATTCTTGTACATAGGGGCAGTATTATAGTAGTTATATTGCTGTACATAGGGGCAGTATTATAGTAGTTATATTCTTGTACATAGGGGCAGTATTATAGTAGTTATATTCTTGTACATAGGGGCAGTATTATAGTAGTTATATTCTTGTACATAGGGGGCAGTATTATAGTAGTTATATTCTTGTACATAGGGGCAGTGGTATAGTAGTTATATTCTTGTACATAGGGGACAGTATTATAGTAGTTATATTCTTGTACATAGGGTCAGTATTATAGTAGTTATATTCTTGTACATAGGGGGCAGTATTATAGTAGTTATATTCTCGGACATAGGGGGCAGTATTATAGTAGTTATAATCTTGTACATAGGGGGCAGTATTATAGTAGTTATATTCTTGTACATAGGGGCAGTATTAAAGTAGTTATATTCTTGTACATAGGGGGCAGTATTATAGTAGTTATATTCTTGTACATAGGGGACAGTATTATAGTAGTTATATTCTTGTACATAGGGGGAAGTATTATAGTAGTTATATTCTTGTACATAGGGGGCAGTATTATAGTAGTTTTATTCTTGTACATAGGGGGTAGTATTATAGTAGTTATATCCCTGTACATAGGGGGCAGTATTATAGTAGTTATATTCTTGTACATAGGGGGCAGTATTATAGTAGTTTTATTCTTGTACATAGGAGGTAGTATTATAGTAGTTATATCCCTGTACATAGGGGGCAGTATTATAGTAGTTATATTCTTGTACATAGGGGGCAGTATTATAGTAGTTATATTCTTGTACATAGGGGCAGTATTATAGTAGCTATATTCTTTTACACAGGGGACAGTATTATAGTAGTTATATTCTTGTACATAGGGGCAGTATTATAGTAGTTATATTCTTGTACATAGGGGCAGTATTATAGTAGTTATATTCTTGTACATAGGGGCCAGTATTATAGTAGTTATATTCTTGTACATAGGGGGCAGTATTATAGTAGTTTTATTCTTGTACATAGGGGGTAGTATTATAGTAGTTATATCCCTGTACATAGGGGGCAGTATTATAGTAGTTATATTCTTGTACATAGGGGTCAGTATTATAGTAGTTATATTCTTATACATAGGGGATAGTATTATAGTAGTTATATTCTTGTACATAGGAGGCAGTATTATAGTAGTTATATTCTTGTACATAGGGGGCAGTATTATAGTAGTTATAGTCTTGTACATAGAGGGCAGTATTATAGTAGTTATATTCTTGTACATAGGGGGCAGTATTATAGTAGTTATATTCTTGTACATAGGGGGCAGTATTATAGCAGTTATATTCTTGTACATAGGGGGCAGTATTATAGTAGTTATATTCTTGTACATAGGGGGCAGTATTGTAGTAGTTATATTCTTGTACATAGGGGGCAATATTATAGTAGTTATATTCTTGTACATAGGGGGAAGTATTATAGTAGTTATATTCTTGTACATAGGGGGCAGTATTATAGTAGTAATATTCTTGTACATAGGGGGAAGTATTATAGTAGTTATATTCTTGTACATAGGGGGCAGTATTATAGTAGTTATATTCTTGTACATAGGGGGCAGTATTATATTAGTTATATTCTTGTACATAGGGGGCAGTATTATAGTACTTATATTCTTGTATGGGGCAGTATTAGTATGCAAAGTGTCATTTCTTGTTTTCTTATTTGATTATTTTAATAAGTGTTGAGTGTTTGATACATTTCTTGTTTATTATCCTATTGTGTAATAAAGTAATAGATATTATCAGTTTTTATCCTACTCTATATATCAGGGTCATATATTGAACATGGTGGTAGGAAATCTTTCGGTGTATTGTGTAGTTATTGGGGGTCGTTTAGTAATTTAGTCGCGTTTTCCCGACGTGTTACCCGAATATTTCCGATTTGTGCCAATTTTCCCTGAATTGCCCCGGGATTTTGGCGCACGCGATCGGATTGTGGCGCATCGGCGCTGGCATGCACGCGACGGAAATCGGGGGCGTGGCAGAACGAAAACCTGATGTATTCGGAAAAACCGCCGCATTTAAGAACGGAAAATGTGTCGCTCGGGGCGCGCTTACCTGCACTCAGCCGCCCTCGGTGAATTCCGGCGCATTCAGATGCTTTTCAGTGCAGCAGCGCCACCACGCTGGATCGCGAATGGACCAGGTAAGTAAATCTGCCCGCATTATCTTTCAGTTTAGTGATGTATTTGCAGTATCCTGGCCTGTGAAGGGTTAACCCTGTATTCCCAGATGTTTGATGCTGGAGGTGTGGACGGTGTTTCCCTGTGTCCTGGTATTTCCCTTGCACATTTCTGAGCGGCTGCGGAGGAAACATCTTCTAGTGATTTATTTTTATCATCCTGAAGATCTGAGGATTTCTGAGGTTACTTATTGTTTTATTATATCATAAAATCTTGACAGGATGAGGAATAAGTCGTCTTGGCAGAAGATCCTGCGGATAACAATGCCGAGTCCTGAGTCACGGCCACTGCCATAGGTGTGATCCTGCACAGAGAGGAACCCGCTGCTTATCTTGGAATTTGGGATGGGAGGTTGGGTGAGGATGCAGCGGGGAAGCCTTGGGCAGCGGCAGGTGCTCCTCTTGGATGGAGAAGACTTCCCTCATGGATGTCCAAGACGTCTCACAATGCAGGAAGAGCCGAGCGCGTCACATCTGCGGAATCTCTTCGGCTCATCCTGTGCACATTCCTAGTGAATTAACTGATGGGAATGCGGAAATTATCCATCACATATACTTGGTTGAGAGAGGACAACACGTGGGACGGCAGGAGACGTGCAGTATATGGCGGCACTACAAGTCTCAGCTGATCCTAGAGAAGGAGACTATGGGGCACATTTACTTACCCGTCCTGTGCGTTCACCGAAAGTGCATTGTTTGACTATAATGCACTGTGCCGCGATTCACTAAGATCGTGCGCCCGATATCCTGCATGTGTCGCTTCCCCGCTCAGGTCTGCCGGAGTTCACCTTCTTCTTCCCGGTGCATGTAAATGCGACACAATTTGAATCTTAAATCCTGCGCTCAATCCGAATCAGTCGGCCCGCCCCCCAATATCTTTCGCATGAAAAGCAGCACAGCTGCGCCACAATCCAAACGAGTGTGACACTCAAGTTAAATTCCTGTCACAACGGTGCAATTCCCGAATATTATGGAAATCTGACAAAAGTGTGATCCCTTAGTAAATAAGCCCCTATTGCTCGCGCTCTGCCATAGACTGTATTGACATCCTGAAAGCATGAGGGGGCAATGTGGCTCACATCAAGTTTCTCCCCCGTTTTCTGATTTGGTTCCATCCCAAAATTGTAAGACCTCCTTCACCCGATCCTCGGGGTCCATGTCGTTGTGTGGGTTTGTGTAATGGGCAACAGGAGGCACTTATGTTGACTTATGTAATCTTCATTTCCACCATGTATTACAACAGTGCAGCAAAAAACTGCATTGTCTTTAGGACCTTCACTGCAGGACATGTGACCTAAAGGGTCCTACTGCTGTTCTACAAAAAGTTAAAGAGAACCTGTCAGCAGGCATGGCCATACAGACTACATCCAGTGTTATGTATTGTCCCTGGAGAGATGTGTAATCAGACCTTTGAGTATGATGTTAGTAGCAGCAGGACTGTAAAATATCAATTTATATTCCAGGATTGTAACTTATCCACTAGGGGTGTGTCCTCACACTGCTGTGCTCTCCGTAACCAGTGCTATCTATTGTCTCTAGACAGATGTGTAATACAATGGGGCAGATTTACTTACCCGGTCCATTCGCGATCCAGCGGCGCGTTCTCTGCACTGGATTCGGGTCCGGCCGGGATTTAATAAGGTAGTTCCTCCGCCGTCCACCAGGTGGCGCTGCTGCGCTGAAAAGCATTTTAACGCGCCGGAATTCACCGAGGCCGTCTGAGTGAAGGTAAGCGGGTCCCGAGCGACACATTTTCGGTTCTTAAATGCGGCGGTTTTTCCGAATACGTCGGGTTTTCGTTCGGCCACGCCCCCCGATTTCCGTCGCGCGCATGCCGCCGCCGATGCGCCACAATCCGATCGCGTGCGCCAAAATCCCGGGGCAATTCAGGTACAATCGGCGCAAATCGGAAATATTCGGGTAACACGTCGGGAAAACGCGAATCGGGCCCTTAGTAAATGACCCCCAATGTTTGTGTATGTTATTAGTAACAGCAGGACTGTGATATTTACATTTATATTCCAATATTTTAATAATTATTATTTCTTTATTTATATACCGCACACACAGATTGCCAAATCAGTCCCTGTCCCCATGGAGCTCACAATCTAATCAACCTACCAGTATGTTTTGGAGTGTGGGAGGAAACTGGAGTACCCGGAGGAAACTCACACAAACACAGAGAGAACATACAAACTCTTTGCAGATGTTGACCTTGGTGGCACTTGAACCCAAGACCCCAGTGCTGCAAGGCAGAAGTGCTAACCACTGAGCCACCGTGTTGGTTTTCTCACACTGCCCTTAAATTTTTTTTATCAGGCCACTCCTAAGTGTTTCCTCTCCGTTCTGGTGACTGGTATTGTTATCACCCAAATTCTGTTAGACACAGAAGAAGGGAGGCCTTTATGTTAATGCAGAGAGCTGAGAGCACAGAAGTGTTTCCTCATTGCAGAATGTTTCTTCCTCATTGATATTATTACTTTTTGTCAATGAGGAACAAACATTCCTTAAAATACAAGGGAAAAGTCGCAACATGGATGAACCAGGAACAGGAGGAGTTGAGATTTTTGTCAGTAACATCTGGAAATAGTCGACAAATCTGGAACAAAACGCGATGCGTGCGGAAAGACCGTCACATGTCATCACTCCTGGCAACAAAATCATGTTTTATGGTCTCGTAGAAAATCCTTCATCCCGGAGGATTACGGGAATTTTCTTACTGTATTATGGTTCAGGTTTAGGATCGCTCCACGGATTAAAGGGATTTGGATTTTGCATTGTGTGGATGACTTATCCCATGACGGCTTTCTGGGGCTTCCCCTCACCCAAGGAATGTTACAGGAAGACTTGGGTCGTGCCACCTCGTAGCGGTTTAGATATGACGCATAATGGGGCTCATTTACTTACCCGGTCCAGTCGCGATCCCGTGGCACGTTGTCCTATATGGATTCGGGTCTGCCGGGATTCACTAAGGTCCATGTGCCCTATATCCAGCAGGTGTCGCTGCTGCGCCGAGGTCTGCCGGAGTTCACCTTCTTCTTCCTGGTGCATGTGAGTGCTTGATCTTGCGACACAATTCGTTTTTTAAATTCTGCTGTTTTTCCAAATCCGTCAGGTTGTCCGATGGCCACACCCCCGATTTCTGTCGCGTGCGCCAAAATCCCGGGGCAATTCGGCGCAAAACGGAAATATTCGGGAAACCTGACGAAAGTGCGCCATTTGGACCCTTAGTAAATGAGCCCCATTATGTAACATTACTGCTTCACAATCACCTTTATAAAATGTTTCCAATGTGAATACAATGACAGCGACCGAACTTCACTGCACAATGTCATAGGTCCGATAGGTCCTACTGCATAGGTCCTACTAAGTCATTAATAGAGGAGGTCCCCTACTTAAGGACACCCGACTTACAGACCCCTAGTTACAGACGGACCCCTCTGCCCACTGTGACCTCTCTGGATGTTACTATAGTCCCAGATGGAATGATCAGCTGTAAGGTGTCTGTAATGAAGCTTTATTGATAATCCTTGGTCCCATTACAGCAAAAAAATTTTAAACTCCGATTGCCACTGGGACAAAAATTTTTTTTGTCTGGATCTACAATTATAAAATATACAGTTTCGACTTCAACATTCAAATTCAACTTAAGAACAAACCTCCGGACCCTATCTTGTATGTAACTTGGGGACTGCCTGTACAGGAAATTCCGGAGAAATGATGGAACTATCCTACAACTGGATAATGGGTCAACCTCTACATCCAGACTCAGAGATTACAGAATCTATTAGTCGATTTCTAGATTTGTTACAAATTTGGAGATTTTATGGCACCGAATTGATCCTAAGTATTTTGTAATTTGCTTCACACTAATGTTTCCGGTCCTCTGGGGTCAGTTTGCAGAATGTCCCTTATTATTGTATTAGTAAAAACTGAAAACTAAAACATTTGTTCAAAATCTTGGAAAATAAGAGAACCTCCATGTTTTAGAGGACTAGAGCGGGTTATAACATTTAAAGCCACAGCAGTTCAGATCTGGATCAGTAACAATTGGCTCATCTTTGGGTTGGAGGTTTGGTGTGGGACAGACGTGTTCTTAGCAAACACCGGAAGAAATTGAAAGATTGATCCCATTTACAACAAGATGCTTTTTTTGGTTAAAAAATACAGTGTGACAAAGGCTAGACACATAGGGGGCGTGGCTTGGCTAATAAATGGGTTGGGTTGGCATGTTAGGGGTGTGGCTTGGAGCACAAGAAACATGTCTTTGTACATAGGGGACATGACTTTGCACATGTGGCGTGACACAACTGGGAACACGGAGGAGTGGTTTGGCACATAAGGGGTGTGACATAGATCCAGTGTTGGACTGGCCCACCAGAGGAGCAGAGGATCATCCGGTGGGCACAGGTTATATTCCAATGATAGACCCCAAAGTCCAGCAGTCCAATTTGGAGGCTATTAGGGTGTATTTTCCCAGGGATTGATGGGAGGTGCAACCTCAGAATATTTTTCTTTGGGAGGCCCAACTATCTCCGGTCCAACACTGCAAAAATTGTGGGATCATGATCTGGCACATAGGTGCCATGACTAGGTATATAAGGGGTGTGTCATTGAACATGGGCGGGGTGGGACAAATAACGGGTGTGGCTTAAAATGCCACAAAATTCATCAACACTTCTGGTTTCCACATATATCCGATCTCCTCCTGCGGCCATCGTGGCAGCCATTTTGTATTTTCCCTGGAGTTCCTCTTTCTCTTTTAACTTTGAAAATTTCTTCCATAAGGATTAGGATGGGATGTGAGGGTCCTGCATATCAGCCCCTGTACCCCCCTCTTACCTCCTCCCCACCACCTGGTGGAGCTGCGGCTTCTATCGACCCCACCCCCACCCGCGCACCTTACGCCTCAATTATCCTGTAATTTATGGATCTGTGAGATGAAGATGAATTGTTTGCTTCCAGCTCCGAGGCTGCGGATAAATTATTGATCCCTGGACCTGGCAGGATGTCGATATTTTACTAGATCTGTGACTACAGTAATATATACATCAGCGGGGTCTGTAATAAAGGGGCTGCAGGTTATAGGGGTATATATGGGGATATGTTTTATGACTACTATATGGGGACTATTTGGCAACATGGAACCTAAATTGTGGCATTATTATTATTATATATATTATTATTATATATGTCAGGATGATGTACAGGACCTATACTGCGGTATTATGTAGGAAATATATTGCAGCATCTTGCGGGACATAAATCATAGTATTATAAGACAATTATAAAGTAGCTTCTAAAAGGGAAAGATCACAACAGAAATTTTCATAAGGTTCAGGAAGTTCTATCCATCATGAAAATGGGAGCCACAAATCCCTCTGAATCTTATTTGAGAATTAAGAACCAATGATAGTGACCAGAGGTCCAAACAGAGAGGATTCAGCACCAGATATTCTCATTCCTGGGGGTTTCTTGTTGTCTCAGAGATCTAATACCTATCCTCGATCTTCACAGTGGGGCTTATTTACTAAGGGCCCCGCGGACCGCACATTCGTCAGACATCCTGACAATTTCCGTTTTGCGCCACTGGGACAAGGGGTTTTTTGGTGCACTGGATCGGATTTTGGAGCCGGCTTGCATGCAACACAAATCGGGGGGCGGCCCGTCGGACGATCTGACAAATTCGGACAAACCGCGGGATTTAACTTAAAGATTGTGTTGCAAGAAATGCACTCACATACACTGGGAAGAAGAAGGTGAACTCTGGCAGACCTGATCGGGGAAGCGACACATGCTGGATATCGGGCGCACGATCTTCATGAATCGCGGCAGAGTTCATCCTCGTCGGACAGTCCGAATCGGGAATTGCGCAGGGACCGGGTAAGTACATGTGCCCCAGTGTCTGTGGTATGAAGTTGCAGAACATTTAATCCTCCACTCACCAATCTAAACCTGGATGATCCTGTAGATAAGGGACAATCCGCTTAATCCTGGAGAATTGTGATGGAATTACAGGATGAGTCCACTGATCCCCCACCTGAAGAGGCCGCCCAGGACCCAGGAGAAGTCACCGCCTGCACTCACCCCCCAGATGGAGGTTATACCCCAATCCTAAACCCCTCATTACTGCCATCATCTCTGTGTACTCTGCTATCTGATGGCAACACCGAGACAAATCCTGGAAATGTTCCCGAGAATACACACACACTTCCAAGATAAGAGGACACTTCCCCAGCAAACAATGAACCTGAGGAAAGTGTTATCACCCCCAGAGATGATAGTAAACACTCCTGAAAGACACCGAGTCAATAAATGGCCATTAGTGAGATCTAAAGTAAAGCTGGAAATGTTTACAGGGTGATGAGTATAAAGCAGCAAGAAACATTCCAGGAGATGAGGCAGCATTATAGTACAGGTATAGACCTGTATATGTACATAGGGGGCAGTATTATAGTACAGGTATAGACCTGTATATGTACATAGGGGGCAGTATTATAGTAGTTATGTTCTTGTACATAGGGGCAGTATTATAGGTTCTAACTACTATAATACTGCCTCCTATGTACAGGAATATAACTACTATAATACTGCCCCCTATGTACAGGAATATAACTACTATAATACTGCTCCCTATGTACAGGAATATAACTACTATAATACTGCCCCCCTATGTACAAGAATATATCTACTATAATACTGCTCCCTATGTACAAGAATATAACTACTATAATACTGACCCCTATGTACAGGAATATAACTACTATAATACTGCCCCCTATGTACAAGAATATAACTACTATAATACTGCCCCCTATGTACAAAAATATAACTACTATAATACTGTCCCCTATGTACAAGAATATTACTACTATAATACTGCCCCCTATGTACAAGAATAAAACTACTATAATACTGGCCCCTATGTACAAGAATATAACTACTATAATACTGCCCCTATGTACAAGAATATAACTACTATAATACTGCCCCCTATGTACAAGAATATAACTACTATAATACTGCCCCCTATGTACAAGAATATAACTACTATAATACTGCCCCCTATGTACAAGAATATAACTACTTTAATACTGCCCCCTATGTACAAGAATATAACTGCTAAAATGCTGCCCCCTATGTACAAGAATATAACTACTATAATACTGCCTCCTATGTACAAGAATATAACTACTATAATACTGCCCCCTATGTACCAGAATATAACTACTATAATACTGCCCCTATGTACAAGAATATAACTACTATAATACTGCCCCCTATGTACAGGAATATAATTACTATAATACTGCCCCCTATGTACAAGAATATAACTACTATAATACTGCCCCTATGTACAAGAATATAACTACTATAACACTGCCCCCTATGTACAAGAATATAACTACTATAATACTGCCCCTATGTACAGGAATATAATTACTATAATACTGCCCCCTATGTACAAGAATAGAACTACTATAATACTGCCCCTATGTACAAGAATATAACTACTATAATACTGCCCCCCTATGTACAAGAATATATCTACTATAATACTGCTCCCTATGTACAAGAATATAACTACTATAATACTGACCCCTATGTACAGGAATATAACTACTATAATACTGCCCCCTATGTACAAGAATATAACTACTATAATACTGCCCCCTATGTACAAAAATATAACTACTATAATACTGTCCCCTATGTACAAGAATATTACTACTATAATACTGCCCCCTATGTACAAGAATAAAACTACTATAATACTGGCCCCTATGTACAAGAATATAACTACTATAATACTGCCCCTATGTACAAGAATATAACTACAATACTGCCCCCTATGTACAAGAATATAACTACTATAATACTGCCCCCTATGTACAAGAATATAACTACTATAATACTGCCCCCTATGTACAAGAATATAACTATTTTAATACTGCCCCCTATGTACAAGAATATAACTACTATAATACTGCCCCCCTATGTACAAGAATATAACTACTATAATACTGCCCCCTATGTACAAGAATATAACTAATATAATACTGCCCCCTATGTACAAGAATATAACTACTATAATACTGCCTCCTATGTACAAGAATATAACTACTATAATACTGCCCCCTATGTACCAGAATATAACTACTATAATACTGCCCCTATGTACAAGAATATAACTACTATAATACTGCCCCCTATGTACAGGAATATAATTACTATAATACTGCCCCCTATGTACAAGAATATAACTACTATAATACTGCCCCTATGTACAAGAATATAACTACTATAATACTGCCCCCTATGTACAAGAATATAACTACTATAATACTGCCCCTATGTACAAGAATATAACTACTATAATACTGCCCCTATGTACAAGAATATAACTACTATAATACTGCCCCCTATGTACAAGAATATAACTACTATAGTACTGCCCCCTATGTACAAGAATAGAATTACTATAATACTGCCCCCTATGTACAAGAATAGAACTACTATAATGCTGCCCCCTATGTACAAGAATATAACTACTATAGTACTGCCCCCTATGTACAAGAATAGAATTACTATAATACTGCCCCCTATGTACAAGAATATAACTACTATAATACTGCCCCTATGTACAAGAATAGAACTACTATAATACTGCCCCTATGTACAAGAATATAACTACTATTATACTGCCCCCTATGTACAAGAATATAACTACTATAATACTGCCCCTATGTACAAGAATATAACTACTATAATACTGCCCCTATGTACAAGAATATAACTACTATAATACTGCTCCCTATGTACAAGAATTTAACTACTATAATACTGCCCCCTATGTACAAGAATAGAATTACTATAATACTGCCCCCTATGTACAAGAATAGAACTACTATAATGCTGCCCCCTATGTACAAGAATATAACTACTATAGTACTGCCCCCTATGTACAAGAATAGAATTACTATAATACTGCCCCCTATGTACAAGAATATAACTACTATAATACTGCCCCTATGTACAAGAATATAACTACTATAATACTGCCCCCTATGTACAAGAATATAACTACTATAATACTGCCCCCTATGTACAAGAATATAACTACTATAGTACTGCCCCCTATGTACAAGAATAGAATTACTATAATACTGCCCCCTATGTACAAGAATATAACTACTATAATACTGTCCTCTATGTACAAGAATATAACTACTATAATACTGCCCCCTATGTACAAGAATATAACTACTATAATACTGCCCACTATGTACAAGAATATAACTACTATAATACTGCCCCCTATGTACAAGAATATAACTACTATAATACTGCCCCTATGTACAAGAATATAACTACTATAATACTGCCCCCTATGTACAGGAATATAACTAATATAATATTGCCCCCTATGTACAAGAATATAACTACTATAATACTACACACTATGTACAAGAATATAACTACTATAATACTGCCCCCTATGTACAAGAATAGAATTACTATAATACTGCCCCCTATGTACAAGAATATAACTACTATAATACTGCCCCTATGTACAAGAATATAACTACTATAATACTGTCCTCTATGTACAAGAATATAACTACTATAATACTGCCCCCTATGTACAAGAATATAACTACTATAATACTGCCCACTATGTACAAGAATATAACTACTATAATACTGCCCCCTATGTACAAGAATATAACTACTATAGTACTGCCCCCTATGTACAAGAATAGAATTACTATAATACTGCCCCCTATGTACAAGAATAGAACTACTATAATGCTGCCCCCTATGTACAAGAATATAACTACTATAGTACTGTTCCCTATGTACAAGAATAGAACTACTATAATGCTGCCCCCTATGTACAAGAATATAACTACTATAGTACTGCCCCTATGTACAAGAATAGAACTACTATAGTACTGCCCCTATGTACAAGAATAGAACTACTATAATACTGCCCCCTATGTACAAGAATATAACTACTATAATACTGCCCCTATGTACAAGAATATAACTACTGTAATACTGCCCCTATGTACAAGAATATAACTACTATAATACTGCTCCCTATGTACAAGAATATAACTACTATAATACTGCCCCCTATGTACAAGAATAGAATTACTATAATACTGCCCCCTATGTACAAGAATAGAACTACTATAATGCTGCCCCCTATGTACAAGAATATAACTACTATAGTACTGCCCCCTATGTACAAGAATAGAATTACTATAATACTGCCCCCTATGTACAAGAATATAACTACTATAATACTGCCCCTATGTACAAGAATATAACTACTATAATACTGCCCCCTATGTACAAGAATATAACTACTATAATACTGCCCCCTATGTACAAGAATATAACTACTATAGTACTGCCCCCTATGTACAAGAATAGAATTACTATAATACTGCCCCCTATGTACAAGAATATAACTACTATAATACTGTCCTCTATGTACAAGAATATAACTACTATAATACTGCCCCCTATGTACAAGAATATAACTACTATAATACTGCCCACTATGTACAAGAATATAACTACTATAATACTGCCCCCTATGTACAAGAATATAACTACTATAATACTGCCCCCTATGTACAAGAATATAACTACTATAATACTGCCCCCTATGTACAAGAATATAACTACTATAATACTGCCCCCTATGTACAAGGATATAACTACTATAATACTGCCCCCTATGTACAAGAATATAACTACTATAATACTGCCCCCTATGTAGAAGAATATAACTACTATAATACTGCCCCCTATGTACATGAATATAACTACTATGATACTGCCCCCTATGTACAAGAATATAACTACTATAATACTGCCCCCTATGTACAAGAATATAACTACTATAATACTGCCCCCTATGTACAAAAATATAACTACTATAATACTGTCCCCTATGTACAAGAATATTACTACTATAATACTGCCCCCTATGTACAAGAATAAAACTACTATAATACTGGCCCCTATGTACAAGAATATAACTACTATAATACTGCCCCTATGTACAAGAATATAACTACAATACTGCCCCCTATGTACAAGAATATAACTACTATAATACTGCCCCCTATGTACAAGAATATAACTACTATAATACTGCCCCCTATGTACAAGAATATAACTATTTTAATACTGCCCCCTATGTACAAGAATATAACTACTATAATACTGCCCCCCTATGTACAAGAATATAACTACTATAATACTGCCCCCTATGTACAAGAATATAACTAATATAATACTGCCCCCTATGTACAAGAATATAACTACTATAATACTGCCTCCTATGTACAAGAATATAACTACTATAATACTGCCCCCTATGTACCAGAATATAACTACTATAATACTGCCCCTATGTACAAGAATATAACTACTATAATACTGCCCCCTATGTACAGGAATATAATTACTATAATACTGCCCCCTATGTACAAGAATATAACTACTATAATACTGCCCCTATGTACAAGAATATAACTACTATAATACTGCCCCCTATGTACAAGAATATAACTACTATAATACTGCCCCTATGTACAAGAATATAACTACTATAATACTGCCCCTATGTACAAGAATATAACTACTATAATACTGCCCCCTATGTACAAGAATATAACTACTATAGTACTGCCCCCTATGTACAAGAATAGAATTACTATAATACTGCCCCCTATGTACAAGAATAGAACTACTATAATGCTGCCCCCTATGTACAAGAATATAACTACTATAGTACTGCCCCCTATGTACAAGAATAGAATTACTATAATACTGCCCCCTATGTACAAGAATATAACTACTATAATACTGCCCCTATGTACAAGAATAGAACTACTATAATACTGCCCCTATGTACAAGAATATAACTACTATAATACTGCCCCCTATGTACAAGAATATAACTACTATAATACTGCCCCTATGTACAAGAATATAACTACTATAATACTGCCCCTATGTACAAGAATATAACTACTATAATACTGCTCCCTATGTACAAGAATTTAACTACTATAATACTGCCCCCTATGTACAAGAATAGAATTACTATAATACTGCCCCCTATGTACAAGAATAGAACTACTATAATGCTGCCCCCTATGTACAAGAATATAACTACTATAGTACTGCCCCCTATGTACAAGAATAGAATTACTATAATACTGCCCCCTATGTACAAGAATATAACTACTATAATACTGCCCCTATGTACAAGAATATAACTACTATAATACTGCCCCCTATGTACAAGAATATAACTACTATAATACTGCCCCCTATGTACAAGAATATAACTACTATAGTACTGCCCCCTATGTACAAGAATAGAATTACTATAATACTGCCCCCTATGTACAAGAATATAACTACTATAATACTGTCCTCTATGTACAAGAATATAACTACTATAATACTGCCCCCTATGTACAAGAATATAACTACTATAATACTGCCCACTATGTACAAGAATATAACTACTATAATACTGCCCCCTATGTACAAGAATATAACTACTATAATACTGCCCCTATGTACAAGAATATAACTACTATAATACTGCCCCCTATGTACAGGAATATAACTAATATAATATTGCCCCCTATGTACAAGAATATAACTACTATAATACTACACACTATGTACAAGAATATAACTACTATAATACTGCCCCCTATGTACAAGAATAGAATTACTATAATACTGCCCCCTATGTACAAGAATATAACTACTATAATACTGCCCCTATGTACAAGAATATAACTACTATAATACTGTCCTCTATGTACAAGAATATAACTACTATAATACTGCCCCCTATGTACAAGAATATAACTACTATAATACTGCCCACTATGTACAAGAATATAACTACTATAATACTGCCCCCTATGTACAAGAATATAACTACTATAGTACTGCCCCCTATGTACAAGAATAGAATTACTATAATACTGCCCCCTATGTACAAGAATAGAACTACTATAATGCTGCCCCCTATGTACAAGAATATAACTACTATAGTACTGTTCCCTATGTACAAGAATAGAACTACTATAATGCTGCCCCCTATGTACAAGAATATAACTACTATAGTACTGCCCCTATGTACAAGAATAGAACTACTATAGTACTGCCCCTATGTACAAGAATAGAACTACTATAATACTGCCCCCTATGTACAAGAATATAACTACTATAATACTGCCCCTATGTACAAGAATATAACTACTGTAATACTGCCCCTATGTACAAGAATATAACTACTATAATACTGCTCCCTATGTACAAGAATATAACTACTATAATACTGCCCCCTATGTACAAGAATAGAATTACTATAATACTGCCCCCTATGTACAAGAATAGAACTACTATAATGCTGCCCCCTATGTACAAGAATATAACTACTATAGTACTGCCCCCTATGTACAAGAATAGAATTACTATAATACTGCCCCCTATGTACAAGAATATAACTACTATAATACTGCCCCTATGTACAAGAATATAACTACTATAATACTGCCCCCTATGTACAAGAATATAACTACTATAATACTGCCCCCTATGTACAAGAATATAACTACTATAGTACTGCCCCCTATGTACAAGAATAGAATTACTATAATACTGCCCCCTATGTACAAGAATATAACTACTATAATACTGTCCTCTATGTACAAGAATATAACTACTATAATACTGCCCCCTATGTACAAGAATATAACTACTATAATACTGCCCACTATGTACAAGAATATAACTACTATAATACTGCCCCCTATGTACAAGAATATAACTACTATAATACTGCCCCCTATGTACAAGAATATAACTACTATAATACTGCCCCCTATGTACAAGAATATAACTACTATAATACTGCCCCCTATGTACAAGGATATAACTACTATAATACTGCCCCCTATGTACAAGAATATAACTACTATAATACTGCCCCCTATGTAGAAGAATATAACTACTATAATACTGCCCCCTATGTACATGAATATAACTACTATGATACTGCCCCCTATGTACAAGAATATAACTACTATAATACTGCCCCCTATGTACAAGAATATAACTACTATAATACTGCCCCCTATGTACAAGAATATAACTACTATAATGCTGGCTTTGCTGTGTGACGCCTCCAGCACACATGTGGTTACTGTACTCACTGCTGAGTATATTAGTCTGAAAGAATGAACATTCAGCTTCCAACCATTTTAAAGTCCATGTCTAATTTGGTTGTTATGAGGTCTATTCCCATTTATGGCTGTAGACACATTAAAGAGGAAAGATGTTTGGATGGGACAATGCTCATCCCCTTCCAATCACAAGGCAATATAAACCTTTATAGGAGTAACCTGAGCCGCGGTATAAAATCCCCGACTGCCCACAATAAAATGGGAATGTCCAACAATCCATTTAACGATACAAGTTTCCTTTCCCTCCCATCATGTAACTGTACAAGTTCATTTACTCAAATACGAGGCTCAGGAAGGAGGGATTTTATGTGATACATCGGTTACTATTAGATGAGGTTATTATGTGGGTAAAACCATTGTGGAAACCATTGAAAATAAATTTGTAGCTAAATCAAGTTAATGCAAATCATCTGTTGTAAAACTAGGAAAACAAATGACACCAGAAAACTTATCCTGTACTGATCCTGAGCTCCATCCATCCTGTAGATCTTTTATTAAAATCTAAAGTATAAAACATAAGATAAGAAAAATACATAACATAAACCAGACATAATATGCAATATATACAAAATATTTACAATAACTTACCTGCTGGTCCAGCCACATTCACACCTAGAAATAACAATAACTTACAATACACCAAAATAATTAAACACTAAATGCCACAACCCCACCTAACCGATGATCACATCCTAAACCAAACCCATAAACAAATAATAATAATAATTCTTTATTTATATAGCGCACACAGATTATGCAGCGCTGCACAAAGCATGCGGTCCTTGTCCCCATAGGCTCACAATCTAAACAACCTTCCAGTATGTTTTGGAGTGTGGGAGGAAACCGGAGGACCCAGAGGAAACCCACGCAAACACGGAGAGAATATACAAACTCTTTGCAGATGTTGACCTGCGTGGGATTAGAACCCAGGACTCCAGTACTGCAAGGCAGAAGTGCTACTCATTCAGCCAGCGTGCCACCAAGACACCCACAAATAAACATAAATTAACATAAAAAACAAAACAAAAACCTACTGATAAGGAGGAAAATCCCCATATACTGCCATACTGTAGTATGGCAGTACATGGTAGGATCAATCAGACAACCTAGGGTTAAAGTACCCTAGGGGGTCTGAAAAACAGTAAAAAAAAAAAATAATAAAAAAAAGGTTTTAAAAAAATTAAAAAAAATTAAAATTGAAATTTAAATAAATAAACAGTAAAACTCCTAAAAACATTAGGTATCCCCGCACCTAAAAATGCCCAATCTATGAAAATGTAATAGCGTTTTTTTTCACTGTGTTAAACCCGTAACGGAAAATAGCGTCCAAAGTCGAAAATGGCACTTTTTTTTGCCATTTTGAAAAATATATAAAATTTAATAAAAAGTGATCAAAAGGTCATACAGTCCTAAAAATAGAAACCTTGAAAACGTCATCAAAAGTCACAAAAAAATGACACCACCCACAGCTCCGTACACTGAAGTATGAAATAGTTATTAGCGGCAGAAGATGGCAAAATAAAATAAAAAAATTTGTACAGGTTTTAATTTTTGTAAATGTATGAAAACATTATAAACCCTATATAAATGTGTTATCCACGTGATCGTACCAACCCAAAGAATAAAGTAGACATGTCATTTGGGGCGCACAGTGAAAGCCGTAAAATCCAAGCCCACAAGAAAATGGCGCATATGCTTTTTTTCACCAATTTCACAGCATTTGGAATTTTTTTTCCCCCTTCCCAGTTCACGACATGGAATATGAAATACCATCACTATGAAGTGCAATTTGTTACGCAGAAAACAAGCCCTCGCACATTTCTTTACATGGAAAAACAAAAAAGTTTGAGATTTTTGAAGGTGGGGAGTGAAAAATGAAAATGCAAAAACGAAAAAGGGCCTTGATGTTAAGGGGTTAAATAAATCCTAGTGGAAAATTTTTAAACCAAACCAGATACCAGTAAATGTAAGATGTGCGGCGGCCGTATGATGTCACGGCTCCGATCTTTGGCGCATGCGCCAACAGGTGGTAGCGCTTTACTGGGAGATTGACAGATGGAACAAATCTATTCAGTGATTGGTTTAAAGGAGATCTACCACCAGGATGAAGGATTGTAAACCAAGCACATTTACATGCTGGTGTGTGCCCTCCTGACAGAATCCTCTTAGCTTCCTATGCCCTTGTTTTAAGAAAAAAAGGCTTAAAAAATTATGCTAATGAGACTGAGGGGCTCCAGGCTCTATTAATACCTATGGAGACCAGAGCCCCTAAAGCTCACTTGCATAACTTTAAAAGCATTAAAGAAAAAAAAAACAGGACATAAGAAGCTAAAAGAAGGGCAGATGCTGCCAGAGGGGGCACACACCAGTATGTCAATGTTCTTAGTTTACAATCCTTCATCCTGGTTGTAGATTTCCTTTAACTATACAATATAAACCAATGTTGGGTGTCCTTGCATCACCCCTGGATGAAACGTGCGTCGGGGCGGTGGTTTGACTGGTATCTATTTGGTTTAAAAATTTTCCACTAGGATTTACTTAATGCTGTTGAATCCCACCCATTGTGATCCCCATGTATTTATTATTATTATTATTTATGCATTAGCACTTTGCAATTCATTGCATTCACTGTCGGGTTTTTGGATGTTTTGGATGTTTTATGGATCACGCCGCTGGGACAGGTATTTAGAAGGCGATTGTGGCACACGCGATCGGATTGTGTCGCAATTGCGCCAGCTTTCATGAGACATAAATCGGGGATTTGGGCCGTCAGACGATCCAAAGGATTCATACAAACCGCGGGATTTCACTTCAAAATTGTGTCGCAAGACAATGCACTTACATGCACTGGGAAGAAGAAGGTGAACTCTGTCGGACCTGAGCGGGGAAGTGACACATGCAGGATATCGGGCGCACGATCTTAGTGAATCACACCAGACTGCCTGATCGTCAGACACTCTGGACCTCGTGAACTCAAGTGGCCGGGTAAGTAAATGTGCCCCATTATGTTACATTTTGGGGCAGATTTACTTACCCTTCCCTGCGCGATCCCCAAGGTGCGTTCCCCAACTCCAATGCACATCTGCCACAATTCACTAAGATCGTGCGCCCGATATCCTGCATTTTTCGCTTTCCCGCTTAGATCCACCGGAGTTCACCTTCTTCTTCCTGGTGCATGTAAGTGCTTGAACTTGTGACAAATTCAAAGTTAAATCCCGCAGTTTGTCCGAATCCGACGGATCGTCCGATGGCCCGCCCCCCGATTTATTTTGCGTGAAAGCCGGCGCCGATGTGCCAAAATCCGATCGCGTGCGACACAATCCCTGGCACGATCCCCGAAAAGTCGAAAAACCGAAAATGCGGTCGCAGGAACTTTAGTAAATAAGCCCCTTTGTGTCCAGATTGTCTTTCTGAATCCGCCTTGTTTTCTGTAAATTGTAGCTTTTTTATCAGACGTTTCCTATTGTTGTACTTCAATAAAGATGAATTATTGTATAACCTTCTAATGGAATCCTTATCTGTGAGTTTTGTATTCATGTTGGGTCTATTTTGTTACACACAAGATAATTGCGGTGATTATTGGGTTTTCCGGTTGCCTTGTTTGGTTAGTTATTGTCATCACTCTGCGCAGTCCTCGATTATTTCCACACCCTGGACCTTTACACATCTGTCACAGTAGGAATAATGTTTGATATACAACTGATTTACACGACTTTCGGATTACACAAGCTAAAAATAATATGTGTCATGTGACTTTGGATCGGGATGTATATTTTCTCTGGACAGCTGTTTATGGAACAAAGACAAAAAAAATCTGAGCTTTATGAGCCGACTGTCTGTGTTATTTCTAGTTATATTATCTCATATATTGTCTTATTAATTCCTCGAATATTACACTGTAACAAAAAAAATGTTTCCAGGAAAATCAGAAAAGTTGCATTTGGCTAGCAGGTGTCGGGAGACAACAATACAACTGCGGTGAGCATTGCTGTGCCCATGGCGGTCTTAAAGGAAATCTACCACGAGGATGAAAGACTGCATGTAAATGAGCCTGAGGGGCTCCAGGTTCTAATAACGCCTATGGAGCCTTCAACCTATTGTACAGGAGCACTTCCCCCTCCCACAATGTTATATTGGATCAGGCAAAAGGAGGGGGGGAAGTGTTGAGGGAGCAGGGGGAGGGGGAAACAGTGTAACAGTGTGTGAGTCCACAGCACAGTGGGGCTCAGTAATACCCCCAGAGCCCTGCTGTCTTACCAGTCACAGTGCTTGTATTTTTGAAAGAGTGAATTAAGTATCTTTGATACATGTTTCGGACAATCCATCTCAATCTCAGTATATAATCTGGCTCTTTGGTTCGAATAGAATAGTTATAAATGTGAAACAGTCCAAACTTTTGATATACCTTGAGCGGATGGACACGCATTGGATGACCAACAAATGACTGATGGAGGACCAATGGATGTGCACATGAGCAAAGTTAAGGTTTTGTAGATAAATCTTTAAAAATGTGCTAAAAAAGTAATGAATGTCCTGTGTTCAGGGTTATTTTGAAGGGTGGCTGCAATACTTGGTGACAATGTTGGGTTGGGGTTCCTTGGGCCCACTAGACAAAATGGTGCTGGGGCCCCTCCATCCATCAGATTCTAGAAAATAAATACTAATGGCCTCAAAATCAGAGGCTTCTGCTGGACCCCTGGAGCCCATTGTTCAGAGACACTTCTGGTAATCTTGTAGAAAACTATGAAGGTAGCAGGCCAGGGGAATGCCAGGAGGATGACAGGGGAATACCAGGGGAATTCCAGGAGAATACCAAGAGAATTCCAGGAGAATACCAAGAGAATGCCAGAAGAATGCCAGGAGAAAACCAGGAGAATACCTGGAAGGTGCCAGGGGAATGCCAAGAGAATACTAGAACGCCAGAAGAATGCCAGGAGGATGCCAGGAGAATACCTGGAGGGTGCCAGGGGAATGCCAGGAGAATACCAGAAGATTGCCAGGTGAATACCAGGATAATACTAGGATAATGCCAGGAGAATACCTGGATGGTGCCAGGGGAACGCCAGGGGAATGCCAGAAGAATGCCAGGAGGATGCCAGGAGAATACCTGGAGGGTGCCAAGAGAATACCAGAAGATTACCAGGTGAATACCAGGAGAATACTAGGAGAATGCCAGGAGAATACCTGGAGGGTGCCAGGAGAATGCCAGGGGAATGCAAGGAGAATACCAGGAGAATACCTGGAGGGTGCCAGGAGAATGCCAGGGGAATGCAAGGAGAATACCAGGAGAATACATGGAGGGTGCCAGGGGAACGCCAGGAGAATGCCAGGAGAATACCTGGAGGGTGCCAAGAGAATACCAGAAGATTACCAGGTGAGTACCAGGTGAATACCAGGAGAATGTCAGGAGGGTTCCAGGAAAATGCAAGTTTTTTTTTTTTGGTTGTCATCTACAGGTTTGTGAACATCAGATAATCTCTGTATGATACAGGGGCTGACAGGGGGTGTTTATGGTGCTACTAGGGTAATGTCCCCTCTGCTCTCAGGAAGACCAGTTAAAAGGAGATGAAAAGTAGCGATATGAAACAATAGGAGAGAGGGTCCTGCTCCCAAGATCTTAAAGGACATCTACCACGAGGATGAAAGACTGCATGTAAATGAGCCTGAGGGGCTCCAGGTTCTAATAACGCCTTTGGAGCCTTCAACCTGGTGGCAGATTCCCTTTAAGATGGGAATCTAAAAGGGAGCATGTTCTACCTGGGAGGACTACAGAATGTTGGACCTTTGGAAGGAACTGGTGCTGGACTGGTTCCTGGTGTAAAAACCTGCTGATCTTAAGGCAGGACAATTGGGGAAGCTACACAGAGGTTTCTTGGGAGTAGTCCATCTTCTTGGCGAGTGATCCATGTAACGTGAATCACAAGGAACTATTTTGGAACCCTACATTACCAAGAACCTACATGACAAGACAATGGTGTCAAAGTCACTGCTACCAAACCAATGAGGCAATTACTGTCCCTGTTATGGTCCACCAACTGGAACAGTTTGACATTTGGAAAATCTTGACAAAGTTTTACCAAATTGTTGAACAAAGCTACTAAAATATATAGCATGACCAAATCTCTCTCTGCGATGAACCTTTCTCTCTGTTCTTTGTGTAGATTATGTTTTTTACCATTCCCACAAATTATAAGCCTATGAGCTGTGAGGAGGGGTCTCGAAATAAGAATTCCCTAATACCAGTCTGTTGTTGGATGAAACTCTTGCAATGTTCAGCTGACCTTCCTCTAATGTTACGGCAGCCTAAGCCTGAGCTACAGCCACAATGGGCCTCCAGCTGCCAACTCCTGGGTCCAGCTGTGGCTTCATATCAAGACCCCCCCCCCCCCCCAATGGTATGAAAAGTAAGGAATTATCAGGCGTGAATCCATTGGAGGTGTCACGTTACCCCAATCCTGCTAATTGTACAGATAACAATATAAGTGCAGGGTAATGAGGGACATCTGTATCTTCACATGGCGCACACATGGTTATCAAAGGGAGCGGCACATGTGGCTGCGGATGCGTTTGTGTCGAGCAAGATGTTACTTTTCTCAGTAGGACGACATCTGCTTGTGGTAAACTCCTGGAATTCTACGAGTGCGGCCCATGAGATGTTTATGGAGGAATATGTTCTGTTACTCAGGACGATGAAACTATATAACTAACACGGCTGCACACAGGACATTCATGGATTATGGAGATAATCCCTTCCCAAATAGTCACACATGGGGGGAGGCAGTGGTCAAGTATGAAAATGTGCAGACACCTTAGAACAAGCAATAAATGAGAATAGGGCTCTCCTGAGTCTCCAAAATATGATCACATTTATTTTTAATTAATTGGAATAATAATAATTAAAAAATCATCATCAATAATATTAATACTACTACTAATAATATTATTATTATTTATTCTACATATTAATAATAATTATTATTTAAAATGAATTATTTATTATTTACAAATACAATATATGAATGTATATTATACATAATATTATGCATATTTATAGATTTCTTTTTATAAATAGCTTGCCTCAGGGCTGCTCCTTAATTGATCCCCTAATTTTCATACTTTGCTTATGAGGGCCACCGCGTTCCTGCTTCTCTTTGAAGTCTTTTAGTGGGTAGATGACCGAGAATGGTCACAAGGTGCCAGAAAGTGTGACATGGGGAGTGGATAAGGTAAGGTCAGGGCAGGCAGAGTTAGTGCCTATTGGTAATCCAGGCAGAGGTCACGGCAGGTGGCACAAAATAAAAGGTGGCAGAGTCAGTAGGGATCAAAGACAAGGAATAGAGAAAATTAAGTGACATAATGATGGGTGCAGCAGCATGGGGGGTCCAGTATTAGAAACATTGGGGCTTATTTACTAAGGGTCCCGCGCATCACACTTTCATCGGATTTTGAAAAATTTTCGGAATTTGCGCCGCTGTGATAGGTATTTAGAAGGAGATTGTGTTGCACGCGATCAGATTTTGGCTTTCATGCGACAGAAATCGGGTGGCGACCGCCGGATGATCCGACTGGATTTAAGATTGAAATTGTGTCGCAACCGGGAAGAAGATGGTGACCTCCGGCGGACCTGAGCGTGGAAGCGACACATGCAGGATAACGGGCGCACAATCTTAGTTAATTGTGCCGGAGTGCATGATCGTCAGACACTCCATATTTTGGGAACTCCGTCGGACGGGTAAGTAAATGTCCCCCATTACATTGTAGCTCAGACTAGACCTGGGATACATTTTGCACCGTGTCCAGAAACTTTGAGCTATAACTATGGTGGAAGCCACTGCCCAATTATAAAATTAAAAATTATACAAAACTTTTTTCCCTTTTGGATACCTCATATGAATGAAATGAGCCCCCATCCTTCATGATCAGAAGACGGCACATCACACAGGGTCACAGTCTGTCTGCTCCAAACTTGGCACAAAGTCAGAAAAAAGTCAAGATGAAGGTATTCGTGCTTTCAAGTGGAAACACAGAAAAAGAGGAGGAGGAGGAGGAGGGGAAGATCCCGAGCAGGTACAGGTGCAGGGAGCAGACCCAGATCCTGCACCCACTATTGTTGGGGAGATAAAAAGAAATTAGAAAAATATGAATGAATTTTTAATAAATCAAAAACCTTAAAGGGATCTAATCTCTCCAGGATAAATACAAATCATCTAGAACATCATTGATCCAAAATGCTGCAGGATAAAGTTGCTACAAATTGCTACAATCTCCATAACTTCTCTTTTTTTTCACTACAAGGAAGTATTTATAGAAACAAAAATGTTTAAAAGCAGATGTCACCGTACAAACTGCAGTGTCAGATAATACACATCCCTCCAGGGACAATACCTATCACTGGCTGCAGAGAGCACAGAGCACAGCAGTGTGAGGACACACCACCAGTTCACTTAGAGAAGATATAATCCTAGAATATAATCTAATATCTGTATTCCTATACTAACAATATACACAGAGAAATGATTACACGAATCTCCAGGGACAATATATAACACTGACTGCAGAGAGCACAGCAGTGTGAGAACATGCCCCCAATGCACTCGGAAAAGCCACAATCCATATTTTACAGTGCTGCTGCTACGAACAACATATATAAAGGTCTGATTACACATCTCTCCAGGGACAATACCTATCACTGAGAGCACAGAGCACAGCAGTGTGAGGACACACCACCAGTGTATATTATCCATATTTCACAATCCTTCTGCTACTAACAACATACACAAAGGTCTGATTACACATTACTCCAGGGACAATACCTATCACTGTCTGCAGAGAGCACAGAGCACAGCAGTGTGAGGACGCACCACCAGTGCACTTAGATAATATGCAATCCTGGAATATAAATCCATATTTCACAATCCTTCTGCTACTAACAACATGCACAAAGGTCTGATTATACTTATCTACAGGGACAATTCCTAACACTGACTGCAGAAAGCACAGAGCACAGCAGTGTGAGGACACACCGAGGTGCACTTGGAGAAGCTACAATCCTGGAATATTTCCTGGAATCCTAGAAAAGCCTATTCCTAACACTGGCTGTAGTCTCTGGGTCTCAGGTTCCCTTTGAAAACATATTAAACAATTTGTTCTATCCTGATCAGGTCTAAGGATGTAATATGAGTCTGCGTCATTACAAATCAGACGTATTTTCTCCACCACCACATTTCCCTATATCTCCATTCCTGATGGATTCCATGTAGGACATGATGTATAAGAGCGCAGTGTGTAATCAGACGGCGCTCCGGGCTGTGTATACACCACCTCCTATTCTGCAGATTTGGGCAGTGCCCTCATCACAATCAGGGTAATTACTGTATCTGCTTACTGGTAAGTGCAGTATATTCCTGCTCTGATTGGGGGACTGTATACAGGGAGCTAATGGTGCAGCCGTGTATCCAGCACAATCATCACTTACTACTGGGAAAACTTCAAGATTCTTCCATTAGTTATTACTATTTACCAAAATCTCCCAATTATGGTCTAAGGTTCCAGCAATCACAGCCATGAGGTAGAGCAATGATACGGATACAAGAGGAGAGCGGCAGATGTGAGACCCCAGGGATCACCAAACACTGGAAATAGAATAATAATATCTTATATCTCTAGATTTTGTTCCTATTTATGGAAATCTTCATTGAAACCTGTTATCAGATGTGACCATACAGACTGCAGCTAGTGAACGATGTGTAATCATACATATGGACTAAGGTGAGCATTCTCACACTGCTGTGCTCTGTGTTCTCTACATGCTGTGTAAGAAGAGACGTGTAATCAGACCTTTGAGTATGTTGTTAGTAGCAGCAGGACTGTGAAATATGGATTTATAGTCCAGGATTGTAACTTCTCCAGCTGCACTGGGGATAAGCTCTCACACTGCTATGATCTGTGCTCTCTGCATACAGTGTAAGGTAATGTCCCTGGAGGGATGTGTAATCAGACCTTTGTGTTTGTTGTTATTACTAGAAGAACTGTGAAATTCTGATATTATATTCCAGTATTTTAGCTCCTCAAGGTGCACTGTGGTCGTTTCCTCACACTGCTGTGCTCTGTGTTCTCTGCAGCTAGTGTTAGGTATTGTCGCTGGAGAAATATGTAATCAGATCAGGAATGTAACTACAGAAGTAGCCATAGCAGTTGCTATGGGACCCACAGTGTCAGGGGGCCCTGAGATTTGGGGTAATGGATGTGAATATGCTGTATGTGTGTGGTTTGCGCTGGGATTGTGTCACACACGATCGGATTGTGGTGCGGTTACGCTGGGGGGGGATAGGGGGTGGGGGTGCCATAGGATGATCATCCGACTCATCCGGACTGAGCGCAGGATTTAACTTTCAAATTGTGTCACCAGACAATACACTTACATGCACCAGGAAGAAGAAGGTGAACTCCGGCGGACCTGAGCGGGGAAGCGACACATGCAGGATATCGGGCACACGATTTTAGTGAATTGCGGCACAGGGCATTATACACGGACAATGCACTTTCGGAAACTCCTCCGGATGGGTAAGTAAATGTGCCCCTGTATGTATATTTTTGTGGGGTAAGTGGGGCCCCGTTCAGAATGTCGCTATGTGGCCCTGCCTCTCCTAGTTACGCTACTGAATCAGACCTTTGAGTGTGATGTTAGTAGCAGCAGGCCTGTGATATACAGACTTATATTCCGGGATTGTAAATTCTCTAGCTGCACTGAGGGCGTGTCCTCACACTGCTGTGCTCTCTGCAGCCAGTGTTTTGTGTTGGCCTTGGAGAGATGTGTAATTATTCTCTTTCTCCTTCCAAAATTTTAGCAATCTATAAATTTATGAGGTTTCCTTAACACATATGGGTTTCTTCTATCCATAGAAGTATCTGATCTCTGAGTGCTGGAACCTGCGGTGATCATGAGAATGGGATCCCACCTGGAAGTGATGGAGCACCGGAGCAAGTGCTTCATGTAACATTGCGGTCTGTAGGACCTTGTTCTGCCAGACTCGCTCTCATCCATCATCTCCTAGTTGGTTAGCACTTGTGAGGTTTTCTCATCCCTCCATACTGACTGTTTCTGGTCCCCTGACTTGTCCTATGTCCTGCCGTGACATACAGTCAGACACTATTGTCTTGCACAAACTCCCCTCCCTGGAAATTACATAAGAGCCCCTCGGCCATAGGGCGTTCATCATCTTAAAGAAGAAACCTGGTGGTCTCCCGAATGGGGTGTAAAGGGTGAAAACCAAAGCTGTTATGGTGATCACTGGGGGCTGAGAGGCGGGACCCATTGAACTATTGATTAAAGGAAACTTACTACCACGGATCTACCTGTTAAGGTAGATCCGGTGGTAGGTGCCTCTAATGCCGTTTTTATGGCTAATCCTTTAGCCCCCTTTATCTTTTTTTAATCTTTAATTGTGGCAATATGCTAATTTACCAAAGCGACTACCGGGGTGTGGAGTAGCCGGAGCTGAGGCTACATGGCGCGGTTACTCCACGCCCCAGTAGCCTCCTTGATCCTCCTACCCAAACATCTTCAGCGCGCAACTACGAGGAGCTGTGCCCCCTTGTGCAGCGTTCTGCGCATGCGCAGTAGCTCCTGCTTCGGACCCGAGAACACGCAGCCGACGGTTGCATTCTGCACATGCACAGGCTTCATGGATGAGGGTGCACGGAAGATGTCTGGGTAAGAGGATCAAGGAGGCTACTTGGACGTGGAGTAGCCCCCCACCACCAGCAGTGAGGCACTTACCTATAGGTATCATATATATATGTATGTCCCTTTAATTCTGCTGCAAATAAATAACAAAATAATCTTAATAATAATAACTCACTGACACATTATTATGGTTATTTATCAGACATGTAGGTGGATTCTTGGCTCCTCCTCTTGTACGTGTTTGCGGAGGTTACATGACTGTATACAGTGCAGGATTGATCGTCCCTCCGGACAGCACAATGGCAGTAAACACGTCCAGTGTGAATTATGGCTGCATTGTCTCCAGTGTCTATGAGGCTGCTGGGTGTCATTAATCTGTGTGATCGCTGCCCCCCTGCCTGACCCCAGATTTGCGTCAACTACTGATACTTGTAATGTTGACATTATCCGGCTACTGAAAATAGCAGAAGTGACCTCCTGATAACCAGACTATCAGCGCGGCCCCTCCACTATCTCCTCACAAGGGTCCCGGCTTTACAATGATCACACAAGGAGGGGGCCCCACAGATAAATCTTCACTTTCTGATATCTCCCTGTCAACAGGAAAACCAGCAGCGAGTGACATGAGGAGCAGAGGAGTTTATGTTACTTTGTGTTTCTCTATTGTATCTCTCTACTTCCCCCAAAGGAAGAAATACACTAACTAAATGTTACATTTACAGGGAAGACCAAGGAGAGCAGATCTAGAACCCCCTTACACCCCAACGTCATGTCCTAATGCTGCTGGGAGTCAGTAAGGAGAGCAGATCTAGACCCCCTTACACCCCAACATGATGTCCTGAGGCTGCCAGGAGTCAGAAAGGAGAGCAGATCTAGACCCCCTTACACCCCAATGTCATGTCTTGAGGCTGCTGGGAGTCAGTAAGGAGAGCAGATCTAGAACCCCCTTACACCCCAACGTCATGTCCTGAGGCTGCTGGGAGTCAGTAAGGAGAGCAGATCTAGAACCCCCTTACACCCCAACGTCATGTCCTAATGCTGCTGGGAGTCAGTAAGGAGAGCAGATCTAGACCCCCTTACACCCCAACATGATGTCCTGAGGCTGCCAGGAGTCAGAAAGGAGAGCAGATCTAGACCCCCTTACACCCCAATGTCATGTCTTGAGGCTGCTGGGAGTCAGTAAGGAGAGCAGATCTAGACCCCCTTACACCCCAATGTCATGTCCTGAGGATGCTGGGAGTCAGTAAGGAGAGCAGATCTAGAACCCCCTTACACCCCAACATCATGTCCTGAGGCTGCTGGGAGTCAGAAAGGAGAGCAGATCTAGAACCCCCTTACACACCAAGGTCATGTCTTGAGGCTGCTGGGAGTCAGTAAGGAGAGCAGATCTAGACCCCCTTACACCCCAATGTCATGTCCTGAGGCTGCTGGGAGACAGTAAGAAGAGCAGATCTAGACCCCCTTACACACCAACGTCATGTCTTGAGGATGCTGGGAGACAGTAAGAAGAGCAGATCTAGACCCCCTTACACACCAACGTCATGTCTTGAGGATGCTGGGAGACAGTAAGAAGAGCACATCTCACTGCTCATCCCCCAATCCTCCAGCTACTACTATAGGGGGCCCAAACTTGGTTTCAGGTTCTCATTTTGTTCTAGGAAAACTGCATAACAATGTATTTACCTGCCATATTCTTCTAGTTGCTCCCAAAACATTGGAATTTTAAGGGAAAACAAGGGTAAAGGTGGAGCCTCAACCAGCACTAGAGGAGCCCCTAAAAATGATCATCCTCCAGTGATATTTTGGTGCCCATCAGATAAACACTTAAAAAAACTTTGCATTTGCAGCATCAAAACACCTTCCCTGACCATGAATAGCTAAGGAGATCCCAAACCATGTACAGGCACCTTGTGACCACCCAAACTTGAAGACCCACAGTGCAGTACAGTACACCATTTATACAGGACAAGATGACTGGGGGTCAAACCACTGGGAACCTCAGCCATCATGATAATGGACCCCTGAGTTCTGGTGACAAATCTATGTAGTAAGTTATGTCCCTGTAAAAATGTAATAATCATGGTTCTGCTACTGTATCTATGTAGCAATCTTGGTTCTGGTACTGTATCTATGCAGTAATTATGATTTTTGTATCAATGTATTATTCTTCTGGTAATGTAACAATGTACATTGCTTCTGAGCCTATATATAAGTAGTAATCTTGGTTTTACTACTGTATCTATGTAGTATGGTTGGTGCTGGCCCTGTATCTATGTAGTATGGTTGGTGCTGGCCCTGTATCTATGTAGTATGGTTGGTGCTGGCCCTGTATCTATGTAGTATGGTTGGTGCTGGCCCTGTATCTATGTAGTATGGTTGGTGCTGGCCCTGTATCTATGTAGTATGGTTGGTTCTGGCCCTGTATCTATGTAGTTTTCTTGGTTTGCCAAATGTATCTTTGTACTAAGATTGCTTCTGAGCCTGTATTTATGCAACAATTTTGGTTCTGGTCCTGTATCTTTGTAGTAATTATCGTTCTGGTTCTGTATATATCGTAATCTTGGTTCTTGTCCTAATCTTTGTTCTAGTAATGTGTCTATGTAGTAATTCTGTTTCTGGTCCTGCATCTATGTAGTAGGCTTGATTTTAGTCCTGTATCTATGTAGTAATCTTGGTTCTGGTCCTGTTTCTATGTAGTAATCTTGGTTCTGGTGCCATATCTATTTAGTAATCTTGGTTCTGGTAACTTATCAATGCAGTTATTTTGTTTCAGGGCCTGTATCTATGTAGTAATCTTGGTTCTGGTCCTGTATTTATGTACGAAGCTTGGTTCTTGCAATGTATTCATTTAGGCAGGGTTCCAGTGCTGTATCTATATAGTATGGTTGGTTTTGTTGCTGCGGCCATGTAATTTGCTTAGTTTTGTTATAGGTTAATTACAATAGTTTTTGTTCCATTACTATATTTATGCACTAAACATTCCAACATTTAGAAACTCTAGAGGAGGACACAACCTCTCTACACCCCAGTGTCTGTGCTATTCCTAAACTTTTGGTTGCTTTGTTGTGTAATAGTATGTTTTTGGGAAATTATGTGGTGGGGGGGGCTCACAAAATTTGCCAGGGACCCCAAAAATCCTATTGGCTGCTCAGGTGATAGCTATAAATACAGAAACCACAAACCTATTACATCATCAGTGCATGTAATATAACACAATGATCCAACCAATCAGGACCCCCCTATATTAGTTGGGGTACAGTTTTTTTTTTTACTTCACTTGCGTGAAAATATTCCCGTTATTTTAATTCAACATCTTTTACAATTTGCTATTTTTCGGAGCAAATTCCACATTTCACTGCTTCCCCTGATTCTCTGCAGCACAACCTTCCCTTCTGCTGCCTTGTGAGTAGGTGTGACATCCATTGTCCTCCATCTCTGCTGGCTTTTCTCTTCCATCTGGTTGTTTTTGGTGGGTCATGGGTCAAACTTTGACTCAAGGCTGCAGCCAGTGGCTGTGATTTAAGGTGGGGGTCAATGACCTCAAGAAAACACTCAGCCCCCACAGCCCCCTCTGAAGTTATGTGGAGAGGGCACCCAGGCGGCTCCTCACAGCATGGACAAGGCATGGACATCTTGCAGAGTCCTCATCCCCCTGAGTCCTCATCCCCCTGAGTCCTCATCCCCCCGAGTCCTCATCCCCCGGAGTCCTCATCCCCCCGAGTCCTCATCCTCCCGAGTCCTCATCCCCCGGAGTCCTCATCCCCCGGAGTCCTCATCCCCCAGAGTCCTCATCCTCCCGAGTCCTCATCCCCCGGAGTCCTCATCCTCCCGAGTCCTCATCCCCCGGAGTCCTCATCCTCCCGAGTCCTCATCCTCCCGAGTCCTCATCCCCCGAAGTCTTCATCCCCCAGAGTCCTCATCCTCCCGAGTCCTCATCCCCCCGAGTCCTCATCCTCCCGAGTCCTCATCCTCCCGAGTCCTCATCCCCCGGAGTCCTCATCCTCCCGAGTCCTCATCCCCCGGAGTCCTCATCCTCCCGAGTCCTCATCCCCCGGAGTCCTCATCCTCCCGAGTCCTCATCCCCCCGAGTCCTCATCCTCCCGAGTCCTCATCCTCCCGAGTCCCCATCCTCCCGAGTCCCCATCCTCCCGAGTCCTCATCCCCCCGAGTCCTCATCCTCCCGAGTCCCCATCCTCCCGAGTCCCCATCCTCCCGAGTCCTCATCCTCCCGAGTCCTCATCCTCCCGAGTCCTCATCCTCCGAGTTCTCATCCTCCCGAGGTCAATATCTCATGGAAGATAATCTCCTCCGTCATTGATGGCTTCATCCTAAAATTATGGATTGTCCAGGGTCTTTTGTAGAGAATTATCTTATTTGGACTATAGATGTTTCCCATTCCGGTTCTTCACCTTCCCTAGTTAACCCTTGCATTGTCCTCCATGTTTACCTAGTCTATAGTACCCAAATCTCTTCCGCCATTCAATCCCTATAAGGGGCTGCTGATAAAGTAATGATTTCTTGTAACAATGTAACAACCTGCATGACTGTATCTATCATTGTGATCAGGGTGGGGGCTGCTGTCATTCATTCAGGGTAAGCCCACCCATTGACAATGGACGACCTGCATGGTGTGTGGCATCCTCCAGGGATTAGGTAGATTCTTCTCCACTCGTTTAAGTTTAATCTTAATCATTGAAAACTCCATTTAAGAGGGGAATTAGTGTAGATTTAAGATGGAATTGCTGAGGAAGTTGTTCCATTAATGACACTTATAGGATAGGGGATACGTGTTTGATTGCTGGGTGTCCAACCACAGTTATGTCCAGTGTTCACATGAGCAGAAAGTCCCCTGAAGTGTCCATGTGAATGAGGCCCTAGTGCACCTGCCTGACCGCCACTCCATTTATCCATCCATGGGCCTGCAGGAGGCCCCTGTCCCAAAAATCCCATCAAAGTTAAATTTTGCAATGGCCACACACAGACTTCACACGGGGAAACTTTAGGGAACTTGTAGACCCCCCCCTTTATTTATCTGAGGGGCTTCAGTGGTTGGACCCAAAGTCATTTTTGAGGGGCAACTCCTTCTACGTAGACTTGCTGCAGATTTAGGGTGAGTGCAGAGGGGTACAGAGAGTTTGCACCCAATCTGGCCCCAAATATGCTGTGAATGTGCCTGAATAAGCATATAAAAAGTGCAGATTTTGGGATCTGTTTTTCTACAAATCTTAGATGATTTCTCCGCTATTGTTTGGGTGCATAATGCTACAATGGGGCTTATTTATTAAGGCACAGCGGATGCACTTCGATGGACTTTCCAACGCTTTCCAACAGGTGTTTAACAGGGGATTGTGTCACACGTGATCAGATTGTAGTGCAGCGGCGCTGGCTTTCATGCGACACAAATCACGAGGCGTGCCGTCTGACGATCCGACTGGGTGCAGGATTTAACTTTAAAATTGTGTCGCAATCCAATGCACTTATATGCACCAGGGAGAAGAAGGTGAACTCTGTCTGATCTGAGCGGGGAAGCAACACATGCAGGATATCGGGAGCGCGATCTTAGTAAATCGCGGCACAGGGCATTATACACGGACAATGCACTTTTGGGAACTCCGAGGGACCGTGCAAGTAAATGAGCCCTAAGTAATTTTGGAATCTCATTGATAAAAAAAACAATTTCTGTAACCTACAGAGAATCTTTTGAATCTACAGCAGTAATTTAGCATATTTAAGGTGGAATTGATGTAAATTTAAGGTGGAATTGATGTAAATGTAAAGTGGAATTACTCTTTCTTTCCTCTTCATCCTCATGGTCTTTGTTCTTGTACTCCCCATAGATTGTGAGCTCTGTGTACACATCACCTGCATTTCTGTCCATTGTTCCGGAGAGAGGTTAATTGTGAGTTTAAGTAAAGGGACCCATGTAATACATCTAATTCTTCGAAACCCGACCCTCTCACCTGAGGAGAATCCATACAACTCTCCATTGATGGGGCCTTTCATATGCAAATCAGTATAAAGACTCACATAAAACAGTGGGGGTAGTAAGGGACTGGGGGTATCAGAATGTGCACCATCTTCTCGCCATTGTATAAAATTCTGTTACTTCGTCTTCCCATTAGGCAAATTAGGTAAATTGACCTGATGTCTCAATCCCCTGCAGTCACGTTCTGTCTTGTAGATTTTCTTCCACAATTTCTGCTACGTTTCTTATATAATTATATGCATTATCTGTAGGATCTTATACAGGGTTCTAAAAATCGACACCGGTGATCAAAATTGGAGAACGACACACTTTTCATAGATGTCCAGGACACTGAGAGTCTTATGTGAATATATCCAAACATGAATAATATATCAGTATTTTATATAAAAATGTAAATGAGATCATTGTAAAAGATGATCAAAATTAGAGCCACTTCCAGATCCCTGCAAGTTATTGGTGTTATTCTGGCACTTTATTCTGGTGGTAATTTCCGTAGTTTCCTTAATTATCAAACCCGATGTAACTGGCGCCAAACTTTCCAGTTGTCACTGATTTTGTATAAATGTTGTGCTGTGAAAAGTGACTGAATCCTCCGGCAGCAGGTTGTCCAGATGAAGGATAAAGGAGGATTTGTAGGATATTGTATTTTTTCAGCATCAGAAACTCATTTAAATCCCCAAAAAAGGCTAGCCACCCCAAAAGACAAATGCAAGAGACAACAAATAATTCGGAGAATCTCCATTTACTGAGGAGAAAATTGTGTGGACAGAGAAGTGTCCACAGGTCATTTAAGTGATGAATTAAAGTTTAATTAATTTGGATGTGATCGGTAACATAGGGGTACATTTACTTACCCGGTCCCTGTGCAATCTCTGATCCAGAATATCCGATGATGATGAAGTCTGCCGCGATTCACGTAGATAGTGCCCCCGATATCCTGCATGTGTCGCTTCCCCGCTCAGGTCTGCCGGAGATCACCTTCTTCTTCCTGGTGCATGTAAGTGCTTGGCTTGCAGCAATTTCAAAGTTAAATCCCGCGCTCAGTCTGAATCAATTGGATTGTATCGACCGAACCCCCCACCCCCGATTTGTGTCACATTAAAGCTGCCGCCGATGCGCCAAAATTCAATCGTGTGCGCCAAAATCCTCTGCTAAATGCGGCATCAATCGGAAATCATTGGACTATTCGACCAAAGTGCGGCTGCATGACCCTTAGTAAATGAGCCCCATGATGTTTGTCGGCAAGCTGGGGACAGACTGAACCCGAGGTGTAATGGAGTCAGTGAAAGGTGGAGGAGGAAGTGTCATGGTTTGGGGAATGTTTTTTGCAGCGACATGGCCGAGTGAATGAAATTATAAGAATCTTTTTCAGCATGTGGTTCCTTCCTTGTGTTCTTCACTCAATCAGTTGCATATTTTATGCAGGACAATGCCCCTGCCACACAGTAAAACAGGTAAAGCAGTTCCTTGAAACAGAAAACACTGAAACAATGAAATGTTCACATCCCAGAGTCCTGATTTAAACCCAATAGAAAACCTCAGGAAAATCCTTAGTTATAGCTAAGAAACCCACAACAGTCACAGACCTGTGGAAAATACTGGAAGAAGAGCGGAGCAGATCCCACCGGAGCCATGTGAGGACTAGTGATGTCCTGCGGCCAGTGCTGAGGTCCTGTGCAATCCCTACTGACTGGTGACTGTGGGACCTGCAGAAAATATAATTCTGATCTTTCTCTGTGCTCCAGTCATTGCTGTTCTCTAATTATCATCATCCGTTTTTTTGTAAAATAAAGGTTTTATGTTGACACTTTGATCATTTTGTAAAACTCTGTTCTAGTGACCTGGTGAACCCGTACACATCCATCACATGTTCATCGATGGAGATGACATTATTTCTAAAAAAAAAATTCACAGAATTCTGGTGGAGACTACACATAGTTGCACATGTATTTATGAAGTTTCTGTGCTGGTATTGTGTACTGCACTATGCACACCGCAACACAATCCAGTGCTCAGAAAGGGGCGTTTTGGGGCGTACTCTCATTGGCTGCCACATTTATATCGGCAAGTCCAACAGAAATGTGGCGAGATCCAGTCGTCACAAATTTGTCGCCTGCTGCACTATAGTAAAGCACACTGCACGGAGTTCCTTACTGCCTTACTATTAGTAAGTGTTAGCCATTGTTCTCTAATTTTGATCTCCAGTGTATGTCTACGTTAGCCATTAGAGAACTATCCAGGAGCTTATTCTTGTACTGGGATGTTCCACTGCTACCTGCAAATGTGTGAATTAAATGACAATTGGATGTAACTGTGCTCCTTGTGTCATGGCACAGACAGCAGTGATCGGACAATATCAGCCTGGGTAGGGGAACAAACCAAATTAGTATAGAAAGCTGAGATGTGGGAGTTGTTTGATCAGGACCTGATTCATTGTTATAATTATACATTACATATGATACATTGCACTATTCACTTTCTATCCTGATGTTTGGAAACTACAACCCTCAACAGCCTAAAGCCTTCGGGCATTGTGGGAGTTGAAAGAGAGGCCGGGTCATAGGACAGGGGTTAGGGATACATAATGTGTAGGTGCCTGATCAATGGGGACCCTTAGACAACCTCAAAAAGGGTTCCCAGAAGTGTCTCCTCCCCCCCCCCCATATACTGGCAGTCCCCGGGTTACATACAAGATAGGGTCCGGAGGTTTGTTCTTAAGTTGAATTTGTATGCAAGTCGAAACTGTATATTTTATCATTGAAGTTCTAGACAAATTTTTTTTTTCTTTTGTCCCAGTGACAATTGGAGTTTCAAAATTTTTTGCTGTAATAGGACCAGGAATTATCAATAAAGCTTCATTACAGACACCTTACAGCTGATCATTGCAGCCTGGGACTTTATTAAAGCATCCAGAGAGGTCACAGTGGGCAGAGGGTTCCGTCTGTAACTAGGGGTTGTCTGTAAGTCGGGTGTCCTTAAGTAGGGGACCGCCTGTACATGGATCCCAGGTGCATGATCTGTCACCCTCCATAGGTCCCTTATTGGCCCCATAGTTATAGTCACTGAGATCAATTTTGGGATCCCCCAATCACAAATCCCCTGTTCCTTACTTTTGCATGAAAATGCACAAGAATCTGACATCAATTTCTGTTTGTTTAGAAAATCTCTCATTTCTGATATACTGAGAAAAAACACAAAATCTGTAAATATTTAGCAATCACCACATTAAACCATAAACATCATTTTTCTCCCTTTCTTCTTAAATATCTATGAATTTACCCAATGTCTCATTCAGCAATCAACATGTATTCCCATATGTCTCCTAAGGATGGAATATATTACTTTATGAATATTCCCATTCCCTTGGTAACACAACCCCCACCAGACTCCAAACCTCCTGTTAATCACATTCATATTATGTGTGCGGCTTATTACAGAATGTGCGGATGTAGTGGAGCCGGGTTTGTCATGTGGTGCACTCCTATGTTTTATCTGTAGTTTTACATAGAATTGCAAGTGGAAAATATACAGCAGGGAGCCAAGTGACAGAGTCAGCTCTGCTACATCTGTATATTACATAGCTGAAAGCCTGCCAAGACCTATACATACTTGTGTGTTCAGCCGCTCCTACACGTGTGCATGTGTACGCACAGCAGCAATAAACTTAAAGGGGTATTCTCATCTGGGCATTCACTTTCAGTTTCATTAACCTGCCAAATATAAACATTTCTTCAATTAGATGTTATTAAAAAGAATGTTCCTGTGTGAAGATAATTTCTCATAAATGTAGTCATGTTGTCCCTTAGAAACAAGACTGTGTCCTTGGTTACGGCCACGTCTGCTGTAGAGATTGCACAAAGAAGCAAAAAGTTTCTGAATATTAAATGTCTAGGAGTTACTACATGTCCCACAGCCTTCCTGTGGTAATGATTGCTGAATCCAGGTGGTCAGGCAGAGCTCATTAGCGCATGTCTGGCCACCGCTGCCAGAGTGTGACGTGGTCGTATCCGGGGAAGCCATCTCGTTTCTAAGGGACTACATGACTACATTTATGAGAAATAATCTTCACACAGGAACATTTTTTTTAATAACATCCAATTTAAGAAATGTTTGCATATGGCAAATGAATTTAATTAAATGTGAATGCCCAGATGAGAATACCCCTTTAATGCTTTCCTGTACGGAATAATAGTAATTGTTCCTATAAAATCCAGGAATCCTAGCCGGAGCTGTGTGTGCGGCGCTGTCCGGGAGAGCTGAGCGCGGCTGCCCCCAAGAGTCATGAATTTATAATACAGCGCGATATAAATAGAACACGTCAGACACGAAACAGACTTCGCTTTCGGATGAAACTTATGTAATTTAGGGAACATCCTGCTGCTGCCATCTCCACGGTGGCTTTTCCTCTAAAATATGGAAAATATTAAAAAACTGGAGTAATTAGAAAATGTTTAACAGATACCTAGAAATAATCTTGAGTTATATCAATACGATTCCCAAAGTCATTCCCAGAGCTTGCCAAATCGGCCCCTGTCCCCAATGGGGCTCACAATCTAAACAACCTTCCAGTATGTTTTGGAGTGTGGGAGGAAACCGGAGGACCTGGAGGAAACTCAAGCAAACATGGAGAGAACATACAAACTCTTTGCAGATGTTGACCCTGGGACTTGAACCCAGTTGCCCAGCGCTTCAAGGCTGTAATGTTAACCACTGAGCCACCGTGCCGTCCTCCTTACAAGTAAAATCTTAAATGCAGCTCTGGATGTGAATAGAGCAGAGGATGTCATGTTATTCACAATTAGTGCAACATAAATAGAACAAAATTTACAAAGCTTTTTAGGATTTACACAGATTGTAGGATGTTGCAAACATGAGATAATACATCAGGATGTAATAAATCAATGAGACAATAAGTCTACAACATGAAATAACACAGAGGTGTTCTGATATATTCAGCTAAAACTATTGTAGAATAATACAGCACATGGAGACAAGTCAGAAACATAATAAGCATGTGCTCTGAGATAAGAAGTCAGTGCTCTGAGCCAATAAATCAGTTCACCGGGGTAATATCTAAGCATTGCGACCTTGTGAGATAATAAGTCAGTGCTGTAACATAATACTAGCTATAACTATACAAAGTACACACATCAATCAGCTGTGACTGCACAGGGGGCAGAGCTCAGTACTGGGACATAAGAAACCAGTACAATGACATAGGCAGCTAGTCCTCTGAGATAATAAGTCAGTGCTCTGTGACAATCAACCAGCACAGTGAGCTAGTAAGTCCATAGTATAGGGCAGTAAGCAGTTCTGTTAATGGAGGGTGGGCACCCAGCATAATTTTTCTGATCAGACACTAGCAACCAGCAAGTCAGAGTCACGATACAACATGTCAGATGCCCTGAGATAATAAGTCAAAGCCATGAGATAATAGGTCAGAGCCATAATATAATAAATCAGAGCCATGAGATAATAAGTCAGAGCTGTGATATAGTAGGTCAGAGCCATGAAATAATAAGTCAGAGTCCTGAGATAATAAGTCAGACCCCTGAGATAATAAGTCACAGCCATGAAATAATAATACAGAACCCTGGGATAATAAGTCAGAGCTCTGAGATAATAAATCACAGCCATGATATAATAAGTCAGAGTCCTGAGATAATAAGTCAGAGCCCTGAGCTCATATACCGGGGATTAAGTTGCTCTCAGCTTCTCCCTCATCTCCTGGTCTCTGTTGCTCTTTGATGTCTTGTATCTACAATTGTTACAATGTTATTGTCTGTAGTTTGGTTTCTATGAATATTTTTGTAGCTACAATGTAACATTTATAAATCCGGCCTCTTCATGTCTCCAGCTCCATCTGTCTGGGACATTACAGGCCATGTGGTAGATGTGGGGATCCATCCATCCGCTACTGCTGTAGCTGACAGGACGAGTGGCTGATGAATGAGCCGTTACCTCAGATCCGAGCGCATCCTCCCATATTCCAGGACTGTAAAGTGCGAGGAGCTTGTTGTGTCTGCGGCATCTCTCACCGCCCACCGCTCACACATACAGGGCAGCGCCAAGTCTCCTCTAATGTACTGCAGTGTGCCAGGAATGGGATACAGGATCTACACGGATCTACGTGCATGTGGTAAACATATAATACCGCCATATAGTGCCAAAAAACAGTAATTCTACAGAGAAAACAATACTGTCCTACAATGCTAAAATAATTCCTATTTCATCCTCCAAAAACATTCTCCATATAGTAAACACAATATAAGACTCAGATAGTACTTACTGCCACAGTATCTAGTACCATGCAGCGCCAAAATAATAGCAACATGCAGCGCCAAAATAATACCTACATGCAGCGCCAAAATAATAGCAACATGCAGCACCAAAATAATACCTACATGCAGCGCCAAAAATAATAGCAACATGCATCTCCAAAATAATAGCAACATGCATCTCCAAAATAATACCTACATGCAGCGCCAAAATAATAGCAACATGCAGCACCAAAATAATACCTACATGCAGCGCCAAAAATAATAGCAACATGCATCTCCAAAATAATAGCAACATGCAGCACCAAAATAATACCTACATGCAGTGCCAAAATAATAGCAACATGCAGCGCCAAAATAATAGCAACATGCAGACCAAAAATAACAGCAACATGCAGCGACAAAATAATAGCAAGATTCAGCGCCAAAATAATACCTACATGCTGCGCCAAAATAATAGCAACATGCAGCGCCAAAAATAATAGCAACATGCAGCACCAAAATAATAGCAACATGCAGCGCCAAAAATAATAGCAACATGCAGCGCCAAAATAATAGCAACATGCAGCGCCAAAAATAATAGCAACATGCAGCGCCAAAATAATAGCAACATGCAGCGCCAAAATAATAGCAACATGCAGCGCTAGAACAACAATGAACATGAGCTCCCCTCCCCATCATGAGATAATGTGAATCATGATATGTTATATTTCATTGATATATATATATACTATATGTTATATACTGAAAACATTATATAGGTATTGGGTAGAGCTGAGGTGAGTATATTAGTCTGGCCCTATAAAACCATTGCAATTTCTCATTGCCCACCCCTGCAGTGTCATACAGTGATTATACCGCCATAAGGTGCCGAATAACAGTAGATAAGTTGGGTCCTATGTTTTATTCATGGCTGCCACTTCTTACCTACAGCTCCCAGCTCTGACATAGCGTGTTGGCACAGAGCACAGCAGTGTAAGGTCCTCGGTAAATCTGCTCCTTATCGTAATAAATGACAGATCTGTTACATCTATGGGAAATATCATATATCAATATAGTTATGCTGCATGTATTATGTATGAATGAATGTATAAGTGTATGTATGGTATGTATATATGAGTAAAATATGATATATGTATGCTGTATAAGTGAGATGTATGTATGATGCATGATATGTATGATGTGTGATTAGTGTATTTGTGATATCTTAATGGCGTAAGTAAAATGTATGAATGATGTGTATGATTTGTATGTATAATGTATTATGTATGTACGACGTATGTATGATATGTGTGAGATATATGAATGATGTGTATGTATGGTATGTGTAATGCATTTATAATGATTATATGATGTATGTATGATGTAATTTTAATGAGACATACATGGTATGTATGATGTATGAATGAACAGGCATGTATGATATATATTTCTTGATGTATGTGTGAATGGTGTATGTACGATGTGTATGTATGATATGTGAATGGTATTAAGTATTTATGTATGATGTATGTATAATGAATGAATGAACATGCATGTATGATGAATGAATGGCGTATAGTTATGGTATGTATGATGGATGTATGTATGTATGATATATGAATAGTATATACATGGTATATATATATATATATATGTATGATGAATGAATGGCGTATAGTTATGGTATGTATGATGGATGTATGTATGATATATGAATAGTATATACATGGTATATATATATGTATGATGTATGTGTTATGGGAAGGAGCACCAGGTTTGGCGTAGTTGCGAGCCTTTAGGGCACTTGTAAAAGTGTGAAAATTGTATTATTTAATTATATATCAATAAAAAAAAAACTTCTTAAGGGTTAATTAGGGGTTAATGAAAATGACAATATTCGGAATATTTCTCCATTGAATCCGAGTATCCGCCAAGCATCTGGCAGACGTCCAATCTGGAAATGTTTGTCAAAGCCAAGTCCTTTGTTTCTTTTCAGTGAGTTCAATTCATTTCGGTGCTAAAAAAAAAAAAAAAAAAAAGGAAAGTGGGCGGGGCCTGGTGGCTGCTGACCACATGACCACATCCTGGCTCCCATCCAGAGCAGCCCCAGCAATACAAAACGCAGCCCCTCTCCTGCAGGGGGACACTGACTGCCAGGAGCCTGCAGCTTGTACATTGGAACCAGGGATCAGCTCTGCACAGCCGCTCGCTCGCTCCAGACATGAATCTCAGGCTCTGGATCCTGACACTTGTTCTGCTCATTTTAACCTTCACTTCAGCCTTTGGAGGTGAGTCCCTGTGACCCCTGCTTCTTCATTCCCAGATACAATCGCATAGAATTTTGCAATTTCTTTTTCATTCTTATTCGTAATTTTGTTAGTTTCATTCAAGTTTTTGCAGATTTATATTGTATCCAATCGGATTGTATCAATCCAGATCCGGTCAATGTCCATCCAATGCCTGGATTGTGCCTCTGACCCCTATAGTTTTATATAATCGGATACTAATGACACAATATTGTAATTCTTTCCATAAATTTGTTTTGCAGTTTGCGCTTATGTCATTCAAATATTTGCAAATTCATTTGGAACCAATTTTATTGCAAAGAGGGAATTGATTTTGTTTTTTAATGCAACAATGTAGTTGAGGCTTTATCAAGTTGCCCTAAGGGGCATTTACCCCCCAAATTAAAATGTTTCAAAAAGTTTTTATTCTGGGCTTATGATCTGATTCTATGGAGGTTGTATCCTGTCTGTGGACAGAAGAGCTTGCAATTAGGAACCGCTCAATGGCCACAAACCTGGTTAAGCGACTGAATTATATTAATGTATCAAATTTATGTATCAAAACGAATTTTTGTGCAAATTTGAATGTTTCTTATGCTACAAGAACCTCAATCTGTCTACAAGGATCCATCACATGGATCATATTGCAGAGCGATTTTCTGCTCAGTTACCGTATTTTTGGATTTGCCCCATTTGCCCCAAGGGGCATTCACTCCCTTAAAGTTTCGTGGTCCAAACCGTTCCATTCTGGCCTTTCATATGTTTATATGTTGCCTCCAGTGTATGGACAGAGGAGCTTTGAGATTTGTTGGTTGTTCTGTAGAGAAAGTCGTTATGGTCGGGGGTTAATCATTGACTGATGTGGTTCAGTGACCAGCGAGGGGCCAAGTGGCCACTTTTTTTGTGTTTCCTAAAAATCTCTCTGTATCTTATTGTATGGATATTGGTAATGATCAGTCACATGATACATAAGATGATGCTGGTATTGATAGATTCGCACATTTTTTTCAAAAAGTACTCATAAAAAATAAAATTGGGAATTTTCGGAATGTTGAAAAATGTTGCTATTTTCTGTTGTACATTGCTAGAATTCTGCTTCATGTATATGAGCGATCATGGAAGCCATAGATTACTCATGCATGAATATGCCCAATAATTAACCCATCACAGGTTTACAATGGGCCCCATCTCTCTCTGTAGCAGCGCAATTACGTATCATGGTAACATGTGCATTATGCCTCTCCCCGGCGCCGTAACTTAAAGGGACAGGTTGTTGTGACACTACCCACGGCCCATCTGCTGCAGAATCATCCAGTGCCCGACGTATCAAAGGGAGAAAGTAATTACCTTTAATGGGCGGCTTTTAAAGCTATCCCTCCCGGTTTAGTGCTGTAATGGGCACAATGTACTCTCTATGAGAAGGGTCAAGCACGAGAGGAATGCATCTTAATAATGAGCACTAATTCCCTGGTCCATGCAAATAAGGAATTGAAATAACTGCTGCCCAAAAATTAAAAATATCACTCAGTTCCGCTACACAATTCTACAGAATCCCCTAAATCTTGAACATTTCTAGAAATACTTCAAATCTTTTCATTTTATAAAGAATTTCTGATAAACACTGCCCCTAGTGGCCAATATTGTCATAGCACATAGGAAATAATTATGCATTAAAAGTTCTGTTTTTGTCATTTTGTATTTATTCCAATTGATGAAAAGTTATGGAATTGTTGAAGGAATAATTTTAATGATAATTTAAGTAAAAATTTTTATGTAACGTCCCTTCAACTGGTTTGGGCATGCTCAGTTGAATTTTGCAGATAATGCGCACTTGTTTTTACCTTCCTCCTGTAAACTTGGTTGGGTTTTCTTGGAAAGATCAGATAGGGGGTTGTGTCAATATTAGGAGTTAATAAATCACAGGATCTCACCTGTTTGCCCTGGCTGATGGGGAGGATCAGATATGGTGGACATCTGGCCACCAGGGACCATAGCTCTGTCATGGAGGATGACCTGGTCTTATGATTTATCACTAGGATTGCTTAGTATTGTGTGGCTGGAAGGTCATTGTGGGTACAGTGTATGTGACCTGGGCAACATCTGCACTGAGATGTGCCCATTGCTCTTCCGAATGTAGATATTACTTCTATATAGAGGAAGTTATAGGGGGCTCTTTAAGTAGGGGTCCAGATAGTATTGATATAGACCCTGTGCAATAGGGGTAAACTGTACCTTTCTATGCAAACAGACTGGAAGCGAATGAGACTGCAGTGTGATTTCAGCTCTGAGGTATATATCCTCCTATAATGGGTAATACATGAGTAGCGCAGCTTCCATCCATTCACCTGCTGCTAATGGGACGTAATCCTCAGCTCTGGGTGGTAAATAGTAACAATTCATTACAATGGGAGCAGATCTGATAAGAGGGATTGTCTTGTCACTGCCTGGAAGGAGATGAAAACTGATCCATCCTCTCAGCCCGGAGAACCTGGCAGCTCGGAGTCTGATGGAAAATCACTGTCTACAAGGCTCCTTAGTAGTAAAATATTATCTTGTCCGTCTCGTAGAGCCTAAGCCTGTGTATGTGAACTCATTCCATGATAATAAGTGTGAATGGAGACAATGTATATGATACCAATGAAAGTCAACTATACATGCAGCGGGTAATAATGGGGGTAACAATAAGGGGGGTGTTTGGAACCTGAAAAGGCAGGTCCACTTTGGATAAACCATGACCTGGAGCCAAATAAGTCATTAAGGCCCCTTCCACACTAGCGAGTGTGATGCGATGAACTCGCATCACACTCGCAACGCAAGCTGCCGGGAACGCACGGCCCGAAAGCTGCACCGCGGGAGTGAACTGACATGCTGAGTTCACTCCCGCGGTGCAGCGTTCGGGCCGTGCGTTCCCGGCAGCTTGCGTTGCGAGTGTGATGTGAGTTCATCGCATCACACTCGCTAGTGTGGAAGGGGCCTAAAAGCCTAGTACAGGCGGTCGGTCCCCTATTTAAGAATAACCGACTTACAGACGACCCCTAGTTACAAACGGACCCTGGATGTTGATAATTTACTGTACTTTAGCCCTAGGCTACAATAAACAGCTGTAACAGTTATCACAGGTGTCTGTAATGAAGCTTTATTGTTAATCCTGGTTCTTATGACAACCCAACATTTTTAACATCCAATTGTCACAGAGACCAAAAATTTTTTTTAATGGGGCTAGAATTATAAAATATACAGTTCCGACTTAAATACAAATTTAACTTAAGAACAAACTTAAAGAACCTAACTGACTGTATTTATGTGATGGCTAAAAGCACATGAGGGGGATTACTAAACAAGGGACCCCATTCTCTGTTACCTAAATATAAAATGTCTATGAAGCCTTAAAGGGCATGTCCAAAACCATGAGGTGTCCATGCAATGAACATGGGTCCTGATAAGGTCAATCCGTTATAGCAGGGCCACCTAGAGAACCCCACCTTCCATTACCTCCAATGTGGACAAGTCCTTAAAGGAAACCTTGACACAAGAATGAGCTCATGCATCTGCAGAAAAGGAGCAAACATTTGCCATGGGCTTTGGGTTGAGGGGAGCAGCTAATCCCCCGTCTTCAAGGTTTGTTATTGCACAAGGTATAAACTACATGGAAGATTTTGAGACCTGCTTATCCCTCGCCATAAACATTCACCTCCCTGCGAGTCTCTGCATTTGTATGCGGTCGCAGCTATTGTTGCTATAACATTATCTTGGGCGACTGCCAAGTAGAGTCCTCACTACTGTACGAGACGTAATCCTGTGCAGATACAAGGCTTCCTCTATATGGGGTTACTGTAGGTCTTACAGAAGACTTGGGACTTACCTCCACCCAAATTTACACATTAACCCCCCCTTGTCTTTGGATTCTTCACCAGGTTCAGTATGGAGGCAAATATCAAATTTCCCTTTTTCTCATATCTATGGACCCATAGTTGTATATGAAGATGCCCAATTATTAGGGAGCCCCCCCCCCTTTCCATTGATACCTTCTACAATATCCGGATAGAACCATCACTAATCGTTACCCCAGGCTTTGTCTCGCTGGACAACTCTTTATAATTGTAACCAGTGAAAAGATTTTCCATAGATTGTAAATCTTCTCCTTATTGTCCTCTCTGCATCCCACCTCCCTCCCTCCCGCAGGAATCCCCTTCGGTTTTTGGCAGGCATTTTAGGATTTAGTTCCAAAGGGAAGTCACTAACTACTGTAATATTCAGTCCAGGTGTCTGAGATAATTCTGTCAATCTTCCATAGAACATCACAGCGGCTCCGGGTACATGATACATCTGGTGGATGGACATCTTCATGTAAAGTTTACACATCTGATTGCCTCACCCCTTGCCAAATCTAGTCCAAAAATATGATCTACATGTAATATTAGGTACCAAAATTGTGCCAAACATTGATACATTTTACCAGCGGTGTAACTAGAAGCTGATGTGCAAAGTCTGTGCCAGCCCCCGACTATAATGTAAGGCAGTGATGGCTAACCTATGGCACTGGTGCCAGAGGTGGCACTCGGAGCCCTTTCTGTGGGCACTCAGGCCATCACCAGAGATGACTCCCGGTATCTTCCTGCAGTCCCAGACAGCCAAGGACTTGCTGTGCACAGAGCTATTTTAAAGTGCCAGCTCTACCTGGGACTATTTTCTGCTATATTGGTGCCTCAGGTGCTGGTATCAATGAAAACTGTGACAGAGCAGGGAGTATAAATCACAAATTAAATTCCTGTGTTGGCAGTTTCCGATAAATAAGCGGGTCATTGTTGTAGTTTGGGCACTCGGTCTCTAAAAGGTTTGCCATCACTGATGTAAGGTATATAGTTATAGTCTTTTCATATGAGAAAGTGACACCATAAGGGCCCCCTAATCCTCTTGGGCCCTGGTGCGATCTCAACCTCTGCACCCCCTCAAGTTCCACCCCTGCATTTTACATGGCATTTGCCCCACAGTTTCCAGTCCAGAAATCCTGGGGAGCTCAGATCTTTCTTCTAGTTTACCATTTGCTACAATGTAACTTTTCATGTTTACATGTTTACAGTCTAATATGCAAACTGTTGCAGAGATCGGATACAATTGTAACAAAGTCTCAACTATGAGCAGTATAAAACCATTCAAAGCAATTGTCAATTCATTGATGGCGAGCAGAAGTCTTGAAGTTTAGGAATTGAAAAACAATGTAACAAAGTTTTCAGATTCTTTCATAAGGATGTATCTAGAGGTCGAAGACAAGACGATACCAGTGGACTCATCTACCTGTGACTACTGACGTCTACATCTGCCTTCACATATGATGTCTTCATTGTCTTATCCTAAAACGTTGTTTACTACCAGCAGAAACTTAAAAAATCCCACTTATAGGAGATCTCTACAAATCCCATTAGTGAAGACACACAACAAGATCTGAGTCAGGGAACATGCCCTAAGGCTTCCTGGGAGATGCCCCCTGACACTAGACCTGACCTCTGCTTTATCTCCATCATGGGATGTTTACCCAACTGAAGCTCAGTAATGTAGATGTAGACCCAACGCTCACACACCAGGAAGGATTAGGAGGTAGATAGTATCACCAGTGCGTGCTCCAACACTAATGAAGAAGAGCTCCCAGCACCATATCATCAGTGATAATCAGGCACATTCTGGATCCTTATCACTCATAACCTAAATACGACAAGACACTGTAATCTTACAGAATGGTAAACTCACGCTATAGATAAATGAAAGAATGAATAGTTTACATAATTAAGAGAAATATACATCATATAACTTAACTATATAAATAACTATAATACTTTCCCCTATATAATAGAATATAACTACTATAATACTGCCCCCTATGTACAGGAATATAACTACTATAATACTGCCCCCTATGTACAAGAATATAACTACTATAATACTGCCCCCTATGTACAAGAATATAACTACTATAACACTGCCCCCTATGTACAAGAATATAACTACTATAATACTGCTCTCTATGTACAGGAATATAACTACTATAATACTGCCCCCTATGTACAAGTATATAACTACTATAATACTGCCCTCTATGTACAGGAATATAACTACTATAATACTGCCCCCTATGTACAAGAATATAACTACTATAATACTGCCCCCTATGTACAAGAATATAACTACTATAATACTGCCCCCTATGTACAGGAATATAACTACTATAATACTGCCCCCTATGTACAAGAATATAACTACTATAATACTGCCCTCTATGTACAGGGATATAACTACTATAATACTGCTCCCTATGTACAAGAATATAACTACTATAATACTAACCCCCTATGTACAAGAATATAACTACTATAATATTGCCCCCTATGTACAAGAATATAACTACTATAATACTGCCCCCTATGTACAAGAATATAACTACTATAATACTGTCCCCTATGTACAAGAATATAACTACTATAATACTGCCTCCTATGTACAAGAATATAACTACTATAATACTGCCCCTATGTACAGGAATATAACTACTATAATACTGCCCCCTATGTACAAGAATATAACTACTATAATACTGCCCCCTATGTACAAGAATATAACTGCTATAATACTGCTCCCTATGTACAAGGATATAACTACTATAATACTGCCCCTATGTACAAGAATATAACTACTATAATACTGCCCCCTATGTACAAGAATATAACTACTATAATACTGCCCCCTATGTACAAGAATATAACTACTATAATACTGCCCCCTATCTACAGGAATATAACTACTATAATACTGCCCCTATGTACAAGAATATAACTACTATAATACTACCCCCTATGTACAAGAATATAACTACTATAATACTGCCCCCTATGTACAAGAATATAACTACTATAATACTGCCTCCTATGTACAAGAATATAACTACTATAATACTGCCCCCTATGTACAAGAATATAACTACTATAATACCGCCCCCTATGTACAAGAATATAACTACTATAATACCGCCCCCTATGTACAAGAATATAACTACTATAATACCGCCCCCTATGTACAAGAATATAACTACTATAATACCGCCCCCTATGTACAAGAATATAACTACTATAATACTGACCCTATGTACAAGAATATAACTACTATAATGCTGCCTTCTATGTACAAGAATATAACTACTATAATACTGCCCCTATGTACAAGAATATAACTACTATAATACCGCCCCCTATGTACAAGAATATAACTACTATAATACCGCCCCCTATGTACAAGAATATAACTACTATAATACTGACCCTATGTACAAGAATATAACTACTATAATGCTGCCTTCTATGTACAAGAATATAACTACTATAATACTGACCCTATGTACAAGAATATAACTACTATAATACCGCCCCCTATGTACAAGAATATAACTACTATAATACTGACCCTATGTACAAGAATATAACTACTATAATGCTGCCTTCTATGTACAAGAATATAACTACTATAATACCGCCCCCTATGTACAAGAATATAACTACTATAATACTGCCCCCTATGTACAAGAATATAACTACTATAATGCTGCCTTCTATGTACAAGAATATAACTACTATAATACCGCCCCCTATGTACAAGAATATAACTACTATAATACTGCACCCTATGTACAAGAATATAACTACTATAATACTGCTCTTATTTACGTTCTCCTATAATTTGATTACCTTCTATGTTATGTCTTACAGACACATAATAGGCCTCATACTGTACATAGTCCTAGTCCCGCTGTCTGTCACCTGTCCCGGGGCCTCCGGGTGCTGTGTATAAGTGACCTTGTAGATATCTTGCCCTTCAGTCCTATTACCTAGTGCTGTGAACGTGCAGGGGCACACATGTACTGTACACCACAGGCAGGAACTCCAGTATTTGCTTTACTAATGTAATCAGTTATGTCAAACAGAAAGTTTAGAAAAAGTGAACCTGAGATATACCGCACTATAGTGCTCCATACTGTATACTGCAGGAGGTGATTTAAAGGAGAATATCCTCCAAAATGTTTCCTTTCATACGTAAAAGTAACACAACTAGAGGGAGACTCTGACCAATGGGAGCCCCACTGATAGGTGGCAATAAGCACTGGCGTCCTAAAAGGGTTTCCCATTAAAATCAATGCATATTTATGGTTTTTCTTGCTGCCAACCCCTTTAAAGCAAAGTTTTATGTTCACGCTAAGATTCCATTGAATGTTACAAATGATTATGATTTGATACCAATTTTCACATCTCTGCCACTTTTTGGTGAATCTGTGATTCAGGGGACAGAATCGAGAGGATGGAATCGGGACAGAAACTTGATGCATGGGTTTTCCTGTATCCGACTTGGGAGACAATGGCTCTTTCTCTCCACTAACAAAACTCATCTTGTCTGGTTATTCCAGTACAGAGCAAAGAGCAGAGCGGTGATGATACCCGGTGGTCCGTTAGCTTCGTGTCCAGAGCCCGTACAGACGCCCCACTGTTACTTCTATCATAAAAGCTTTTGGTGGGAGTGAGAATAGATCGTGTATAGAACATACACTCAATGATGAGCTCTAGTAAATATTCCGTACATTAGGGGTGTGATCAATCACTTTGGTTAAAGGGATTTCCCATATTTTACACACCATGTTGTAGGGAACATATATAGTGTAAAGACCCCCTTGCCAGAGATGCACAATGGAGTGGTCGCGCTCAATTACTCGTTGCACAATATCAAAGGTCTGTGGGTCCTTTATAGAACTGGTGCTTCTTGTCAGGTGGCCACAACTTCTTCTCTTCCAGGATCAATAGTATTTCACCATTGTAAAGAGATGTGTCAATGACAGAGAAAAGTTCCAATGATGACTATGTGTTGGTGCATTGGTGGGATCTCAGGGTTTCATCTTGGTGTCTATGTCCACTGTTACTTAATGAGCTTCAAGAACCTGTCACCAACCTCAAACAACTTCCTTCACACCACAATCATTGTCCATCTTTGAAGTGAATAATCCATCAGCAAATCCCTTATGAGAGTGTACACAAAACATCCATTAGGGGCCGGTGACCAATGCAATCCGCGGGACGAGGAGAAGTCTTGTGTTTGCCTCAAACAAGCCTTAGGATGTGGAATAAAATAATTGGAAGAAGAGCCGTCGAGGTGGATACATTAGGAAATTACTTTTGTCTTCCCTTCAACCTATAGAAAGGGAATACTTATCTCAGACCCAAAAACCTGAAGTTTGTTGAGTCTCCAGTGAAAACTTTCTTGATCCATCATTTTTCATTTGGTAAAATCCCCAATGACTTTTGGGTTAGAAGACCCTAGGGCAGCGATGGCGAACTTTTTGGAGACAGAGTGCCCAAGCTACAACCTGAAGCCACTTGTCAACATGACAATTTAAAAGTAACATTGATCCCTGCTGTATCACAGGTTTTAATAATATTGGCATCCTGCATTCACCAATACAATAGAAAGATGATGAAGAAATTTGGATTGTAGCTTCTCTCCATGGTTCCCCGAAGAGGAAGAATCAGGGAACCCAGAGCAGGAGCTCCAATGACAATCCATCTCTGTCCACAACTTCTCTCTCCTCCTGTAGCCAAGGATGTTGCTTGAGCATGGCACATCTTGGGCTGTATTGGACCACAGGAGAAAACCTTGAGTTCTATCTTGCAACTATGTGTTGGGGTGAAGACCTGTGTGCCTACAGAAAGGTCTTTGAGTGCCAAATCTGGCACCAGTGCCATAGGTTCACCACCACTGCCCTAGGGTGATGTTGTGGTCTTAGGCTTTCAGACTTGTGTACCTTGCATTTTTAAAGAAATCTTCATCCAAGTTTTTTTTGCTTTTGTTACTATCCAGATTCTATTTCAAAAAGCCAAATATAGATGATCAAAAAGATCTCTGCAGTAAGCACAAAGCTACCTGCTCCACAAGGAGAAGGAGACAGCTGCCTGTCTAGGAATTCCAACATCTGTCACCTGCCCCAGCATGAATCCAGTGGAGACACCAGTATGCGGGCTGCCAGGTCAGAAGCCACCACTCGCACAGATACTCCAGGAGCACAATGACTAACCCTCCCCAGACTTAATCTGAGCCACCTGTAACATTAAGAACATCACAAGTTACAAAGATCAAGCAGGATATTTATGTTCCAAGGACAAATGTTACTAAAACCAGAAGTTTATTCCTTTTTCCTTAAGTTTTCTTGATCACAAATCAAGATCAACAATGCGGAAAGAAGTGTAAATGTCAGATCTTGGGGAAAGGGCACCCAAGCTGGGGAGCTCTTTGAAGTTCCTTGGCTCAGACACCTTGCTTTGATTTCCCAGAAGCCTATCATACTCTACAATGAGATGATAGATTACAGTACACGGAAATCTTGTATATGTTCTACATATGTATTGGAGGTTCAGAGATTCTCTAAGGTTTGGGGGAAGGGGTATGTGCTTCCTGATATTACAATCCATGGCATATGCCAATAAGTAATATCATCATGGATCATATCTGCCATAGGGACCAAAGTTCTGGATTTTATGAAATGCCACACTTCTGATTTAGTGGCTGAGAAAGAAGATGGAAAATAATGTAGATCCTAACTAAGGTAATAGACCTGGCCTGTATGTATAATAGGGTGATGGCTGCCCCCCTGATATCTGGACTATTCATGGCGCAAGTGTGAATGGTAGGTGGAAGAAAGCTGCTGAATGGACTCCCTTTCCCTCTAGAAATATACATCTGTTCTCACTGGACCCTTCTGTCCCCTAAAGTATCTATGGTGGTGGCTTCAGGTCCATGAAAACAAAGTTAAAGTACATAATAATATCAAGTCCTTCTTCCTCCTCAAATCATCTTGATGTAGGGAATCCTCTCTCCACAAAAAAAGTCTTCCCAAAATTGTTTGACTTGGATGACACATACTCCAGGCTGTTGTACAAGAATACCTGGGGATTCTCGAGTGGCCCCAGAAGTCCACCCAATCAACCTACAATTTGGAGACTACCAGAATCTACCCTACTGAAGGGGTTCATCTAGGGTGGGCAAGGACATGGACCAACCACAAATGGAAATTTCCCAATGTTCAATGCTTATAGATGCAGTATGTGGGTTTTTTTAAATGTATTTTTGCTAAAATTATTTTATTACTACGATGGAAATTTTTTCTACAAGTTTTCTAAAAATTTTTTAAAACAAAACAGTGACTGGAGCTTCTTTGACCCAGAATTATCCATTGATACAACACTCCTGCCTTGCAAGTGCCATGGACGGCATAGAAAGACATGATGTATGGCCACAGGAAATTAGGATTTGACCTTTGTCCTGCATGAAGGTATTCATACAACAAACAAAGTGAACACAACTTGGAATCTGGGGTTCGGAGTTCTACTGTCAATTAAACCGAAGACTGAATAGGAACTCTAAAGGGTGATTAGCGTTTAGTTAAAACATGAACCATATGAACCATTGTAAAACACAAAACCCACAGCGCGGCACAAAACCCTCCATTAGACTCCAGCCTGAGCTATGATAATTACGATGTCCGCTCCAATCCAAGCACCCAGTGCCAAGCTGGCGCAGTGCCAGGGCCCGTCCATGCCATGAGTGCAAATTCCTGGGCAATTCTGAAAGTTTTCTTCCATAGAGGATACAAAAGTGCAAGTGATCCTTCCTCTTGGCTGAGAAATAAGAGTGAAAATCTTCATTTTGATGCCTCATTAACACTATTACTGCAGTAATTCAGGAAAATGAGCAATATTCTGGGCCGCTTTCCATCTAATTTCCTTATTTGTATGAAACAAAAATAACTCTGCACTAGACGCTCGTGTCCCTCCGGCTCAGTTCTTGGAAAGCATTAAACGGAGCAGCCTCTACATGTTCTTTATCAACTCTAGATTCAAAGAAGACTGTAAAAATATTGCATCAAGCTCATTTCTACTTCTCATTGAGCAATTTTGCAAATAATTTTCACTGCTGATTTTCTCTGGCTCCAGTTACAAACTAAACTGTGTTAATGAATGTGAAGTGCAGCTTCAGACCTGACCTGGCCCAAATTGAAACCAAAGGCTGAAATGATTGTCAAAATTCCTTAACATGATGAGCAACTTTATACAATTATTCTTATTAGTGAGCCTTAGAGTCAAGTCCTAGAGCAGTGATGGACTTTTTAGACACCGAGTGCCCAAACTACAACCAAAACCCACGTATTTTTCACAAAGTGCCAATGCGTCAATTTAAGCAGTAACTTATTACTCCCTGCTCTGTCACAAGTTTAAAGTATATAGGCACCTGAGGACACCAATACAGTAGAAAGAAGAAGATGTTTGGATTATCATTGTAGTTTCCTTCTAGGGTCCTGGGCTCTCTGGGACTGCAAGAGGCCTTGAGTCCTGTCTGGCGAACTTTGTGCTGGGGTGATGGCTCAGGTGCCCATAGAGAGGGCTCTGAGTGCCACCTCTGACACCCGTGCCATAGGTTCGCCATCACTGTCCTAGAGCCTTTTAGGTCTCAGTTAGGTGACCATACACTGTGCAGTCTCCCACCCAGTTAAATAACCATTTTAATATACCAAAAAGAACCATTTTTAATATGCAGGAAACTGGAAACCTGCTAGATTCGTATATGGTGTTCGGTACTGCCATGGGGTTTTATTCAACCCCTTCAAAAGACAATGGGGGTCATTTACTAAGGGCCCGATTCGCGTTTTCCCGGCGTGTTACCCGAATATTTCCAATTTCCAAATGGGGGGGCGTGGCCGAGCGAAAACCTGATGGTTTCGGAAAAACCGCTGCACTTACCTTCACTCAGCCCGGCTCGGTGAACTCCAGCGCAGCAGCGCCACCTGGTGAACGGCGGAGGAACTACCTTAATGAATCCCGGCCGGATCGCGAATGGACCAGGTAAGTAAATCTGCCCCAATGGGGCTTATATAGTTTCTTGGGTTCTGATTGCATATTTCTTGCAAATAAATCCAATGCTGAACAAGCAATTATCTGTATTTTTATTAGCACAATTGTGTGAATCGGTATTGGCTCTATACCCAGCACAAAACAATTGATATTTTAGTTTTTATACCTTTATGGAATAATAACTGTTATTTCCCATAATAGTTTGTATGTCCTGGAATAACTAATAATTACCAGTCCTATATACTTAGCAACACGTGAAATGGCAGAATCTCGACCGCAAGCCTTAAATCCACATACTTAAACAGAAGGGTGGCTTTAGAGCAATGCTCAGAGATATTCCAGCCCGGCTTGCAGTTTTAAGTGCCCTTTTGAAAAGAATAATTAATGGAAATCTCCATGGAAAAGTCTTATGTGGAAGGGGGGAACTGCATAGGCCAACATATGTTGAGGGATTATGCATGCCATTGTGTACAATAACTCAGTTTACATATATAGGCTGCATGCCATAAGGTTGTGATCCCAATCATTGGAAGCAAGTCCTGCTGTGCTGACAACTGACTTCAATTGCTGGCATTGTGTAATCCCCATACAAAGGGTGGGGGGAGCAATTCCAGAATCTTACATGGTTAAGACGATAAGAAGCTCTCGGTTTTTTTTTAGGGGGGGGGGGATTTTTTATATGGAATTTTGTCAAACCTGAATATTTTGGGAAAGGTAAAAGTCCCTAATCTCTAAAGTAATTTTTAATACATATTTAGACTCCCATAATTGAAGTATTGAGTGCTGGAGGCCAATAGCGCCAATGTATGGGTGACATAGGGTGATCAATACAGTGGATGTCAGCTGACCATGGTATGAGGCTTGAGATCCCTCGATACTATGTAATGGGTAATTGTTTTCTTGACTTTAAGTAATGGTGGAAAAGGTGTCCATACATAATGAATAAGAACTCTCAATAGGTAAAACCTGCAGCGTCCCCTAGTGGTCATAGGCCTCCATTGCGCAATATGTGGTTGGATTCATTTTTACACTTAATTTATGGCAATTTTTAAAAATTTTGGAACATTTTTATATAAGTTAAAACTTGAAGTAGAATGAAGTATCTACAATAACAATAGATGTAGACAGCCTACAGTGGTAACAAGAAGGAGGAGGATGGGTTGTCTCACCCAGTAATGGAGGAATTATTTATGAGAAAATCTGAATGAATGAGACAGGATTAACATTCAGCCCCTCCCCCGCCCCCCATAACCCAGCACCAGACCCTTTTATTTAGCCACAGGGTGGAAGGAACAATGTCTGTGATATATTGAGGTTGCATCTGTTTACAATATGCTACAATACAAGACATAAAGTATCTGTTCCGCTCTCATTGTCGCTACACAAAGTCTTATAAACTGATTAAGCTCCGGGAAATGAATGTCATTAGAGAAATTGCCCCGTCTGAAGTCCTAACAATGTATGGGAGCGTTTCACTGTTTCAAAGTAAAGCTTTACCAGTGTTCCAAGTGGATTAAAATACTCAAAAGTATTAGACTTGCCTCATTTACTAAATAGTGGGGGGGGAGGGAGGGGGGGGGCAATAGTTCAAGCTGTCCCCATTTATGCTTCAAACTTTACTGCTTTTGGGATAAACCCTCCTTGGGATAGATTGAATAATACTGACATACCACGGACACCATCAGAATGTGGCCATTGTTACATGATACATCGTGGAAAATTTCATTGGTTTGCAATGTCATCCATTGTGTAACAGCAGTTACAAGTGTTTTGTTACAGAAAAAATCTGGGCCCCATGTTACATCTGTAACAGGAATTCTCCAACCCCACCAGGACCCTTCTATGTGTAGTGGAGCATTTGGGCCCCTAAGTGACTTTTGTCTCCTCATCTCCTCTAACTAAAGAAATTCATGATGAGGAATCTAACAAAAAAACCTTCATGCAACTTGAACTTCTTGACTGTTAACACAATTGGAAACAAAAGGCAAAGTGGTCAGAGGACATTTACACCAGGACAAACCATTGCCTTTAAGCTGTATTGGTCTCTTGAATGTCTTGTTGCCTTGTGTATGATAGATAGAATGGAAACATGGCCCTAGAGTTTGGAATCTCATCTTTCTACTTTCTTTCTCTTCTTAGCTCCATTGGCCGAAGGATCAGACAGAAAGGATGAAGAACAGAATATAAGGACCTTGGTCAATTCAAAGAACACTCGTCATGCAATGCCCCAACGTCAAGGAGGCTACAGGAAATTGAGACGTCAAAGGCCAAGGCTTTCCCACAAGGGTCCAATGCCATTCTAGGTAAGGAAAGAGAAAATGGCATTGACTGGGTGTGTATGGTAGTGTCCAGAATCTCCCCGTTCAGTGGACGTGAGGGAAAAGAAGGGATGGTGAAGTTCTACACATCCAAAATTCCCTACTGAGAACTCATGCATGCTCCACCAAAAGTTGGTTTTGGTGGTAGTAAAAGCTGTCAATCGAACACGCTCGTTGACTTTATGGTTGTCAACAATGTAGGGCCAACTCTTACCACCTGGGAGGTGGTTATCATCTATTAATGACCACTGTTACAGTAACTTTAAGGCTTGGTTCTACAAGCTTGGTTCTCCTGGTCCTACAGCAAGACTCATTGTATGCATCTCTCTATCCCATCCATATGTCCTACTAGGCTACATAACAATTCACTGTTAGGGTTACCATGAGTGGTTGTCCTCCTGGACCTTTGGACCATTTAGGAGATATACTGTAGACACCTGAGAATGTTATGTTTTCACTTTGCTGAGTGTGTAGGGTGGAGATATATAGGGCAGTTTCAAAGAAGGGATATGTAGGGCAGTTTCAAAGAAGGGATATGCTTGTGGACATGACCCTTCTCAGAAATGAGATATGCACTTGAAGAAGCTAATGTTACATGTGCTTGTCTTGTCTGCGGCACTAAGGTCAAGATGATAATATAATTTCTATATATAAACCCTTCAGACCAACGTTAAGATGAATGTAAAGCATCCTGTGGGTTATGTGATACTGACTAAACCATTTTGCTTTGGATTTTTTTTCAGTTGGCTTGGAGTGAACTTTGTCCCTTTCCACTGCAATGTCTGGTTTGTTTGACTTTGGACCCTGAGGCGAAATGAAAACCATTTTAGAAAATCCTTCGTCTCCTGGTTATGTCTATTCCTGGTTGTCTCCGGACGAGCCAACGGATTGCTTCGACACTGCTTCGAGAAAAGGATGGTCTGCCTCTACTAGGATACAGGCCAGTTATCCGCTTCTCGTGAGTTGAGTTGGTCTTCATTGTATCCTCAGGAAAGTTTGTTAAATTACCACTGGATCAAGACTAGTTCAGATGCTATTGCACTAAGGTTTTCTCAAAGTCACTGTCTATGCCTTATTCTTCCAAGATCACTGTCTACAGTTGTGCCTAATGCTGAAGATCTTGAAGGCACCATTTGTTCTGCTCAAGGCAAACCAGTCAAGAAACACTGGGGACTATCAATCTCCTCCAGGTCACATGCGCCAATGATAACAGTAAAGATCACGTCAATACAATTGTCTTTGACTAATTTATCTCAGCTTGGCATACCATGGTAAACCTGTTGACAAGAAATAATAAACATCTTTTAGTTTTCCATGAACTTTCAACAGGACATAAGGACATCACGAAACTGTGTTTGCTTAATTCTTCAGCCTACACCTAAACCTAAAGGACTGCAGCCAACAGGGTCAACCTGTCATCAAAAGATTATGGAGATCCTTCATCTTCCACTAAGTAACTGATTATGACTAAAGCTTAATCATCAATACAAGTATGTTGGAGATCCATCAGCTTCCATCAGATCATAGAGAACATAAGAGAAAATCAAGACCTACAAGACCTATCACAACCAGGGTTAAACACCATGGAAAGTATTTTAGCTTCAACTTCAACTAATGGGGGCATGTAATGAAGATCCTTCATCTTCCACCAGTAAATGACTATTCCAACCAAAGCCAACCCACCAATTCAAATATTTGGCTGTACATTAGCTTCCACCCAATCCTAGAGAACATAATATTTGTGATAAATCGGTCTGTGTTTCCATGCCCATGTCTCTACTACATTGGCTATTGGAATAGACCAGGAAGACATCTAATCTTCAGCGATCACCGGATCTTAAAGGACAATAGTCTATTTTTCCCAAATGGTCATCAAGAAATAATGAGGTTTCTTCAGCATCCACCAGATTCTTAAGTAAAATATTACTTCCAACCAAGGCCAACCAATGAATCCCAAGCAAGCATTTTGGATGTCCATCAGCTTCCACGAGATCACATGGGCCTTAACATCTCTCTTTGCCTTATTAATCACAGCCTACTGTTTTACGGTCATGGCCACTGGTGAAAACCTTAAAGGCACCTAGTCTATCTTTCCTAGCCAAGGTCAATGACCATTGGAGGTCCTTCAGCCACCAGATCCTGTTCTTGTCCAACTGTCTACAAACCAGATAAATGGACCTTCCGGGGAGGGGGGGTAACATATCATCATGGACTTATCATTGTTGTGTGTACATGTTCCTTATTAACTCTTTAAGGCCCTCGAGAGCACAATGATCCCGCCCGGTTTATGTTAAAGATATGTATTAATGATGAACCCTTCATAATAGCACTTTCTATAACCAGAGCATATACCGCACAGAGTCATATAGTACAAAGAAAACAGTATTGTCTTTATTCCTAAAAAAAAAAATATTCCTTCCCTTCTTTAAAAAAAATGGATTTATGTGTGTATATGTATATATATATGTGTGTATGTATCTCTGCGCAAGAAAGATTCTTATTTTTTTGTAAATGGTTGTATTCTATTTATTTTGTGATATTTTAATTTAAAGCGATTGTAAGAAATTGTGGTTCTTGGGCTTTTTGCATCGTTGTAGAAATATATAAAGGACAAAAATATTGGACAAAAATTCTTTTTTTTTTTTTTACATTTTTTGGATGACCAAAACATCTCTTATCTACTAATGCAAGAATCGCCAGTATTACAATGTAGAACCTCGGATGTATGAAAGAGCCTACACCCCAATCTAGAGGATTGCATGTCAGAGCCGGGTGCAATGGACAAGATTGTATGTTACTTTTATAATCAATAAAACATTAATCCAAAAGTTTTTTTTTTATTAACCCCTGGATCGTTAGATGTTTTATGTGTCAATTATACATAATATTATACCAAATTTTTCACCACCTCCAACAACTACAACTCTTTGCACTGAATCCAAAATTTTTCCTCTAGTTCCCAATGATACTGGGTAGTTTCCGCACCCAATATGATAATTAGACTATATTTTCTGGTGGGTGTCTCCAAATTAGGACACACCCCCGACAGTAGAGAACCAAATTGGGTACCAAAACAAATGGCACCGATCCTTCTGAAGCAGTGAGAATAAACCGCAGAGGTATGAACAGGGCTGGCGCCAGTAATGGGTATCTCCGGGCAAGTGCCGGGGACCAGAACGGCTGGGGGGGGGGGGGCGGTACCCTAAGGCTATACATAAGGAATCCATGGGGGGTGAGAGGGGCTTCATATGAAATAACCATCAGGGGGCTGTATATAAAATAAACATTGGGGGGATGTTTGGGATGATAAGCTAGGGAATATTTTAGGGAACAGGGGACAGTTTTAGTTTCTGAATTTTCAATGCCGCCTTCTAAGGTCACTGCAAAGGGGCCCACTCAGGCTCTGTTGTCCAGGGGCCTACTGAAACCTGGAGCCGACTCTGGATCTGAAGATTTAAAGTCAGACATGTGTAGATCCCTACTTCCAGCTGTTTTCAGTGCCTCATCCAGGGGACCTGACACGTTGAATTCATTTGGGAAGGTTCACATATGCATTGGTGGCTAATTGTGGTGCCTCCATCATAGAGTCCATAGAGGTATCATAACAACAAACCCAATTATAGACCATACGGGGATTCTTACTCCAATCCATTGTTGTCCATTCCGTTCAGTTCTTGCTGATGTGAACCCTTCCTGCCAGAGATAAGCGGCTCTCAGAGGGGCCCCAGCAGCTTTTCTTGCTCTCCCTGTTATAGTATATCCCATTGGGCTTGATGGGATTCAGTCTGGTGATGGAAGAGTTAATATAATATAAGATACAAATGATTAATTATAATCTACCACATTCTAAACCCTTCTACATCTATTGGTCCAGGGAGGACATTTATGTCTATATCAGCCTGTATTATGCTCCAGAGCTGAACTCATAATTCTGCAGTCAAACAAGTTAACAGATTCCTTAGTGGAGTTTCCCCATCTTATAGGATATGCCATAACTTTATGATGTTGGGGTCCCCCCCTGCAGCGCTGCACCATTACAGCTGTGATATATACTTAGTCTGACATTATTATATCTTAATTATCACTGATACAGGAGTTTATAAAACAGTCTAGGCAGTTATCCAGACTGCACGGATGCCCGGATCGGATCACGTTCCGCTCGTTCACTATGTGTAATCCAATCCATTCCTACTGAGCAGCCATCGCTATGATACTCCCAGGCAATGGCTAGAAATGTGATACTATAAGCTTTATGTTATATTATACAATATTACATCCAAGATACTTGGCACTGAGCCATAATCTGCATTGGGGCAGCGGCGCCCTCGGACGTGTATTAGGGCACGTTGTATGGTGTTATATTCAGGACTCCATTAGCCATTACAGGAATTTCATTACCTTTTATTACATTCAGGGCCTTGGGAGCTTGTAAAATGTTGTAATGTTATAGGGAGAAGCTTTTAATGAGCAGCAGAGAGGAATCACAGTAATAGCCGCCGAGTCCTGCCAAGTGCTGTCTCCAGTCTACTCCCAATGCATTGGGCTCTTATCCCAGTAACGGCACCACCTCTGTATACAGGTTAGGTAGCTTACACCCATTCATGTCAAGGAAGCTGAGCTGCAATACCAGACACGAACTGTGGACTGGGGTGGCGCTATTCTAGAATAAAGAACTGATGTTTTTTTTTTATTTTATGTTCTGTACAAGCTCTCGGGAAGAGCTACAGAAACAGGTGAACATGGTTTCCACAAGTAAGAATAACCCTGTTTCTAGCTACCTCTACACATTAGTCAAATATCTAAAATGTATGTGGACCCAAATTCTTCTTGGACGGCAGATGTTTGCAGAGATTTGGATCAAGTGATGGATCCATATTCGTCATGTTCCAGTGAGATGATCATATATGTGTTTGAGGGAGTTGGAGAGAAAGTCAACGGCTATGGGAGGCTTCACATACCAGGCGATCCCCTACTTAAAAACACCCGACTTACAGACGATCCCTAGTTACAAATGGACTTCTGGATGTTGGTAACTTACTGTACTTTAGTCCTAGGCTACAATAATCAGCTGTAACAGTTATCACAGGCGTCTGTAATAAAGATTTATTGTTAATCCTGGTTCTTATGACAACCCAACATTTTTAAAATCCAATTGTCACAGAGACCAAAAAAAATATACAGTTCCGACTTACATACAAATTCAATTTAAGAACAAACCTGCAGAACCTAGTTTGTACGTAACCCGGGGACCATTTGTATACAAAGCCTTTACAGATGCCAGAGGACCTATGTGAATATATAAGTTTGGCCTCTTCACTGTTTAATTAGGGGGTCTACAAGAGTTGAGTAACAGTAAGGGGAAAATATCAATCACAGGTGATACGGAGTGTGTGGTGTCAATGAGCTGCTGTAAAGGGCATCATTTGTTATCATTTTGATCAAAATGTCCTTCAGCCTATGGATTGTTTCAATGGGCGACGTCGGATTGTATCAATATTTCCTAATATTGATGGTCTTAATTATTGGAGCCAATCAATACGGAACATCCACATATTCTCTCCCGATCCACTCATCTTCCTTTGGGGAAGACATCATGGGAAGTATCACGGATCTGTAACATTGGGATTATTTTCTATTTCATTCAAATTTAATCCATGTTGTAAATGATTGATCTGAATGGAGCATCAATCTCGCCAGGGAACTCATGGAAGTCTTGGTCAACAATTTCAAACTTTTTTAGAATTCAACTCCTTAGTTTTACACCAATTTTATAAACTCAATAAAAGTTGCAGTGGAAAGAATTTTAATTGTAAAAAAAAAAAAGACATTTTGACAATAATTCTGTGTATCCCACAATGTCTCATGGATGTAATCAATGACTGATATTAAGACAAAATTTTATATTATGTCACAATAATAAAATTATGTCATGAAACCTGCATATATTTGTACAGTCTTATATTTTTCATCATTATAGATAATTTCATAAAATGAACCATAAAAAAATGATAAATAACCTTTAGATAGAGAGTATTATGCATTACATCACATGTAGACCACGCCCACGAATAAGTAGTGTCCACCCACGCTTAATCTGTCAGGGAGCTTTATTTCATCATATATCCACATATTTTTCAATCTTTTTTCATATTTATTATTAATATAATGATAAGAAGTCACAAAAATGATAAGAGTATATTGATTAGCATTACACGTATACAACGCCCACAAAATACATAAGACTCCGCCCCTGCTTTGACAGGGCCATATGAATAAATCAATGAGAAAAGCAGTTTAGTTTGTTCCTCTTGATCACAAGGTTGGTTTATCAAGGGCCAAAGGGAGTTAATAATAAAGAGGTTGTTCTATAGAGAAAATAATTTGATTCTAGGGATCGGCCAATTGCTGCAGACGTGTTAATAATAAGCTACATTTACTGGGTGGAAGATGTATATGTCCACATATTGTTTCTGCATTGGTCACTCTGGTGAAATTAGTAATAAATTTACGGTCATTAATTATTTTTGACAGGGAAACCAATAGGTTTCACAGGTCAGGACAGGTGCCACAGGATCAGAGACAGGTACAGGTCAGGACAGGTGGCACAGGATCAGGGTCAGGTATTCAGGCACAGGTCAGGACAAGTGGCACAGGTTCATAGTCAGGTATCCAGGCACAGGTCAGAACAAGTAGCATAAGCTCAGAGTCAGGTATTCAGGCACAGTAGAGGTGGCACAGGTTCAGAGTCAGGTATCCAGGCACAGGTGAGGACAGGTGGCACCAGCTTAGAGTCAGGTATTCAGGCACACATCAGGACAGGTGGCACAGGTTCAGAGTCAGGTATCCAGGCACAGGTGAGGACAGGTGGCACCGGCTTAGAGTCAGGTATTCAGGTACACATCAGGACAGGTGGCACAGGTTCAGAGTCAGGTATCCAGGCACAGCTCAGACAGATGGCACAAGCTCAGAGTTGGGTATCTAGGCACAGGTCAGGACAGGTGGCACAGGTTATGGGTCAGGTATTCAGGCAATGAACCTTTTTTGAGCCGCGGCACACTTTTTATACTTAGAAAATCCTGGGGCACACCACCAACCAAAATAGCACAAAATTACACTAAAACAGTCATATTATACATATAGTTAATAATATTGGTTTTACACCATTTTTATAAACTCAATAAAAGTTGCAGTGGAAAGAATTTTAATTGTAAAAAAAAAAACATTTTGACAATAATTCTGTGTATCCCACAATGTCTCATCGATGTAATCAATGACTGATATTAAGACAAAATTTTATATTATGACACAATAATAAAATTATTTCATGAAACGTGCATATAATTGTACAGTCTTATATTTTTCATCATTATCGGTAATTTGATAAAAATGAACCATAAAAAAATGATAAATAACCATTAAATATTACATCACATGTAGGCCCCGCCAATGAATAAGTAATGTCCACCCACGCTTAATCTGTCAAGATATATCCACATATTTTTCAATCTTTTTTTCATATTTATTGTTAATATAATGATAAGAAGTCACAAAAATGATAGAGAACATATTGATTAGCATTACACGTACACAACGCCCACAAAATGCATAAGACTCCACCCCTGCTTTGACAGAGCCATATGAATAGATAAGTGTTACAAGCAGTTTAGTTTGTTCTTCTTGACAACAAGGTTGGTTTATCAAAGGCCAAAGGGAGTTAATAATAAAGAGGTTGTTCTATAGAGAAAATAATTTGATTCTAGGGATCGGCCAATTGCTGCAGAGCTGTTAATAATAATCTACATTTACTGGGTGGAAGATGTATATGTCCACATATTGTTTCTGCATTGGTCACTCTGGTGAAATTAGTAATAAATTTACTGTCATTAATTATTTTTGACAGGGAAACCAATAGGTTTCACAGGTCTGGACAGGTGCCACAGGATCAGAGACAGGTACAGGTCAGGACAGGTGGCACACGTTCAGGGTCAGGTATTCAGGCACAGGTCAGGACAGGTGGCACACGTTCAGGGTCAGGTATTCAGGCACAGGTCAGGACAAGTGGCATAAGCTCAGAGTCAGGTATTCAGGCACAGGAGAGGTGGCACAGGTTCAGAGTCAGGTATTCAGGCACAGGTGAGGACAGGTGGCACCGGCTTAGAGTCAGGTATTCAGGCACACATCAGGACAGGTGGCACAGGTTCAGAGTCAGTTATCCAGGCACAGGTGAGGACAGGTGGCACCGGCTTAGAGTCAGGTATTCAGGCACACATCAGGACAGGTGGCACAGGTTCAGAGTCAGGTATCCAGGCACAGCTCAGACAGATGGCACAGGCTCAGAGTTGGGTATCTAGGCACAGGTCAGGACAGGTGGCACAGGTTAAGGGTCAGGTATTCAGGCAATGAACCTTTTTTGAGCCGCGGCACACCACGAGAGTCTCTCCACTCTCAGGATGATGCTCCGGCCTCGGTGACGTCATTTTGTCACGCGAGGTTCACAGCTTGCGCATGTGTTATGTCTCCTACATTGTAAGAAGCCGTGACTGCGCATCGCTGCGCATTGCCGGGAAACAAAATACAGAGGGCACCATAGTTTGGGGGACTTTCCCCGCGGCACACCCGACCATGTTCACTGCCATAGTGAATCAGGAACACACCACTCACACTCCAGTGCAGTAGTTAGAAAGGAGACAGCTGCTGCCAGGTGAAGCTACAATATGACTGAACTTGTCAGAGCAGAAGCCAGTCCTACTTCCTGCCCTGGCTCATAGAAATAGATCCCATATGCAGGAAAACCCCTTATGCGACCCTGAAAAGCCTTAATAGGTCATATGGATAGGATTTGCCTTTATGAGTCCTCTAAAAAGGTTGCTGTCTATGGACGGTATGGGGGTAATCAAGGTCATATCTGTTAGGAGAGGAGAATGTGGAGGTGAAGGTGGTTGATGTGAATACAGAAAGTATAAGGCATCATATACCCTGCAAATATAAGATAGATATGCTAGATGCATGTTGCATTCACCAAAATAATCCAAAGGTTTAGATAAAAACACAAATTTGCATGTAAATCCGTTCTATTGACCATCCGCACATGAAGGATATGAAGTTCTGGAGCAACAATGCGCCTTATGTTATGTATTTACAGAGGACGCACAAACAATCATGAAGAATTTCTCCAAGAATATTCCAAGGCTCCGGTTTCCTCCATAGCATCCATGGTATGACATAACCCTCTAGCAGAAACATATTTATAACATATGCCACACACACCCATAGAAAACTTGGCGCGGGCGCAGTGAATGACAGTTACAATGTTGGCACCAGAGGTGGAAAGTGCACGGAAAGTTCAAGTGGAGCCGAGGAGTCCTGAACACTAAAGTTCTGCATCACACGTATAAAAGCCCCGAAGAGATTGACATTGGTCACATGTATTACACTTCACAGAGGAAACTGTCCTGTCTGCAGCACGGCCGATGATGCTGCAGCTTTTCATCTTCAGTGCTAAGAAACCTGCAGAACACTGAAGATCAAGAAAATATAATGTTAAAGCGTAATGATTTATGATGATTTAACCAAAATTGTCATGTGTGATTTAGCAGAAAATCCATTGAGATTTCTACAAGTAATTCCACTGTACACTCCATAATGTACGTACAGGATGTACAGGGGATACAGAAAGTATTCAGACCCCTTTACATTTTTCACTCTTTGTTTCATCGCAGCCAAATGGTAAAATCAAAAAAGTTCTTTTTCTCCTCATTAATGTGCACTCTGACCCCATTCTGACAGAAAAATCTGATTAAGCAAGCCTCACCATGGATCCTCTCCCACAATCGCTTAGTTTGGCTGGACGGCCAGGTCGAGGAAGAGTTGTGGTCGCCCCAAACTTCTTCCATGTAAGGATTATGGAGGTCACTGGGCTCTTAGGAAACTTGAGTCCTACATAAATTCTTTTGTAACCTGGATGAGATATATGCCTTACCACAATTCTGCTCCTTGGGCAGTTCCTTAGACCTCCTGATTCTCATCTGCTCTAACTTCCACTGAGAGCTGTGAGGTCTTATGTAGAAAGGTGTGTGTCTTTCCTAATCAATTCCAATTGGTTTAATTAAAGCTGGACTCCAATGAAGGAGTAGAACCATCTAAAGGAGGATCAGAAGGAAATGGACAGCATGTGAATTACAGAAAATGGGCTGAATACTTATGACCTTGTAATATTTCAGTTTTCCTTGTTTAATAAATTGCCAATAATATCTACATTTCATTTTTTTTGTCAAGATGGAGGGCTGGGGGGCACAGTGGACATTAATGAGAAAAAAAGAGCTTTTTTTATCTTACCAATTGGCTGCAATGAAAAAGAGTGAAAAATGTAAAGGGATCTGAATACTTTCCATACCCACTGTATATGGTGACAAGCCTGGTAGATACATGCTAGAAATCAGAGGTAAAAGTAAAGTAAAAAGTGTATGTGCTTTAGCTTCTCTGCACTGTGTAGAAAGTGTGGAGTATAAGGTGGGGGAAGGGGAGCAGCATGAGGTGAGGAGAGAGACAAAGGAAGTTCAGTAGAATGACAGGGATGGAGGGACTTAAGGGGAACAGGGGAGATCTTCTACCTCACTATTCTCAGTACTGAGCTAAACAGAGGAGGAAAGAAAAGAAACTGCTTAAAATAATAGGCAGGGTTCTTTAACAAATTGTTAGAGTTGCACTCTAAGTTTGTACAGATTTAACCCTTCAAATTGCAAAGGGAGAGATCCAGTGTAATGACCGGCCTACACCAATGTGATCTTTCTGCCTTGAGAACCTGGATGAGAAAACTAAAATTTATGTATGGATATAACCTAGTGGTGAAACTACAGCCGATACCATCTGTTTCCTCCATGTGCTCTCAGTCTGGTATCAGATTTGCCAGAATTACCAGGGAAACGCACTGGACATCAGCTGGACCACAGAAAGTTATACTTGTAGTATAGGATGCAATATGTTGACGTTTTTATCATGTGTGTTAATGTGGCTTGTAGATTGCAACCAATCACAATGCAAAACTCTTTGGAAGGTTTTTTGGGGTTTTTTTTCCGACTCAGCCCTCTAGCACACGTGAGGGCTCAGACGACTCATACATGGGCTCTGTGCATCATCCCATAGAAGAGAACGGGGACATCCAATAGCTATAGAAACCACGGCTAACACACATCCTTACAAAATGACCATCACCGACTTATATAAAGTAACAGTGATGGAAGGGGTTAATGATATTTGGTAACTAGGAGAACAGGGTCTGCATCCGGTGTTTCATTGAAATGAGTATTGAGTAGATCGACCACTTGCTTCACCGCATCAATAATTAGGGTTCGGAGAGTATGAAGACTCCGGCCCAGAGTGATTCATGCATCACAATAGATAAAAACTACATGTTGGGGGGGGGGTATAAAATTATAGCTGGGGGAGGTCTTAAAACAAGGAAATTTACCGAACTTTGAAAACCCTCGGCCTTATTCTTTTCTTCTGTATAATAGAAGTTGATGAGAAGGTGGGGCGGGGGGCACATGGGTGGAGAACATATAAAATGCACTGAATGCTGGTGGGTTCCTGGGAATTGTGCTCCATCAATGTCAGTATTTATCAGAAGTTCTAGTCTGGTGGTCACCAGGGGTAATCGTGACCCTTTAATTCTGCGTCCTGCCAGTGTCTTATTCTTCAGTGTTTGACACATTGTAGCCGTCACATTCATCTTAGTCTCAGCAGATTGTTACGTTTTGTGTAATTATCCATCAGAAGGATAGACGCAGATTCCGTCAGTAAGGAGCCTTCCCTAGTCTCATCATCTGCAGCCTGTTACCCCCGGACCACGATGGCCGCTCCGCACCGCACAGCTGCTGTTTCTGATTAACTCAAATAAGAGAGAAAAACATAAACACCCAAAGAAAAATCTTCCTGCGAAATACACGAAGCCCAAATAACAGCTCCAATCGGAGAGGGCGACCGAAGGCGGAGAACGCGACCACAAATTACACACGAGAGACGTGCAATAATCTGCAGCAGATCTCAGCCCCAGCACTAACAACCAGATTGATAGGACAGGGTTGTGCAGAGTCTGCAAAAATATACTAGAAATGCAAAGTCAAGCAATTATAAGAAAATGGGATGTTTAGTGGAAACCAAGCTTTGAAATCAAGAGAAATTCAATGTAAAATGGAAGTGTCTCAGGAGCTGCTCTTTATAGTATCGAAAGTAACTAATCTCCCTTGTCCTTGTGTCCAAATTCCAGGTCACCAAAAGGAGACATTACCGTAATTGTGTAAATGAACTTTAATGTCCCTGGTGGTCTGGAGCCTTGAAGAAGTCCCTGATAATAGCCATGGTAGTCAATGGCAATGAAATGGTTAATCACAACACCCCCTGAAGGTCTAAGGTATTAAAACAGGTAGTGATAATAACCAGGGTAGTCAATGGCACTGAAAGGGTTAATTATAACATCCTCATAGGAATTAATCACAAATCTAATAAAATTAAATGAATCTGGCGCCCCCTGCACACTCCACAGGCAACTGCACCTAGCACAGACTGCACAAGTTCTGATAAATGGGGGCCCCATATGTTTTACTTTTAGATTTTGGGACATGAGAGGAAAGAGCGTCCCTGAGGTGAGGCCTCCATAGACACGTCCCTCTAAGTTTAGCCTCAGGACTATTAATAGAAGTTTTTCCCAGCATTCAGCCGCTGAAATACTCCTGAACACCTTTGATACGACACCTGTTACCAGAAGCAATAAAATTATTAATAGCCGCTTCCATGAAATGTTCTGCTGATGGAGACCTTGTGGATGGAGGGAGACGTCACCATGATACATCACCAGGAGCATTAGACTGATCCCCTCCGAGACCCCGGGACATCCTTCATGTATACACTGCTCAAACAACACAATATAACCCCAAGTAAATCAAACTGTCCACTTAGGAATCAGCACTGATTGACAATCAATCTCACATGCTTTTATGCAAATGGAATAGACAACTGGTGGTTCTGTAGGTGGGGACCACAGACCACTTCTTAGTACCAATGCTTTCTGGCTGATGTTTTGGTCATTTTTTAATGTTGGTGATGCTTTCACTTGTGGTAGCATGAGACCGACTCTACAACCCACACAAGTGGCTTAGGTACTACAGCTCATTTGCATGACAAATTTTTAGATTTTTTTTTATTAGTTTTATGTGAATGTGTCAATTTTATGGCTAAATTAATGTATTACTGACAAAATCATCAGACCTTTATAAATTTCACCTCTATTTAGTTTTAATTACTATGAAAGGTCAATATTCTTCCTTAAACCTGTTTCTGATGGGGTGCAGATCTGAAAATGGAGAGATATATAGGGGGAGCAGCGCTGCGCATCAGGGCCACCGGAGGGTGAGTATATAAGTTTTTTTTTTTAATGCTTGGTGGCTCTATACTACTGTGGGCATGCTGTATACTTCTGGGGGCAGGCCGGGGTGGCTCTATACTACTGGGGGCAGGCTGTATACTACTGTGGGCATGCTGTATACTTTTGGGGGCAGGCCGGGGTGGCTCTATACTACTGGGGGCAGGCTGTATACTACTGGGGGCAGGCTGTATACTACATGGGGCAGGCTGTATACTACATGGGGCAGGCTGTATACTACATGGGGCAGGCTGTATACTACTGGGGGCAGGCTGTATACTACATGGGGCAGGCTGTATACTACATGGGGCAGGCTGTATACTACATGGGGAAGGCTGTATACTACTGGGGACAAGCTGTATACTACTGGGGGCTGTGCTGTATACTACTGGGGGCTGTGCTGTATACTACTGGGGGCAGTGCTGTATACTACTTGGGGCAGGCTGTATACTACTGGGGGCAGGCTGGGGTGGCTCTATACTACTGGCGGTAGGCTGTATACTACATGGGGCAGGCTGTATACTACTGGGGGCAGGCTGGTAGGCTGTATACTACCGGGGGCAGGCTGGCCTGGCTGTATAATACTGGGGCAGGCTGTATACTACTGGGGGCAGGCTGTATACTACTGGGGGCAGGCTGTATACTACTGGGGGCAGTCTGGTAGGCTGTATACTACCGGGGGCAGGCTGGCCTGGCTGTATAATACTGGGGGCAGGCTGTATACTACTGGGGGCAGGCTGGGCAGGCTGTATACTACTGGGGGCAGGCTGGCTATATACTGGGGGGGGGCTGTGACCAATGCATTTCCCACCCTCGGCTTATACTCAAGTCAATAGGTTTACCCAGTTTTTGGTGGTAAAATTAGGTGTCTCGGCTTATACTCGAGTATATATAGTAATTACAATTTACATGTTAAAACAGGGTCCAAGGGAAAAAAACTGCCATCTTCTGTCATACACAGTGTAATGTGGTAAGTAGCTGCGCAGCCAGACTACAATAGTGAGACAATCCTTCCACTGCTCCTGCCCTGGACCAGATGCAGATTTGCTCCTGAAGACTCGCAAAAATAGAGAAGGCAAATGTCACACGGAGCATCTGGAAAATAAAGATATATAAGGCACCAAGGTGTTACTGAGAAACAACAGCAAAGGTCTCATTGAATCGTCACAAAACAACGAAAAGTCTCAAAAATTAAAGAACAAAAAAAAAACGAAAAAAAAACAACAAAATTAAAGATACATGTCCCCCATTGTATTATTACAGTCTCTCAGTGATGTCCCCTGTTGTATGGATACAGGCTCTACGTAAGGGCTATGCCTGATTACAAGCTCTGATTTAGGCTAAATTCAGACGAATGCGCACCCGCTGTACCGTAGCACAGCAGGCACACGTCAGCGCCCTCTCCATAGAGAAACATGAAGCACGGTGCTATATTCCGGGGGGGGGGGGGGGGGGAGGATAAAGGACATGTCCTATCTTTTCCCCGGCTATGGAACGGTACAGTGCCGCACGTGTGCTGCACCGTACCGCTCCATACAGCACCCATTGCCGGCCTATGGGGGACGTATATCCGACGTATATACATCGTCCGTATACACATCCCCAACGGCCGTCTGAATGCAGCCTTAGGGTGGTGGCACACGTGGCGCTTTGAACTCGTATTTAGGCCATTTTTAAGCAGTCCGTTAAAAAAATGCATCCATTTTTTGACCGTTTTTGTCCGTTTTCCAATTATCTTAATTAATCAAAATGCCACGTGTGCCACCTCCCTAAGGGCATTCAATATATAGGGGCTCATTTACTAAGGGTCCAAGGAGCACATTTTTGTCTGGTTTTTCCGCCGATTTCCGCTTTGTGCCAGGGGTTGCGTCACATGCAATTGGATTTTGGCGCATCGCTGCCGGCTTGCATGCAACAGAAATGAGGGGGAATGCTGTTGGACAACCCGACGGATTCAGACAACGCTCAAGATTTAACATTTAGAATTGTGTCGCACTTACAATTACTGGGAAGAAGAAGGGAACTCCGGCGGACTTCGGTGGGGAAGCAACAGATGCAGGAACTTGGGTGCACGATCTTCATGATTCGCGCCGGCGTTCATCCTCGTGGGACCATCCGAATTGGGGATCGGGACTGTACCAGGTAAGTAAATTTGCCCCATAGTCTTATAATGGAAACGGACTCTCATTGTAGGCATACAACATTATGGTCACAACATTATGGTCCCTTTCATCACCATAGCCCAAGGTGTTAGATGTTCTCAGAATCTGAAGCTTTGGCAGGACTGGCTGCAGGATCCAGCGCCCAGACTCTACAGCCGCACAAGTGCCCCATGTGTACCCCACTACCTGCCCTTACATGGCTTGTTGCATTGTTTTTTATTGATAAATTGTTACAATATATTTAACTATAACAAAGGATGGATACAATGAAACAAAAGCCACTTCCCAGCTCTTAAGTTGCTCACAAAGGTCAGACATGTCCTAGAGAGGAGTCTTCCTAGTGTTACTGGTTGCTCTGACCCATGGACTAGGTGTATGTGAGAGGTGATTAAACACAGTCCGGCAGGAAGTGACTCAAGTCTTAAAGAAACCGTCCATGGAGCGATGATCAGGAAACCGGATCCCAGCAATGCAATAACCTCAGGCCGAAACATGGAGGAAATGAGCCCCCGAGGACGCAGGGCTGGAGGGAAGTGTCACTAGCAATGGTGTGGATGATAAATATAGCCTCACAGGACAGAGAGTAAGACAGGAAGAATGAGCCCCATGAGGTGACCCCAAATTAGACGCTGTCTCTAAATAAAGTGGAATAAGCGATATACAACATAATGGATATAATTAGGAACACGGTTTCCAGTGGAGATGATGCAAGTGTTAGATTATGTAGGATGTGTCATAGACCGGCTCGTCTGCTCATGTCACTATCTACAATATCAGGATGTACTGATATTGGACATTACAGATGGACATTACAGAATGCGTACAGGCCGCCATTATAGACACTTCCCCCAATCATTTCATGAGAGCAGGGACCCTCATGTCCCCCATATATATCTGTGCCAGTTTTGTGCCGTGGCTGCACTTTGTCCACCTTGCCACAAAATTTGCACCTAAAATGGCGTCCGGTGCAGAGTCGCTTGCCCATTAAACTGAGTGCACCAAAAAAACGGTTTCACTCAGTTTAAGTATGATCAGTGCGTGCAGGGTGTGCCAGGTTATTGAAGACAATGGGGTTTATTTACTAAGGGCCCGAATTGCGTTTTTCCGACGGGTTATCCGAAAATTTCCGATTTGCGCCGATTTTCCCTGAATTGCCCCAGGATTTTGGCGCATGCGATCGGATTGTGGTGCATCGGCGACGGCATGCACGCGACGGAAATTGGGGGGCGTGGCCGTAAGAAAACCCGACGGATTTGGAAAACCCGCTGCATTTTTTTAAAAAAAAGTGTCGCTTGACACGCGCTTACCTGCACCCAGCGTAGGACGGTGAACTTAAGTGCAGTCCGACGAACTTCAGCGCAGCAGCGACACCTGGTGGACATCAGGGGAACTACCTTAGTGTATCGCCGGAAGACCCGAATCTTCCACAGAGAACACGCCGCTGGATTGCGACAGGACCGAGTAAGTAAATCTGCCCCAATGCGCCAGTATTCAATAATCTGCCACACCCTGCACATTATGTAGGGCTCTTTTCATCACTATTAATTAATATTGGCCAATGACTTGAGCTGATATCTGTTTGCAGGTTTAGGGAAACAGCGAGCATTGGGGGTAAAATCCGGACATAGACATAGCGAATACAACGTACAATACAAATAACTGCAATGCTGCTTATATTGAAATGCAGCAATTAAATATGGCATTACTGCGCACCAATAGTCTGGGTTGGATTATCACACATGAAATATCACATGTTATAACTACTGTGAGACAAGAAGTAACATATAATAAAAAGTAACCTAACTTTCCTGAGGTCCCCCTTATTATTGTGTCTCTGCTCAGTCTCCTGCGGCGGTTCCTCATTACCCTGCAGAATTTGTGGCCTGGATCTTCCTGGATGTTGGACTTTTCTTTCCCTATTAGTGAGTGATGTGTCAGCGGACAATGCCAGTCCTCCATGCGTGGCGCACTTGTCACATCCGGTGCCCCACAAATCTCCTCTTACAAGCCTCATTTCTCTCCAAAAGACCAAACTTTAAAATCTTCAAGTCAAATCCAATCAGAAACCTCAACTCTATTTTGTTCCTCCTTTTCCCGAGTCAGGAGAGTCCATAATGAATGGAGCAGGGAGGGGGGGTCACCTTCGTTAGGGGGTCGTAGCGGGGTCACTCACTATTTTTGTTTTTACCCTTCATTGTCATAAAAAGTTTTTATTGGAATAAATTCTCCGTCCTTGTTAGTGACCTTTGTATGGAGACAGAAAGAGGGAAACAAATCCCACGTATATGTTACTAGCAGAAGCCCCTGACACCCCTGACCTGACTCTGAGGGGCTATTCATGGCAGATAGAGCGGTCACTTGACTCCAACAAAGCCGGATACATGAGATTTTTGCTTCCAAAGAAATCTCAAAAACGAGCAATTCTAGACTCTGACCCATAAACTTACAGATTTATTGCAAAATCATAAAGACTAAAAAGATAAAATGTTTCAAGAATTTTAAGAATTTTGAGAACATCTTCTTTCAATAATAAAATATTTATATTTTACAAAAATATTTAAACACAAAGTTTCTTACTCATTCAATGACCAGAATATCTGGATTGTCAGATGTCTATGGGCCTTTCACACTTGCGTTCTTCAGGCGCGTTTTCTGCGCGTGCTTTTGACGCGCAGAACTTGCATTGCACTCTGACCCATTGTAATCAATGGGTCATTTCAGACTTGCATTTTTTTTCACGCACACACGCGCGTTTTTTTTAACGCGCGTTTAAATCTCGACATGCTCTACTTTTGCAAGTCATGCGCGTGAAAAACGCACCATACAAGTCTATGGAGACGCATCAAAAACGCATCGCACTCTGAGACACTTGCAAGTGCAATGCAAGTGCAATGCGTTTTTCACGCATCAATTGCCATAGAAAAGATAGAGCTCAGTCCTGAGTCCATTTCACGTGCGTTTTCTGCGCGTGAAAAACACATTGAAATTGCATTGAAATTGCATCAAAAACACGCGTGAAAAACTGAGACACTGAACAAACACTGACTGAAAACTGATTGCACTCTGATGCAAAATGTGCGTTTTTCACTGACCAAACACTGATCGCACCCTGATCAGACTCTGACGTGATCTGCAACGCAAGTGTGGAAGGGGCCTTACCATAAGTTTAGTCTTTCTGCTCCTCGTGTCCAGTGTTACATTGTAGTTCCGTGGCTCTTATGGCCATGTCAAATATTTTCCATCTCAACCAATATTTATTTGATCCCCTCTCCTCCTTCTATGTTATTACTCCATCAATGCTACAGATGTGAGATACTTACAGTCAGTTCACCCATACCTATCCTGCCCTTTTAAATATGTTTGGGAGGTGACATGTACAGATGTGTATACATGACATATATAAGTATATCTACCCCTGCTGTATACATACACAGCTATCGTGATCAGGGCCGGCTCCAGGTTTCAGTGGGCCCCTGGGCGAAAGAGCCTCAGTGGGCCCCTAAGCAGTGAAATGTGGTGGCATTAAAAACGCGGAATCTTAATATACAAATATTGATATACAACACCCCTACATACCCCACGGCTCCATTAATTAAGTATATACAGCCCCTGGTCCATTAATTACGTATATACAGCCCCCTGGTCCATTAATTACGTATATACAGCCCCCCCAGGGTCCATTAGTATACAGCACCCCAGGCTTCATTAATTAAGTATATAAAGCCCTCCAGCTTCCATTAATTAATATACACCCCCCAAGCTCCATTAATTAATATACACCCCCCAGGCTCCATTAATTGATTAATATATAACCCCCGGGATCCATTAATTAATATACAGCCCCGGGCTCCATTAATCAATGAGTATATATACCCCCCAGGGTCCATAAATTTATATATACCCCACCAGGCTCCATTTATTAATATATACCCCCCCACAGGGTCCATTAATTAATATATACCCCCCAGGCTCCATTTATTAATATATACCCCCCCCACAGGGTCCATTAATTAATATATACCCCCTTGAGGCCTCATTAATTAATATTTACCCCCCTACCCCCCAGGGTCCATTAATTAATATATAACCCCCCCAGGGTCCCTTAATTAATATATACCTCCTTGAGGCTTCATTAATTAATATATACCCCCAGGGTCCATTAATTAATATATACCCCCCCCCCCCCCCCAGGGTCCATTAATTAATATATACCCCCTTGAGGCTTCATTAATTAATGTATACCTCCAGGGTCCATTAATGAATATATACCCCCTTCCCAGCCTCCATTAATTAATTAAATACACATTATTAGTGGCCAGAAAAAAAAATTAACGCTAACTTACCTTAAGCGCTGCATTCGATTTCTTCTTCATATCTTCTGGGGCTCGCCGCTCTTCTGCTACGTCTTCAGCACAGCGTCTACTGTGCAGCAGCAGGGTCCTGCACAGCAATAGGCGCTGTGTGGCAGAAATACATCGGCGACGCCGATGCACCTATGTTCTGTGACTGCCCGCTTGCGGTGCCGCCCCCTGTCAGCTGCGCCGGCAGTGTGAATGAAGCGCTTCTCACGCTTCTCTCAATTACATCGGCAACAAGCATGCCGATGTAATTGATTATGCTTGAATTGGCAGTGTGTGCTGTGGGCCCCTCTAAGACTTTTGGGGCCCCGGCACTTGCCCGGGTAAGCCGGGTGCTGGCGCCGGCCATGATCGTGATATCCACCACTCGTCATGGACCATGTTCAGCTCCCACTACTGGGGAAATGAAGCATTACATGTTGGCTATTTACATGAAGGGAGACTTTGCAGACCAGAATGGAGGCAACTAACCTACAGCAATGTTTCCAAAAAGGGAGCACTCCCTCCTTTCTATACAGATATATATATATATATATATATATATATATATGTGCTACTATGGACTGTGCTCCTAAATAACTTGTAGTTTATTATAATACGCTTTATAAAAAGAGAATATTCTGAGATTGAATCTAATTTAATCCAAATTTCACTTTGTTTTCTAAACACTGTTATCAAATGATCGACCTTCATCCAATTCTGTCCCTTCCCTTCCACTTAACATTTCTCTGGGGTCAAACATTGTATAATTGTTTCTTATCAAATGTCTCTAAAGTTGAAGTTTTCTGCCACAAAATCCACCGCAGGCTTCAACTCAATAATGAGCAAGAAAAGTCTGGAAGTCTTAAAGAATTTGGAAAGACGAGCAGGTGACTACACGGAAACAATAAGGAAGTCAGGACCCTTCGTCTCAAGATCTTTACCCCCCGGTGGCGTCGTGTCTTCACTGGTAACAGATCCCGCTCTCCATTGTGTCCTGTTATACACTTGATATTGACCATTTAGGAGACAAAGTGGGAAGAAGCCGCGGCCGATGTCCCACTCTCCGTGATTGACATTTCATCTGAAATCCTTTCCATTTCTTCCCCTCAGATGTCAGAGGACACAATGACATTTCTTCCCAGGGAGGTTTAGAAAATAAAAACTGATGGATCACCGGAGGCAATGGAGACAGTCCACAAAACTTCAGCCGAGATGCGTGACTGTAATAATAGAAGAAAAAAACTCTCAATATAAGAAAAAGAAATTTAAAAATTCCTAAAACAAATCCTAAGAAATTACAGCAATAGTCCAATTACTGATATTAAGATCCAGATACATGTTGGATGTGTTACTGCAAAAAAAAATGTAAAATACAATTTTTATTTCTTTAAAAATGTTATAGAAACCTGAATTTTTGGGCACGAAAAATGCGAATGAATGTCAATTTAGTGAATATTGTAGAAGTTTCAGTTCTGGTTTTATAACATTTAAAATGTCCCTGTTCTTACCCATAGACTTGGGGGTCTGCAGCACCCGCACCTACCTGCCCCCAATCTCATTACACCTGAACCTAAAAGTGGTTGGTTTAAGGTTCCGGAAAAGACCAGGAAAAGATTCCCTTGTTGGGTCAACATTCAAGACCTCTAATAAAAAAAAGGGGCACAGGAGGCCATGGCTGGGACGGGGAGATGGATGACTTGTCCCAGCCACGGCCTCATGTACCCCTTTTCTCTATTAGAGGTCTTAAATGTTGACCCAACCAGGGAATCTTTTCTTGGTCTATGGAGTGAAGTATGAGAAGACCTTGAGAATTTGTCCACCTACCACTGAAGCCTTGACCAGTGATATCAGGTCCCTCAATCTCAGGTATGGGGACTTGCACCAGGCCAAGGACCTCAGCTTTTCTTGGCCCATATAGAGTTTAATTGATAATCTGCCTCCAGCTCTGAGGTTCCTGACCGCAGCCCCTGGTACAGGCTTAGTTTTCTTTCCTAAGGTCTTTGAGGGTCCGTCTGGAGCGTCGATTTTTCTTAGTTGATAATAACTTTTCCATTTCCAAAATTATGTTAAAATTATTTTTTTTTCTAGTTTGAATGGATCATCTTTACTTCTGTTATATGGTATCAGTAAGGCCTCATTGGGGCACATTTACTTACCTGGTCCCTGCGCGATCCCCGAGGTGCGTTGTCCGACGGAATCCGCATCTGCCTCGATTCACTAAGATCATGCGCCCAAGTTCCTGCATGTGTCGCTTCCCCGTTTTGGTCACCATCTACCTCCCGGTGCATGTAAGTGAATTGTCTTGCGACACAAATTGCTTTGTTAAATCCTGCGCGTAGTCCGAATCCGACGGATCGTCTAACGTGCCCCCCCCATTTGTGTCATGTGAAAGCCTGCGCCGACGCACCAAAAAAAACCTTTCTGAATGCGGCTCACATCGGAAATCGTTGGGCATTCAGACGATAGTGCGGACTGAGGACCCTTAGTAAATGAGCCCAATTATGTGTGCACCTTGTGTCACTATTATTGCGGTATTATTGAAGACCTCTATAGTTTGGAGCTCTACGTAACACTTTCTATGTCTTCACCGTGTGGATCCTTTCAGGCGCTATATGGTAGCTCTTGACTATTGTGCGGTATTATGTGATCATTGAGATCATCACTATTATCACTTTTCATATAATTATTACTTTAACGCTTAAAAAACACTAAAAACCCCTGGATACACATTAGAACTGATAGAACTGAAACAAAATAGACAATTATCACAAAAATGTACAAAGCATGTGACGGCTTTAGACAATAACAGATGTACCGGAATATACTACAGGAATAATGTAATGAATTGTTATACTGTAATTTCTGAAATAATTGGTTGATAAATTGTTACAAAATATAGGAAATAATCTTGTTTAAAAAGAAAAATGGGGGAAAAAACTGCTAAAGGGTTAAATAGAATAAATCTTTCAATTGTTTCCAATTTGTCTCGGCCCAGTGTTACATTACGTTACATTACGGATTTCTATGATCTCCCGGAAGCCTCCGACATTATACGACGTGTTCTGGTCCTGTATGATATATAATACGGCTCTGTCCATCAGTCTCAAGACGGACATCAAAGCCGAAGCGGATGAAACGTTTCTATTTTACAAGACCTTCTACTGTTTGTCTCTCGGAGGTTTGCACAGATGGTTCCAATAACCTTGTGTACCTATTGTGTCAGTCTTATGTCTACAAGTGACTCCTTAAGATGCTTTATTATGGGCCTATGGGATAAGTGCTGGGATATACTGGAGAAAGTTATGGGGGCAATAACTTTTTCATCTTTAGGTTGAGACTGATCCCAGGAGATACAAATGGACAATGTATCAGTAATGGCCAAGGAAGACGAATTCCAGAGGGAGATCAACGTTTCATCCGTCCCACAATTTAGCAAGAAAAATTATTTTTGTAAATTTAGCCCAAAAATGTACCAAAGGGAATAATTATCATCAGGAGGAGAATTGTTATAGGAAGTTGTGTCCTTCTAATGAGTCAAGATCTGCCGAATGTCACTCATCACATGGAGTAGGAGTATTACCAGGGGTCTCGTAGGATCGTGGAGAATTGGTGCATAGCTATGTCACTTATTGGGGGGACATATTGGGGGAACAGTCATACCCAGTCCTGCTGTCCAGGACCCCTTCTACCGTATAAGTAGATAAGAAGGCAGATGGATGGGGTCGCCTCATGATTCTGGGCTAGGATCCTAAAATATTATCTGCAAATTAGTAAAGTCATGACTTATGCTCTAGTCACACCCAGAGCTGTATTTAAAATTCTGCTGTATATGGTTAATATATACTCCATTAAATTCTATTCTACACAATGGGGCTTATTTACTAAGGGTCCGCGGCCCACATTTGTCTGATTTTCAGATGTTTTTTGGGGGATTGCACAGGGTGACAGGTATTTAGCAGGGCATTGTGTCGCACATTATCAGATTTTGCCGCAGCTGCGCTGGCTTTCATTTGACAGAGATGTGCCGTCGGACGATCCAACTGTTTCGGACTGAGCGCGGGATTTAACTTTCAAATTGTGTCACAAGACAATGCACTTACATGCACCAGGAAGAAGAAGGTGAACTCCTGGGACCTGAGCAGGGAAGAGACACATGCAGGATATCGGGCGCACGATCTTAGTGAATCGCGACACAGTGCAAGTAAGTAAATGAGCCCCAATATCCTTAGCCAATCCCTAGAAAATAGACCCTTATAGCCTCCACACTGCAGTGTCTTCATTTGTACCACTACGGCACAGTATAGTCTCAGATCTTGGACCTATAGGACAATCCTATGGCACTATGAACGGTCAGTCCTGCACTGGTAGGTTCTCCACATCAGCCCAATTAGATCAATCAGTACCTGTAATAAGCATATAATAGGTGAGATCCCTGGGGTAGGGAGTGATCACTTCACCTGCAGCGCCACCGCAGGGGAAAAACAGAACTGCATGGTTCCCATAGAAATGTCCAATCACGCTGGGTCCTCCAGAGAGAAACTTCTGCTCCGAGGGTCCATATTAACTCTGAATTCCCTAATAGAGGATTTTCCAGCTTCTTTTTAGCTTTTGCTTTGCTAATCCGTAATAATTCCAATTAAGCTGATACAACCGTTTCTAAGTCAGTACAAAAATTTAATTTGGATATGAATGTTTTTCTGTTATTGGTACAATTTGTCAGTATTAGGCTGTACAGGCGACAGGTACGACCCATAAGCCGCCATAATATTGATTGACAGGTCTAACGTCTCCGGAGTGAGCCCCGACCAGTAAGAGGAAACATCACTCACTTTATTACAATAAACGGGAACCGGATCTCGCCCTTTGAAGGAGCGTTATACAATTATTTTAAAATTCCCAAATTGCACTCAGGTTATTGAAGAATGACAGCTCGAAGCGGCGCAGCGGGCCTCATGCGATATCTCACGTCCAGTATCAAAGAGGCTCTTTGTCATAGAGGGATCTCGCTAAATATGCCTCATAAAAATGGCTTTTGAGGGGTTAAGGGGTTAAGGCTCAAATCCCTTTTATGCAGCACAAGATGGATTCCGGGCACAGCGGCAGCTGGTCTTTGTCAGGCCCTCGGCTCCCGAAGAATGCGCTTCGCTTGCTGCTGGTTTATTGCCTGGTCCTGGACAGATGCTGGAAACCGGATCATAACTGGTTAAATAATATACATTCATAATAATATTCCCAGATATAACCATGAAGATGACAGCTGACATCCACGTTTTCCATTCAGATTGCTACAAACTGATGTTCTAATTTTGAAACATTTTCATTTCAATGGATACAAAGTACCAAACCCCCTGCATAGAATCTCAGTAACCGCTTGGGTCCCTAGTACTGTATGGCTGCTGCTCTCTCCTCCTTCTTCCCTCTACCTCCCCTCCCTGATCAGAGAGGTTTTGACCCCTTATCATCAGTATAGGGGGCATGGGGGATAATCACCCAGGATGCAGCAGCAGCTATGGATTGATTTCTTTTGTATTACATTACAACCGGAATACTGGCTGCTGGGGACAGGCACTATGACTAGTGGAGGCAGGCAAGGTGACTGCTGGGTTAGGCACTGTGACTACTGGGAGCAAGTACTCGGGCTACTGTGGGCAGGCACTGTGACTTCTGTCTACTGGTGACATGCAATGGGTATACTGGTTATTGGGGACAGGCAATGGGAGTACTGACTATTGGGGGCAGGCAATGTTGCGACTAGGGGCATTAACTGTGACTACTGGCTACTGCGGACAGGCAATGGGACTACTGGCTATTGGGACAGGCTCTGGGAATTTTGGCTCCTGGGGACATGCAATTGGACTACTGGCTACTGGGGGAAGGCACTGGGGCTACTAAGGGGATGCACTGCAACTACTGGCTACTGGGGCAGGTACTTGGACTTTTGGCTACTGGGGACATGCAATGGGACTATTGGCTGTTGGGGCAGGTGCTGTGACTACTGGGGGCAAGCACTGGGGCTACTGGCTACTCGGGGCAGGCACTGGGGCCACTGTGTGGGGGCACCATTACTATATTGGCTACTTTGGGGACAGTATTAAGTTTGCGATAAGAAGAGATGATGATAAAATGAGGAAAAAATTTTGTGCTGCTAAATCTGCAGAGAGGATTTGTGGCTGGGAGAAGCTGAAATGGCGGCCAGGTAGAAGAAGAAGATGAAGGAGTTTGATCTTATAAAATACCTTAGCTGTGAGTTGTCGGATTGCAGTAACAAAATTCTGTCTTCGATACTCAATGGGGCAGATTTACTTACCTGGCCCATTCGCGATCCAGCGGTGCGTTCTCTGCGGTGGATTCGGGTCCGGTCGGGATTCATTAAGGTAGTTCCTCCGACGTCCACCAGGTGGCGCTGCTGCACTGAAGTTCCCCGGAACGCACTGGTATACACCGAGCCGGGCTGAGTGAAGGTAAGTGCAAGCTCCGCAACACATTTTTTTTTTAAATGCGGCGGTTTTTCCAAATCCATTGGGTTTTCGTTCGGCCACGCCCCCCGATTTCCGTCGCATGCATGCCAGCGCCAATGCGCCACAATCCGATCGCGTGCGCCAAATCCCGGGGCAATTCAGGGGAAATCGTCGCAAATCGGAAATATTTGAGGTAACACGTCGGGAAAACGCAAATCGGGCCCTTAGTAAATGGGATTGGTACTGAGCTGGGTCCTGGTTCTGTATTTATTTATTGAACTGATTTCTGGTGCTGAATTTATGCACCGGGCTCCATCTCTGGTGGGGTCAGAATTCTACTTTGCATGGAAAATAGAAAATTAGGCAATTTTATTAAAAAATACTAAGTAGAGAGTAGATAGTCTTCACCTCATGGACGAATCCTCTATGTCCGGTTGTATACAGACAGTCCCCGGGTTACGTACAAGATAGGATCCGGAGGTTTGTTCTTAAGTTGAATTTGGATGTAAGTCGAAACTGTATATTTTATAATTGTAGATCCAGATAAAAAAAATTTTGGCCCCAGTGACAATTGAAGTTTAAACATTTTTTGCTGTTATGGGTAAAGGATTATCAATAAAGCTTCATTACAGACACTTTACAGTGGTAATATCCAGAGAGGTCACCAGAGGTCAGAGGGGTCTGTCTGTAACTATGGGTTGTCTGTAAGTCGGGTGTCCTTAAGTAGGCGACCGCCTGTATTTCTGTATTCTGCTTCTATTCCCTCCAGGCATTGTCTCCTTATAGACTCAGGTGAGAAAAAAACTCATCCGAAATCAGTTAACCAGGTTAAGTGTCTTGAATTACGCAGTTCATTTCCCCGCAGCGGCTGCGGATCATGTGTCTCCTGTGGGTTACGGGTGAATAGGCTTCACTCGGTGTCAATTCTCACCCGGCGCTATTTGCTTTTTTATCAACCTGACTGATAAGTGAGATTGTATAAACTGATGGGATGGCAGCGAGAAAGTCCCCAATATCCCAAAGCATCCGGAAATCCAACAATGTGCTGAGCGCGCTCAGTCCTGCCCGTCCTCTGTGTGCGGCCGGGTCACCGCTCACATTACCAACTCCCTCCAGGTGACTCCTAACCGCAACCTCATGGAAAAAGAGGGGACTTTTGGGTATTGAGACAATAAAACAATTTTTTTTTTCATTTACATTTTTTTAAAACTTTTTATCTTCTTTTTTTTCCATTGAGAAGATCTGTAAATGTGCCTATACAATTCCAGATACAGAGATGTACCAAAATGTATGATTGCATTACTTTATATATATACATGCGGTCCCCTACTTAAGGACACCCGACTTAGAGACGACCCCTAGTTACAGACGGACCCCTCTGCCCACTGTGACCTCTGGTGAAGTCTCTGTATGTTACTGTAGTCCCAGACTGTAATAATCCTTGGTCCCATTACAGCTCAAAATTTTGAAAATCCAATTGTCACTGGGGAATGAAAATTTTTGTCTGGAACTACAATTATAAAATATACAGGTCTGACTTGTTAGTAGCAGCAGGACTGTGATATATGGATTCATATTCCAGAATTTTATCTTCTTCAAGTGTATTGGGAGCATAGCCTCACACTGCTTTGTTCTGAGCTCTCTACAGTGAATTGTTCAACAGCCTTCCCCTCTGTTCTAATTCACTGTAGTATTAAACCTGAAGTCTGCCGTAACTTTTTCTCAAAGGTTTGGGAATGAGTTCTTGAAAAGCTTAAAGCAGTTCTGCTGCTACACACAATATACATAAAGGTCTGATTACAAGGACAATACATAACGCTGGCTGCAGAGAGTACAGAGCACAGAAGTGTAAGGACACACCCAGTGCACTTATAGAAGCTACTAACCAAGAATACCAATCCATATATCACAGTCCTGCTGCTACTAACAACATACAAAAATGTCTGATTACACATCTCTCCAGGATAGTACATAACCGTGGCTGCAGAAAGCACAGAGCACAGCAGTGTGAGGACACACCCAGTGCACTTAAGCTACTATCCTGGAATATCAATCCATATATCACAGTCCTGCTGCTTCTAACAATATACAAAAAGGTCTGATTACACATCTCTCTAGGACAGTACATAACACTGGCTGCAGAGAGCACAGAGCACAGCAGTGTGAGGTGTTGTTCCAAGTACAGATGGAGAAACTACAATCCTGGAATATAAATTTATATTTCACTGTACTGCTGTTGCTAATAATATACACAAAGGCCTGATTACACATCTCTCTAGGACAGTACATAACACTGGCTGCAGAGAGCACAGAGCACAGCAGTGTGGGGTCCTGCCACTATTGCACTTTGAGATGCTATAATTATGGAATATAAATGCGTATATCACAACTTTGCTGGTTCTAACAATGCACAATTACAAATCTCTCCAGGAATAATATGTAGCACTGGCTTCAGTCTAAGTGGTCACATCTGCTGACAGGTTCCCTTTAAGAAATTGAGAAGTTCTTCAAGTCAAGTTTAGAAAGAGTCTAAGATTGAGGAAAATCTGTGCTATTAAGTGGGTTCCCCAAGGGAGAGTTATTGGGGCAGATTTACTTACCAGGTCCATTCGCGATCCAGCGGCGCGTTCTCTGCGGTGAATTCGGGTCCGGCCGGGATTCACTAAGGTAGTTCCTCCGATGTCCACCAGGTGACGCTGCTGCGCTGAAGTCCACTGAAATGCACTCAAGTTCACCGGCCTATTCCTAGTGAAGGTAAGTGCAATTTTCGCAACACTTTTTTTAAATTCGTCGATTTTTCCGAATCCGTCGGGTTTTCGTTCGGCCACGCCCCCCGATTTCCGTCGCATGCATGCCGGCACCGATGCGCCACAATCCGATCGTGTGCGCCAAAATCCCCGGGCAATTCAGGGGAAATCGGCGCAAATCGGAAATATTCGGGTAACACGTCAGGAAAATGCGAATCGGGCCCTTAATAAATGACCCCTATTGTGTTATTATTCCACAACTCCCCCTCCTATTCTTATCCATAGAGTCTGTTACTCTCCTGTGACAATACCTAACATGGTCTCTCCCCTGCCAGGACCTTTGGTGTCCACTATGTATATTTGGCACCAGCCTGTAGTTTCCTTTTTTCCTTTATCCATGGTATAGACTAAGGCGAAGGAGGGGGATGCAGCTGCAGGTGTCTCTCCTGAGAATGTATGCTGTGAGAGGGGAGAGGGTGCTGCAGAGTTAGAGCACATCGACCACTGACACCAGTAGGAAAACTCACACTCATTAATTATCCTTACAGACACAAACAGAGCAAAAAGCCGGAGATCTGCTTATTCCACAAAATGCATCTGTAATCCACATCTAATGGGCAGTTTTCATATATCTGGGCCATAGTGTTCTGGATTCTGCAGTGTTCTGGATTACTGGATATAGCAGATTACTAGAAGGTTACAGGATCCGGATCCGGATTGAGTGACTTTCCAGCTGATTCATCTTTCCCCTCATTATGGAAGAATTTATGGAGGGTGTGGGAAACTATAGAGGGTCTGGTGCCCGCACTTTGATGTCGGTCTGCCCATAGATGTGTAGAAGAATCCCATGAATGGATCTCAGTGTAATAAGGTTCTGGTCATTTGGGATATAGGAGGAGGATTCTCATCATCCCACTGTTGTCTCCTTCTACTCTCCCTCTCAGGAGGGTCCTCCTTCCCCTTGTTCCAGTTCAATGTCGTTTGTGTCTTTTGTACTTATTTGTGATATCAGAACTGTACGTAATATATAATATATTGATGGAGCTGTAAATACATAATAATATTCATCATTCAGATATGGAGGACTGTTCACACACGTGTAACCTGACAACTATCCACAACATCGGAGACCTGAGATGTTCTCCTATTATTTCTCATACTCTGGGTATAAATCAAGACTCTTGGCTGATGGACTCCATATATTATAGCGCTTAAATTTGATTAACTCTGGGTCTTTGTATTTCTTACTGGTCCAGTGATATTTACCAGCAGTGGTGATCCAATAGCTCATTGTTCAATGATATCTAGAGGTCCAGTGATACCAAGTGTTCAAGTGGACAGTGTCCAGTGGATGTTGTATTCTCTAGTGGTCCAGGGGCTGATGTATTCTCTAGTGGTCCAGTGGATGATGCATTCTCTAGTTGTCCAGTGGATGTTGCATTCTCTAATAGTCCAGTGGATGTTGTATTCCCTAGTGGTCCAGTGGATGATGTATTCTCTAGTGGTCCAGTGGATGTTGCATTCTCTAATAGTCCAGTGGATGATGTATTCTCTAGTGGTCCAGTGGATGTTGTATTCTCTAGTGGTACAGTGGATGTTGTATTCTCTAGTGGTCCAGTGGATGTTGTATTCCCTAGTGGTCCAGTGGATGATGCATTCTCTAGTTGTCCAGTGGATGTTGCATTCTCTAATAGTCCAGTGGATGTTGTATTCCCTAGTGGTCCAGTGGATGATGTATTCTCTAGTGGTCCAGTGGATGTTGCATTCTCTAATAGTCCAGTGGATGTTGTATTCCCTAGTGGTCCAGTGGATGTTGTATTCTCTAGTGGTCCAGTGGATGTTGTATTCTCTAGTGGTCCAGTGGATGTTGTATTCTCTAATAGTCCAGAGGATGTTGCATTCCCTAGTTGTCCAGTGGATGTTGCATTCCATAGTGGTCCAGTGGATGATGTATTCCATAGTGGTCCAGTGGATGATGTATTTCATAGTGGTCCAGTGGATGTTGTATTTTCTAGTGGTCCAGTGGATGTTGTATTTTCTAGTGGTCCAGTGGATGTTGTATTTTCTACTGGTCCAGTGGATTATGTATTTTCTAGTGGTCCAGTGGATGTTGTATTCCATAGTGGTCCAGTGGATGTTGTATTTTCTAGTGGTCCCGTGGATGTTGTATTTTCTAGTGGTCCAGTGGATGTTGTATTTTCTACTGGTCCAGTGGATGTTGTATTCTCTACTGGTCCAGTGGATGTTGTATTCCATAGTGGTCCAGTGGATGTTGTATTTTCTAGTGGTCCCGTGGATGTTGTATTTTCTAGTGGTCCAGTATATGTTGTATTCTCTAGTGGTCCAGTGGATGTTGTAATCTCTAGTGATTCATTGAACATTTGAATTCCCATCAATTCATGACATCTTCTTTACTTACTTTAATATGAATGAATTAAAACATCTACTCTCTAAACTTCTGTCTACTTCAACACTTATTCTTTACCTTGGACCAGTAAATTTCCTAAGGAGCAGCTCAATCTTCTTGTAACCCTTCACATGGAGAGCTATCTGTATAATATTACTATGTCATTAAGTGGAAAAATGTATAAAATGCAGTGAAGTGTGGACACCAGTCTGGAGGAGGCTTCATGCTTTCTGCCTGATTAGGACTCCAGGTCCCTGGGAAGAGAGTGTCCACCACATGGTGACTTCCTTCCATTAGATACGCCATATTCTGGATGAATGACGACAGTATGGACTTACATAAACACAATCCTATGAGTTAGTCTCAGATCTGCACAGTCCTTTACTTTGAGGGACCCTACAATCTAAGACACAAGTTTGAAGACTGAATAAATCTGTAAAACTAATTTGCAATCTCCCGGATTGGTTTACATGAAGGAGAGCGCTGTGTGCAGAGGAGGATTGTGAGCACACAGTGAGGCGCAGGTGTCCCTTTGTACATCTCATTTCTCAGGACACTTAGGTGTTAAATGGTCTTTCAGAGACACAAAGGCGAAGCAGATCCCAGAGGCGCGGGGATTTCAGGTGATTCCTGTAACTCCAAGCACAAAACATTTCATGAACAAACTTCTACTGGAAAGTTACGTAACCAAAGGAGGAAAGAAAGTTAAACAAAGTTCAAACACTTAAAGGGAAACCCTCATGTAAAAGTGGTATAGACAATGGCGGACATTAATCCTAATGGGGCACATTTACTTACCTGGTCCGTTCGCGTTCCAGCGGCGGCTTCTCCGACGAGCGTTCGGGTCTTCTGCCAACTCATGAAGGTCCTGCGCCCGATGTCCACCAGGTGTCGCTGCTGCGCCGAGGTCCGCCGAGGTGCGTCGGAGTTCACTGATCTCTTCCTGGTGCATGTAAGTATGGCGCGTGCGACCAATTTTTATTTTAAAAACGACGGTTTTTCCGAATCCGTCGGGTTTTCCGACGGCCACATCCCCTGATTTCCGTCACATGCAACCCGGCGCCGAAATCCGATCGCGTGCGCCAAAATCCTGGCGGAATTCGCCGCAAAACGGAAAAAAATACCAAAACCTGACGGAAAAACACGAATTGGGCCGTTAATAAATGTTCCCCAATGGGTCTCAGGTTCGCCTATTTTTGCGCCTGGTTTGCAATTTTGAATTGTCGCATGTCCGATTAATTTGCGTTTGATTTTGCGCCAAATTTGTCTCTCATTTTTACCCTACAAAGTAGATCTCATTTGTGACTAATAATGGAATGAGATTGAAAAAAGGTGAAAGAACGTTCAGGGCTTTATTTTTACACAAAAAAGTCTCCGCTTGTACAATGTCCGGACCACATTGTGATGTAACTGCAGGGACTAAAAGTTACAAATATGTAAAAAAATATTTAAAAAAAATTCTTGCTCTTTGCCTTTTTTATTATAATGTACAGGAAATGGAGTCTGATAATATTCTCAGATCTGTACAATAAGACAATAATCACTCCCAGAGATGATCCCATAGACAATGATGAAGTCGTTACTGGAGAAATTTTACATTTTAAAACTGCGCTGAAGGATTTTTATCTTGCATAGAGATAATTTTTTAAAATTGGGAATTGAAGACCTTTTTTTCAGTAATGAAAAGTGCAGCTGCTCAGAGTAGGTGCATATCTGTGACTTCTTTGGCGCAAAATAGTGATAGATCCCGCGCAAACATCTGTATAATAGCCGCTCACTATGTCAGATAAGGGGCAGGAACTCAAAACTAAGTGTCAGACTTTGGCTTGCACCCAAAAAAGTTGCAAATTAGAGACAAATTTTCTAACTGCGCCAACAAATTGTGGAAAAAAATGACAAAAACAGTCAAAAAACTATGATCAATGTCCCCCAATCAATCTACCCTAAGTCGGTACTTTCCATCAGCTAACATGAAGTCAGGGCTATGACTGCCCAACATGTCCTATGATGCGGTGTCCTGGAGCGCTCAGACGCACTTATCATCTGTGTAGGTACCATGTTAGAAAGTGTGTTTGGACCTACGGCTCCATCACATCCACTATAGAATGGACAGGGGCATAACTTGAAGTTTTAATATCCAAATACTAAATCTAAACAAAGAGGTCCAACTCTCACCCGCCTACCAATATAATTGGTGAATCGCCACAATTGGACTCCAGCACATCCCTTTCAGCTCTGGGCACCTGGAGTGAAGTGTGAGGTCCTGCCCCCAGTGCACTTGAAGAAGCTAAAACCTTGGAATATAAATCCATATATCACAGTCCTGCTGCAGTCTTCATGGTTGCTGACAGGTTTCCTTTAAGTACTTCAAGTCAAGTTCAATAAGAGTCAAAGAGCGAGAAAAGCCTGGGCTATTAACTGGGTTCCCAAATGAAGAGGAGCTGTTCTATATATTATTGTTTTTCCTATCCCTTCCCCTTCTCATCCATAGAGCCCATTATTCTCCCATGACAAAATCTAACATGGTCTCGACTCTCTTCTACCAGAACCTTTTAGTGTACACTATGAATGGGCATCCGGCAGCAGCCGGAAGTTACCTTTTATCTTTATCCACACTATAGCCTGAAAGCATGACTAAAAAGAGGGTGGAGGAGGGGGATGCAGCTGCAGTGTCTCTGCTGAGAATGCATGCTGTGAGAGGGGAGAGGGAGATGCAGAGTTAGAACACATTGATAGCTCTGAACAGTAGGAAACTCACACTCATTAACTGCCCTTACAGAAACAAGTTCATATCTAATACATTGGGTCCGATTCTATTTGGTCCGAACTGATGTTGCTTCATTTCAATTTTTTTATGTTCTCTCACCCATGTGACATTCGGATTGACCCAGTGCCAAACCATTTAGATAACACAAAATATCCTCCATCCATTACTTGTGACAGGTTATGATACTGGAGACCAATTGAACCCTTCAAAACCTGCAAGCCATACACTCCCTAAAGTTACACCCTGGAGGTAAGAAACCACTAATGTAAGTCCACATAAATCTAGAGACTAATGTCACCACTATTAGGTTTCCTGCCCTGGTAAATCCTGGAGTTGCTGGTGGATATGGAGTTTTACAGGAAATGTTTCATGGGAAAACATATGCAAATTAGAAAGAACAACGCTGTCTCTCTGCTGCCACCTACAGGTAAGAACCTTGTAAAGTAACATCCTAGACCCATATAAAAAACCTTGAGCCATGGCTAGGGGGCAGTGAGCTGACCCTGGAAGGAATGTGCTATGTGAATGGAATTTCACCTCTGGGCCACCGTAGTTGCCCTCCATCACATTGCAATTTGTCGGGGTCTCTTCTGACAGCTACAGAGGAAATCTGATTATATAATAATTGTATTTCAGCTCATTTCACCCTAATTGACTGCTGTTCGGTGGCCTCTGCACATCAGGACCTTGTAGGAAGGAAGTGGCAATCGTTCCAGCTGTGAAAGCGGCCACATTGTCGAAATTTCAGCCGGATCCGGTTACGTCCCAATTTCATGGCAATAAAATCAACACACAAGACTCCAGAAACCTGTAAAGTAGAGGAGACTCCCGATATCCGAGAGGTCTAACAAGAGTGTCCGTGGCCCCTGCTCAGGGTGGGGGCGGGTAATGAGCAGTGAAGGGGCCCCAGCCCACATCCCCCAGCCCACAGATGACTTTCATTTCTGGTATCTGGGACCTTGTCTTCTCCTTTGATCAGGTCAAGGTCTCCTCTCACGACTCCATCTTTACTTTCCTGCCTTGTTTACACGGTAATTTTAGCTGTAAGTTACCCGTCGTACACCAGTCACATGGCTCCAATTGTAGCCTTCAGTTCTCATCTAGAAGCCGGCGATAGAGTCTTAGAGGGGTTTTCAATGTTCTGCCAAACAAGGCTCTAACCACAGGCCACGTGACCTATCATTACCAGATCGATGGTGGTCCTACCTTCATATAAGTAGAGCAGGTATGATGCCCTGGTATTTTGGAGGACCTGTTTGCCCTGGTAGCTTACACCCACAATTTATTCACAATTGTGCTGCTGAGAATTTTCCTTAAAGAGGACCTCCTAGTGCTTAAATAAAACACTACAGTGTTAGAAGGATAGCGGTAACGCTATCTAACACTGCGGCGGGGTACAATGTAATCATCGGACCGCTCGCAAAGCTTTGCGAGCGGTCCGATGTATTCATGAGGGGGCGGGGTTGGGGCGTGGTTAGGGTCTATGGGGTGAGCGGGGCAGTCCGGGGAAGAGGCAGCGCCTCGGACCACCCCCTCATGCAAGCGGTCCAACAATTACATTGTACTCCGCTGCAGTGTTAGATAGCGTTACCAGAGATTTCCGGTAACGCTGTCCTTCTAACACTGCAGCGTTTGTTTAAGCACTAGAAGCTGCTTACTTTAGTAACATCTCCTAGTGTCTGATTTTTGGGTGGCAGGTCCGCTTTAAGTAGATGCTTAGGGCCACATGTATCACTCGTTTTTTCTGTTGTTTTTGCGCCTTTTCATTCAGGCGCACCGTTTTTGCGACTAAACGCCAAACTAGCCGTGCAGCAAAAATAACCAGCTTTCCCTCATCTATCTTACCAATCCAGATGTTTTGCCGCGCCTAATGATATTCATCACTTGCGACTTTTCATTTAGGCGCAAAAATGGGCACAAAAACACTCCAGCCCTAAGGTGGCGTTATCTGAGAAGAAAGCACTGAGCCCCTAGAACAGATCATACAGACATTAGATACTCTGCAGACACTAGAACAGATAATACAGACATTAGATGCTCTGCAGACACTAGTACAGATAATACAGACATGAGATACTCTGCAGACAGGAGCTGCAGACTCTACAGTTCATCACCTTCTATTTACAAAACATTCTACAAAATCCTGAGCTCAAAGCAAGAGAGAAGAGAACTTTGCAGAATGTTGCAGATACTACAGACAAGTGTCCCCCATGTAATTCTGCACAGTATCACCAGTGTGTTTGGGGGGATATTGTGCAGAATTACAGAGGTGCAGCAGGAGACCAGCACTGGGGGATCCCCTCCAGAAGAAGCCCCTGCTGAGGAGGTCACTGGGTGCTGGGTGTCACACACCTGGGTGCTGCTGTGAGGGTCATTCTCATTCTGGGCTGTGGGAGAAGCAGAGAGGAGCTTGTAGCAGGATGACATGTAAGCGCCAGAATCTAACATTGCGCCTAAATTGCGCCAAAATTGCGCCTAAACCGTGTTAAAGTAAAGTGATTAATAAGAGGCAGAAAATATACTTATCACAGTTAGTGATAATTCTGGCAAAACAGTGCGCCAAAATTTAGGCGCAATTACTACACTTAGGCGCACAAAAGTGATAAATGTGGCCCATAGATGACAGATAGATAGGAGATAGATATGAGATAGATAGATAGATAGATAGATAGATAGGAGATAGATAGATAGATAGGAGATAGATAGATATGAGATAGATAGATAGATAGATAGATAGATAGATAGATAGATAGATAGATAGATAGGAGATAGATAAATATGAGATAGATAGGAGATAGATAGATAGATATGAGATAGATAGATAGATAGATAGATAGATAGATAGATAGATAGATAGATAGATAGATAGATATGGGATGGATAGATAGATAGATAGATAGATAGATATGAGATAGATAGATAGATAGATAGATATATAGATAGATAGATATGAGATAGATAGATATATAGATAGATATGAGATAGATAGATATGAGATAGATAGATAGATAGATAGATAGATAGATAGATATGAGATAGATAGATAGATAGATAGATAGATAGATAGATAGATAGATAGATAGGAGATAGATAGATAGATAGATAGATATAATAGAAGCTTGTGATTTCATGTTTCTTTTCCTTCTTTGATTATTATTAATTATCTTTGCACTGTCTGTGGATTTTCTCCCATGTTCTCGGCGCTGTAGACTATAGAGCGGTATTTGTGGCGCCTCTTTTCTGCTGATTTCGGGTGTTTGGTGATGAAATCTCTAAAATGTGTTAATTCTTGATTCCTGGGCCTGGGAATAGTCACGTTCTGCTTACACAGGGAGCGATGCCAGAGATGGTCACAGCAGATGTGGTCGGGGTTTCGTCTCTTCTGTGTAACCTAAGAATCGCAGACAGAAAAAGCCAAACTTATAGGAAATATCAGTGAGTGCGGGGGAGGGGTGCGGGCACCTGGAGGGGCGCAGGGTGTGCACAGTGTCACAGGGAATAACTCCGCCGCAGTCTTTCCCAGGGTCGGAGGTTTCCATCTTGGGAGTAAAGGAATGAAGTATTGCCAGAATCAATTGTCAGGATCACACAGTCATGGAGGTTGTCAGGCTGAATCCAAGGGGTCAGGAACGTGTCACCCCGACATCTAACCCCGCATCCCGGGCATAACATGTGGCGCTGTGTCCACTGCTGAGAAAAATAGAAATATATCAAATAAAGTGAATATATCAATAATTGTTGTATAAATGTCACAGATTTATGTTTTATAGGAAACACTAGAGATGAGAGAATCAATTAAGGAAAATTCTAATTGATTATACATTTGTTAACTGTTTAAATGTATCACTGTCTGAGGACCTCCAGGTACTGGTATCACTGTCTGAGGACCTCCTGGTACTGGTATCACTGTCTGAGGACCTCCTGGTACTGGTATCACTGTCTGAGGACCTCCTGGTACTGGTATCACTGGCTGAGGACCTCCTGGTACTGGTATCACTTGCTGAGGACCTCCAGGTACTGGTATCACTGGCTAAAGACCTTCAAGTAATGGTATCACTGGCTGAGGTCCTCCAGGTACTGGTATCACTGGCTGAGGACCTCCAGGTACTGGTATCACTGTCTGAGGACCTCCTGGTACTGGTATCACTGTCTGAGGACCTCCTGGTACTGGTATCACTGGCTGAGGACCTCCTGGTACTGGTATCACTTGCTGAGGACCTCCAGGTACTGGTATCACTGGCTAAAGACCTTCAAGTAATGGTATCACTGGCTGAGGTCCTCCAGGTACTGGTATCACTGGCTGAGGACCTCCAGGTACTGGTATCACTGTCTGAGGACCTCCTGGTACTGGTATCACTGTCTGAGGACCTCCTGGTACTGGTATCACTGGCTGAGGACCTCCTGGTACTGGTATCACTGGCTGAGGACCTCCAGGTACTGGTATCACTGGCTGGGGACCTCCAGGTACTGGTATCACTGGCTGAGGACCTCCCGGTACTGGTATCACTGGCTGAGGACCTCCCGGTACTGGTATCACTGGCTGAGGACCTCCAGGTACTGGTATCACTGGCTGAGGACCTCCAGGTACTGGTATCACTGGCTGAGGACCTCCTGGTACTGGTATCACTGGCTGAGGACCTCCAGGTACTGGTATCACTGGCTGGGGACCTCCAGGTACTGGTATCACTGGCTGGGGACCTCCAGGTACTGGTATCACTGGCTGAGGACCTCCCGGTACTGGTATCACTGGCTGAGGACCTCCAGGTACTGGTATCACTTGCTGAGGACCTCCAGGTACTGGTATCACTGGCTAAAGACCTTCAAGTAATGGTATCACTGGCTGAGGTCCTCCAGGTACTGGTATCACTGGCTGCGGACCTCCAGGTACTGGTATCACTGACTGAGGACCTCCCGGTACTGGTATCACTGGCTGAGGACCTCCAGGTACTGGTATCACTGGCTGAGGACCTCCAGGTACTGGTATCACTGGCTGAGGACCTCCAGGTACTGGTATCACTGGCTGAGGACCTCCAGGTACTGGTATCACTGGCTGAGGACCTCCAGGTACTGGTATCACTGGCTGAGGAACTCCAGGTACTGGTATCACTGGCTGAGGACCTCCAGGTACTGGTATCACTGGCTGAGGACCTCCAGGTACTGGTATCACTGGCTGAGGACCTCCTGGTACTGGTATCACTGGCTGAGGACCTCCAGGTACTGGTATCACTGGCTGGGGACCTCCAGGTACTGGTATCACTGGCTGGGGACCTCCAGGTACTGGTATCACTGGCTGAGGACCTCCCGGTACTGGTATCACTGGCTGAGGACCTCCAGGTACTGGTATCACTTGCTGAGGACCTCCAGGTACTGGTATCACTGGCTAAAGACCTTCAAGTAATGGTATCACTGGCTGAGGTCCTCCAGGTACTGGTATCACTGGCTGCGGACCTCCAGGTACTGGTATCACTGACTGAGGACCTCCCGGTACTGGTATCACTGGCTGAGGACCTCCAGGTACTGGTATCACTGGCTGAGGACCTCCAGGTACTGGTATCACTGGCTGAGGACCTCCAGGTACTGGTATCACTGGCTGAGGACCTCCAGGTACTGGTATCACTGGCTGAGGACCTCCAGGTACTGGTATCACTGGCTGAGGAACTCCAGGTACTGGTATCACTGGCTGAGGACCTCCAGGTACTGGTATCACTGGCTGAGGACCTCCAGGTACTGGTATCACTGGCTGAGGACCTCCAGGTACTGGTATCACTGGCTGAGGACCTCCAGGTACTGGTATCACTGGCTGAGGACCTCCAGGTACTGGTATCACTGGCTGAGGACCTCCAGGTACTGGTATCACTGGCTGAGGACCTCCAGGTACTGGTATCACTGGCTGAGGACCTCCAGGTACTGGTATCACTGGCTGAGGACCTCCAGGTACTGGTATCACTGGCTAAAGACCTTGAAGTAATGGTATCACTGGTTAAGGACCCCCCGATTCTGGTTTTACCTCCTGTCCTTTTCTCCTTATCCTGGTGTACTGAAGCTCTTAGCTGACCAGGGACCTTGCCTTTCCCTGCTCTATGGAAGGTTTAGAAGGAAATCTTGAAAATTTGCCAAGGTCACCAGTATGAGGTCCTGGCTCCCAATCTAGGATGCTTACATTTTCACCAGGGACTCCAGCTTTTTCTGATCTATGGAGATTTAGCTGTATGACTCTAGGAAACTATCCGTCTACCTGAGCCGGGGACAAAAGGACCAGGTCGTGGTCAGCCTAGGACTGTAGCTTTTCCTGATGTATTGAGCGTTTATTTGAATGTCTTTAGAAAACGTTCTGCTACCTCTCTGAGATCCCATGGACTGTAGGGACTTGCAAACTTAGCCCAAAATATTCAGGCTCTTGACCCAGAATTTTTAAAACCTCGCAAAACAAAACCAGCGATCAATGGACACTACACCGTGTTTCTTGTTGTGGGTATGTGGGGGGGGGGGGGCAGCATTTATTTTTAGAGAAACAATTAATTTATTAAATAACCAATAGAATAAAATGCAAAATAGTTGGAACAAAATTCATGCCCATCCGGACCCTTCGCTTCTTCTTGATCAAAAACCTTTCACCCGATTGGCGTCAGACGTCCTGTGGGCACCATCATCTCGCCTTCGGGCATGTGAAAATCCGCCAATGCTGTGACATCTGAAAGAACAGCCAGAAACCGGAAAACCACCTGTAAACGAAAATTAACCTGAGGGCAAGGGTGGGCGACTTCACACCGCTCGGTCCTGAGGGCAGAAGGAAAGAGGCCCCGCCACGTGCCCCCAATGTTTTTAAAACCACGGGGTGGGCCCCAATAAGCCCGCCCAATCCAGCCCCTTTTTGGGACTGCCTAAAGAAGGGGCCAATCGCCTTTTTAGCCGCCTTCTGCACCATCACCAGAAATCCCCTACAGTCCCCAGCCCCTTCTCTATGCGATTTGGGGCTAATGATTCTGTACAAGATCCTGGTTCCTGTATGGTCCAGGAATTCTTCCCTTGACTTTAAACTTTTGTGGTCTTCTACTGCATTTTCTGCTTTGTTACTTTTCTGTTATTGTCTCTTGTTCTTGCATTGTGTTTTCTTTCCTTATTCATCATCAGTTCCAGTTTGGTTAGAAACATTCCCTCTGTATTAAAATGTATCTTTTGTTCTGATCCAGCTAAGACCCCCCCAGGCCCGGCCTGAATCCTCTGCAACCTCTCAAGTTAATACAACTTGTATTTACCAATATTAGATACTTAACCTAAGATTGATCGATTGATGTTCCGGACATATAATAATGTAATATATAAGAAACATTGACCTCCATTAATGACCTTAGATCAACGCCTCCTACTGGACCTTGGTGAGGTGTCGCTGTCTCAGTCGCTGAGGTCTCAGTTGCTGTCTCGTGTGACCCCATAGATTGACGTTCTCTTAGGTCCCTATTCACTCTCCTGGATTGTTGGGACAGGGGATTCCTCTCACATGGAGCACAGTTTTCTGAAAAACAGAACCTTTTTGTAAACACAAATTAATTTTTTAAATCTTTATCATCTATTTACATTAAAAACACCTAAAATAAGTTCAGATCCTCTGGATCACATCTCTGAGTCCATCTGCTAAATCCCCCATATGAGAAGATTTATTATCGTTACTTAGTATCTGTTTTGTCTTCCTCTGAGTGTGATGGACGCCCCGTGTTAGGATGTCGCCCCTTCCCCATACACATCCCCCGTCCTTGTGTTGATATTACCCTTAATCCCATTAACCAGTTCTTGTGGATTAGCCATAATAATCCAATTTTAATACAATCTCTCCATCCACAGAAGCAGCAGAAGCCGCCGCTCATCATCGTGTTGTGTGAAATCAGATGAAAAACAAGGAATTTCTGGTGGTGGGAGCGGTGGGTGGGCGTCAGATGACACTTTATGGGGTGAGGAGAAAGACAATCCCAGTTCTAAGGCAATGATAAGGTAAATTGCTTGGAATTATCCCATAGATGTCTGTAGAAGGGCCCCAGTTATTTACGGCTCAGGACCCCGTGACCCTCATAATATGATCTGTGTTTTTGCAGTCTGAAGCCATTTTATATGTTTTTGTAGAACTGTGTGCAGGGTCCCGCTCCTCCGGGGTCTCCAGACCAAAAAAAAAATAACTCTCAGTGGGATTCCTGCCATGGAGCCGCCAGGGGTAGATGGGGGTCAATATCCTTAACCCCAAGCATCACCCGTTAAATAGAGCAGGACGAGTTTGGGGTCAGCGGGTGTCACATCCCCAGATTCTCCATCAAGAGCTCAGGAGACCCCCGGACCCATCTGCTCCATGTCTTGTGTTTTTTTAGGAAATTATTTGTATTTTTCAAGCAGAAATTGTGTCGAATTTTTTTTCAGGAAACAAACTTTGAATTATATGTTCACATCATAAAACCAAAAATGAAAGAATTAAAGAATCTGTCCAATGACGTGAGCCGAGGACTGTCCCTCGCATGTGTCATCATCATGTTTTCTTGTAGATACAGTACAAGACAGTTGTCATTGGATAGATAGATCTGAGATAGATAGATAGATATGAGATAGATAGATATGAGATAGATAGATAGATAGATAGATAGATAGATATGAGATAGATAGATAGATAGATAGATAGATAGATAGATAGATAGATATGAGATAGATAGATAGATAGATAGATAGATAGATATGAGATAGATATGAGATAGATATGGGATAGATAGATATGAGATAGATAGATAGATAGATAGATAGATAGATATGAGATAGATAGATAGATAGATAGATAGATAGATAGATACATAGATAGATAGATAGATAGATAGATAGGAGATAGATAGATAGATAGATAGATAGATAGATAGATAGATAGGAGATAGATAGATATGAGATGATAGATAGATAGATAGATAGATAGATAGATAGATAGATAGATAGATAGATAGATAGATATGGGATAGATATGAGATAGATAGATAGATAGATAGATATGAGATAGATAGATAGATAGATAGATAGATAGATAGATATGAGATAGATAGATAGATATGGGATAGATATGAGATAGATAGATAGATAGATAGATAGATAGATAGATAGGAGATAGATAGATAGATAGATAGATAGATAGATACATAGATAGATAGATATGGGATAGATATGAGATAGATAGATAGATAGATAGATATGAGATAGATAGATAGATAGATAGATAGATAGATATGAGATAGATAGATAGATATGGGATAGATATGAGATAGATAGATAGATAGATAGATAGATAGATAGATAGATAGATAGATAGGAGATAGATAGATATGAGATAGATAGATAGATATGAGATAGATAGATAGGAGATAGATAGATAGATAGATAGATAGATAGATAGATAGATAGATAGATAGATAGATATTAGATAGATAGATAGATAGATAGATAGATAGATAGATAGATAGATAGATAGATAGATATGAGATAGATGAGTCCCTCTCCAGGATATTTTCATAATTTCCATGTTCAGTAATTTCTCAGGAATTATATTGGGACACTTCTTCTGTATATTGTGACATCTGTGATTATTCACCCCTCGGTGGTCCGGGGTGGTCCGGGTTCAGCGTTCTCCTTATTCCTGTGGTCTCGATGTGTCGTAATTCTGCTGACGTATTACAGTTACGCCACACAGTGACGCGGAGGGGCCCATCTACGTGAGGGCAGGAACAGCTGCAGAACAACCTGTGGAATGAGGGCGATATCGAGTCATAGACCAAGACCTGGACGTGTCGTGGTGTGTATGAGGTCATCCTCTGCCATGTCTGGTCACGTGTCTATAGGTCTGATAACAAGTGGAGGGGAATGTGTCTGCCTATAGGTCAGGAGAACAGGGAGAAGATTGGTGCTTTACCACTACCACTACAGCGCCCCCTGCAGGACAATGGTGGAGTTACACAATGACCAGCACTGCTAGAACAAGAGGACATGAGCTCAGTCCATCCTCTATTACATGAAATGGTAGTTATCTAGACTGGATACAATGGTAACAAACCCTCAGCTGTAACAAGTACTAGAAGTACATGCTAGAGAAGATACTTTTTACCTGGGGCTCAGCCACAGAGTTCCTGGTCACAAATCCTTTTGCATATATTTCTCTGTAGTACGGAGAAACAAGCAGAACTTTATTCCATGAGAAAACATCAGGATCACTTATTTCTTCATGCTGGGGGAAGGGAGTGATACCAAATGTGATAGTTTTTCATGGAATAACTTCCCCTTCTTCCTTCGTACTACTGGAGTGCTGCCTCTTCTATTGATATGATGAATAGATAGAAAATTCTTTGAAATTTCCCTTCTGAAATCTTCTTCATCGTTCATACAATCACTTGCTCGACCCTGCTGCTTGCACCTCAAAAACAGTTCTAGAATTTGACCTTTCTTGGCCATGGAAACCCTCTAAAAACCATCGAAACCCCTAAATGTCGCTCTGATTCTATTGTATAAGAGGGAGTAAAATGTGTACACAGCGCAAGTGGTATGGAGAATATATACAATGGTGACAGAGATAATATAATGACGCCTCAGTGATAGAAGTCCCACCTCCACGGATATGGACTATATGGATTATAGGCACACCAATAGGACGATGACTAAATCACAGAGGTAAGACGGTAAGAGCTGCTGCAGGTAACCTGTCATCCAGTACTTGTAGTTGTAGCGGATGTGGACGAGTAGTTTAGAAGAGTAAAAAACAGGCTGTAGCCGCGCTGCTCAATTTTTCACATTTAATTTCGGAAACAGAGTGGACTACGCGTTTCGGAAGCGGAACGCCTCCTTCATCAGGTCCAAAAAATAATTTCTAAAACAAGTACAAAAGATTTTTTGATATATAATAACAATAGATGTGTGACAATAAATAGTAATACATAATAGATAATAGCCAATTAGGCACATATGGGTAGAACCACATAAAATCATCATAATTATAAAGATTTTTATAAAAAACACATATTTTTACATATACAAAAAGAATAAGTGTATAATAGGTATGATAAAATTGCATTAATAGCATAAATAAGTAAATGGCTTAATAAATAAATTAGTAGATGAGTAGGTAATAAAGGGATAGATGGATTGTGGAAATTGATGAATAAAATAAATAAATAAATAAAAGGGAGACCCCTACCCTATAGTCCTCTTTCAGGTGGTCTGCCCCAGGTGGATGTGGTAGGGATACTAAAGCTGTCTTATACACTGTATTGTTTGCAGGAGAGAGAATAATTAGTAAATTGGTGATTATGCTGCTATGAATGAACTTAGACATAGATGTACCTGTGGTATGGTCAGCGATGAATATAAAGAGGTCTGAAATAGCAAAAGTTGTTTAGATTAAGTGATTTAGTATTATAGCCCAAGAAGGGATAGTGGTAGTTGTATTGGTTTAATACTTACAATATTAGGATCGCGAGCCGGCAGGGGCGCTGTGTAGCGTATCCGCGCCGGCTCTGTGAGGGTTTTAAATAGAAAAAATTTTGAATCATGTGCGCGTGACGGCGCGCAGGCGCAGTGGCGGGACTTTATGTAATACACATAAAGTTTAGTGCGCATGCGCGTATCGGGAGATCGCGCATGCGCCGTAAGGGAGACATCGGACTCAGAATTTAGAAGTGCGATCGTGGAAGGAGGAAATCGCTGGATGAGTGGACAGGTAAGTAGAAGTTTAAAACCTGTACCTGGGTATTTTGGAAATGACCTAATATGGAGAAATATAAAGAAATATAATATAGAGAAATATAATGAATTGTCCGGAACATAGTTATTATAAGTGGGTGATTCATATATATCCTGGATAAGGGCAGAAGTGCATGGGGTGAGTGATGCTCAGCCCGGATGAGGATTAGTAGGTTTAAAAATGGGGGAAGGCATACAGTATAATCCTCGGGGTGTGTGAGAGGGGGATTTTGGCAAAGGTATAGTTATTGCCGGTATGTTAGAATGGTAGTGAACCAAACTATAGAGTAAATGATTGTGACAGAGTATGTGATGGTTTATATAGAAGCGTAGGTTAAACTCGCTCCAAAGACTCGTTCAGTCCATATGGACACATTGTATTCAGCTTAAATATCCAGTAATTTTCTCTCTTGATCAGTTGTGATAGGCGGTCCGAGTGGTCCTTAGGAATCTGTTCAATTGCCAGAAGAGAGAGCTGGTTTATATCATTACTGTGGTGTTGATGACAGTGTCGTGAGACACTATGGAGCTGAAAACCACTTTTAATTTTGCTCCTATGGGTGTTCATCCTATCTCTTAAAGCCTGAGTTGTTCTACCCACATACTGGAGTGGGCAAGGGCATTGAAGTAGATAGATGACAAAATCCGATGAGCAGTTTTTCGATTTTAAAGGTCTCTCCTGTGGCCGTAGAGCTGAAGGAATGTGTGCGATGAAGAATTATGTCACATGTGAGGCATTTAGTGCCATTGCACTTGAAGTTTCCTTTCAGATCTGGAAAGAAAGAAGGTCTTATTCGTCTGGTGTCGTCTAGATTCATAATTTGTCGAATCTTTGTGGGAGCCAGGATGGTTTTCAAGGTTGGCGCCCTCCTGAATGTGAGTTGTGGACGTGATGGTATGGCTTCCTTAAGATGGGGGTCCTTATGGAGAATGGGCCAATGTTTTGATAGTATGGTCTTTATTGTTTTATGGTCAGATGTAAATGTAGTGATAAAATTGGGTGCTCTATTTTCCATCTGGTCTGCATTTTCTTTCTTATTTTTTGGCATCAGACAGTCTTTTTGTGAAAGGTTTTTTGTCTTGGAGTATGCATCCCGTATGATATCTTTTGGATATCCTTTTTCTTTGAACCTTTTGCAGAGGACTTGAGACAGTTCGTGGAATGTGTGGTCTTCTGTGCAGTTTTTTCTGATTCTTTTGAACTGGCTATATGGAACGTTCGTAAGCCAACTCTTGAGGTGTGCACTATCGAATTCCAGAAAACTATTAACGTCCACCTGTTTGAAATATGTGGATGTAGTTAGACCGTTCTGGTCCTTATTTACCGATATAAGGAGGTCTAGAAATTCAATCTTAGTTTCAGAGAAGTTCAGAGTGAGATTAATTCCCCATGTGTTGGAGTTAATTTCATTGACAAAGTCAATGATCTCCTGTTCGCAGCCGTCCCAGATAATCAGAATGTCGTCAATATATCTTTTAAAGAGTGCAATTTTCTTTGAGAAACGGGTGTTTCCGCTGATCAGGGCCGTTTCGAACTCACCCATATATATGTTCGCGTAACTTGGCGCGAAAAGTGTGCCCATTGCCGTTCCTCATTTTTGCTGGAATATATCCTTTTGAAATGCAAATACATTATGTTCAAGAATAAAGTTGATACTCTGGATAAGGAAATCCGTTTGTAGAGGGGGTATACTCTGGTCTCTTTGGAGGGTATTTCGGACTGCGTTCACCCCTAGGGTGTGGGTGATGTTTGTGTATAATGATGTAACATCAAGGGTGATGAGTTTCATAGATGGTTTCCAGACAAAATCTTCTAACTCTAGAATTAATTGTGATGAGTCTCTGAGATAGGTAGGTAGTTTCCTCACATAGGGTTGTAGAAATTGATCTACATATTCTGAAAGGTTGCAGGTTATGGAATTTATCCCTGAGATAATGGGCCTTCCTGGTGGGCACTTGGGGTTTTTGTGTATTTTAGGAAGGTAGTAGAAAAGGGCCATCCTGGGGTTGGTGGGGAGGATGAAGTCCCTTTCGAGTTTGTTCAGAATTCCTTTACTGCATGCTTCCATGACAAAAGACTTGAGTATTTCTAGATGTTCTGCGCTTGGATCTGAGGTCAACTTTTCATAATATTCTAGGTCCGATAGGATTCTGTAGCTCTCTTTCAGGTAGTCCTTTTTATCAAGTATGACTGTTCCACCACCCTTATCTGCCGGTTTTATCATAAGGTTGGGGTTTGTCTTTAATCCCTTTAATGCCTTTCTCTCTAGTTGGGTAAGGTTGTTCTTTGGGTGTACTTTTTGTGTGGTTTGTAGGGATCTGAAATCTGCGGCAACCATAGAGTAAAAGGTCTCAATGTGTGGTCCTTTACTATGAGTCGGGTAGAATCTTGAAGGTGGACGTAATACAGTGTGAATAAATGGGTCTTCTTGGAAATCTTGTTCAGTCTTACTTTTCGCTTGATTGATGGCAAAGTGCCGTTTGAGGGTAAGTTTTCTGATATAACTGTTCAAATCCATGAACAGATCGAATTCCTTGGATTTCGTGGTAGGGCAGAAGGAGAGGCCTTTGCTTAGAAGGCTATTCTCAGCCTCTGATAATATGTGAGAGGAAAGATTGAAAATCTTCACTAGTTTCGGGGTGGTGATGGTATCTGTTGGTGATTTTTCTTTTTTAGCATGTTTTCTCCCACCTCTCTTCCCTCTGGACCTTCTTTTCGTTTTGTTCTTGATGTTGGCATTTGTGGCTTGAAGATAGAGAATGTTGCTTCCGGGCTCTCGAGGGCCCGAAACCCTACCACTATCCCTTCTTGGGCTATAATACTAAATCACTTAATCTAAACAACTTTTGCTATTTCAGACCTCTTTATATTCATCGCTGACCATACCACAGGTACATCTATGTCTAAGTTCATTCATAGCAGCATAATCACCAATTTACTAATTATCCTCTCTCCTGCAAACAATACAGTGTATAAGACAGCTTTAGTATCCCTACCACATCCACCTGGGGCAGACCACCTGAAAGAGGACTATAGGGTAGGGGTCCCCCTTTTATTTATTTATTTATTTTATTCATCAATTTCCACAATCCATCTATCCCTTTATTACCTACTCATCTACTAATTTATTTATTAAGCCATTTACTTATTTATGCTATTAATGCAATTTTATCATACCTATTATACACTTATTCTTTTTGTATATGTAAAAATATGTGTTTTTTATAAAAATCTTTATAATTATGATGATTTTATGTGGTTCTACCCATATGTGCCTAATTGGCTATTATCTATTATGTATTACTATTTATTGTCACACATCTATTGTTATTATATATCAAAAAATCTTTTGTACTTGTTTTAGAAATTATTTTTTGGACCTGATGAAGGAGGCGTTCTGCTTCCGAAACGCGTAGTCCGCTCTGTTTCCGAAATTAAATGTGAAAAATTGAGCAGCGCGGCTACAGCCTGTTTTTTACTCTTCTAAACTACTGATTCTATTGTAACTCCCTAGCTTTCTCCTCTAAAATCAATTCTTACTGCAGCAACCAAACCTATTAGGCCAATACCTAACTACCAAACCTTCAAACATGTCATAAAACCCATCTCTATCTGTCACATTCCCTTACTACATGTAACTTTTCATTTCTCTAAACCTCCCCCGTTCATCCTCATAGACTGTAAGCTCTTGTGTCACCCCCTCATCCTCATAGACTGTAAGCTCTTGTGTCATCCCCTCATCCTCATAGACTGTAAGCTCTTGTGCCCCCCTTCATCCTCATAGATTGTAAGCTCTTGTGTCACCCCCTCATCCTCATAGACTGTAAGCTCTTGTGTCACCCCCTCATCCTCATAGACTGTAAGCTCTAGAGTCACCCCCTCATCCTCATAGACTGTAAGCTCTTGTGTCACCCCCTCATCCTCATAGACTGTAAGCTCTTGTTTCACCCCCTCATCCTCATAGACTGTAAGCTCTTGTGTCACCCCCTTCCTCCTCATAGACTGTAAGCTCTTTTGTCACCCCTTCATCCTCATAGACTGTAAGCTCTTGTATCACCCTCTCATCCTCATAGACTGTAAGCTCTTGTGTCACCCCCTCATCCTCATAGACTGTAAGCTCTTGTTTCACCCCCTCATCCTCATAGACTGTAAGCTCTTGTGTCATCCCCTCATCCTCATAGACTGTAAGCTCTTGTGTCACCCCCTCATCTTCATAGACTATAAGCTTTTGTGTCACCCCCTCATCCTCATAGACTGTAAGCTCTTGTTTCACCCCCTCATCCTCATAGACTGTAAGCTCTTGTGTCACCCCCTTCCTCCTCATAGACTGTAAGCTCTTTTGTCACCCCTTCATCCTCATAGACTGTAAGCTCTTGTATCACCCTCTCATCCTCATAGACTGGAAGCTCTTGTGTCACCCCCTCATCCTCATAGACTGTAAGCTCTTGTTTCACCCCCTCATCCTCATAGACTGTAAGCTCTTGTGTCACCCTCTCATCCTCATAGACTGTAAGCTCTTGTGTCACCCCCTCATCTTCATAGACTATAAGCTTTTGTGTCACCCCCTCATCCTTATAGACAGTAAGCTCTTGTGTCACCCCCTCATCCTCATAGACTGTAAGCTGTTGTGTCACCCCTCATCCTCATAGACTGTAAGCTCTTGTGTCCTCCCCTCATCCTCATAGACTGTAAGCTCTTGTGTCACCCTCTCATCCTCATAGACTGTAAGCTCCTGTGTCACCCCCTCATCCTCATAGACTGTAAGCTCTTGTGTCACCCCCTCATCCCCATAGATTGTAAGCTCTTGTGTCACCCCTCATCCTCATAGACTGGAAGCTCTTGTGTCACCCCTCATCCTCATAGACTGTAAGCTCCTGTGTCACCCCCTCATCCTCATAGACTGTAAGCTTTTGTGTCACCCCTCATCCTCATAGACTGTAAGCTCTTGTGTCACCCCCTCATCCTCATAGACTGTAAGCTCTTGTTTCACCCCCTCATCCTCATAGACTGTAAGCTCTTGTGTCATCCCCTCATCCTCATAGACTGTAAGCTCTTGTGTCACCCCCTCATCTTCATAGACTATAAGCTTTTGTGTCACCCCCTCATCCTTATAGACTGTAAGCTCTTGTGTAACCCCCTCATCCTCATAGACTGTAAGCTCTTGTGTCACCCCCTCATCCTCATAGACTGTAAGCTCTTGTGTCACCCCCTCATCCTCATAGACTGTAAGCTCTTGTGTCACCCCCTCATCCTCATAGACTGTAAACTCTTGTGTCACCCCCTCATCCTCATAGACTGTAAAATCTTGTGTCCCCCTTATCCTCATAGACTGTAAGCTCTTGTGTCCCTCACTCCTTACTCTGCAATGTCTTGTTTTGTTTGTATATGTCCCCCATAGTATGTACATTGCTGCAGAATATGTTAGTGCTATATACATAAAGCTGCTTTATTATCATTATCCTGTGACATCTGTCTCTGAAATCCTACATGAGGTCATCACTCAGCTTTCCCTGGATCAGACACATGTAATGAATGCACATTGTATCATTCTCTTATACAGGGAGGACTACATCCCCATCATCCTTTGTCTCCCATGTTTTCCACCTAGAGATGATCACGGTCCATGTGAAGGGAAAGTGACGCTGTGATCAGAGGGCAGGAAGTTCTGTGGCCCTGGACCAGGACAGGGTCAGTGAGTGACTGGGTCAGGGGATGGACAGGATCAGTCAGTGGGGTCTGTCCTGGTGTTTAACCCATTACCATATTTCTGCCACGTCAGGGATGACCCCCAGAGTCAGAGAATCTCCTCCATAGATTTTGGGTTTCCCCTCAGCCCCATCATCATGATAGTAAATTACATGTTATAATGGCACCAACATATTCTGCAGCGCTGTACAGATCATCTTTAGGTGGGGGATTACTGGATCCAGTGTGTGTGGGGCCCTGGTACAGGTTTTGCCTTGGGGTTTATTATGAGACCCTACAAGGCATAGGAATTACCTCTAATTTTCGTATGAGGGAAGGGAGAAGACAGGCCACTATAAGGGCAGAAGTGAAGCTTACAGCAGTCGGCAATGTCTCTGCCTCCTAATCCACTGGACTCAGGTTAATCAGGAGAAACCCCTGCAATTTTGGGGGACCCCAAAGATAAGGAGAGGGGTGAACACTGGATCCAAACTCCCCGCTCTGTAATTTGCAGTGGAGCAAAGTGGGCACATATAAGACGAAGCTGAGCAAATCCACATATGGGGCCAATCTAAGAACAAGAGCAAGGATCTTATCAATTGTTGAGGTCAGATGAGATCAAATGATTTTTAAACATTTTTGGACTATTTTACATTGTAGTTAAAAATCCATAGATACAGAGACAAGAGCTGAGCGCTGCCCCATCCCCAGGGAGCTGTGACATCAAACAGCGCCTGGGAAGTGCACAATGTTACAATGTATCGGAGCGCTGATCTCGCCACAATACGGTGCTCCGGAGTTCCGAGTGCCCATTGTTTCCTCCATAACATCATTACAATAGCTGAGATTATGATATTCACACAATGAGACGCCATCAGCTCGGAGTGAAGGAGATGATTTGTGGAGGACCCTGGAGATGCCTGGGTTCATTCATGATAATCTAGTCTGACCTCAGGGGAAGACAATGAGAGATTCTCATTATTTACACCAAATCTTTGTTTGTGGAGATCATAGAAATTAAAGGGCCAGCACCATAAAAATCCTCCAAATTTTCCTCTAATTATTAGTCCTTAAACTGCAAAAAATTCTGTGGGGATCTTCTTAGATTTGTTGCTAATAATAATAATATATATATATGCCACATTGGTCCCTGTCCCAGTGGGGCTCACAATCTAATCATCCTACCAGTATGTTTTGGAGTGTGGGATGAAACCGGAGGACCCAGAGGAAACCCACGCAAACACAGAGAGAACATACAAACTCTTTGCAGATGTTGACCTGGATGGGACTTGAACCCAGCACCCCAGCACTGCAAGGCTGTAATGCTAACCACTGAACCACCATGCCGCCCATATATTCTTACATTTGTATATATTTCAGCACAAACGGCATCTGGAACATCTGATCTGTGCAGGATTTTGGCTGGTATTAGACCAAATGTTTCGGACAAAAGCCTACAATAAGGCTGAGGATGCATCATCTGTATGACAATCTCTCTAACAATCTGCATGAGCGCCAGTCCATCTTCGGGTGTTGTCACCCAGCTTTCCAGGACCCCTGAATTGGTTATTTCCGCAGTGATGCTTCCTTTAGTCCATATTACAACATGACTTGGAAATGATTTTGTTACTCTTGATTTTTTTGCACAGTCACTTTTTGATATCTACAGAGATGGAGGTCATTGTCTACAGGCTACATGAATTGCCCCCCTTTACTAAATTTGGAAGTTTCAGGAATTCAGCGGTGCTCCTTCCAGCAACTAACTCTTGGATGTATTTCCTTTGTGTGCAGGTAGGTTAGACTGACGTTCTGCAGGGAGCGGAGTTGCCCCTTACATCAGTGACACATTCCTGGCACCTCCTAACATCAGACCTTCTCCTCCATGTGGCTTTCATTTAGGGCTTTTCATTTCTGAGTGCAGTAAGGAGAGATGTCACAATATCAGATGATTGATAAGAGGCTGGAGCCAGCGATTCAGGGCGATCTCCTGCCCCAGGGGTGACCCGGCCTGGGACATGTGTCCTCTGTAGCTCCGAGGCCTCACAGATCCGGATAATGTTACCTGGAGCAAAGAGAAAGAGGCAAAGACAAGACTGTAACATTGGGTTTCCGACCTCTTGAGTGATCCTCTATCTGATATTCAAAGTTTATAATTTACATTGTAACAATTTCATCCAAGTGTTTTGTGATTCTATATTAAATATAAAAAGTTATTATTTGTATCACTTTTATAAGTGATATCTCCATCCTCTACTTCCTCTCCTCTAATAAACTTCTAACCTGTTCATAAATGTTCCACTTGTTTTACTTGTTAGAATTCTGCAAAATTGAGACAGAAAGGTAAAGAGATTTTCAGGGAATTCTGGATAACCCTCAGGGTTCATGTCATCCTGCCTAAACTTCCTATTGGACTGGAAAGTTTGGAGGCCTCAGGGGGTCACTTGTGACATCAATTGTTTCATGTCCCCAGGGTTGATGCCACAGATCGATCTCAGATTTATGCATTGATCACCTATTCTTAGGTAAGTGACCAATTTAAGATCGGCAGTAGCCAGTGAGTGTCTCATCTGACTCCCAGGCCTGTGACATCGGGTCCATCACATCATGTTTGCCCCTCAGGACCATACAAGTCAATGAGGCAGAGCTGTGGTACAATGTCCTTTCATTCTGAGGCAGCGCCATTCTGAATACTCAACTCTCGAAGACCTTCTACAACTCAGGAGCTGCAATACCAAGCATAGCCACCATACACTGCCCAGCGCTGTGCTTGGTTGACTGTGAAGAGACCACAGCAATTGCCTAAACACTATGGTGCACATTTACTTACCCGTCCCGTTGCGTCCGCGGATCCGTAATGTCTGACAAGGATTCAGAGCTGCCGCAATTCACTTACAGCGTGCGCCCGATTTCTTGAATGAGTCGCTTCCCTGCTGAGGTCTGCCGGAGTTCACCATCTTCTTCCCGGTGTATGTGAGTGCTGATCTTGTGACACAATTTAAATAGTAAATTCCGTGGTTTGTCCGAATCAGTCGGGTTGTCTGACGGCCACACCCACAATTTGTGTCGCATGCAAGCCGATGCGCCACAATCCGATCGCGTGTGCCAAAAACCCATGTGCAATTCAGGGCAAATCGGAAATATTCGGGAAACCCGACAGAAATGCATCCGAAGGACCCTTAGTAAACGTGCCGCTATGTCTCTTCAAACAGCTGATGGCGGGGGTGCCAAGTGTCAGACCCCTCATAATATGGCATTGATTATTAATGCTCAGGATAGATCTTCAATGAGCTTTTAAAGTTCCACTACACTATTTTGGAAATTTTAGGTTTATATCTTTATTTACTTGGTCAGTGGTCACCTACATGAATACAAAGATGCCTCCTGTTTCGTCTTTTTCTCACTATGAGCCACATTTACTAAGGGCTGTGCGCCAGTTTTCTGTCGGACTTTGCACGTTCTTTTTAGTGCAAACTACTTGCACAGGTATTTAAGAAGTGTCTGCGCCACATTTGGGTCATAAATTCCTGCACTGAAGGGGGCGCTTCGGTGCTCGGTCGGATTTGTCATGCAAAGTCTGACAGAAATGTGTCACGTGCCCTATGTAAAAGGAGCATCAAAAAACAAGTGGTGCCCTCTGTCTAGTGCCCACAGCGGGGTCCTGTCCGGTGCTCGGTGGGAGCTGTCATCACCATTACCGCAGGACATGACTTTGTCACTTGTCTCCTCTCCTGGACCTGCAGAAGGTCATCTCCCACCCAGACCCCTCTTAACCCCCATCTGCCGTCCTATTTAAGGCTGATATAAGTGAGTGATCACTGGAGACCCCTCAAGTGACCCATGAAATACTTAACACCAGTTTTAAAGGGGAACATATTATGAAGCCGTTCCTCAGAGCTGGACTATCATCTGTACACTCAGGGAATCTCGGGGAAAATTCCTCATGGTTTTTGATCTTTTGCCTCTTCCATCGCACCTTCCGGGCCCTTGTACATCAATCATCCTAAAAAGATGGTTCCAGAAGGCTCTGGTAGAGTTTGGGAAGATTTGCTAAACATTATGGGGCTTATTTACTAAGGGTCCCACGGACCGCAATTTAGTCGGATATACCGACGTTTTCGGATTTGCGCCGCTGGGACAGGCATTTAGAAGGAGATTTTGGCACAGCAGCGCCGGCTTTCATGCGACACAAATCGGGGGTCGGTCCGTCAGGCTATCCGACTAATTAGAACAAAACGCAGGATTTAACTTTAAAATTGTGTCGCATACAAAGCACTTACACGCACCAGGAAGAAGAAGGTGAACTCCGGAGGACCTGAGCAGGGAAGCGACACATGCAGGATATCGGACGCACAATCTTATTGAATCGTGGCACTGTGACCGAGTAAGTAACTGTGCCCCTATGAATTATTTACATCAATTTATGAGTAAGAATTATTTATTATTTGTTGGGTTTTTTTGCAACAAGAAGGTGGAGCTCAGCATGGAAGGGGTGGGGCTATTTAATGGGGCAAGTCGGAAGAAAGGGGTAAAATGTGCAATTTTTGTTGTTGTTCTTGTGCATTTGAATATATGTAGAATAAGGATCCTACTATTCAGAGATAAGATAATAGATGGGTTCTCCAGGACATAGATAATGATGATCAATAAGACTGCCGTGTTCCCACTCTGCCCCGTACATTGTATAGTGGCCGTGCTTGGTATGACCACACAGACCATGGATGGATGTGACGTCCTGAGAAGTGTTGGGCGCCCACCAGTGGATCGCTACATCTTTAGCTTCCAGGCTATGGGGCGCTGGTAGAGTTTGGGAACCCACTTTAATGCAGGACACTTATTACTGTTGAACTGAAGGAAGAACAGTTTACATGGAGGCGACACACAAGATGTTACTTTTGGCCTCCGCACCAGGTCCCCTTAACCCTGCACCAAATATTGATGAACTTTTCATAAAACTGTTAGTCTGGTCCTCTTGGACACCAGGGATGGTTACTACTACACCTCCAAAAATCTACAGAACCCCCTGCACCCCCACAGCTGCTGCTGAACTTGTTGGAATGCAGTGGAGCCCAACCTGTCACTCTACAGCTGTAGTATAACTCCCATCATGCTCTTAAAGCTGTAGACCAGCAGATGTTGGCAGTTGTAGTTCTGCAATGGCCTGTTTGGCAGAGGATTGGGACTGTAATGAATTATGCACCAGATATAATTATGTGTCAGAATTCACTATCTACATCCATCCAGCATGAAATGTAAATGATAGAACATTCTGTATCCAGGAAGCGGCGGTTCAGGTGTCAGTGAAATCATGAGGGTTGTCAGACCCCAAAGTCATCATTACAGAACGACGAGGAATCAGGGATCACTGCAAGGAACAGAAATTCCCCCAACTAAATATAGCAGAGCCGGAGATGTGTCATAATAACACGTTCAGGCTCCAGTGCAGAACAAAACTGACTGGGGCCCCCGACGCTTCACGGAGCTGCAGGTGTCCCACTATATCACCGGCCCCCTGACAGCCATGAGGGTCCTGGGGCTGCAGATCGGGGAGAAACTCATTTCCATGAAATCCAATGCCCAACAGGACCGGAGGCAGCAGGGAGAAATGATTGTAGCTCATGTGTAAATATTATAAGAACAGTAAAAATAAATATCTAAACACTGAATTTCCTCAGATTATTTCTAATAAATACAGAAAGGCATCAGGTGCCCGAATCTTCCAAAATCTACAAGATTATTCTGTACACATACCTCCCAACCGTCCCGTTTTGGGCGGGACAGTCCCGTTTTTTAACCCTTGTCCCGCCTGCACGGACCGTTAAGTGAAAGTCCCGGTTTTTTTGCGGTTTCACGGATTTTTCCGTTTTGTCCCGCCCCCGAGTCCCGCCCCCCCCCCCGAGTCCCGCCCCCGAGTCCCGCCCCCGTCCTGCTCAGGATACAGAGAAGCCAGGGGGCGGGGTACAGCGTCCTCCTCCTCTCCAGCTCCCGGGCTGTCTGCTGCAGAGCCGGCACCTCCCCCATCCCCTCCCCTGGGAGGCAGAGCCCTCCCTGTCCTCAGGCTGCCACTTGCAGGCACATGGATGGATGGATGGATGGAGCAGTGCAGAGTGTCATGTTCTCTGCACTGCCCCTGCACAGCAGCCCCAGGGGATCATCCTCCGTGCAGGCAGGAACTCTCCAGCACTGCTACATCAATGGCTCCCTGCCCCCACCTCCTCCTGCTCTTCACTGAAGTTCGTCTGATGAAGCAGAGCCGAGTGTGTGCAGCTGCTGCAGTGTGATAACAGGTACTCTACAGTGACTGCAGGCAGCAGCTAAAGGGTTAAACACTTTCCTCCATAGACCCCCTGCCCCCATCCCTAACCCCCCCAGTGCCCTTCTATTCTGCTTTTATTGTACCATATACTTAATCCCTTAACCCCTTAAGGACGCAGGGTTTTTCTCTCATTTCTCGCTCTCCAACTTCAAAAATCCATAACTTTTTCATTTTTCCGTGTACAGAGCTGTGTGAGGGCTTATTTTGTGCGTAACAAATTTTACTTTCCCGTAATGTTATTTATTTTAACATGCCGTGTACTGCGAAGCTGCAAAAAATTCCAAATGTGGAAAAAATTTTTTAAAAAACCGCACATGTCACGTTCTTGTGGGCTCAGTTTTTTCGACTTTGACTGTGCACTCAAAATAACACCTCAGCTTTATTCTTTGGTTCGGTGCGATCGCGGTGATACCGGATTTATAGGTTTTATTGTGTTTTAATACATTTTCAAAAATTAAACGCATGTGTGCAAAAAAAAAAAAAAAAAAAATTTTGCCATCTTCTGACGCTAATAACTTTTTCATATTTCGGTGCACGGAGATGTGTGAGGGGTCATTTTTGGCAAAATGAGCCGACGTTCTCATTGCTACCATTTTGAGGTCTGTGCGACATTTTGATCATTTTTTATTTCATTTTTTATGTTATGTAAAAAGGTGTAAAAGTCGCATTTCGGACATTTGGGCGCCATTTCCCGTCTCGGAGGTCACCGCCGCCCGTAACCGTTTTTATATTTTGATAGATCGGGCATTTTGGGACGCGGCGATACCTAATATGTCTGTGATCTTTACTGTTTATTATGTTTTATATCCGTTCTAGGGAAAGGGAGGTGATTAGAATTTTTAATATTTTATAAATTTTTTTTATTTTTAAAACCTTTTTTTTCTTTTTTTTCCACTATTTCTTAGACCATCTACGGTACATTAACCCTAGATGGTCAGATCGATTCTACCATATACTGCAATACTTCTGGCTCATTGTAACGAACCTGCAGAAGCCATGTAGCCTCGTGTCAAAAGAAGACCCGAGGCTACCACGGCAAACGATCGCCGCCCCCGATGACGTTCGGGGGCACAGCGATCGTAAAAAAGACTTTGCCGGCGACAATGACCGACTGCGGTTATTAGCGGTGGGGGTTTTCTGCAACATGCAAAACCCCCCACCTTGTATGAAAAGGACTCAGCCCGTGAGCCCTCTTCATACACTCCTTATACTCTCTGCGTCGTAGAGCTACGGCGCAGAGCGTTAAGGGGTTAAAGGGGTTTTCCCACAAATACAAGTTAGGCCCTATCCATAGGACAGGGCTTAACCTGCTGATGTGTGGGGGTTTCAGTGATGTGACCCCCATAGATCATGAAAACAAGGGGTCTGTTGGGGTCCACATAAGGTCCATGTCATCGCTCTATGACGGTAATGGAGCAGAATGGTCATACACGGCCGCCTGCTCCATTACTCTGACGGAACAATTTTTGCGTTTCCATATTTCACTCCCCACTTTCAAAAATCAATAACTTTTTTATTTTTCCACGTACAGAGCTGTGTGCGGCCTGTTTCTGCGTAACAAATTATACTTCCTAGTGACAGTATTAAATATTCCAGGCCCTGTACTGGGAAGCGGGAAGGAAAATATCAAATGTGGTTTTTATGGCTTTCACTGCGCGCTCAATAGGACCCCTCCCCTTTACTGCGCTCCATAGGACCCCTCCCCTTTACTGCGCTCCATAGGACCCCTCCCCTTTACTGCGCTCCATAGGACCCCTCCCCTTTACTGCGCTCCATAGGACCCCTCCCCTTTACTGCGCTCCATAGGACCCCTCCCCTTTACTGCGCTCCATAGGACCCCTCCCCTTTACTGCGACAACGAGCATGTCCCCCCCCTAGACAACGAGGATTTCCCCCCCTAGACAACGAGCATTTCCCCCTGCTAGACAACGAGCATGTCTCCCCCTGACCCCTAGACAACGAGCATGTCCCCCCCCAAGACAACGAGCATGCCCCCCCCCTAGACAACGAGCATGTCCCCCCCCCCAGACAACGAGCATTCCCCCCCCTAGACAACGAGCATGTCTCCCCCCGACTCCTAGACAACGAGCATGTCCCCCCCCTAGACAACTAGCATTCCCCCCCCCCCTAGACAACGAGCATGTCTACCCCTGACCCCTAGACAACGAGCATGTCCTCCCCTGTGGCTGCGTGCCCTTTTTTGTGTGTTTGTGTTATTTTTGTCTTCCAGGACCGTGCCTGCTGTGGACTGCTTCGGATTCGAAGGATTACGTCTATGACCGACATTTCTAACAAATAAAATGGTCAACGAGGGTGTGTCTGCGTCTTTTGTTCAATAAAATTTTCTGAAAACGGTGTGATTATTTATTTTTTTGCGACACTCTTCATAGTTTGCCGTAGTAGTGGTGCCGGCTAGGTGACGGTGCTCATTACTAAGGGCTGGCCTTAGTGTTTGCCTTAATTTTTTTGGCAAATTTACACTAACGCCCATACCATTACCCCGGTACCCACCGCCACCAGGGGTGCCGGGAAGAGCCGGGTACAAACCAGTACCTGACCGTCTATAGATGGTCAGGTGTTGGGGCGGCTGCAGGCTGTTATTGTTGCGCTGGGATAGCCCCCTAACAGTGGCCTATCCCAGCGCAGTAATGGCAGGCTGCTGCTGCTTTTTGTATCTGGCTGATTTGAACAATAGGGGGAGCCCCATGCCGTTTTTCCCCCCATTTTTTTGTAAAAATGGGGGAAACAGCCTGGGAGCCCCCTTTAAAGGGGTGACCCCATGCATATTTTTGTCAAAAATTTGAAGAAAAAACGGCATGGGGCTCCCCCTATTGTTCAAATCAGCCAGATACAAAAAAGCAGCAGCAGCCTGCCATTACTGAGCTGGGATAGGCCACTGTTAGGGGGCTATTCCAGCGCAACAATAACAGCCTGCAGCCGCCCCAACACCTGACCATCTATAGACGGTCAGGTACTGGTTTGTACCCGGCTCTTCCAGGCACCCCTGGTGGCGGTGGGTACCGGGGTAATGGTATGGGCGTTAGTGTGAATTTGCCAAAAAAATTAAGGCAAACACTAAGGCCAGCCCTTAGTAATGAGCACCGTCACCTAGCCGGCACCACTACTACGGCAAACTATGAAGAGTGTCGCAAAAAAATAAATAATCACACCGTTTTCAGAAAATTTTATTGAACAAAAAACGCAGACACACCCTCGTTGACCATTTTATTTGTTAGAACTGTCGGTCATCGATGTAATCCTTCGAATCGGAAGCAGTCCACAGCAGGCACGGTCCTGGAAGACAAAAATAACACAAACACACAAAAAAGGGCACGCAGCCACAGGGGAGGACATGCTCGTTGTCTAGGTGGGGGACATGCTCGTTGTCTAGGGGGGGGGGACATGCTCGTTGTCTAGGGGGGGACATGGTCGTTGTCTAGGTGGGGGTACATTCTCGTTGTCTAGGTGGGGGTACATGCTCGTTGTCTAGGGGGGGGTACATGCTCGTTGTCTAGGGGGGGGCATGCTCGTTGTCTAGGGGACATGCTCGTTGTCTAGGGGGGGCATGCTTGTTGTCTAGGGGGGGGCATGCTCGTTGTCTGGGGGGGACATGCTCGTTGTCTAGGGGGGGGCATGCTCGTTGTCTGGGGGCGGACATGCCCGTTGTCTGGGGGGGACATGCTCGTTGTCTAGGGGAGGACATGCTCGTTGTCTAGGAGGGCATGCTCGTTGTCTAGGGGGAGTGGAATATGCCCCCCAATTATATACATAAATATAAATTGGTGCCAGTGGATGCGTTGAAGGTATGAGCAGTGGCGTGGCCAGGGGGTGTGGTTAGGGGGCGTGGCTAGGGTGTGGCTTCTGTGGGTAAAAAAATCGCCGCGGCGCGCTTCGCGCGCCGCCATTTTGTCCCTCTTTCTCCTCCACAAAAGTTGGGAGGTATGTGTACAGTGAAATCCGAAAAGGAAAAAAAAACCTCAACTTTTGCATAAAGGAAATAAAACATCACAGATTCAGTCATCAGTAAAAATCCACAATTCACCTGGAAAGAATGAGCCCCCAGAGTACAGATGCGCGCAGGTACAGGGGCGGGCTTACTCCCCATCGCATTTCCATGGAAAACCGGGCGCTAGCGTTACGTTTGAAAAAACACTAGGGGCACATGCGACCGGACCCGCACACATCTGCACTGAATATGTTACAGGGGTCAGGCACAAATATTTTGCTTTCTTGATGACTTTAATATAGAATATATACCACAAAAAGATGGAGAAACCAGATTTTTCAGCGCATTCTGATTTTTTTTCTAGCTTTCCAGTTACATACATGCAATGTATTCCAGGTATATGGAATAGTAAATGGTGATACAAAGAAAGGCAGGGAGTAAAAAGGGAAAAGAAGCAATGTAACATGTATGTAATGTGCTCATGTAACATGTATGTAATGTGCTTGATGTAACATGTATGTGATGTGCTTCATGCAACTTTTATGTAATGTGCTTCATATAACATGTTTGTAATGCACTTTATGTATCATGTATGTAATGCACTTCATGTAACATATATGTAATGCACTTCATGTAACATGTATGTAGTGTTATCCGTGTAACATGTATGTAATACGCTTCATTTATCATGTATGTAATGTGCTCATGTAACATGTATGTAATGTGCTTCGTGTAACATGTATGTAGTGTTCTCCATGTAACATGTATGTAATATGCTTCATTTAACATGTATGTAATGTGCTCATGTAACATGTATGTAATGTGCTTCGTGTAACATGTATGTAGTGTTCTCCATGTAACATGTATGTAATATGCTTCATTTAACATGTATGTAATGTGCTTATGTAACATGTATGTAATGTCACTCAGGGCTGCATACTTATAGTTAGTGGACCTAGGACAACACATTTCCATCCTTGACATTGTGGGGCAGATTTACTTACCCGGTCCATTCGCGATCCAGCGGCGCGTTCTCTGCAGTGGATTCGGGTCCGGCCGGGATTCACTAAGGTAGTTCCTCCGCCGTCCACCAGGTGGTGCTGCTGCGCTGAAGTTCCCGGAGGCCTGCTGGAATGCACTGAAATTCACCGGCCTATTCCTGGTGAAGGTAAGTGCAATTTTCGCAACACATTTTTTTTTTTAAAGGCGGTTTTCCGAATCCGTCCGGTTTTCGTTTGGCCACGCCCCCCCGATTTCCGTCATGAGCATGCCGGCGCCGATGTGCCACAATCCGATCGCATGCGCCAAAATCCAGGGGCAATACTGGGAAAATCGGCGCAAATCGGAAATATTAGGGTAACACGTCGGGAAAACGCGAATCGGGCCCTTAGTAAATGACCCCCTGTATGTAGCAAGATGATGAAATCGTACAATGTATATGGCCCATCACTAATGGACAAGATGGCAACACTGGTAAAGGAAAGTCAGCAGAAGCTGAAGGCGATGGACGAGACCTTTATCTTGCTGGACCGGGTCTAGTAGATCTGGTCTCATGTCTGCAGGTCCAGAAGAAGGTTCCAGGGCAAAGGGGAAGAGACATTGGGAATCTCCATGTAGTGTCCATGACAGAAGAGACTTCTCCAGTTGTTGAACTCCCAGTGTTTCCTGTGTTCTCCAGGGGATGCTGGGAGTTGTAATTTTGCAATAGGTGAGGTTTTGCAATAGGTTTTGCACCTCTACAGTGCAAGTGATGACTACATGAATGATATAAACACCAACCAAATATTACAATGAGGTAAGAATCCAGGCGACTATAACCCCTCAGAAGACGCTAAGTCCCTTATTGGTCTCCTATTGGTGTTTATCGTAAATGTGCACCAAACACCCAGATTTACCCATAATACTGAGTAACTTTAGACTATTTCTGCTGCACTGAGAGTAAAAACAAACTAAAAATATACCAGGATCAACAATAGGAGAAATGAGATCACAGGATATATACATCAGCCCTGGGCTCTGATAGCGGCCACATTACTGTGTGCATGATCCGCACCGGTGTCAGGACACGGCTTCTCTCCCGTGAGACCCTCTAATTCCCCTGTGCCAAGGGTTGAACTCAGTGGCTTCATTTAAAGGGGTTGTCTGACCCACATATTAAGCTGCTTTATTGAGGCTTTGTGAAATTTACCTGCCCGCTCCAATCTGGTGAAGATCCTGTCCAGATGATGTGTAAAGCTCATTGCTGCAGCCCATTCTTGGCCTCGATGGTGACCTCTACACCCATAGCACCCACAGACTTACCTCTGCATGGGGGTGCCCTTTGTGTGAGTCGGCTGCTTCTGCTGCACAGGACATTGACACCACATAAAGGGTATTGGCTGAGCTGCAATACCAGACACATCCACTTTTTGGTAGCCTGATGTAATTGTACACTGTAGGAGGGGGTAGTGCTCCTGCACAGCAGTGTAACAGCCTCTGAATCTGCATCGCTTTAATACTTCCAGAGTCCTTCTGGCTCATTAGCGTAATTTTACAAGTTGACTTTGGAAGAAAGAAGAGGTGCATCACCTCTTGTATAGATCTTCACCTCTTCTTATTGCAGAAAACTACAAGTCCTGGGGGTAAAGGTCACGTAGCTTGAATGTTACTTATGTCCTAATAGAATTATATAGAAAGAGCAACATAAGAAATTCTTATATTAACGGGCAAATTTTTAGTGGTAGGAAATAGAACACAAGGAATAGAATAGAACACAAGGTCGGTGACTTCTGGAATATGGTCAGTACCACAGAACTTCCCTGATAACATCCAGAACCATCAGAACCTGTTTTATTCTAGATTCTCGACTATCCACACATCATAAACATCATCATAAACATCAACAACTTTTCTAAACTTTACTCAATGTACAATAACTGAGTAAATATGTAAAATCTGGAAACATCTGATGGAGGAAACGTGTCTTACGTCTCATTGTGTCTGGTTTGGGGCGAGGCCGCGCTTTCCTGTTGATCGCGGATGTCGTGAACAGCAAACAACAAACAAGTATTTGTCAGGGTTTGTCCGGCTTCACTTCTACATCCAGAGGAAATAAATGAAGCCGTTCCCCGAGGAGCTGAAATATGTGCTGAAAGTCTTCATACTCGTCCCATGATATGGATATATATAAAACACCATGTAAACACGTATCGGAAATCCTCACAAGGTGCGCAGCGAATTCCATGGATATAAAAGAGGAAATAAACAGAATGTTAGGAAGAAAACAATAACGAGACAATAATAATTATACAAAAATATGTGGATCTAGATAGGGGCAAAGATGCAAGGATCCTAGGGACATTACGAGGAATCAATTTGTGTTGGTTGGATAACGGCGTCAGAGCACTCCAAAATGGATTTGATGGATGTTCCTAGTTTGTCACATGCTGACCCCTGACCACTGCTGGCTATGATAGAAAGGTGTCAGGACACACAGGACATGGCAGCTCGCTGTGTATGAGGGGTGTAGTCACAGAGGGGTCAGAGCACCCATGCTGACCACTGACCACTGCCGGCTATGATAGAAAGGTGTTAGGACACAGGAGATGGCAGCTCGCTGTGTATGGGGGGTGTAGTCACAGAGGGGTCAGAGCGCCCATGCTGACCCCTGACCACTGCTGGCTATGATAGAAAGGTGTCAGGACACAGGACATGGCAGCTCGCTGTGTATGGGGGATGTAGACACACAGGGGTCAGTGCGCCCATGCTGACTCCTGACCACTGCTGGCTATGATAGAAAGGTGTCAGGACACACAGGACATGGCAGCTCGCTGTGTATGGGGGGGTGTAGTCACAGAGGGGTCAGAGCGCCCATGCTGACCCCTGACCACTGCTGGCTATGATAGAAAGGTGTCAGGACACACAGGACATGGCAGCTCGCTGTGTATGGGGGGTGTAGTCACAGAGCAATCAGAGCGCCCATGCTGACCCCTGCTGGCTATGATAGAAAGGTGTCAGGACACACAGGACATGGCAGCTCGCTGTGTATGGGGGTGTAGTCACAGAGAGGTCAGAGCACCCATGCTGACCCCTGACCACTGCTGGCTATGATAGAAAGGTGTCAGGACACACAGGACATGGCAGCTCACTGTGTATGGGGGGTGTAGTCACAGAGGGGTCACAGCGCCCATGCTGACCCCTGATCATTGATGGCTATGATAGAAAGGTGTCAGGACACACAGCACATGGCAGCTCGCTGTGTATGGGGGGTGTAGTCACAGAGAGGTCAGAGCACCCATGCTGACCCCTGACCACTGCTGGCTATGATAGAAAGGTGTCAGGACACACAGCACATGGCAGCTCGCTGTGTATGGGGGTGTAGTCACAGAGAGGTCAGAGCACCCATGCTGACCCCTGACCACTGCTGGCTATGATAGAAAGGTGTCAGGACACACAGGACATGGCAGCTCACTGTGTATGGGGGGTGTAGTCACAGAGGGGTCACAGCGCCCATGCTGACCCCTGATCATTGATGGCTATGATAGAAAGGTGTCAGGACACACAGCACATGGCAGCTCGCTGTGTATGGGGGGTGTAGTCACAGAGAGGTCAGAGCACCCATGCTGACCCCTGACCACTGCTGGCTATGATAGAAAGGTGTCAGGACACACAGGACATGGCAGCTCGCTGTGTATGGGGGATGTAGTCACAGAGGGGTCAGAGCGCCAATGCTGACCCCTGACCACTGCTGGCTATGATAGAAAGGTGTCAGGACACACAGGACATGGCAGCTCGCTGTGTATGGGGGATGTAGTCACAGAGGGGTCAGAGCGCCCATGCTGACCCCTGACCACTGCTGGCTATGATAGAAAGGTGTCAGGACACAGGACATGGAAGCTCGCTGTGTATGGGGGGTGTAGTCACAGAGGGGTCAGAGTGCCTATGCTGACCCCTGACCACTGCTGGCTATGATAGAAAGGTGTCAGGACACACAAGACATGGCAGCTTGCTATGTATGGGGGGTGTAGTCTTAGTGCACCTATGGCGGATCCACAAAGACTTGTAACATGGGTTGCCGTTGCCCACCTCAAGGTTTTCCAGTCAGAGCCTATGTCATATCTTCATCACATTTCAAAGTCAAGAATCTTGGACCTTCTTATCCCTTCATCCTCTGGTGTTACCTGGAGAGGGCTTGTGTCTTGTTGGGTCACGCTATTAAACCATCGTCTTATGTGACACTTAACATTCCTCCAATACCTTCATTCTGATGATCAGAGACGCGCACAGGAGCCGGAGAGGCGGTGATCTCCAAGGAAATATGAAAACATCTGGGAGAAAATATGTATTGGAATCTCTGAGATAAAGATGGCAAAGGAAGATGAGGAAGATGATGAGGATTGTGAAGCTGCCATCTGAGGAAGCTTCATGTTAGACAATTAGGCGGGTGAGGAGGAGGCTGCCACCAGAAAATGATGAAGCTACGAAACCTACACTGCAAAATGAGAATGTTGAATCTTCCAGTGGAATGGAGGATGAGAAGGATGATGAGGTTGATAAGGCTACCTGGTAATGGAAAATTAGGTTGCCGGCTAGACATAGGGGGTATCAGGATATATGTTGAGTTGTGGATAGAATTGCAAGTAAAAGAAAGTGCAACAACCCTGCCAATGCATAGGGTGGGTAGTTGTTGCGAATAGTGCCCTCACCATGGTAGGAGCTGTTAGGGAGGCTGATCACCTCTCTACGAGATTTCCAAAGGTGGAGAACTTAGTAATTGCAGTGGGAGCCACTACCTGCCAAGGCAAGAGTTAACATATTCATTGTCTGTAACCAATGATATGATGTGTTCTAATTGTAAAGCAAGGTGGAATTTGATTGGAGAGTGCTGCCACCTCACTAGGGGAGTATAAAACCCTTTGTGGGCGGAAGCACATGGTCAGTCCTAGGTCTTCAGTTTGAGTAAGTAGAGGAGAGTGCAGCACCTTTCTGTGCTGCACAAGCCAGTGTCGCACTACCAGGAGGCAGAGGTGTCTCAGACCAGCTGCCTGACACCTTAGACAACTCGGGAGACTAAGCCCCAGAGCAGAGGTCCACTATCCGGACTCAGCTCCATCTACCAGCCCAGCCTGAAGTTACTGCCAGGCTGTGAGCAATCCTTCCTGTGGACCAGCTATCTGCTAACAGCTTCCCAGCTTGCTGAACCTGCTGCTGCCATTGCCTGCTGTTGACGTTCACATAAAGAACCGTGAGTTGATTTGCAAAACCTGCCTCCGTGTGATCCCTGGATCCGGCTGCTTCACCACCATTGGCTCCCCAACCTTCATCATCCAGGGATTCCTATATACACCTCAGGGGTTGCCCCAGGAGAAACCTCCTTCATCAGGCTCTCCCTCTTCTTTTCTTGCACACACCACCTGCTGGAGACCTGCCAGGCTGTAGGCCCGTCCTCTGGTCGCAATACCAAGAAGCGTGACCATAGCGTGCCCAAGGCTGGATAAGCCAGCCACTCCGGTATACTGGGCCCCGGCTGTCTACAAACACAGGAGAAAGGCTAGGCCCTGTAGGATGCCACAAAAGTGCTTATAGGGGAACTAGTAGGGTTTTGTACCAAAGTGATCAATGGGGATGTAACTTGGAGGATCACTAGATAGGTTTGTACTATAGATGACTGCAAAGGGGCTGCCCTCATCTGAATATCATCTAGATAATATTACCAGATGATGGTGAGGCTACCTACATGAGGATAGAGCTACCTACTGCTGAAAGATGAGGAAGAGAAGGTGACCTACCAACATAGCATCAGGCTATGGCACCTCCAGAACTCAGTGGGGCAGATTTATCAAGCTGTCTGAAAGTCAGAATATTTCTAGTTGCCCATGGCAACCAATCACAGCTCCCCTTTAAAATATTCATGAGCACTAGTAAAATGAAAGCTGAGCTGTGATTGGTTGCCATGGGCAACTGGAAATATTCTGACTTTCAGACCGCTTGATAAATCTGCCCCATTGTGTGGCACATTAGGTAGGCTCAACATGGCGTGTAATGTGGTGGTATTCCCGAGGCACCTTATTAGATGCCAATACTTTGCTACTTTGTGTTGAAATACCCATCACACAATCTCAATAACCAGTCCATATGTGATCTGTGTTGTCGGCTTCCATAATAGTTTTGTCCTCGGTCACTTCTATCTATCTAGATCTGAGGTCATGGCCCCCATCATTGTGACCTTCTGACTTCTGCTGATGGTTTGTTCAATGTCTATATGGTCACTTAACATGAGGTGAGGATAAGGTGAGGAAGAACCTATGTATGAGTCCTCCTAGTCTACCTCCCCCTGGGAACTCATCAAATTGAGCAATGACATCATCAGGCACTCACAATATTCTCCATACTGTATATAACAGGTCACACAGTATCTTCAGAAGAAGGATGGGATATGGTAGGAATGGTGAAGAGACACAAAACATCCCTGGACTTAGTGAAGTTTGTGATTTGTGAGTCTCCACCACTGACCCCAGCAGATGAGACGCTCTGCTCCAAGCTTTGGGTTGCCATGAGACTAGACATGTCCTTAAAGTGACCCCGGTGTCCTCACATGAACACAAAGCTGGTGGCTACAAATACATCTTAAGACTTTAGAAACTCGACTTCAAAGAAATCTGGAAACCTTCTCCTCATTTCTTTTCCTACAAAGTTGTATTTGCTGGACTCGTCTCCACACCAAACCATATAAACAATGGGACTTCTGCAGGAAAGAGATTTGCTACAAAGAAGCTTTTAAGTGATAATAAAAATGAAAGATTAACGAACACATCAGAGATTAAATGCAGATATAAATAAGGTTCACTTTTCAATAATCTGGAATTAAGTAGAGAGAGAAGAAACAAAGGCACGGACAGAGGCTGCTGGAGATAGTAGTAAGTTTCTATCTCGCCCCAAATGCTTTATTCCCATCAGAACAGGTCAATCCATCTCTATAATATCCTATATGATCTTGCTGATGCTTCTGAGTGATAGAGGAGAGACACAGGCACAGACAGAGGCTGCTGGAGAAAATAGGAAACCTCTATCTCACCCCAAGTGCTTTATTCCTTTCTGAACAGCTCAGTACTTCTCTATAATGACCTATATGATCCTGCTGATACTTATGGTGAGAGAAAACATTATTCAGCAGATCCTCTTCTATTCTCTGTGTGCAGTGTATGGGAGACATCATAGTAGCTCATCTCCAGCCTCCTGCACTAAGACACCTGAGATTAAAGATACAACCTATGTAACACTGCTAAACATTGCAAAATACAAGTAATATAATTGTCAGATATTGGGGCTCATTTACTAAGGTTTGCGATACTCACTTGTGCAATGATTGTGCCCCTTTTTCGGGGATTGCACGGCTTGGACAGGTATTTAACAGGGGTTTGCGCTGGGATTGTGTCCCACGCGATCGGATTTTGGCACAGCTGCGCTGCTTTCATGCGACAGAAATCGGGGGGCAGCCGTCGGACAATCCGACTGATTTGGACTGAGCGCAGGATTTAACTTTCAAATCATGTAACAAGACAATGCACTTACATGCACCGGGAAGAAGAAGGTGAACTCTATTGGACCTGAGCGGGGAAGCGACACATGCAGGATATCGGGCGCACAATCTAAGTGAATCGCGGCACTGTGCATGATCGTCGGACAATGCACTTTCGGGGAACTCCAGCGGACGGGTAAGTAAATGTACCCCAATGTCTTACTCACACTGCACTAAGGATCTATGTAAAGCTTGTTGAGACATTATGGAACAGGTGAATCCAGTGCCCGGAATCTCGGATCTCCAATGTTAAAACATTCTTCTTTGTTCAGTTCTTTCTTCATAACAGTTAAAAATACTTGTTGCTGTATCTCCTATAATACGTCTTCTGGACATTGCTTCATCCCCCTTCCTTGTGGTATTGATACTTGAAACAATGTTTCAACATTGGAGTTCCGGAATTCCAAGTGCTGGATTCACCTGTTCTATAGTTTCTGTATCCAATCGCCTCTGCCGGCAGCAATTTACACCTGTGCCCCATAGATCACAGCCCGTGAACCCTGTCCATACAGTGGGAGCCGATGTGTGATGTACCAGGGGTAAGGGGTTAAAGGAAATCTACCATCAAAATACATCCTGATAAACCAGAGACGCTACTCATAGATCCAGGCACCGGGACTGTTGTATCTTCTTATATTTGTTATCTGTGCCCTCCTTCTCTTCTATAATCAACTTTTAAAATTATGCCAATGATAATATTATACGATGGGGTTTTTTTTTTACTAAGGGTTCCGCAACCACATTTCTGTCTGGTTTTCCGACATTCTCGGGAATCGCGGTGCTGGGACAGGTATTTAGAAGGCGATTATATCGCACGCGATCGTATTCTGTTGCAATCGCGCCGGCCTTCATGCGACAAAAAAACGATGTCGGGTCGTCCAACGATCCGACTGATTCAGACAAACTCTGGGATTTAACTTTAAAAGTGTGTCGCAAGAGCTCCGGGGACCTGAGCGGGGAGCGTCACATGCAGGATATCGGACGCACAATCTTAGTGAATCGCTCCAAACTGCCTGATCGTTGGACACTGCGGACCTCATGAACTCAAGTAAGTAAATGTGCCCCAATATGTCTTCTTTAGTAATCCTATATTCTGTATCTCTGTGATTTTTTTTGTCTAATTTTGAAAAACTTCAGGTTCAATCTGCTTCCTGCATCTCCTGGAGCCTTGTGGTCAGCTGAAGGGGGCGCGATAGTTTTGGCGTCTGATAATTGTTGCTTTTATTTTAGATTGGATAAAACCAATGAGGCATAGAATTTAATACGATCCCTCACCACAAACTTTGTGCTTTTTTTCAATATTATCCTAAAATAATCCCCTGGAGATTCATCCTGAAGCTCCAATTGTTGCCCAGACCACAAAACCAGGTTTACATAAGTTCGCCGATGCTATTCCTGTTTTACACGCCACCCACGCCGGCACCGCTCCTGTGCTAAGCGCAACGAATCTGGCAACGTCCCATGGCAAACAAACACTCCTTACCTGGCACCGTGCCCGGGGTGTAAAACTTCTCCGACCCCTAAATTATGATAACAATGGCTGTCTATAGAGTCTGGACACCAGAAGCCCACACTGCGACAAAATCCCAGAAGTGACCGGTCCACTTCAATGTTAAAAAGGGAACCTTGGCCGGTCTGGACTTATAACAAGAAGATAATTTCTGAGACTGGAGCCAGAAGCCAATCATTAGTCAATATCATTGAGAAGATTAACAGCTTGAAGAATAGTCACACATTAGATTCCTCATCAAAGAACCATCCAGTGCACTGGGGAGCTGTCCTCACACTGCTGTGCTCTGTGCTCTATGCAGAAAGTGTCAGGTATTGTCCCTGGAGAGATCTGTAATCAGACCTTTATGTATATTGTTAGTAGCAGCAGGTCTTTAAAATATGATTTTACATTCCAGAATTTAGTGCATTGAGGGCGTATCCTCACACTGCTGTGCTCTGTGCTCTCTATAGCCAGTGTTATATATTGTCCATTTTAGAAGTGTGTAATCTACCTTATGTATGTTGTTAGTAGCAGCAGGACTGTAAACTGTGGATTTATATTCTAGAATAGTAGTAGCTTCTCCAAGTGCATGGGGGGGGGTCCTCACACTGCTGTGCTCTGTGATCTCTGTGTATGTTGTTAGTAGCAGCAAGACTGTGAAAATTGGATCAAAGCTCAGGATTACATCTTCCCCAGGTGCACTATGGGTGTGTCCTCACACTGCTGTGCTCTCAGCTCTATGCATTCCACAGCCTCACTCCACCCTTCAGAGTAAAAACTATTGCAGACTTTTGGTTGAATACCAGAGAATTCACTCAGAGGAAAGGGGTTGCACTCTGGGGCAGCTCAAAGGATTAAGGGGGGCATTTATCATTCGTGCTCCAGTACATCCACAGGCTCCGGACGCTCAATGTATCCGGTGGCTGGCTGCGCAGCATATAATTCTACGCCAGGTCCTGTCCTCGCCGGCTGCGGCCCCATCACCCGGTCCAATTTTTTCAGGACTTGTACAACAGAAATCTGGCAGAGCAGTGTGAGGACTTGCCCCTAGTACAATGGATGTGACCCTCTGCGCCAAACATTGGCCTCTGCGCGGTCATATATTGATGACTATTAAAATATTAAAAAATACATCAGCTGAACTGTGACACGGAATCACAATCCTCTTACTCTGTGCATGTAGCAGCCTCATGAATAGATGGAAATGTTATCAATTCTACCAGGTGGAAACAGAAAGAAGCACCAGATATTTTGGTTAATGTCACTGTTTTTCAGGAAATTTGTTGGATTCCTGAGAATAAAGGGGAAATGTTCAGACATAATTTACCCAAACAACTGATAAATGTAAAGTAAGTTCCCAGACTGAGAAATAGCAGATTTTATGGGGATCTTCCCCCACCCCCGCCCTGTCCTCACTTACTCCAAACAATAATCCATATCCTCTTATCTATTATTTATTGGAGAAATCCGTTGCAGCTGGAGATCGGGGTGAGGGGATTAGGATAATCACACATTGTGACGACTGCTCTGCTCTTCATTTCGCGAAAATATTAAACAGATCACACGGCTGAGACCTTGTCTTTTCTAACAATTCGAACCTGAAAACCGTGGACGTTCTAAAGCCAAAATATTCTGTAATTGTTCCCAGTTTGTCCCATACTGATACATTGTAACAATCCCTCAGATGTGGGAGCAGAGGACACTCACGACAAGTTCACGTTCTATGATTGTTGAATACTACAGCAGATACTCAGAGGAAAGGGGAGGGGTTAGGACGGCTCAATGCAGAGAGCTAAGAGCACAGCAGTGTCAGGATAGATTCCCAGTGCACAGCAGGTCTTCTTGACAGATAAACAATGTTTACCTGAACTCCACTTTTGGGTCCATTCACACGCGGTTACCCCTCCTCCCTCCATAGAGAATAGCGGCGCATGGCGGCACACACGCCAAAAGATAGAGCATGCTGTATCTTTTTGCGGTGTGCGGCCCAGATCGGTGCCACACCGTATCTGTGCTGCGCCGCTATTGCCATCTATGGGGACGTACATGCGGCCACAAATTTGCCGCCGCATGTACGTCCCCGCAGACGGCCATGTGAATGTGCCCTTTCACTGCTGGGACTTTGCTACAGTTGTATTGAGTCTCTTTTTGCTCCTGTTGTGAGTCCATTTTTTCCCCTCATTTGGCCATGGGGACAGGGACCAATTTGTCATGCTTTGTGCAGCGCTGCCTAATCTGTAGGCGCTATATAAAGAATTATTTTTATTATTATTTGTCGTTTTGGCTCTTTTTGGCGCAAATTTTAAAAAAAGCGCAATTTGTTGGGCAAATCATTCCATTGCCTTTCCTGAGCATGGTCAGGACTGGCGTATTATTGCACAATTATTTGCGCCCATATAGGCGCAATAATATAATAAATCGGGCTCAAACATTTTTAAAGATAATAGGGCACAACAACACACGGCGAATTGAGGCGTAACATTCCCCCAAAAAAGCGCAAAACAGCCATTACGCAGTAAAAAGGCGCAAAAAACACCAACGGAAGAAAAAAGATAGATGACCCCCCCTAAAACTTCCTGGAGCTATAGTAAATAGATTGCTGACCAGACTGATACATTATAACAAGATATAAGGACAGGACATAGATTTGTTTTTCCACACAGTGCACTGGATATAATTGTAGCAAACCCTCAGCTGTATTGTAATTTTTAGATCTTTCCATCTGTCCCTAATTTAAAGTGCAATGTACGTGTAAGTGTAATTTATAGAAACTAAAAACTAACTGGGACCGAAAGATGAGACAATAGAATCTGCAGAGTATTTTGTTTACATTCTATATGTATAAAATAAACAAGGAAGATATTAAATAATAGTAATAATTATAATAATAATATACAACAATAAATATCCATTAAGTGATAAATGAGGACTGTATTACACACACACAGCTAATCCCCATCTATACAAAACATCTAGTAAATATAATAAATATATAAATGAATATGTGGAATATTTACAGTACACACATATAATACAATCATCTCTCAGATTTGTAGATGTTCAGATACATTTGTCATAAAAAACTAAAATCAAATGGAAACTTGGTAGAAGTAAAATATCTTTCGTCTCCTCCATGGAGCAGGAATATAATTTATCACAGGTTTTCTCTGATTTATAGACCTCGGACACATGTGCTGTAATTGGGGACACGTGAAGCAGCTGCGGACGTGTGGATGAGCCTTTGATTCATGCTGTAAGTGATGATGTTGGGGGTCGTAGTATGGAGATCATTATCAGTTGTTTCCTGCAAGATCTGACACTTATTAAGGAGAATCTGTCAGCAGGTATGACCATGCACCTCGAGAGATGTGTAACCAGACCTCTGTGTATGTTGTTAGTAGCAGCAGGACTGTGAAATATGGATTTATATTCCTAGAATGTAGCCTCTCCTAGTGCATTGGGGATGTGTCTTCTCAGTGCTGTGGAAAGATGTGTAATCAGACCTCTGTGTATATTGTCAGTAGCAGCTGAACTGTGAAATATAGATTTATATTCCCGGATTGTAGGTTCTCCTGGTGCACTGGGAATGTGTCTTCACACTGCTGTGCTCTGTGCTCTCTGCAATCAGTGTTAGTTATTATCCCTGGAGAGATGTGTAATCAGACCTATGTGCATATTGTTAGTAAGTTCTATGTGTATGTTGTTAGTAGATGCAGGACTGTGATATATGGATTTATATTTCAGGGCTGTGGCTTCTTGAAGTACACTGGGAGTCCTCACACTGCTGTGCTCTGTGCAGGCAGTCTCAGGTATTGTCCCTGGAGAGAAAAGTAATCCTCATGTCCTCACACTGCTTTGCTCTGTGTACTCTGCTCCCCTCCTCTCTACTCTGAATGACAGCTATATTATCCAACCAGGAGCCTACAACTGCTTTTACTCAGAGCAGAGAGGAGGAGCTTTTCAGGTTGTTCAGGATGACCCACTTATCTTGTCAGGAGTCGACTGCAGTATCACCGTCCATAGTTATAATAAAATAAGGTGCCATTTTCAGGTGTTGCACCCTCACTCATCACACACTGACATGGGGACAGGTCATCAGTATGAAAATGTCATGAAATCAGAACAACAATACCCAATGACCAGATCCCGGATCCTGGTGACCCACAAAATGCAATATTGGGATATCCGGGGGTGGAGGGCGCCTTGTGCTGAGGGGTCCACATATCTCATAGCCAGCCCTGACTCCTCTGCAAAGACAAAGAATAAAACAATGAGATAAACCACGACCTCTTATTAATAGAATGTAAAGTGCCGAGACTTTCCCATCAAAAACATTTTCCGAATTCCTGCCGCTTTTACGAGTCCCCCTGCGCCCCCCCCCCCCCTCTGTTTCCTTCCTACTGTAAACTTGATGGAGATCCTGGAGAAGAAGTTTACACTAAACCCTGAGAAATCGCGTCAGGCTGATAAAAGTTCAATGACGGATTAAGGAATGTATTTAATTCCATCAAACCGAACTGTGAGTGATGGAAGACGACAATCTGACGGATTCCCAAAGGAAAAAGTTTAGATTCTGCCAGTTTCTGGTCCATTAGGTCACACATCAGAGCAGGCGCCGGCGCTTTGTTGTAAGATGCTCAACATACCTTGTCTTGGATGGTACCAGTTCTCCTTGTTGAGATTCAACTGGGTGTTAGGGTCTAGTACAATGATTCCTGGGAAAAGTATGCAAATAAGCACCTTACTAAATGGCAGGACTCTCTAGCGCAGTGATGGCGAACCTTTTAGAGATCGAGTGCCCAAAATGAGACCCAAAAAACACTAGCTTTTCCCAAAGTTCCAACACGGCAATTTAGGCAGTAACAAACTTATTGCTACCAGAATTTTGGAGCTCCAATCCGACCCTGTCCTCACCTTTTCACTCTTCGGACAGGACCAAGCAGCACAGGATGGGTCACTTTAAAATATCAGGGCACTACTTGTACTGCCTGGGACTGCAGGAATGTGCCATGTCTGGCAAACTCTGTGCCTGGGAGACAGCCCGTGTGCCCACAGAGAGGCCTCCGAGTGCCATCTCTGGCACCAGTGCCATAGGTTCGCCACCACTGCTCTAGCGCCATCTATAAGAGTCACCAGGGGTGTATTATGGCTGCCATGGGCCTGGGCTGTAGGAATATTATAGCCCCTACAAGTCTGGAATCACTCCCTAAATCTGATACTAGAAATGGTGAATGTGTCCCTTCTGCTGCTTCGTATCTGTGATTTCAGGACCTTTGGACCTTCAAAGGTCCTGAAATGTCTCTTGTGTACATGTGTATTGAGCAGGAACAGATGTACAAGGATTTCATGTGTGGAGGTCCTTCTCAGTATAACATTTGGTGGGTGGTTATGGGCCCCCTAGAAGGCTTGGGCCCCGGGCTACTGCCCAAACCGCCTACATTATAATCCACTACTGGGAGTCACACAATAACAAGCCTTAAGTGCAACTTCTTGGAGGAGCAACATACAACGTATTTTAACTGAACTGATGTTAACAGCATATAGAGATTTGCTTTACTGCAGCCAATTGGAAGGTAGATACAACCGTCTGGAGATGTCTCTTTGAAATCTATGGGGGAGTGATAAGAGCAAGTTCTGTGATCTGTGCGGATATACTGGGGCTCATTTACTAAGGGTCCCAACGCCGCACTATATTTTGCAGGAGATGATAACAAGATGTGATCTCTACAGAACAGGAAGTCATTTTCTGTTGAAACTTTTCCTTTAATAAAAACAAAATACAATGAAAATGTATCAATATTTAGGAAATCTGCCCAGCTTGGTTCCAGAAGCTTAACCCCTAATGTCTGGCTATGGCATGTGTTAGAGGGACTCCCCCTCATGGCCCCCCATGATCAGGGCTGTGATTGGTCATCATAAGTTAGAGGAAAAATCACAAGGGAAAGAAAAAAAAAAGTTAATACAATTTTAGAAATCTAAAATAAGTTTTCTGATTTTTCTATTATGTCCACTGTGGGGGTAATTATCATTATTTCCTCCATTTGTTGCCCCTTCCCAGGATAATAACCTTTTAAAATATGGTGACTAGTGGGAGCTCAGCAGTGAGAAGGATGACATAGAGCACAGGCTGTAGTACAGGGATGTGATGCTCCGGAGCCCGGGAGCCATCTATTAACTCCCTAATAGTCTACTTGTAGATAATCCCTTTAAGTGCAGGTTGTTATCAGATAAAGGGAGTTATTTGCAGATTTATATCGGTGTTTATAATGCAGACTCCTCATAGACGTGAGGCGACCACAAACCCAGGTTCTTCCTCAAGAAAAGACGCTGCACATTTTTTGCACATAACAATCTCCGTTTTTTTAAAATAAAATATTAGGAATTTGCTTTAATGATCTGGAGGTTCTAATTCATGTATAATCTTAATCTATAATTTCCACCCTCTACAATGCTGCAGCATATCCCTGCACTGTACAATGCTGCAGCATATCCCTGCACTGTACAATGCTGCAGCATATCCCTGTACTTCACTGTACAATGCTGCAGGATATCCCTGTACTGTACAATGCTGCAGCATATCCCTATACTGTACAATGCTGCAGCATGTCCCTGTACTGTACAATGCTGCAGGATATACCTGTACTGTAAAATGCTGCAGCATACCCTCGTTCTGTAAAATGCAGCAGCATATCCCTGTACTGTACAATGCTGCAGCATATCCCTGTATTATACAATGCTGCAGGATATCCCTGTATTATTGTACAATGCTGCAGCATATCCCTGTACTGTACAATGCTGCAGGATATCCCTGTACTGTATAATGCTGCAGGATATTACCATGTATTATACAATGCTGCAGGATATCCCTGTACTGTATAATGCTGCAGGATATTACCATGTATTATACAATGCTGCAGGATATCCCTGTATTAGTGTACAATGCTGCAGCATATCCCTGTACTGTACAATGCTTCAGAATATCCCTGTACAGTACAATGCAGCAGCATATCCCGTACTGTAAAATGCATCAGCATGTCCCTGTACTGTACAATGCTGATGCATATCCCTGTACTGTACAATGCTGCAGCATATCCCTGTACTGTACAATGCTGCAGCATATCCCTGTACTTCACTGTACAATGCTGCAGGATATCCCTGTACTGTACAATGCTGAAGGATATTACCATGTATTATACAATGCTGCAGGATATCCCTGTACTGTATAATGCTGCAGGATATTACCATGTATTATACAATGCTGCAGGATATCCCTGTACTGTATAATGCTGCAGGATATTACCATGTATTATACAATGCTGCAGGATATCCCTGTATTAGTGTACAATGCTGCAGGATATCCCTGTACTGTATAATGCTGCAGGATATCCCTGTACTGTATAATGCTGCAGCATATTACCATGTATTATACAATGCTGCAGCATGTGCCTGTACTCTACAATGTTGCAGGATATCCCTGCATTATTGTACACTGGATGTACTGAAATTGCAGAAAAAAAATCAGATTTTGGCCACTTGATAAAAATATTATCAGTTTCATGAAGAATATTCCTCATTCCTCAGTCCTGGGTTTAGTATAAAGAAATGAGTGAAAAACTCTCCAAAAAACCTGCAGCATCTCAGAGTAAACTCTTTGTTGACCCCCCACCCCCTCCGCTCCACAAGTTTTTGGGATGTTGAAGCCCTTAACCCTGCAGAGATCCTGTTTGCCTTAGTAATGGGCGGTGGATCCCCCCAGCGTGCGGCTGCTGCAGTTTTACATTAGGCGACTCCCTCAGATGTTCCTCATTATCCGCTATTACCAAAGCTTCTGCTGTTGTGAAATGGTTTAAGAAAACATCATGGATCACTTAGAATTACCCGAAACAGGCAGAAAGCCATGCCCTGCGCCCCTTTAGCCATGACATTAGGTAAAACATGTTCCGGGGGTTAACGTGTGCGCGTTCCAGCAAATATCTACAATCTAGACATTAGAGAGGAGATGGGGATTGTCCTTAATATTCAATTCAAATATAAGGTATATATATATATCCCCCCAACTGCAAGGGAAAAGCTGTGGCTTCCATCACAGCATCACCCATGTCAGGACTGGGAGTTTGTGGACCCTCTGGACCACCGCAGGAGGTGGTACTAGCCGACCTGGGACCGGAGCCTAAGTGGAACCCGGTGTTCACCAGAGCCCGCCGCAAAGCGGGATGGACTTGCTGCGGCGGGAAACCACCAGGTCGTTCCACAGGTGCGACTAGCCCCCGCGGTGGCAGCCAAGGTAGTAACACAGGAGACAGTCTGTACCCGAAGAGACGTCAGGAATCGCAGGAGCTGGCACAGAGGTATGGAGGACCACAGGAACGGACTGGCACACAGGAACGCAGGACCACAGGAGCGGACTGGCACACAGGAACGGACTGGCACACAGGAACAGACTGAACAGACTGGCACACAGGAACGCTGGACCACAGTAACGTACTGGCACACAGGAACGGACAGGAACGCAGGAATCACAGGAATCACAGGAGCTTTCTCTTCAGGGAGTTTGAAGATCCGGCAAGAGCAATAGGAAGGGGCTGGAATTTAAATCAGGCCAGCGGCAATTTAAATCTTAGCGAGCCAGCGCGCGGGCACCCTAGGAGACGGGGACGCGCCGCCGAGCCGCGGGAGCTGCGGAGGACGCCGCTGGAGCCGGGGGAGGTGAGTGCAGCCGGGAACCGGACCCTAGAGCGGCACGGGTGCACCCGCGATCCGAGACAGGGATCGTGGAAGCACCCGTGACAACCCACCAGCCCTTGTATGTGAGTTATTCCCTAGGGCAGTGATGGCAAACCTTTTAGAAACCGAGTGCCCAAACTACAACCAAACCCGACGTATTTTTTGCAAAGTGCCAATGCGACAATTTAAACAGTAACTTATTACTTCCTTCTCTTTCACAGGTTTAAATTCTATAGGCACCTGAGGATACCAATACAGTAGAAGGAAGGGAAGGAAGTTTGGATTATCATTGTAGCTTCCTTCTAGGGTCCTGGGCTGCCTGGGACTGCAAGAGGCCTTGAGTCCTGTCTGGCGAACCCTACCCTGGGATGATGGCAAGGGTGCCCATATAGAGGGCTCTGAGTGCCACAGCTGGCACCCGTGCCATAGGTCCGCCACCACTGCCCTAGGGCTATTTACTACATCCTCACCCCAGATAGTATATGGCTATGCTCTGGCCATGTGCCCTAATATACATGTCTGATATTCAGCTCATTGGACCTGGCACGGACCATTTGGCTCCCTCCTTTCTGCCACCCTAGACCATCTCAGATTGCTACCATGGAAAGGGCAGATTTGGCATCTCCATTATGATTTAGGGTAGACCATGTGGGTCAGGACTCTCTCTGTCTCCCCAATTCCACCATCTGGTTCTTTACTTTTTTGACATCCAGGAGAACCGGCTGATCTCTGTGGGGTCGCCCTGATGGTCAACTGATTCAATGGTTGGCCGGTGATCTCGGCAAACCCTGGTTAAGTAGAACATACGAGGCCATGAGCCCTCTGAAAACTGAAGTCAATAGATGCCACTTCCATGCACCAAAGAAACTTGCAAAAGAATTGTCCAAGCAAATAGAAACCATTGCTGGACACTAAGAAGCTGAGAACTTTATTGCTCAGGCAACTTCCCCATGGTGCCTGAGCAATGAGGATGAGCTTTGATCGGTGGGACACTATACAGGGATGTGCTGGTCCTCAAAGAAGCAAAGCACCCTGGGAAATACACTAGCACCAGAACCACGTGGTCTGTGCTCTGCAGGGGGATGGAGCTGGCGGCCGGTGTGGAGAGGGGCGACCTCCACCATTACAATCATCACTGCAACCAATTTACTGATGATAATTTAGCCCCATTATCTGATACTTCACCTATAGATGAGATTCTAGTCCAATATCCTGTCATATGTTACACAGAGACCCCATAAACAGTCATTACCCCGCAGATGCCACACAAAATCTTCCAAATTACCTGCAGGTGTTTTCAGTAAAAAAAAAAATAATGTGAGAAACTAAAAGTCATTTAGAAATCTGCCAAAAATTATTTGCAATTTTGCCCCCGCGCCTTCTATAACCTGATTATATGTGTTCTGTGTCTTGTAAAAGAAAGTTCTTTCCATCTGTGAGGACGAGGAGAGGTCTAAAGACCATGGACCTTATATCACATCGAACCGAGTCCAAGCCCAAAAATGTCAAGAGAACAAGGTAACAATAATCAATGGAAAATACAAAGTATCCAAAATATCATCGAGAATTAAACATTTCAACATTCTACAGACCAAACACTAGGAAGTCGTTTAGACACAAATAAATGTGCCAAACCATCCTGTATTATACTACGGAGCTGAACTCACTATTCTGCTGGTGCAGTCACTGTCCACATACATGACATTACTTATCCTGTACTGATTCTGAGTTATATCCATTACTATACTCCAGAGCTGCACTCACTATTCTGCTGCTGGTGCAGTTACTGTGCACATACATGACATTACTTATCCTGTACTGATCCTGAGTTACATCCTGTATTATACTCCAGAGCTGCACTCACTATTCTGCTGGTGCAGTCACTGTGTACATACATGACATTACTTATCCTGTACTGATTCTGAGTTATATCCATTACTATACTCCAGAGCTGCACTCACTATTCTGCTGCTGGTGCAGTCACTGTGTACATACATGGCATTACTTATCCTGTACTGATCCTGAGTTACATCCTGTATTATACTCCAGAGCTGCACTCATTTATGGCATATCCTGGGATTTAATGGGGGTCTGAGAAAAATGTAGATTTTGTGCATAAAACCTGTTTCCTTTCTCTGTTTCAATGACGTCACATGGAATGGACCTTAAACAGATATAGACACAACAATTGTGTTTTTGGTGAAGAGAAAGACAATGACCTCATATATTTGGGAATCCTAACTAAACACTTTGGTGTCCAAGGGAGGAACACTGAGGGTCCAAAGCCTGAGGCTGCTGTGTATCTAATCCTATGATGTGTGATACAGTCTGATGAGTTGTGTACCTAATCCTATTATGTGCAGGCTCGGACTGGCCCGCAGGTGAACAGGAGGATCCAATGGTGGGCCCCCAGACCCTGCATTAGTAGTGCTGAAAAAGGCAATTTATACATATATTTAGCATAGATCATCTCAACTATCTAATGTATGTATATGAATATATTAATAGATTATGTAACAAACTTATAGCTGCCCAAGATCAGATTCACTGGTGGGCCCAAAGTATCCCAGTCCGACACTGGTCATGTGTGGATACTGTGTATCTAATCCTATCATGTGTGATACTGTGTGCTAAGCTGTGTATCTAATCCTATCATGTGTGATACTGTGTCTTAAGCTGTGTATCTAATCCTATCATATGTGATACTGTGTGCGTAGCTGTGTATCTAATTCTGTCATGTGTGATACTGTGTGCTAAGCTGTGTATCTAATCCTATCATGTGTGATACTGTCTGCTGAGCTGTGTATCTAATCCTATCATGTGTGATACTGTGTGCTAAGCTGTGTATCTAATCATATCCTGTGTGATACTGTGTGCCAAGCTGTGTATCTAATTCTATCATGTGTGATACTGTGTGCTAAGCTCTGTATCTAATCCTATCATGTGTGATACTGTCTGCTAAGCTGTGTATCTAATGCTATCATGTGTGATACTGTGTGCTTGCTGTGTATCTAATCCTATCCTGTGCGATACTGTGTGCGTAGCTGTGTATCTAATCCTATCATGTGTGATACTGTGTGCGTAGCTGTGTATCTAATCCTATCATGTGTGATACTGACTGCTTAGCCATGTATCTAATCCTATCCTGTGTGATACTGTGTGCTAAGCTGTGTATCTAATCCTATCCTGTGTGATACTGTGTGCTAAGCTGTGTATCTAATCCTATCATGTGTGATACTGTGTGCGTAGCTGTGTATCTAATCCTATCCTGTGTGATACTGTCTTCTGAGCTGTGTATCTAATCCTATCATGTAAGATACTGTCTGGTTACATAGTTTGTCTTATTACAACCTCCGGGTAAATAGGAAGGTAAAGACTTTTCATTAAACAGTGAAGTCAAACAGGAAGCAGCGGGACACTTCCAGGTGACATAATTGTCTTCTCTTCGGATCCTTTCATCCTCTGATCCCCCTGATGTCTCGCTGTGAGGGACAGATACATTGTATCCTCACACATCACCAACAATTACAGGTTCATGTCTCATTCTAGTCATTGATTTTTAAGGATACAATGTATCTGCTCCCCACAGAGAGACATCAGGGGGATCAGAAGATGAAAGGGTCACAGGACAATGATGTCACTTTGACTGTCTACATGTGGATCATCAAACAGTCAGATTGTAGGAACATCCCCTGGACTAGACTGAACAAGAAGAGCTTCAAAGCAATCAAATTATTCAGAATCTATTTCCCACAAATCTAAATATGAAGCTCAGGGCCAGATTAAGGGTCCCAGTGGTATGGAGCACCTCATTTAGGATGGGGCCCCCCCAGCTCGGCAGCCAACGTGGGGCCCCCTCCCACAACAATATATGTAAAAAGATATAACATAGTTACACAGTTCCCAAGCTCTAGAGATATTAGAAACAATGGTATCTTTAGTTTTAGATAAATTCCTACTTACTAAACCATTTCCAATTTTGTTCCATGACAAACTAAAAAATACTCCCGCCATATTATTACTGAATAATCATAAGACAAAACTGTTACCAAATAAAAGGACCATAAGACCAATATTCCAAACAATAGCGCTACAATTTACAAATGATCCCTCGAAACTGACCCACAGGATTACCACAACATGACCAGTATTACCAATAATTTACCAACTATAAACTCCCCTTACTGATGATCTTTACAGCCATATTGTTATAATACAAACACCACCGAGCACAGGACAATATCACTAGTGACACCTCTGTACAAGCCCAAATAATAACACTAAACCATGATTATCACCACTACATAATAAATGGATAATACTGCAATACTATATGATACCCTACACACAGACCAGTATTTACCAGCATATAGTGACCATATAGTAGTGTATACCGCTCCTGCACAGAGGCCGCAGTGTCATCCAATCACTTACAGGTGACGTACCTGATGTTGTCTCCTCCCTTCTGTCTGATCTTCCAGGAGACTTCTTCCATCATGACTCTCTGCGGGTTTATAAAACAGATATGGTTGGCATCGTCCCATATTCTCCTCACACCTGACCCTCACATACAAAACTGACCACACTGTACCCCCACATATATCATGTATACCCCCCACACCACAACTGACCACACTGTACCCCCACATATATCATGTATACCCCTCACACCACAACTGACCACACTGTGCCCCACATATATCATATATACCCCTCACACTACAACTGACCACACTGTGCCCCCACATATATCATATATACCCCTCACACCACAACTGACCACACTGTGCCCCCGCATATATTATATATACTCCTCACACCACAACTGACCACACTGTGCCCCCACATATATCATATATACCCCTCACACCACAACTGACCACACTGTGCCCCCACATATATCATATATACCCCTCACACCACAACTGACCACACTGTGCCCCCGCATATATTATATATACTCCTCACACCACAACTGACCACACTGTGCCCCCACATATATCATATATACCCCTCACACCACAACTGACCACACTGTGCCCCCACATATATCATATATACCCCTCACACCACAACTGACCACACTGTGCCTGCCCCACACTATGAAACTAAAAATACCACAGTTACTCACAGTATAATGTCACCTGGATAACAGAAATATGCCCCCCCAAAATATACCCCATAATAAAATCTCTGTGTCCCCTGCATATATTACTATACTACAGACCCTGAGTAATACTGTACCCCTAATTATATGTGTCACCCACCAATTACCCAATATATGGTTTCCCCATGACTTCATTTATATATTGCCCCGTTTAATGAATTAATTTACCTATTCATGGCCCTTTCTAATATACTGGGGTGCCACATGAATTTTAGAGGCTGGCCCCTAATATACTGTCCCCCCATTTAGTTATATGATATACTGCTCCCACCCCCACCCGACCCTATGAACTATTTTACATGCTAGGCCTCACCCCCAATAAACTTCATACACTGGCTTCCTCTGTAAATTATTTTATATTCTGTACACTTCACTCTTTGGTTCAGTATGATCACAAGGAAACTAAATTTATACAGGTTTTATTGAGTTTTAATACATTTTAAAAAATTAAAACCTCATCACGAAAAAAAGAGGTTTTGTCTTCTTCTGACGGTAATAACTTTTTCATAGAATATATACTCGAGTATATGCCGCGTTTTTCAGCACAAAAAATGTGCTAAAAACTTCAAACTTGGCTTATACTGAAGTGAAGAGAAAAAAGAAAGTCAAAACTCACCTTTCCTGCGCCCCCGCAGGTCTTCTCTTCTTCCATCGGCAGCGGCAGATCTGTACACGCTGCCGACGGAACAAGAGAAGACCCGCGGAGGACGCTGGAAAGGTGAGTTTTGACTTTCTTTTGCTACCAGGGGCAGGAGCTGGCTATATTGAGGGGCAGGAGCTGGCTATATTGAGGGGCAGGAGCTGGCTATATACGGGGGCAGGAGCTGGCTATATACAGGGGCAGGAGCTGGCTATATACAGGGGCAGGAGCTGGCTATATTCAGAGGCAGGAGCTGGCTATATTCAGGGTCAGGAGCTGGCTATATTCGGGGGCAGGAGCTGGCTATATTCGGGGGCAGGAGCTGGCTATATTCGGGAGCAGGAGCTGACTATATACAGGGGCAGGAGCTGGCTATATTGAGGGGCAGGAGCTGGCTATATTCAGGGGCAGGAGCTGGCTATATTCAGGGGCAGGAGCTGGCTATATACAGGGGCAGGAGCTGGCTATATTGAGGGGCAGGAGCTGGCTATATTGAAGGGCAGGAGCTGGCTATATTGAGGGGCAGGAGCTGGCTATATACGGGGGCAGGAGCTGGCTATATACAGGGGCAGGAGCTGGCTATATACAGGGGCAGGAGCTGGCTATATTCAGAGGCAGGAGCTGGCTATATTCAGGGTCAGGAGCTGGCTATATTCGGGGGCAGGAGCTGGCTATATTCGGGGGCAGGAGCTGGCTATATTCGGGGGCAGGAGCTGGCTATATTCGGGAGCAGGAGCTGGCTATATTCTGGAGCAGGAGCTGACTATATACAGGGGCAGGAGCTGGCTATATTGAGGGGCAGGAGCTGGCTATATTCAGGGGCAGGAGCTGGCTATATTCAGGGGCAGGAGCTGGCTATATACAGGGGCAGGAGCTGGCTATATTGAGGGGCAGGAGCTGACTATATACGGGGGCAGAAGCTGGCTATATACGGGGGCAGGAGCTGGCTATATACGGGGGCAGGAGCTGGCTATATACAGGGGCAGGAGCTGGCTATATTCAGGGGCAGGAGCTGGCTATATACGGGGGCAGGAGCTGGCTATATTGAGGGGCAGGAGCTGGCTATATACGGGGGCAGGAGCTGGCTATATACAGGGGCAGGAGCTGGCTATATTCAGAGGCAGGAGCTGGCTATATTCAGGGTCAGGAGCTGGCTATATTCGGGGGCAGGAGCTGGCTATATTCGGGGGCAGGAGCTGGCTATATTCGGGAGCAGGAGCTGACTATATACAGGGGCAGGAGCTGGCTATATTGAGGGGCAGGAGCTGGCTATATTCAGGGGCAGGAGCTGGCTATATTCAGGGGCAGGAGCTGGCTATATACAGGGGCAGGAGCTGGCTATATTGAGGGGCAGGAGCTGGCTATATTGAGGGGCAGGAGCTGGCTATATTGAGGGGCAGGAGCTGGCTATATACGGGGGCAGGAGCTGGCTATATACAGGGGCAGGAGCTGGCTATATACAGGGGCAGGAGCTGGCTATATTCAGAGGCAGGAGCTGGCTATATTCAGGGTCAGGAGCTGGCTATATTCGGGGGCAGGAGCTGGCTATATTCGGGGGCAGGAGCTGGCTATATTCGGGGGCAGGAGCTGGCTATATTCGGGAGCAGGAGCTGGCTATATTCTGGAGCAGGAGCTGACTATATACAGGGGCAGGAGCTGGCTATATTGAGGGGCAGGAGCTGGCTATATTCAGGGGCAGGAGCTGGCTATATTCAGGGGCAGGAGCTGGCTATATACAGGGGCAGGAGCTGGCTATATTGAGGGGCAGGAGCTGACTATATACGGGGGCAGAAGCTGGCTATATACGGGGGCAGGAGCTGGCTATATACGGGGGCAGGAGCTGGCTATATACAGGGGCAGGAGCTGGCTATATTCAGGGGCAGGAGCTGGCTATATTCAGGGGCAGGAGCTGGCTATATTCAGGGGCAGGAGCTGGCTATATTCGGGGGCAGGAGCTGGCTATATTCGGGGGCAGGAGCTGGCTATATTCGGGAGCAGGAGCTGGCTATATTCGGGAGCAGGAGCTGGCTATATACAGGGGCAGGAGCTGGCTATATACAGGGGCAGGAGCTGGCTATATACAGGGGCAGGAGCTGACTATATACAGGGGCAGCAGCTGGCTATATACGTGGGCATGAGCTGGCTATATACAAGGGCAGGAGCTGGCTATATACGTGGGAAGGATATATTGGGGCAGGAGCTGGCTATATACGGGGGGCAGGGGTAGGCTGTATCATGGGCAGGTGCTGGGTATATTTGGGGGCTGGCTGAGGAGTTATTTTTTGGCGGGATGAGACGATGTTTTCATTGCTACCATTTTGAGGACTGTGAGACATTTTGATCAGTTTTTATCACATTTTTTATGTTATGTAAAATGGTGTAAAAGTTGCATTTCGGACATTTGGGCGCTATTTTCCGTTATGTGGTTCAACACCAGCAATAACCATTTTTACATTTTGATAGATCAGATATTTTGAGATGCGGCGATACCTAATGTGTTTGTGATTTTTACTGTTTAATAAATTAGTATCAGTTCTAGGGAAAGGGGGTGATTTATTTTTTTTTTACTATTTTTTTTAAAGTACTTTAACCCTAGATGGTCTGATTGTTCCTACCATATTCTGCAATACTATGGTATTGCAGTATATGGAATTTTTACACAGTTTTCATTACAATGAGCCACTGGCACATTGTAACGAAACTGCAGATGCCATGCAGTCTTGACAAAGACCCAAGGCTGTCATGGCAACCGATCGCTGACCCCCCCCCATGACGTCCCAGGGAGTGAGTAACGATCAGAACAAAGATGGCGGCGCCAATGTGCCACCGCCCTTTAAATGTTGGCGGCAGCATCAGAAGGGTTAATACCCGCGGTTGTCGCTAGCACCAATCGCGGGTATTAGTGGTGGGCGTTTGCTGCAATATGCAGCAAACCCCACCTCTGTATTAAGAGGGCTCAACTCGTGAGCCCTCTTCATACAGGTCCCGCACCTCTGCTCCGTACATGTAAGCCTCAGAGCGTTGGGGAGTTAATATTGTACCCCCCAAACACACACAATTTACTATGCAGCCCCCCCCCATAATTAACTATTTAATATGCTGCCCCCCTATGATTAACTATTAAATATGCTGTCCCCCATAATTAACAATTTAATATGCTGCCCCCCCCATAATTAACTATTTAATATGCTGTCCCCCATAATTAACAATTTAATATGCTGCCCCCCCCATAATTAACTATTTAATATGCTGCCCCCCCATAATTAACTATTTAATATGCTGCCCCCCATAATTAACTATTTAATATGCTGTCCCCCATAATTAACAATTTAATATGCTGCCCCCCCCATAATTAACTATTTAATATGCTGCCCCCCCATAATTAACTATTTAATATGCTGCCCCCCCATAATTAACAATTTAATATGCTGCCCCCCCATAATTAACTATTTAATATGCTGCCCCCCCATAATTAACTATTTAATATGCTGCCCCCCCATAATTAACTATTTAATATGCTGCCCCCCTTTGATTAACTATTTAATATGCTGCCCCCCATAATTAACTAATTAATTTGCTGCTCCCCCACAGTTAACTTTTTGATATGATGCCCTCCCCAATTAATTATTTTAAATATCCTGACCCCCACCATCTTTGAATGCTGTTTGATTTAAAAAAAAAAAAAAACAACCTTATACTCACCTCGGGTCCCCGTCTTCTTTCTTCTTGCCGCGGGAGGACAGGAAGGGGTGCGCGGCCGCGTGATGACGTCATCACGCGGCCGCGCATACAAGTTCCTGGAGCGATGTGCGCCGGGGTGGTCTTCCGGCCACATCGCTCCAGTAATAGTGCTCGAGCGGCCGGAAACGGCCGCATCGAACACTATACAGGGACGGGCAGGAGCTTCCGGTCTGGACTGACGGAGGCCCCTGCCCGACTGCCGAGGCGAGTGTCCGGGCCCCAACAGGAGCATGAACATCGGCGCTATTGGAGCGCCAGGCCGGGGGCCCCCAACCAATAAAGCCGGATCCGGGGGCCCGGCGCTAGCGCTCCAATAGCGCCAATGAAGATCCGGCTCTGATGAAGCTGCTCCTCCTGCTCTATAACATGCTGGCTGCAGATTGGACACTATGTACAATCTGCTGAACTCATACTCTAAAACATGCTGCCTGCAGATAGGACACTAGGTGCATTCTGCTCAGCTCTTCTTGCTCTATAACATGCTGCCTACAGATAGGACACAATGTACAATCTGCTCAGCTCATCCTGCTCTATAACATGCTGCCTGCAGATAGGACACTATGTACAATCTGCTCAGCTCTTCCAGCTCTATAACATGCTGCCTGCAGATAGGACACTATGTACAATCTGCTCAGCTCTTCCAGCTCTATAACATGCTGCCGGCAGATAGGACACTATGTACAATCTGCTCAGCTCCTCCTGCTCTATAACATGCTGGGGCAGATTTACTTACTCGGTCCATTCGCGATCCAGCGGCGCGTTCTCTGCGGTGGATTTGGGTCCGGCCGGGATTCACTAAGGTAGTTCCTCCGCCGTCCACCAGGTGTCGCTGCTGCCCTGAAGAGCATCGGAATGCACTAGAGTTCACCGAGCCATCGTGGGTGAAGGTAAGTGCGAGTCCAGCAACACTTTTTTTTTAAAATGCAGCGCTTTTTCCGAATGCGTCGGGTTTTTGTTCAGCCCCGCCCCCAATTTCCGTTGTGTGCATGCCAGCGCTGATGCGCCACAATCCGATCGCGTGCGCCAAAATCCCGGGGCAATACAGGGAAAATCGGCGCAAATCGGAAATATTCGTGTAACACGTCGGGAAAACGTGAATCGGGCCCTTAGTAAATGACCCCCAATGTGTTCAGAAATGACACTGTGTACAATCTGTTTGCACAGGGTCTGTAATCAATGCTTCCCTCCCCCAGTTATTTCCACATTTCTCTGTTCTTTTTCGGGTTTCTAATGGCCACAACAGAAATGAGAAGACAAATGACTTGTCCCTGGTGGTCCGGGGTCCGCACACGCGGCTGATTAATGTCACCTGTGCAGCTGCAAACAAGAAAAAGAAGAATGATCCAGACGTTTCCAATCACATCCAGTGTTACATCTGCAAAGTGGAGAAAAGTCATCAAGAGAAAGCGATAATGTGGATCCGGAGGAGAGAAAACAAACTGTGCTAAGAAATCACAAACACAGACGCCCCCCCCCCCCCCTCCATACACAGAGGAGCGGCCGCGCAGCAAATCTGCCAAAGTGCCAAACGTGTCCAACACACCGCATGCTCAACCCACTGTTCCCGGGAGCCATAGGAGTCTATGGGGGCCGTCACATGGTCACAAATCGTGCGATCAGATCATGGCCCCCATAACGACTGTCTGAATGCATCTCACTCATCCGCACTCTGGGTGTAAGTGCACATGTTATAGCTGTTTTTTTTTAATTTCCCAGATAGGAAGGCAAAGTGACTCGGCTACTATGGGGTCCACCCTGACTTGGCTAAGTGGGAGGCACTGTGACTGTATTAGCTACTCTTACTATACTGCATACTATGGTGGCACTGTTACTATATTGCATAATATGGTGGCACTGTTACTATATTGGATACTATGGTGGCACTGTTACTATATTTTGGATACTATGGTGGCACTGTTACTATATTGGATACTATGGTGTCACCATGACTATATTTGGGATACTATGGTGGCATTGTTACTATATTGGATACTATGGTGGCACTGTTACTATATTTTGGATACTATGGTGTCACTATTACTATATTTTGGATACTATGGTGTCACTATTACTATATTTTGGATACTATGGTGGCACTGTTACTATATTGGATACTATGGTGGCACTGTTACTATATTGGCTGCTGTGATGCCACTGTGACTATATTGGATACTATGGTGGCACTGTGACTATATTGGATAATATGGTGGCACTGTTACTATATTTGATACTATGGTGGCACTGTGACTATATTTTGGATACTATGGTGTCACTGTTACTATATTGGATACTATGGTGGCACTGTTGTTACTACACTGCGTACTATGGTGGCACTGTGACTATACTGCATAGTATGGTGGCACTGTTAATATATTTTGGATACTATGGTGGCACTGTGCCTTTATTGGATACTATGGTGGCACTGTTACTATATTGGATACTATGGTGGAAATGTTACTATATTGCATACTATGGTGGCACTGTTACTACAGTCATGGCCAAAAGTTTTGAGAATGACACCAATTCTGTATTATATTTTCACATGTTGATCACCAAACTGCTCCTGGAGGGTTGGGAGAAGTTGCTCTTGGAGGACATTCTGGTCCCATTCTTTATCCATGGATGTGTTTTTAGGTAAGACTGTGAGAGAGCCGATTCCCTTGGCTGAGAAGCCGCCCCACACATGAATGGCTGCAGGAGGCTTTACAGGTGGCATGAGACAAGACTGGTGGTATCGCTTACCTTGTCTTCTCCCAACAAGCTGTTTTCCAGATGTTCCAAACAATCGGAAAGGGGATTCATCAGAGAAAATGACTTTCCCCCAGTCCTCAGCAGTCCACTCCCTGTACCTCCTGCAGAATATCAGTCTGTCCCTGATGGTTTTTCTGGAGAGAAGTGGATTCTTTGCTGCCCTCCTGGACACCAGGCCTTGCTCCAAGAGTCTCCGCAGTCTCACAGTGCGTGCAGATGCCTCACACCTGCCTGCTGCTATTCCTGAGCAAGCTCTGCACTGCTGGGAGCCCCATCCCCAAGCTGAAACACTTGTAAGAGACGGTCCTGGCGCTTGCTGGTCCTTCTTGGGCGCCTGGAGCCTTTTTGGCAACAATGGAACCTCTCTCCTTGAATTCCTTGATGATGCGATAGATTGGTGACTGAGGTGCAATCTTTCTAGCTGCGATACTCTTCCCTGTTTGGCCAGTTTTGTGCAGTGCAATGATGGCTGCACGTGTTTCTTTAGAGATAACCATGGTTAACAGAAGTGAAACAATGATGCCAAGCACCAGCCTCCTTTTAAAGTGTCCAGTGGTGTGATTCTTACTTATTCATGACAGATTGATCTCCAGCCCTGTCCTCATCAGCCCCCGCACCTGTGTTACTGGAGACATCACTGACACCATGTTAGCTGCTCCTTTTAAGGCGCCTGCAATGAAGTTGAAATGTGTTTTTGGGGAAAAAGTTCATTTTCTAGGCAAATATTGACTTTGCAATGAATTGCTGATATAACATAGATCACTCTTTATAACATTCTGGAGTAGATGCAAATTGACATTATAAAACCTGATGCAGTAGACTTGGTACAAATTAACATTTATATAATTCTCAAAACTTATGGCCATGACTGTATATTGGATACTATGGTGACACTGTTACTATATTGGCTGCTGTGGTGGCACTGTGACTATATTGGATACTATGGTGGCACTGTGACTATACTGGAATTCCTCTTGGTGGTCCTGCTGGTGCATGTGTTTGTCACAGCGGTCTGGGACCCCTTGTCCTGCTGCAGGGTTGGTAGATGTGATGTGGGGTGCGGACAGGTAAGTGTGCAGAGGAATGAAGAGGTGACTGTGCTCCGGACATTCCTGATATCAGAATAAATAATACTGCACGAGCCGTTACCAGACTCTATCTGTATGTTGGAAAATTCCTTCAGAGGTCGGTGACATTTTGGGTTATTATCTGGAGGTGCAGACGTAACCCTGTGTCCTGCAGGAAGTGGCGGCAGGTGAGACATCCCTGACATCTGTCCCTGTATATATATATACCGCACACGTGTCATGTGCTTCCTTCTGCGTCCTGATAAGCAGATGTGACCCCTAACACTAAGAGTCAGGTCCCCACAGCTTTCCTTTCCCATCTTGCCTTGGCTTTCCAGAATCTGGGAAAGTTGGGTGACTTCACGATATAATATTCTCCATAGATTATTCCACCCAGCTTTCTGAGAAAATGATACATTCTATAACTTTATGTGACTTTGAAGAAGGATCCTGTCAAATGTAAGTTGGTCTTTCTATGTGTCTTATGATGTCATGATGTGACTTATGATGTCATCACTTTAGGAATCAATGGAATTTTATAAGATATCACCTCCATCAGGGGGGAATCTCCAGGATGAAGCGAATTGTCTAATGTACCAGTGACTGAGTTTATGGAACTCATCAGACAGCTATTAAAGGGATCTGTCAGCAGGCGTGACCATACAGACTGCAGCCAGTGTTATGTACTGTCCTTGAAAAGATGTATAATCATACCTCACACTGCTGTGGTCTGTGCTCTCTGCAGCCAGTGTTATGTACTGTCCTTGAAAAGATGTATAATCATACCTCACACTGCTGTGGTCTGTGCTCTCTGCAGCCAGTGTTAGGGTACATTCCCACAGCGGTATGCCCGCCGTGCGCTGGAGAGGAGGAGGAGGTGACCCCTCCTCCCTCCATAGAGAATAGCGGCGCACGGCCGCACACACGTCAAAAGATAGAGCATGCTCTATCTTTTTGCGGTGTTCGGCCCGGTATCTGCCCCGCGCCGCTATTGCCGTCTATGGAGACGTACATGCGGCCGCAAATTTGCAGCCGCATGTACGTCCCCGCAGACGGCCATGTGAATGTGCCCTTATATATTGTCCCTGGAGAGATGTGTAATCAGACCTCACACTACTGTGCTCTGTGCTCTCTGCAGCCAGTATTAGCTATTGTCCCTAGAGAGATGTATAATCAGACCTTTGTGTATTTTATTAGTAGCAGCAGGACTGTAATATATGAATTTATATTCCAGGATTGCAGCTACTCCAAGTGCACTTGAGTTGTGTCCTCACACTGCTGTGCTCTGTTATAGCACTGTTACCACTGGTACCACTGTTCTGAGGAAAACTGTAGCAGACCTAAAAAAAGAGAAATGTTACTCATAGCAAAGAAAATGTGCTGTGGAGCCGTTCAATGCAGAGACCTAAGCATTGTGGTAGTTGGAGGCCCCTGGGTGCAAAATCTGGTGGGAGATTTTGCAGGGAGCAAATAGCACAGCAGTGTGAGGTCTGATTAAACATCTCTCCTGGGACAATACATAACACTGGATGCAGAGAGCAAAGAACACAGCAGTGTGAGGTCTGATTACACATCTTTCCAAGGACAGTACGTTACACTGGCTGCAGGGAGCACAGAGCACAGCAGTGTGAGGTCTGATTACACATATTTCTCCAGGGACAATACATAACACTGGCTGCAGAGAGCACAGAGCACAGCAGTGTGATGTCTGATTACACATCTCTCCAGGGACAATACATAACACTGGCTGCAGAGAGCACAGATCACAGCAGTGTGAGGACACAACCCCATTGCATTTAGAGAAGCTGGAATCCTGTAGTATAAATCCATATATCACAGTCCTGCTGCTACTAACAACGTACACATTTGATTACACATTTCTCCAGGGACAGACACTGGCTGCAGAGAGCACAGCAGTGTGAGGTCTGATTACACATCTCTCTAGGGACAATACATAACACTGGCTGCAGAGAGCACAGAGCACAGCAGTGTGACATCTGATTACAGATCACTCCAGGGACAATACATAACACAGGCTGCAGAGAGCACAGAGCACAGCAGTGTGATGTATGATTACACATCTCACCAGGGACAATACATAACACAGGCTGCAGAGAGCACAGAGCACAGCAGTGTGAGGTCTGATTACACATATTTCTCCAGGGACAATACATAACACTGGCTGCAGAGAGCACAGAGCACAGCAGTGTGAGGTCTGATTACACATCTCTCCAGGGACAATACACAACACTGGCTGCAGAGAGCACAGAGCACAGCAGTGTGAGGTCTGATTACACATCTCTCCAGGGACAATACATAACACAGGCTGCAGTCTGTATGGTCACATCTGCACCTGATGACAGGTTCTTTCAGGTCCGGATCCCTTTTGGGAGTTAAATGTAAAAGATGAAAAAGTCCACTGTCAGCAGTAAGATGGATGGAGACATCATGGAGAAGCCGTAGAGAACCTCTGGGACATCTGGAGTCACCAGGCGACACTTTCACTATTAATCATACAATACAATCAGCGCCGCACACTCTGGGCCTGCAGCCGATGATCTGGAATAACTAGAGATCTATTTGGTGATAAAAAGGTTAATCCCATATTTCGGGATAATGTTACACCCCCGATTCCTCATGTGATAACCATCAGGCGGCTGCAGGAACATCTGCGGGAATGTGAGAGGGTCCATGGGAAGGATCGGTCATCGGGAGAATTCCCAGTCCGGGTCGAGACCCATAAAATCCTAATTGGTGAATAAATGATCGTCCCGCAGAGACCCTCTGAGTCAGCGACGATCAAGTGATAAGACTGGGAATACCGGGAATACCGGGAATACTGGGAGTGATGGACGATGTAGTGAAAACAGGAGACTCAGCACAAGAGGAAAACAGAGAAGAAAACTAATGTAAGTGACGGCTGCGGGGGCTTCAGTGGGGGCTCGGATTTCCCTTGATTTTTGTCCATTTAAAACAGATTTTGGAGATGTTTTTGTTTTATTAAAATTTCTGATAAAACTATTGAATAAACATAACAAGTGATGAAGAAATACACAAAGCTGGTCCTGGGGAAGCCCCTCCCCTTTGACCCATGGACGTCTGCAGGAGTCCTGTGATATCCACGACCCATTGGGTCTCAGCAGATCTGATTTGTTCTGTTCTATGATGATCCATTATTCTAAGATCTGGAGACAACTCGCCACCTTCATCGCTTTCTGATGTTTCTCTCACCGATCCTGGTAGTTCCTGCAGTGTGGTCCTACTGAAAGAGGCTATTAAGGGGCAGCACGGCCATGTAGGGGGGTAGGTGGCCTGTACAATGGAAGGTGACATAATAACATATTGTGCCTGGCGAAAGTATTGGCCCCCCATTGAACTTTTCTACCTTTTGCCACATTTCAGGCTTCAAACATAAAGATTAGAGATGAGCGAGCACTAAAATGCTTGGGTACTCGTTATTCGAGACGAACTTTTCCCGATGCTCGAGTGCTCGTCTCGAATAACGAGCCCCATTGAAGTCAATGGGAGACTCGAGCATTTTTCAAGGGGACCAAGGCTCTGCACAGGGAAGCTTGGCCAAACACCTGGGAACCTCAGAAAAGGATGGAAACATCACGGAAATGGACAGGAAACAGCAGGGGCAGCATGCATGGATGCCTCTGAGGCTGCTTAAATGCACCATTATGCCAAAATTATGGGCAACAGCATGGCCATGACAGAGTGACCGAATGAGGCTAGATAGCATCTAAAACATCAAATAATTGACCCTGACACTATAGGGGACGGCATGCAGAGGCAGCGGCAGCAGCGGCAGGCTAGAGAGTCTCATGGCGACATTCCCTAAATGGACTCAGGTTTCACCAAAGGAGGTGAAATGATTTCCTATGTGAACAAAAGGTTGAAGGTATATTTAGTCGATAACACAGCATTGTGGCGACATAGTGACCAAGTTCCATAACGTATCTGGTGAAACACCCGAAAAATGAGCCTGACACAGCTCTTTTGATAAGGGGACAACATGTGGAGGCAGCCATGGAGACGACTTCCATGATTAAGAGCGACAGTATGGGGCATTCATATTGCGCTGCTATGATTGCAACTTCAGGTCTCCAGCATGGCGGCGACAGATGGGCCGAGTTCCACTATGTATCTGGTGAAACACCTGAAAATTCTGCCTGACACAGCTCGTTTGATAAGGGGACGATGTATGGAGGCAGTGAACTAGTAGTAGATTAAAGGTGCTGCAGTTAAAACTATGTTAGTTGGATCTTGGGATGGAGCTGGCGCTCCGCTTCCAGGCGAGCTTTCGCCAATCCAAGCCCCTGTCTCTAGGCTACTCCCCAAACAGCACTTCTAAGAACCTTTTGTATAAGATCAAGTGTAGTAGCGTTCTTATAAGTTTGGGATATGGCGGGTGAGGGGAATGTAAACAGATGCGCAAGAAGCGCTGAAATAATATCGGTAAATGATAAAAGTTTGCCAGTATATTTTGTGGATTACACAGCAGGGTGGCGACAAAGTTAACAAGTTTGATGTGGAATGCCCTGTAATAGCTCTTGGGCGGTGTGCCTTTTATCGGCTAGGCTCAGCAGTTTGAGCACCGCCTGCTGTCGCTTAGCGACGGCACTGCTGCTGTGCCTAGAGCTACCGACTGATGGCGCCATGCCCACGGATGGTAATTCGGAGGAGGTGGAGGAGGGGTGGGAGGAGGAGGAGGTATAGTAGGCCTTTGAGACCTGGACCGAGGTAGGCCCCGCAATCCTCTGCGTCGGCAGTATATGACCAGCCCCAGGGTCAGACTCCGTCCCAGCCTGCACCAAGTTAAGTGTAGTAGCGTTCTTATAAGTTTGGGATATGGCGGGTGAGGGGAATGTAAACAGATGCGCAAGAAGCGCTGAAATAATATCCGTAAATGGTAAAAGTTTGCCAGTATATTTTGTGGATAACACAGCAGGGTGGCGACAAAGTTAACAACTTTGATGTGGAATCCATGAAAACAACCCAAATTTCTGCCTGACACACCTCGTTTGATAAGGGGACGATGTATGGAGGCAGCTATATGGACGACTTTTGGAGGTAGCAATGGAGACAACGTGTGGAGGCTGCTATGGAGACAATTTAATTTGGATAGTGCCTGTATGTGGCAGTCCAAAAAAGTTTTCAAACCAGAGGAGCAGGTAGGTGGCCCTCCAGAAAAATGAAATAGATTGGGTGCCTGTATGTGGCAGTCCAAAAAAGTTTTCAAACCAGAGGAGCAGGTAGGTGGCCCTCCAGAAAAATTGAATAGATTGAGTGCCTGTATGTGGCACTCCCAAAAATTGTTTAAAACAGAGGACCGGGTAGGTGGCCCTCCAGAAAAATTAAATGTATAAAGTACTATAGCTAGAGCCAGTTGGCCCTGTCAAAAAATAGCCAGTTTCCTCTGCTTTAGTGTACAAAGAGGAGGAGAAGGAGGAAAATGAGGAGGAGGAGGAGTGCATAAATTATTCAGGTTGAGCTTCCTTCACCTGGTGGAGATTGGAAATTATGAGAAATCCAGGCTTTATTCATCTTAATAAGTGTCAGCCTGTCAGCGCTGTCAGTCGACAGGCGTGTACGCTTATCGGTGATGATGCCACCAGCTGCACTGAAAACCCGCTCGGACAACACGCTAGCGGCAGGGCAGGCAAGAACCTCCAAGGCGTACAGTGCCAGTTCGTGCCACATGTCCAGCTTTGAAACCCAGTAGTTGTAGGGAGCTGTGTGATCATTTAGGACGATGGTATGGTCAGCAACGTACTCCCTCACCATCTTTCTGTAAAGATCAGCCCTACTCTGCCGAGACTGGGGACAGGTGACAGTGTCTTGCTGGGGTGACATAAAGCTGGCAAAAACCTTGTAAAGCGTACCCTTGCCAGTGCTGGACAAGCTGCCTGCTCGCCTACTCTCCCTCGCTACTTGTCCCGCAGAACTACGCACTCTGCCGCTAGCGCTGTCAGAAGGGAAATAGTGTTTCAGCTTGTGCACCAGGGCCTGCTGGTATTCATGCATTCTCACACTCCTTTCCTCTCCAGGGATGAGAGTGGAAAGATTTTGCTTGTACCGTGGGTCCAGGAGAGTGAATACCCAGTAATCGGTGCTGGAATAAATTCTTTGAACGCGAGGGTCACGGGATAGGCAGCCTAGCATGAAATCTGCCATATGCGCCAGAGTACCAACGCGCAAGAATTCACTCCCCTCACTGGCCTGACTGTCCATTTCCTCCTCCTCCAACTCCTCCAACTCCTCTTCTTCTGCCCATACACGCTGAACAGTGAAGGACTGAACAATGGTCCCCTCTTGTGTCTCGCCAACATTCTCCTCCTCTTCCTCCTCATCCTCCTCCACCTCCACCTCCTCCGATATGCGCTGAGAAACAGACCTAAGGGTGCTTTGGCTATCAACAAGGGAATCTTCTTCCCCCGTCTCTTGTGACGAGCGCAAAGCTTCCGACTTCATGCTGATCAGAGAGTTTTTCAACAGGCCAAGCAGCGGGATGGTGAGGCTGATGATGGCGGCATCGCCACTGACCATCTGTGTTGACTCCTCAAAGTTACTCAGCACCTGACAGATATCAGACATCCACGTCCACTCCTCATTGTAGACTTGAGGAAGCTGACTGACCTGACTACCAGTTCTGGTGGAAGTTGACATCTGGCAGTCTACAATCGCTCTGCGCTGCTGGTAAACTCTGGATAACATGGTCAGTGTTGAATTCCACCTCGTGGGCACGTCGCACAACAGTCGGTGAGCGGGCAGTTGGAGGCGGCGCTGCGCTGCCCTGAGAGTGGCAGCATCTGTGCTGGACTTCCTGAAATGCGCACAGATGCGGCGCACCTTTGTGAGCAAATCAGACAGATTGGGGTATGTCTTGAGGAAACGCTGAACTATCAGATTTAACACATGGGCCAGGCATGGTCCCAGCCTCCACCAAGTTAACCCAATGTGCCGTCAGCGATATATAGTGGCCCTGCCCGGCAGCACTCGTCCACGTGTCCGTGGTCAGGTGGACCTTGTCAGAAACGGCGTTGGTCAGGGCATGGATGATGTTGTCTGACACGTGCTGGTGCAGGGCTGGGACGGCACATCGGGAAAAGTAGTGGCGGCTGAGGACCGAATACCGAGGGGCGGCCGCCGCCATGAGGTTGCAAAAGACCTCGGTCTCTACTAGCCTATAGGGCAGCATCTCCAGGCTAAGCAATCTGGAGATGTGGACATTAAGGGCTTGGGCGTGCGGGTGGGTTGCACTATATTTCCGTTTCCGCTCCAGCGTCTGGGGTATGGAAAGCTGTACGCTGGTGGATGCTGTGGAGGATCGTGGAGGCGACGATGGGGTTTTTGTGCCAGGGTCCTGGGCAGGGGGCTGACTATCAGCTGACACAGGGGAAGGAGCAGTGGTGTGCACGGCCAGAGGTGAACGGGCTTGGTGCCACTGAGTGGGGTGTTTAGCATTCATATGCCTGCGCATACTGGTGGTAGTTAAGCTAGTAGTGGTGGAACCCCTGCTGATCCTGGTTTGGCAAAGGTTGCACACCACAGTCCGTCGGTCATCCGGTGTTTCCTTAAAGAACCTCCAGACTTCTGAAAATCTAGCCCTCGCCGCGGGAGCTTCACTACGTGACACATTTGGCGCTGATGCACCTGCTCTGGCCCTGCCTCTCCGTCTGGCCCGACCGCTGCCTCTTCCAACCTGTTCTGGTCGAGGACTCTCCTCCGTCTCAGAAGCACTGTGTTCACCCGGCCTCTCAACCCAGCTTGGGTCTGTCACCTCATCATCCTCCGATCCCTCAGTCTGCTCCCCCCTCGGACTTCCTGCCCTGACAACAACTTCACCACTGTCTGACAACCGTGTCTCCTCATCGTCGGACACCTCTTTACACACTTCTTCCAGTACGTCAACAAGGTCATCATCACCCACAGACTGCGACTGGTGGAAAACCTGGGCATCGGAAAATTGCTCATCAGCAACCGGACAAGTGGTTTGTGACTGTGGGAAGGGTCCAGAAAACAGTTCCTCAGAGTATGCAGGTTCAAAAGCCAAATTTTCCTGGGAGGGGGCAGACTGGGGGGGAGGAGGCTGAGGTGCAGGAGCTGGAGGAGTGCCGATTTCGGTGACATGGGTGGACTGCGTGGAAGACTGACTGGTGGACAAATTGCTCGAAGCATTGTCAGCAATCCACGACATCACCTGTTCGCACTGTTCTGGCCTCAACAGTGCTCTACCACGAGTCCCAGTAACTTCAGACATGAACCTAGGGAGTGTAGCTCTGCGGCGTTCCCCTGCTCCCTCATCAGCAGGTGGTGTCTCACCCCGCCCAGGACCACGGCCTCTGACCCCTGCAGTAGTTGGACGCCCACGTCCCCGTCCTCGTCGTCTACCCCTAGTCCTCGGGTTAAACATTTTGAAAATGAAAGTTATAACTTTAATTTTTTTTTAACTTTTTTGTGTTTTTTTGTGTTTTTTAGTTTTTTTTTGTGTTTTTTAGTTTTTAAAACCAAACGATGCTATCCTATTGCTATGGCTATTTTCTAGCCAAGTATGAAAGCACACTGCTATGCCAGATGACAGGGGCGTAACTAGGAGAGGCTGGGCCCCATAGCAGATTTCTGCATGGGGCCCCCCTACCCCTTAAAATATATATACATGGCAGGCACACGTCGGGCGCGCTGGAGAGGAGGAGAGGTGAGCGCGGCTCACCCCTCCCCTCTCCATAGAGAATAGAGCCGCATGGCTGTTCTTACGGCCATAGATGGAGCACGCTCTATCTCTTTTGCTCAAAACAGTGAGTACTCGTTGTGCTCACCGTACCGAGCCCAGGCGTATAGAAGCTTATGGGGGAAGTATATCCGGCAGCAAATCTGCGGCCAGATATACGTCCCCCATATGTTCTTGGGAAGGTACCCCTATACAGACATGTTTATACAATTACACACATTTATACACTGATATATACACACATAAAGTTCTACTCTCGTATACTCACACCCTTATACATACAAGCATTCACTTATACACACATTTATACACTCATATACATTTATACACTAATACACAGAGTATATACAAACTCATACAATATACACATTATATACATATAATACATTTACAATACACACACAAATATATATATACATATATACATACATACACAAATACAGTATACACTGACCATATATACACATACATGCAGGATAAAAACACCATATACACACATGCTGCTATACATACAGAATATAAACATACATTCAGTATATACAGCATACATACTTACCACATACAAAAACACACATCATATATATATATGCTAATATAAATACATGCATGTAAAAATACAGTATTTGCTTCAATGCATTTATACACAGTATATACATGTATACATAGTAGATGCATATATACATATACATAGGATTTATATATATATATATATATATATATATATATATATATATATATATATATATTTATGTATATACAGTATATATACAATATATACATATATACACAGTATATACACACATATTCACAGTATATATACAATATATACACATATACACAGTATATATACAATATATACACATATACACAGTATATATACACATATACACAGAATATATACACATATACACAGTATATACACACATATACACAGTATATATACAATATATACACATATACACACATATACACAGTATATATACAATACATACACACATATACACAGTATATATGCAATATATACACATATACACAGTATATACACATATACACAGTATATATACAATATATACACATATTCACAGTATATATGCAATATATACACATATACACAGTATATATACAATATATACACATATACACACATATACACAGTATATATGCAATATATACACATATACACAGTATATATACAATATATACACATATACACAGTATATATACAATATATACACATATACACACATATTCACAGTATATACACAATATATACACAATATATACACATATACACAGTATATACACACATACACAGTATATACACACATATACACAGTATATATACAATATATACACATATACACAGTATATATACAATATATACACATATACACAGTATATACACACATATACACAGTATATACACACATATACACAGTATATACACACATATACACAGTATATATACAATATATACACATATACACACATATACACTGTATATACACTGTATATACATATGTACACAGTATATGCATATAAATACATATATACATACAGATAAATACATATATACATACAGATAAATACATCTGTATATACTTACCTTTTAGGAAGTTTGGGGGCTGTATGGGTGTTCAGGCAGGTGTCCAGATGCATTCAGACGGCGGGGGGGGGGGGGCCGAGCGGGGGAAGGGGGGGGCGCGAGCGGGGGGGGGGGGAGCGGGGGAAGGGGGGGCCGAGCGGGGGAAGGGGGGGCCGAGCGGGGGAAGGGGGGGGGGCAGACAATCAACTGTGCCGCCCTGCAGGCTGATGAGCGGGCAGGTCAGGGAGATGAGGGGGGCGGGTCAAAGAGGTGGCTGGGGGGCGGGTCAAGGATATGAGCAGGCAGGGATCCCGGAAAGAGGCGGGCGGGCTCAGGAGACGTGTAGATGCACAGAGAGGGAGGGGCCCGTGGGCACGATCCGGCACTGTAGCCCCGGACCACTTACCCCAGGCCGTGGCAAAGCACTGCAGGGAGCGTGCATCCCCGGGCCCCTGAACCTCACGGGCCCCGTAGCAACCGCTACGGCTGCTACGGCGGTAGTTACGCCACTGCCAGATGAGATGACGCTGAGTTATGAAAAAATAAACGTAAAATAAAAAGTAAATGGCAGACTGTGCCTAATTGAAATCCAACCCCTAATAAATTTTCCCACTTCGGTCTTTGCGATGGATATGTGCGTCACTAAGCGCTAAACACAGCGGTCGCAAGTCTCACTACAAATTCCTCACAATTTGCTAGTAGATGCACTGCAGCAAGGACAGCCACCAGCAGATCAACCAGAAATCAAATATATATAACGCTACTGTAGGCGTAAGTAAGCCGTTTGGATTCTCCTTTGGCTATTTTCTAGCCAAGTATTACAGCACACTACTATGCCAGATGAGATGACGCTGAGTTATGAAAAAATAAACGTAAAATAAAAAGAAACTGCCAGACTGTGCCTAATTGAAATCAAACCCCTAATAAATTTTCCCACTTCGGTCTTTGCTATGGATATGTGTGCCACTAAGAGCTAAACACAACGGTAGCAAGTCCCCCTGCTAATTCCTCACATTATGGTACTAGCTGCAAATAAAAAAAAAAAAAGTATAACGTTATTGTAGCCCTAAGAAGGGCTGTTGGGTTCTTTGAGAATCACTCCTGCCTAACAGTAAGCTAATAGAACAGCCTAACGCTTTCCCTGACCAGCAGCAGCTCTCTCCCTAGCGGCATCCAGACAGAGAATGATCCGAGCAGCGCGGCCAGCGGCTAGTCTATCCCAGGGTCACCTGATCTGGCCAGCCAACCACTGCTATCGACGTGTAAGGGTACCACGTCATGCTGGGTGGAGTGCAGAGTCTCCTGGCTTGTGATTGGCTCTGTTTCTGGCCGCCAAAAAGCAAAACGGCGGGAGCTGCCATTTTCTCGAGCGGGCGAAGTATTCGTCCGAGCAACGAGCAGTTTCGAGTGCGCTAATGCTCGAACGAGCATCAAGCTCGGACGAGTATGTTCGCTCATCTCTAATAAAGATGTAAAATAGTTTTGTGAAGAATCAACAACAAGTGGGACACAATTGTAAAGTAAAAATTTACTGGATATTTTAAAAAATAGTAAAAAAATAATAAACTGAAAAGTGTGGGGGGGGTGCAATCTTATTCAGCCCCTTAAGTTAATACTCTGTAGCGCCCCCTATTTCTCTGATTACAGCTGCAGGCGCTTGGGATATCGGGTCTCTATCAGTTTTGCACATGGAGAGGCTAAAATTCTTCCCGTTCTTCCTTAGAGAAGATCCGGAGCTCAGGGAGGTTGGATGAAGCGTTTGTGAGCAGCAGTTTTCAGCTCTTTCCACAGATTCTCCATTGGGTTCAGGTCTGGATGTGACTCTGCCGTTCTATCACCTGGATACAGTTATTTGGGAATCTTCCATTGTAGATTTTGCTTTATGTTTGGGATCATTGTCTTGTTGGAAGATAAATCTCTGTCCCAATCTCAGGACTTTTCCAGACTCCAACAGGTTTTCTTCCAGAATGGTCCTGGATTTGGTTTCTTCCATCTTCCCATCAATGTTACCCATCTTCCATGTCCCTGCTGAAGGAAAGCCAAAACCCTGATGCTGCCCCCACCATGTGTGACAGCGGGGATGGTGCCCCCACCATGTGTGACAGTGGGGATGGGGCCCCCACCATGTGTGACAGTGGGGATGGGGCCCCCACCATGTGTGACAGTGGGGATGGGGCCAGGGATCATGGGCGTCTTGGCTGCATCTCTGATCAGTCCTTGTGTGAGATGAAGGTTAGAGGGTCGGTCAGGTCTTGGTAGATTTGCAGGGTCTGATGCTCCTTCCATTACAATATGAGGCTTGCACTCGGCTCTTTTGGATGTTTAAAGTTTGTGAAATCTTTTTGTATCCAAATCCGGATCTAAACTTCTTCACAACAGTATCAGGGACCTTCCTGGTGTGTTCCTTCATGATGCAGAACATGAGATATCACAGAGCAGGTGTAGTTATACGGAGACCTGATTACACACAGGAGGATTATATCATCATCAGTCATTTAGAGATCAGAGCCTGAACTTCTGGAGTTTATTATTTTTTTTTTACAAAAGTTTAAAATATCCAATAAATTTCCTTCCACTTCACAATTGTGTCCCACTTGTTGTTGATTCTTCACCAGAAATTACAATTTTACATCTTTATGTTTGAAGCCTGAAATGTGGCAAAAGGTAGAAAGTAACTGTAAAGCTGAAACGCGGAACGATCCAACTCAATAGGAACCTATTGCTCAGGCAACTCCCTATAGGGAGGAACATTGTCATACCTCCCAACTTTTGGGCAAGAGAAAGAGGGACACAAAGCCCCTCCCCCTTTTTCTAAACCACGCCCACTGTCCCACCCACAGGCATAGTATAATATCTACCTTGATGGTGCCCCCATGGTACAACACCCCTTAATTTGCCCCCATGGTACAACACCCCTTAATTTGCCCCCCCCCCCCCTTCCCGTGGACCAATATAATATCCCCTAATGCAACTCTGCAACATGTAAACCATATAAGACCCCTCTTTAATTTTATTCTGCCTTTACATTTGGTTTTGCACTTTTATTTATCTCCCCAAACTTACACATAATACTATCTGAACTCCTACACCTACCCCTTCTCACATGGTGTAGTCCCAGTTCTCTATCCTCCTCATTTTGTTCCCTTCTGTCCTCCATCCTCCTCCTGTAGCCCCCTTCCCTATATCCTTCTCCTGTTCTCTATCCTCCTCATTCTGTGGCCTCCTGTCCTCCAGCCTCCTCCTGTAGCCTCCTGTCCTCCAGTCTCCTCCTGTAGTCTCCTGGCCTCTATCCTCCTCCTGTAGCCTCCTGTCCTCCAGCCTCCTCCTGTAACTCCTGTCCTCCAGCCTCCTCCTGTAACCTCCTGTCCTCCATCCTCCTCCTGTAGCTCCTGTCCTCCATCCTAATCCTGTAGCCTCCTGTCCTCTACCCTTCTCCTGTAGCCTCCTGTCCTCTATCCTCCTCCTGTAGCCTCCTGTCCTCTATCCTCCTCCTGTAGCCTCCTGTCCTCTATCCTCCTCCTGTAGCCTCCTGTCCTCCATCCTCCTCCTGTAGCCTTCTGTCCTCTATCCTCTTCCTGTAGCTCCTGTCCTCTATCCTCCTCCTGTAGCTCCTGTCCTCCATCCTCCTCCTGTAACTCCTGTCCTCCATCCTCCTCCTGTAACCTCCTGTCCTCCATCCTCCTCCTGTAGCTCCTGTCCTCCATCCTCCTCCTGTAGCTCCTGTCCTCTACCCTCCTCCTGTAGCCTCCTGTCCTCTATCCTCCTCCTGTCCTCTATCCTCCTCCTGTAGACTCCTGTCCCCCAGCCTCCTCTAGCATCATCCTGTCCTCCAGCCTCCTGTCCCCCAACCTCCTCTAGCTTCATCCTGTCCTCCAGCCTCCTGTCCCCCAGCCTCCTCCAGCATCATCCTGTCCCCCAGCCTCCTCCTCCTGTACCCCAGCCTCCTCTAGCATCATCCTGTCCTCCAGCCTCGTGTCCCCCAGCCTCCTCTAGCATCATCCTGTCCTCCAGCCTCCTGTCCCCCAGCCTCCTCCAGCATCATCCTGTCCTCCAGCCTCCTGTCCCCCAGCCTCCTCCTCCTGTACCCCAGCCTCCTCTAGCATCATCCTGTCCTCCAGCCTCCTCTAGCATCATCCTGTCCTCCAGCCTCCTGTCCCCCAGCCTCCTCTAGCATCATCCTGTCCTCCAGCCTCCTGTCCCCCAGCCTCCTCTAGCATCATCCTGTCCTCCAGCCTCCTCCTCCTGTACCCCAGCCTCCTTCAGCATCATCCTGTCCTCCAGCCTCCTCCTCCTGTCCCCCAGCCTCCTCTAGCATCATCCTGTCCTCCAGCCTCCTGTCCCCCAGCCTCCTCTAGCATCATCCTGTCCTCCAGCCTCCTGTCCCCCAGCCTCCTCTAGCATCATCCTGTCCTCCAGCCTCCTCCTCCTGTACCCCAGCCTCCTTCAGCATCATCCTGTCCTCCAGCCTCCTCCTCCTGTACCCCAGCCTCCTATAGCACCATCCTGTCCTCCAGCCTCCTGTCCCCCAGCCTCCTCCAGCATCATCCTGTCCTCCATCCTCCTGTCCCCCAGCCTTCTCCTCCTGTCCCCCAGCCTCTTCCAGCATCATCGTGTCCCCCCAGCCTCCTTTCCCCCAGCCTCCTCCTCCTGTCCCCCAGCCTCTTCCAGCATCATCGTGTCCCCCCAGCCTCCTCCTCCTGTCCCCCACCCTCCTCCAGCATCATCCTGTCCCCCAGCCTCCTCCTCCTGTACCACAGCATCCATCATCCTGTCCTCCAGCCCCCTGTCCCCCAGCCTTCTCCTCCTGTCCTCCAGCCTCCTCCAGCATCATCGTGTCCCCCCAGCCTCCTTTCCCCCAGCCTTCTCCTCCTGTACCCCAGCCTCCTCCAGTTTCCTTCTCCTGTCCCCAAGGATACCAAAATTATAGGTTTTATAATGATTTTATACTTTAACAAAAATTAAAACCTCCTCTTCATATTGCCATCTTCTGATGCTAAGTTGTTCTTTTTAGTGGTCTTGTTTTAGAGTGCAGAACATTTTTTATATCACTTTTTAGAGCATTTTTTTAAAAGGTATTAATTAAAAATCTTTTTTTGGAAAGTTTTTTTGCGTTTTTTTCTCCGGCGTTTACCGTGCAGGTCCAGTAACGATTCTTTTTTACAGATTGTTACATACCAAAATACCGTATATATTCCGGCGTATAAGACGACTTTTGAAGACAGAAAAATCTTCTGTCTTGTCTGGGGTCGTCTTATACGCCAGTAATCCCGACCGCCCGCCGTGTATTCACGGGCTGAGCCCTCACCATAGCCGGTAAGTCTTTGCTGCATATTGCAGCGAAAACACCGGTTTTCACAGCGATGGCTGCCGGCAGCCTCAAAAATCTGCCGGCAGCCTCAAAAAGACATCGGGGCGCATACTCGCCCTCCGGTGGCCCCGATGTCTGCGCGGCTCGTCTTCAGCCTACCGCGCCGTCTTCTTTCTTCTGCCAGGCGCCGCCATGTTTTTCCCCGGGGCAGCGCCTAGTATGACGTCAGCAGCGGCGCATCATACTAGGCGCCTGCCGGGGAAGATCAATGGCGGCGCCCGGCAGAAGAAAGAAGACGGCGCGGAACACTGAAGATGAGCCGCGCGGACATCAGGGGAGCAGCGCTGCACATTGGGGCCACCGGAGGGTGAGTATATAAGTTTTTTTTTTAATGCTGGGCTGTGCTGTATACTACTGGGGGCTGTGCTGTATACTACTGGGGGCAGTGCTGTATACTACTGGGGGCAGTGCTGTATACTACTGGGGGCAGTGCTGTATACTACTGGGGGCTGTGCTGTATACTACTAGGGGCAGTGCTGTATACTACTGGGGGCAGTGCTGTATACTACTGGGGGCAGTGCTGTATACTACTGGGGGCTGTGCTGTATACTACTGGGGGCTGTGCTGTATACTACTGGGGGCAGTGCTGTATACTACTGGGGGCAGTGCTGTATACTACTGGGGGCAGTGCTGTATACTACTGGGGGCTGTGCTGTATACTACTAGGGGCAGTGCTGTATACTACTGGGGGCAGTGCTGTATACTACTGGGGGCAGTGCTGTATACTACTGGGGGCTGTGCTGTATACTACTAGGGGCAGTGCTGTATACTACTGGGGGCTGTGCTGTATACTACTAGGGGCAGTGCTGTATACTACTGAGGGCTGTGCTGTATACTACTGGGGGCAGTGCTGTATACTACTGGGGGCAGTGCTGTATACTACTGGGGGCTGTGCTGTATACTACTGGGGGCTGTGCTGTATACTACTAGGGGCAGTGCTGTATACTACTGGGGGCAGTGCTGTATACTAATGGGGGCAGTGCTGTATACTACTGGGGGCAGTGCTGTATACTACTGGGGGCTGTGCTGTATACTACTGGGGGCTGTGCTGTATACTACTGGGGGCAGTGCTGTATACTACTGGGGGCTGTGCTGTATACTACTGGGGGCTGTGCTGTATACTACTAGGGGCAGTGCTGTATACTACTGGGGGCTGTGCTGTATACTACTGGGGGCTGTGCTGTATACTACTAGGGGCAGTGCTGTCTACTACGGGGGGCTGTGCTGTATACTACTGGGGGCTGTGCTGTATACTACTAGGGGCAGTGCTGTATACTACTGGGGGCTGTGCTGTATACTAATGGGGGCTGTGCTGTATACTACTGGGGGCTGTGCTGTATACTACTGGGGGCAGGCTGTATACTACTGGGGGCTGTATACTACTGGGGGCTGTGCTGTATACTACTGGGGGCTGTATACTACTGGGGGCTGTGCTGTATACTACTGGGGGCTGTATACTACTGGGGGCTGTGCTGTATACTACTGGGGGCAGTGCTGCATACTACTGGGGGCAAGCTGCATACTACTGGGGGCAAGCTGCATACTACTGGGGGCAAGCTGCATACTACTGGGGGCAGTGCTGTATACTACTGGGGGCTGTGCTGTATACTACTGGGGGCTGTGCTGTATACTACTGGGGGCAGTGCTGTATACTACTGGGGGCTGTGCTGTATACTACTGGGGGCTGTGCTGTATGCTACTGGGGGCAGTGCTGTATACTACTGGGGGCAGTGCTGTATACTACTGGGGGCAGGCTGTATACTACTGGGGGCAGTGCTGTATACTACTGAGGGCTGTGCTGTATACTACTGGGGGCTGTGCTGTATACTACTGGGGGCAAGCTGCATACTACTGGGGGCAGTGCTGTATACTACTGGGGGCTGTGCTGTATGCTACTGGGGGCAGTGCTGTATACTACTGGGGGCAGTGCTGTATACTACTGGGGGCAGGCTGTATACTACTGGGGGCAGTGCTGTATACTACTGAGGGCTGTGCTGTATACTACTGGGGGCTGTGCTGTATACTACTGGGGGCAAGCTGCATACTACTGGGGGCAGTGCTGTATACTACTGGGGGCAGTGCTGTATACTACTGGGGGCTGTGCTGTATACTACTGGGGGCAAGCTGTATACTACTGGGGGCAGTGCTGTATACTACTGGGGGCAGTGCTGTATACTACTGGGGGCAGTGCTGTATACTACTGGGGGCTGTGCTGTATGCTACTGGGGGCAGTGCTGTATACTACTGGGGGCAGTGCTGTATACTACTGGGGGCAGGCTGTATACTACTGGGGGCAGTGCTGTATACTACTGAGGGCTGTGCTGTATACTACTGGGGGCAGTGCTGTATACTACTAGGGGCAGTGCTGTATACTACTGGGGGCAGTGCTGTATACTACTGGGGGCAGTGCTGTATACTACTGGGGGCAGTGCTGTATACTACTGGGGGCAGTGCTGTATACTACTGGGGGCTGTGCTGTATACTACTAGGGGCAGTGCTGTATACTACTGGGGGCAGTGCTGTATACTACTGGGGGCAGTGCTGTATACTACTGGGGGCTGTGCTGTATACTACTAGGGGCAGTGCTGTATACTACTGGGGGCTGTGCTGTATACTACTAGGGGCAGTGCTGTATACTACTGAGGGCTGTGCTGTATACTACTGGGGGCAGTGCTGTATACTACTGGGGGCAGTGCTGTATACTACTGGGGGCTGTGCTGTATACTACTGGGGGCTGTGCTGTATACTACTAGGGGCAGTGCTGTATACTACTGGGGGCAGTGCTGTATACTAATGGGGGCAGTGCTGTATACTACTGGGGGCAGTGCTGTATACTACTGGGGGCTGTGCTGTATACTACTGGGGGCTGTGCTGTATACTACTGGGGGCTGTGCTGTATACTACTGGGGGCAGTGCTGTATACTACTGGGGGCTGTGCTGTATACTACTGGGGGCTGTGCTGTATACTACTAGGGGCAGTGCTGTATACTACTGGGGGCTGTGCTGTATACTACTGGGGGCTGTGCTGTATACTACTAGGGGCAGTGCTGTCTACTACGGGGGGCTGTGCTGTATACTACTGGGGGCTGTGCTGTATACTACTAGGGGCAGTGCTGTATACTACTGGGGGCTGTGCTGTATACTAATGGGGGCTGTGCTGTATACTACTGGGGGCTGTGCTGTATACTACTGGGGGCAGGCTGTATACTACTGGGGGCTGTATACTACTGGGGGCTGTGCTGTATACTACTGGGGGCTGTATACTACTGGGGGCTGTGCTGTATACTACTGGGGGCTGTATACTACTGGGGGCTGTGCTGTATACTACTGGGGGCAGTGCTGCATACTACTGGGGGCAAGCTGCATACTACTGGGGGCAAGCTGCATACTACTGGGGGCAGTGCTGTATACTACTGGGGGCTGTGCTGTATACTACTGGGGGCTGTGCTGTATACTACTGGGGGCAGTGCTGTATACTACTGGGGGCTGTGCTGTATACTACTGGGGGCTGTGCTGTATGCTACTGGGGGCAGTGCTGTATACTACTGGGGGCAGGCTGTATACTACTGGGGGCAGTGCTGTATACTACTGAGGGCTGTGCTGTATACTACTGGGGGCTGTGCTGTATACTACTGGGGGCAAGCTGCATACTACTGGGGGCAGTGCTGTATACTACTGGGGGCTGTGCTGTATGCTACTGGGGGCAGTGCTGTATACTACTGGGGGCAGTGCTGTATACTACTGGGGGCAGGCTGTATACTACTGGGGGCAGTGCTGTATACTACTGAGGGCTGTGCTGTATACTACTGGGGGCTGTGCTGTATACTACTGGGGGCAAGCTGCATACTACTGGGGGCAGTGCTGTATACTACTGGGGGCAGTGCTGTATACTACTGGGGGCTGTGCTGTATACTACTGGGGGCAAGCTGTATACTACTGGGGGCAGTGCTGTATACTACTGGGGGCAGTGCTGTATACTACTGGGGGCAGTGCTGTATACTACTGGGGGCTGTGCTGTATGCTACTGGGGGCAGTGCTGTATACTACTGGGGGCAGTGCTGTATACTACTGGGGGCAGGCTGTATACTACTGGGGGCAGTGCTGTATACTACTGAGGGCTGTGCTGTATACTACTGGGGGCAGTGCTGTATACTACTAGGGGCAGTGCTGTATACTACTGGGGGCAGTGCTGTATACTACTGGGGGCAGTGCTGTATACTACTGGGGGCTGTGCTGTAATGGTAATGTTGTTGTTGTATGCCTTATGTTTATGAGCGACAGTTTTCCTGCTATATACCTGCATGTCATAAGAATTTACATTAAAAAAGGACCATGTTAAATTCAAATCAGTTTTTTTTTAAATTTTTATCTGTGTTTTGTATGCGTTGGAAAAGGGGTAGTCTTATACGGCGAATATATCTTAAACTCTATATTTTAAACAGGAAAGTAGGGGATCGTCTTATACGCCGGAATATACGGTATATGTATGTGTGTGGGGGTTGTGTTTTTGTGTGTTTTATACTTTATTAAGTGTTTTTATGGGAAAGTGACATTTTAGGGGCTTATAATTTCATGTATTTATTTTTTATTCAAGTCCAATACACTGCTCTACAATACTTCTTCATTGTAGAGCAGTGTAAACTGTCTTCCAGGGACATTGTGCAGCCCCAGGGCACTTGGCAGTCCTCGGGGCTGCCCAGAAGAGGAACAGCCTTACACGCCGTGATCATGCATGACCGCGGCGTGTAAGGGGTTAACACCCGCGATCGGAGTCAGCTCCGATCGCGGGTGTTACAGCGCGGTGTCAGCTGTGATAGACAGCTGCCAGCCGCGGCTTCTGGTGCCGGCTCTGTTCGTGAGCCGGTGCCAGAAGCGGGACGCTATACTACGTCCCGGTGCGCTAAGTATCTAGCCACAGGGACGTGGTATAACGTCCAGGTGTGCCTAGGGGTTAATAGCTCACTGATGGCTATATCCCCCTTGGTGTGGAGAAGGGAAAAATAATCGCAATGTCTGGCGGTTCACAAGACATTGCGATTATTTCAGGGCTTGTATGTCACAAAGCTGCCATACAAGCCCTGATAGATGTGTCCTGTCACACAGCACACACAGCTACAGGTCAGTGTGGGGGTCAGGCTGTGTCCTACCTCATCCCTGCTGTGCAGATTCTCCTAATGGACGTCTGTAGACTCTGGAGGGGGGCACATCACACAGGCTGCCCCCTCCACCTCCACAGCTTCATGAGCAGAGGGTCTCCGGGTCACACAGCAGCAGACCCTCCTGTAGATTCATCCTCAGAGATCGTGGCAGCTCACACAGGGGGGGAAGAGGAGGAGGGACCCTGCTGTGCCATGTTCTGTGCTGGGAGCTCACGATCTCCAGGTGACACCCCCCCTCCTCCCTGTTGATTCCTCCTTAGACATCCCGCGGCAGCTCACACAGGGGGAGGGGGGCGGCCCGGGGGAGGAGAAGGAGGGGCCGTGCACTGCTGTGAGCTCTGCCTTCACAGCCTCCGCGCTGCCTCCTCTGTCTCTGCAGCCGGTGTGTCCCGGGACCAGGAGACGGGACAAAGTCTCTTGGCCCGGGACAATGCAGAGGAAAGCGTGATAACCTCTTAACCTCCCGGGGCGGCGGGACACAGCTGAAAAACCGTGACAGTCCCGCCGAAACCGGGACGGTTGGGAGGTATGCATTGTATATAGTTATACAGGCAGACGCTGGACCTTTACATTCCAGCAGCTCGTAGGGGGCCGCATCTTATGGCCAGGGAGCCGGGGGGGTAGACGAGGACAGGAACAACCACTTGGGGCGGAGGAGATGATTTGGTGGCTGTGACTGCCGGGTCATACCAGATGCTGATGGTTACTGGCCCCCAATGCTATAGATATATTGAATATTTACATTTAAAATAAAAAAAAAAATTGTTAAGAATTTGTGACAATTTAGGGGTTTCAGCAATTTTTGTTTTTAAATCTTTAAATTTTACAAAACTGCCGAAATTTTTTTTTTTTAAAAATGAGAGCAGTTTCCAGATCACATCCCGAGCCGCCACCAAGTTCTATAAATCGTCTGATATTCCATTATTTAAGCAAATGAGAAATATTTCCTTTGGATTTCGGAGTCTTTCATTAACGTCTGTCAACTTTTAGTAAATATGACAAAACCTCCGAAGGAAATTCAAAAAGAAACAGAGCACGATGCTGCGAAAGCGAAACCTCCCCTTGACAAAGCGCAGGATGAGTGATTGATGATTCGCCCACTCTGTAGCCGCAGCTCAGTGATGTTCCGCAGCAGCTCTGCTTTATACCAGGCGGATCTCCAAGAGCGAGCGCTGCCCAGCTCTGCTACATGACACTACATCATAGACACAAACTCCCAGCTCACAGAGTCCATTATCCAGGGGGGATGTGAGGATGGCCCCTCCAGAACCAGATTTATAAGGACAATGTGAGGAGTAGCCGCGGCTCCTCCCTGCGCTCTCTGCTGTTCTTTAGAGCTGTCACACGGATTAGCCCAGACTAAGCTTCCCAGATACACGGGGTCAAAGTGTGAAGACAAAACAGAGAACGGTATAGAACCAGCCGGGGGGATCACAGAGGGTCCCCCAAATAATGAGCAAAGACTATACAATGTATCAAAGTGCAGATAGAAAAGCCTTGAAGATGGTCACATGACATCTAATAAAGTATTACCATTCATATAGATATTGGGGCTCATTTACTAAGGGTCTGACCGCCGCACTTTAGTCAGGTTTCCCGAATATTTCTGGTTTGCGCCCAATTGCCTCAGGATTTTGGTGCACACGATCGGATTGTGCCGCATCGGCGCCGGCTTTCACGCAACAGAAAGGGGGGCGTGGCTGTCGGACAACCCGATGGATTTGGAAAAAACATGGAATTTAAAAAAGAATTTGTGTCGCAAGATCTGCACTCACATGCACCGGGAAGAAGAAGGTGAACTCCGGCTGGATATCGGGCGCATGATCTTAGTGAATCCCGGCAGAACCCGAATCAGCTTCGGACAACGCGCCGCGGGATCGCGACTGGGCCGGGGAAGTAAATGTGCCCCATTGTGTTCTCTATCACATAATAATTATATTGTCATAAAAACCTAAAATATGGCCCTTAATTTACTAATTTCATCACCAATGGGATCAACAATATTATCCAGAACATTGAGGGCGGTGGCACACATGGGGCTGTGAGCCCGTTTTTTGGGCTGTTTTTAAGTAGTCTGTTAAAAAATGCATGCATTTTTTTACCGTTTTTGTCCATTTTCCATTTATCTTAATTAAGATAATTGGGAAAAACGGTCAAAAAGTGATGCATTTCTTAACAAACTGCTTATAAACGGCCCAAAAACGGGTTCAAAATGCCATGTGTGCCACCACCTTTGGGTCTCTCTACCATGATGTCGAGAATAGGAGTCTCCTGTCCCACAGCCAGGACACGGGGGGAGGCGGCCACACACATGTAGCCCCTCCCATTCAAGTCAATGGGAGAGCCAAAAAATGTTGTTTATGTTAGTGATTCCTACGGAGATGAATGAAGAAAGATGCACATGCACCATCACCTCTATGTATGGCCAAGCAGCATTGCAGGGTTCAGCAGTGGCTGTAGTTACAGCTTTTGGCCACTATAGCAACATGGAGCCATTCAATTCCAAATCAACGCTCAATCTGTACAAGGTCTGAACAAGTAAAGAGTGGAGGGACTAGTTATCTGCCCCTATAGCAGTAGCAAATGGTCCATCCTGGGTATCAGACATCAAAATTAATTCCTGGCCAACCCCTTTAAGCAAATCTGTAAGACAGGAGAGAGAGACTAGTGTCCAATGATGACCACAAGAAGCTAAATCTTCTACAAAAGCTTCGGATTCTAAAATATGTCCTTTAGGTATATGTGTAAAATGTGCAGTTATTAGGCCGGAGAGAATCTTTATATTATTATATTATATTATTATTATATTTAAATGATTCCCTGTGATAAAGAAGAGAGGAAGAAACTGAATGTAACGTCCGGATATAATGTGAGCCCAAAGCCGCACGGCATCTAATAGAATATTATAAAACTGTTACCTTGAAAGTTCTGGAAGTTTACAAATCTGTCTCTATAGAATAAACCAGGATATAACAATCACTGATAGTTTTAGCAGGTGCCGGGTATTTTTAGATGCAAAAATTTCAGGAAACAAGAAAAAGGAAATTATGAAGTTAAGAATTTGGAAAATATAACAGAGATGACATCAAGCAAAATAATAGAGCACTTAGCGAGAAGCTTCATAGATAAACAGAATAACCAGCCGGACCGACCACAAATCCTGCAGAATATACAGAGATGTCTCATATCAGAACACTAAAAGCTGAAATAATTCAGAATATGACGGAAAACTAAGTGCTGAATCCACACCAAATGCAAGAAATAAGACGCCAAATGCTATAAAAACATCTTTAGAAACAGTATTAAAGTACTAAAATAGAATGTAAAAAATTAACTGCTATATTACTGCACCCTATGTACAAGAATATAACTACTATAATACTGCCCCCTATGTACAAGAATATAACTACTATATTACTGCCCCCTATGTACAAGAATATAACTACTATATTACTGCCCCCTATGTACAAGAATATTACTACTATAATACTGCCCCCTATGTACAAGAATATTACTACTATAATACTGCCCCCTATGTACGGGAATATAACTACTATAATACTGCCCCCTATGTACAAGAATATAACTACTATAATACTGCCCCCTATGTACAAGAATATAACTACTATAATACTGCCCCCTATGTACAAGAATATAACTACTATAATACTGCCCCCTATGTACAGGAATATAACTGCTATAATACTGCCCCCTATGTACAAGAATATAACTACTATAATACTGCCACCTATGTACAAGAATATAACTACTATAATACTGCCCCCTATGTACAAGAATATAACTACTATAATACTTCCCCCTATGTACAAGAATATAACTACTATATTACTGCCCCCTATGTACAAGAATATAACTACTATAATACTGCCCCTATGTACAAGAAAATAATTACTATATTACTGCCCCCTATGTACAAGAATATAACTACTATATTACTGCCCCCTATGTACAAGAATATTACTACTATAATACTGCCCCCTATGTACAAGAATATTACTACTATAATACTGCCCCCTATGTACAAGAATATAACTACTATAATACTGCCCCCTATGTACAGGAATATAACTGCTATAATACTGCCCCCTATGTACAAGAATATAACTACTATAATACTGCCACCTATGTACAAGAATATAACTACTATAATACTGCCCCCTATGTACAAGAATATAACTACTATAATACTTCCGCCTATGTACAAGAATATAACTACTATAATACTGCCCCCTATGTACAAGAATATAACTACTATAATACTGCCCCTATGTACAAGAATATAATTACTATAATACTGATCCCTATGTACAAGAATATAACTACTATAATACTTCCCCCTTTGTACAAGAATATAACTACTATAACACTGCCCCCTATGTACAAGAATATAATTGCTATAATACCGCCCCCTATGTACAATAATATAACTACTATAATACTGCCCCTATGTACAAGAATATAACTACTATAATACTGCCCCCTATGTACAATAATATAACTACTATAATACTGCCCCTATGTACAAGAATATAACTACTATAATACTGCCCCTATGTACAGGAATATAACTACTATAATACTGCCCCTATGTACAAGAATATAACTACTATAATACTGTCCCCTATGTACAATAATATAACTACTATAATACTGCCCCTATGTACAGGAATATAACTACTATAATACTGCCCCTATGTACAAGAATATAACTACTATAATACTGCCCCCTATGTACAATAATATAACTACTATAATACTGCCCCTATGTACAAGAATATAACTACTATAATACTGCCCCTATGTACAGGAATATAACTACTATAATACTGCCCCTATGTACAAGAATATAACTACTATAATACTGTCCCCTATGTACAAGAATATAACTACTATAATACTGTCCCCTATGTACAAGAATATAACTACTATAATACTGCCCCCTATGTACAGGAATATAACTGCTATAATACTGCCCCCTATGTACAAGAATATAACTACTATAATACTTCCGCCTATGTACAAGAATATAACTACTATAATACTGCCCCCTATGTACAAGAATATAACTACTATAATACTGCCCCTATGTACAAGAATATAATTACTATAATACTGATCCCTATGTACAAGAATATAACTACTATAATACTTCCCCCTTTGTACAAGAATATAACTACTATAACACTGCCCCCTATGTACAAGAATATAATTGCTATAATACCGCCCCCTATGTACAATAATATAACTACTATAATACTGCCCCTATGTACAAGAATATAACTACTATAATACTGCCCCCTATGTACAATAATATAACTACTATAATACTGCCCCTATGTACAAGAATATAACTACTATAATACTGCCCCTATGTACAGGAATATAACTACTATAATACTGCCCCTATGTACAAGAATATAACTACTATAATACTGTCCCCTATGTACAATAATATAACTACTATAATACTGCCCCTATGTACAGGAATATAACTACTATAATACTGCCCCTATGTACAAGAATATAACTACCATAATACTGCCCCCTATGTACAATAATATAACTACTATAATACTGCCCCTATGTACAACAATATAACTACTATAATACTGCCCCTATGTACAGGAATATAACTACTATAATACTGCCCCTATGTACAAGAATATAACTACTATAATACTGCCCCTATGTACAGGAATATAACTACTATAATACTGCCCCTATGTACAAGAATATAACTACTATAATACTGCCCCCTATGTACAATAATATAACTACTATAATACTGCCCCTATGTACAAGAATATAACTACTATAATACTGCCCCTATGTACAGGAATATAACTACTATAATACTGCCCCTATGTACAAGAATATAACTACTATAATACTGTCCCCTATGTACAAGAATATAACTACTATAATACTGTCCCCTATGTACAAGAAAATAACTACTATAATACTGACCCCTATGTACAAGAATATAACTACTATAATACTGCCCCTTATGTACAGGAATGTAAGTACTATAATACTGACCCCTATGTACAAGAATATAACTACTATAATACTGCCCTATGTACAAGAATATAACTACTATAATACTGCCCCCTATGTACAAGAATATAACTACTATAATACTGCTCCCTATGTACAAGAATATAACTACTATAATACCGCCCCCTATGTACAAGAATATAACTACTATAATACTGCCCCTATGTACAAGAATATAACTACTATAATACTGCCCCCTATGTACAGGAATATAACTACTATAATACTGCCCCCTATGTACAGGAATATAACTACTATAATACTGTCCCCTATGTACAAGAATATAACTACTATAATACTGCCCCCTATGTACAAGAATATAACTACTATAATACTGTCCCCTATGTACAAGAATATAACTACTATAATACTGCCCCCTATGTACAAGAATATAACTACTATAATACTGCCCCCTATGTACAAGAATATTACTACTATAATACTGCCCCCTATGGTTAGGATCTTGCACTGTTCGGTTGGTCTAGTACCGCTCTTTAGTGCGCAGGTTACAGATGATACAAAGTTAGGTTATGATGTGATTTCTCCTTACATGTCTGTATGATGTAGGTTTTTCCTTATTTCCTCAGGAATGTTCCGCTATCAGTTACAGACAATACTGTGACACCTGACTATGTGGATGACGGGGAGCGGAGGAATGTGGGGGTCGCTGATGCCACCAGGGAGGAGCAGAGGGTCTCTTCTAGGAGCAGATAGGAAGCACATGGCAGCTGAGATGTTGGATATTTCCTCGCCTCAGAATCATCAAAGAGGAAATGATGCTTTTGCTTGAGATGTTTCCTCCGCACTTGTTCACGTTTGTTGGGTCTCCCTGGAGATCAGTGATGAGGCTGCAGGATATGGGGGCGCTGTACATGCCCCCCACCAGGGTGACATCATCGCTCCTATCCTCATCATTATCCCCCACTAACAGGATCATTGGGCAAATGCCGACATCAAGAAGAAATAGCGGAGCTCATCTAATAAACCCAAGAAGAAAAGACATGCATGGTGGGACCCCAGAGCAGGGGGATAGAGGGGCCCCAGATAAGGGGGATAGAGGGGCCCCAGATAAGGGTGATAGAGGGGCCCCACAGCAGGTGGATAGAAGGGTCCGAGAGCAGGGGGATAGAGGGGTCCGAGAGCAGGGGGATAGAGGGGCCCCAGAGCAGGGGGATAGAGGGGCCCCAGAGCAGGGGGATAGAGGGGTCCGAGAGCAGGGGGTAGAGGGGCCCCAGAGCAGGGGGATAGAGGGGCCCCAGAGCAGGGTGATAGCGGGGTCCAAGAGCAGGGGGATAGAGGGGCCCCAGATCAGTGGGATAGAGGGGCCCCAGAGCAGGATGATAGAGGGGTCCCAGAGCAAGGGGATAGAGGGGCCCCAGAGCAGGGGAATAGAGGGTTCAGAGAGCAGGAGGATAAAGGGGCCCCAGATCAGAGGGATAGAGGGACCCCAGAACAAGGGTATAGGGGGACCCCAGAAGAAAGGGATAAAGGGATCCCATAGCAGGATGATAGAGGGGACGCATAGCTGGGGGATAGAGGGACCCCAGAACAGGGTGATAGAGGGGACCCAGAGCAGGGTGATAGAGGGGACCCAGAGCATGTTGATAAAGGGTTCCCAGAGGAGGATGATAGAAGGACCCGAGAGCAGGGTGATAGCAGGGCTGAGGCTTTCCTTATCCCCCGTGTTATGGGGTTTATAGCCACTGCTTTGCCTCCATATAAGCAAATCTGTGATACACAATGATCAAAATGAGCAAATTAGATGTAATATGTAAAATAATAAAATAATGGATTTATATTCCAGAATTGTAGTCTCTCAAAGTGCACTCCTCACACTGCTGTGCTCTGCAGCCTCTCCATCTGCTCTCAGTGTAACTATTATCCATTTTCAAATGCTAAAATACTGGAATAGAAATACATTCTTATAGTTCTGCTGCTACTAACAGCATACACAAAGGTCTGACTGCACATCACTGGAGGGACAGCACCGAACACTGACTGCAGAGAGCACAGAGCACAGCAGGGTGAGGACACACCCCCAGTGCACTTGGAAAAGTTAAAATCCTGGAATATAAATCCATATATCACAGTCCAGCTGCTACTAACAGCATACACAAAGGTATGATTACACATTTCTGCAGAGAGCACAGCAGTGTGAGAGGTGATGCATAGAGATGATTTATACTATGGGATGATGCTCAGGATGTATCAGACCAGTAGTTTCATCTCACACACGTCACCGGGGGGGGGTGGGGGGGTGGGGGGGGCGCCCCCTCTGATCAGTGAACCTGACAATGAGACTGAAAGTTATGGAGTTTATTCTCAGAAGAAGATGCAGATGAATAACTTCTGGTACATTATGATTCCCCCGCGAAGACCCCCAGAGGCAGAGATCTATAGCAGGGGCCACATACACTGCTGGGGGCCCTGGACTGTTACTATGGGCCCTCGGTGCATAATACAGGGAATTACTGATCCATTGTAGCAGGTGCTCAGCTCTGTAAGGACATCCAGGCCCCCTGTGCTAATTGCTGAGATCAGACTCATGGGGGCAGATTTATCTTAGTCTCATTGCACCTTTTTTGGGTGTATTTTGGTGACTTTTTGTGCGCATTGTGGTATTTGCACAATTTTTTGTGCCTTTTTCCAGCAGTTCTCTGGAGTTCTCTGTGTAACAGTTTCCTGGTTTGCGCCTAATTTGACTTTGTATTTCTTCTGCCTCCTTATTTAACATTGATTTGCGCCTCTATGGGGGCAAATAATTGTGCAATAACGCGCCAGTCCTGACCAGGATTAGGAAAAGCGAAGGTGTGATTTGCGCAACAAATAATAATAATAAGGCACGAAAAAAAAAATCAAGTGCAAAATTCGAGTCACATAGCACGTCATTTATCTTATGTTCCCCTTTTCTGAGCTCTTTTTGCGCCTTTTGTGAGTTTATTTTTTGTCAAATAACGTTTTTTTTTTTGCGCCTTATTAAAAAAGGCGTAATTTTGTTGTACAAATCACACCATTACCTTTCCTAATCCTGGTCAGGACTGGCGTGTTATTGTGCTATTATGTGCCCCCATATAGGCGCAAATCAGTGTTAAATAATTCACAAACATCTGGAAGAAGGAGAAATACAAAGACAATAGGCACAAACCAGAAACTGCCACACAGCGAACTCCGGCAAACTGCTGAAAAAAGGCACAGAGAGCACAGAGCACAGCAGTGTGAGGTCTGATTACACATCTCTCCAGGGACAATACATAGCACTGGCTGCAGGGAGCACAGAGCACAGCAGTGTGATGTCTGATTACACATCTCTCCAGGGACAATACATAACACTGGCTGCAGAGAGCACAGAGCACAGCAGTGTGAGGTCTAATTACACATCTCTCCAGGGACAATACATAACACTGGCTGCAGAGAGCACAGAGCACAGCAGTGTGAGGTCTGATTACACATCTCTCCAGGGACAATACATAGCACTGGCTGCAGGGAGCACAGAGCACAGCAGTGTGAGGTCTGATTACACATCTCTCCAGGGACAATACATAGCACTGGCTGCAGAGAGCACAGAGCACAGCAGTGTGAGGTCTGATTACACATCTCTCCGGGGACAATACATAGCACTGGCTGCAGAGAGCACAGAGCACAGCAGTGTGAGTTATGATTACACATCTCTCCAGGAACAATACATAACACTGGCTGCACAGAGCACAACAGTGTGAGGTATGATTACACATCTCTCCAGGGACAATACATAACACTGGCTGCGGAAAGCACAAAGCACAGCAGTGTGAGATCTTATTACATAACACTGGCTGCACAGAGCACAGAGCACAGCAGTGTGAGGTATGATTACACATCTCTCCAGGGACAATACATAACACTGGCTGCAGAGAGCACAGAGCACAGCAGTGTGAGGTCTGATTACACATCTCTCTGGGGACAATACATAACACTGGCTGCAGGGAGCACAGAGCACAGCAGTGTGAGGTCTGATTACATATCCCTCCAGGGACAATACATAACACTGGCTGCAGAGAGCACAGCAGTGTGAGGTCTGATTACACATCTCTCCAGAGACAATGCATAACACTGGTTGCAGAGAGTACAGAGCACAGCAGTGTGAGATCTGATTACACATCTCTCCAGAGACAATACATAACACTGGTTGCAGAGAGCACAGAGCACAGCTGTGTCAGGTATGATTAAAAATCTCTCCAGGAACTGTCCCGCATTGTCCCGTTTTCTCCTTGTCCCATGCATTGCAGCTGCAGCCGAGGCATCGGGACTGAGGAGGAGGGAAAAGCTCTCTGTAGCCTCCATACACATTTTCTTCTCTTTGGCAGACATGTGTGGAGGTAGCTCCTCCCCTAGGCTATCCTCAATTCCTCCTCCAAGTTAGCTGAGAGCAAGGAAGAAGAGAGGGCAGGACTGCGGGGGAACAAGGGAAAGGTAAGTAACAAAGGTTTTTTTTGTTTTTTAATACAGTTACAGGAGGAGGACAGGAAGCCACAATAGATAGACAGATAGATATGAGATTGATAGATAGATATGAGATAGATGATAGATAGATAGATAGATAGATAGATAGATATGAGATAGATGATAGATAGATAGATATGAGATAGATGATATGAGATAGATGATAGATAGATAGATAGATAGATATGAGATAGATATGAGATAGATGATAGATATGAGATAGATGATAGATAGATAGATGGATATGAGATAGATATGAGATAGATGATAGATAGATAGATGGATATGAGATAGATAGATATGAGATAGATAGATATGAGATAGATAGATATGAGATAGATATGAGATAGATATGAGATAGATAGATATGAGATAGATAGATAGGAGATAGATAGGAGATAGATAGATATGAGATAGATAGATATGAGATAGATAGATATGAGATAGATAGATAGATAGATAGATATGAGATAGATAGATATGAGATAGATAGATAGATAGATAGATAGATATGAGATAGATAGATATGAGATAGATAGATATGAGATAGATAGATAGATATGAGATAAATAGATAGATAGATAGATAGATAGATATGAGATAGATAGATAGATATGAGATAAATAGATAGATAGATAGATATGGGATAGATAGAAAGAAAGATAGATAGGAGATAGATAGATTGTGCATCACTGAAGGTGTCTACAGCATTAAGTTCCCGCACTATATGTAAGAATGTGAAATTCAGTGTAGAAGTTGTCAGATGTCGCAGTTTCTGCTCCTATTTTTCTTTGTTCTTCTTTAGATTAAAAAAAAAAATCCTATAAAATTTACCAAATATGATCTCGGCAGCAGCGTCCAGACACCACAAGATCGGCCCTGAGCGCTACATCCGCTACATCCGGCCGGGGCACATGGACATTTTTTCACTTACTTTTGCAGCTGAAGAAAATTACATAATTTTAGACTTTTAACACCATTTATGTCCAGAGTGTGATTTATACTGCACGTTCTGGAGGAAAAACAGAGAGAAAACATCCAGCCCTAGGGGGAGGGGGGGGGCTGTCAGCAGGAGGGACCCCATATCATAGGTTATTATAGGGAGGATAGATAGATAGATAGACAGATAGATAGATAGATAGATATGAGATAGATAGGAGATAGATAGATAGATAGATATGAGATAGATATGAGGTAGATAGATAGATAGATAGATAGATATGAGATAGATATGAGATAGATAGATATGAGATAGATAGATAGATAGATAGATAGATAGATATGAGATAGATAGATAGATAGATAGATAGATAGATATGAGATAGATAGATAGATAGATAGATAGATAGATAGATAGATAGATAGATAGATATGAGATAGATAGATATGAGATAGATAGATAGATAGATAGATATGAGATAGATATGAGATAGATAGATATGAGATAGATAGATAGATAGATAGATAGATATGAGATAGATAGATAGATAGATAGATAGATAGATAGATAGATAGATAGATATGAGATAGATAGATAGATAGATAGATAGATAGATATGAGATAGATAGATAGATAGATAGATAGATAGATAGATAGATATGAGATAGATAGATAGATAGATAGATAGATAGATAGATAGATAGATAGAAACCGGAAAGTCTATAAGCAGCACAGGACAATCAGGGTGCAACAGCCGTAGGTCCCTGGGCTGGGGTCCGTCTTGGTAACTAAAGGAAATAGGCAGCACTCCAAGGTAAGTAGAAAAGGGTTGATCTTTATTCCAAGTGCGACGTTTCGGCGTATACACACGCCTTTTTCAAGCATAAGGTGCTAAGTGCATGTCCAAGTATTTAAGGACCAAGCCAGTCAATGATTGGTCAAGTTACAAAGTGACCGTGAATGAATTACAAAAGTGTGAAACATTACCTATACATAGTGCTGTATACAAAATTGTGAGGTACATAAGTTAAAAGGACAATCATGTCATTATTTGTGTCAACAACAATATAAATATACATAGTAGATAGAACGTGCAATAAACTCCTCCCACCAGTATCGCGGCCACGCCCACGTCTCCTCGTGTTCATTCATGAAAATTCAGTAGCTCATCTCCATCCACCTGTGATTGGGCGCCGTTTCGGTCGCAACCCGGAAGTGACATGCACGACCTCAGGCGCAGACCGGAAGTGACGTCGCCATGGGAGCGCGCATGCGCTCTGACAGTGGAAGAAGACGGCGGCCATTTTTGGTCAGGGCAAACCTATTCCAAGAGGTATCGGGATATGGAAAAGATGTGAGCATATAGCCAAATGAACATTGTAGGAACAGTGGTGGTACCTGTGGTGAGTACTTATAGTGATCTCACTCTATGGTCTACCACCCGTCCGGGGCGGAGCTGGTCAGAATGGCCAACCCGTTCCCTTTAGGGATTACGGTAGTGGTACCCAAGTCCAGAAGAGTAAAGAGATAACGATCCCACCTCGGTTCAAGTGCAAAGAGGTGGGGACAGAAGTTTGCTATTGCGAAAACGTGAACTTATGTGGATCCATCGACTTAATACCATACAACCTCAGGGTTTGAACATAGAATACAACCTTACAAGTATCATCTGAGTTATTAGCAGTTCATATATGGTCTCCCTTGAATTGTATACTGCATGTCTTACTCTTTCGATACTCAAAAATGTAAACAACCCTTGGGAGATACCCTTATGTCCTCTCTAACATGCTTTTTTTCTCTTTTATATTAGATTTTACCATATATCACCACCCCCATCCGAGTGACGACCGTTCATCCACGTCTCCACCAAAAATTTTTTTACTTTGCTCTCTCCATCCACCACTATTATTTGCACTTGAACCGAGGTGGGATCGTTATCTCTTTACTCTTCTGGACTTGGGTACCACTACCGTAATCCCTAAAGGGAACGGGTTGGCCATTCTGACCAGCTCCGCCCCGGACGGGTGGTAGACCATAGAGTGAGATCACTATAAGTACTCACCACAGGTACCACCACTGTTCCTACAATGTTCATTTGGCTATATGCTCACATCTTTTCCATATCCCGATACCTCTTGGAATAGGTTTGCCCTGACCAAAAATGGCCGCCGTCTTCTTCCACTGTCAGAGCGCATGCGCGCTCCCATGGCGACGTCACTTCCGGTCTGCGCCTGAGGTCGTGCATGTCACTTCCGGGTTGCGACCGAAACGGCGCCCAATCACAGGTGGATGGAGATGAGCTACTGAATTTTCATGAATGAACACGAGGAGACGTGGGCGTGGCCGCGATACTGGTGGGAGGAGTTTATTGCACGTTCTATCTACTATGTATATTTATATTGTTGTTGACACAAATAATGACATGATTGTCCTTTTAACTTATGTACCTCACAATTTTGTATACAGCACTATGTATAGGTAATGTTTCACACTTTTGTAATTCATTCACGGTCACTTTGTAACTTGACCAATCATTGACTGGCTTGGTCCTTAAATACTTGGACATGCACTTAGCACCTTATGCTTGAAAAAGGCGTGTGTATACGCCGAAACGTCGCACTTGGAATAAAGATCAACCCTTTTCTACTTACCTTGGAGTGCTGCCTATTTCCTTTAGTTAGATAGATAGATAGATAGATAGATAGATATGAGATAGATAGATAGATAGATAGATAGATAGATAGATAGATATGAGATAGATAGATAGATAGATAGATATGAGATAGATAGATAGATAGATAGATAGATAGATAGATATGAGATAGATAGATAGATAGATATGAGATAGATAGATAGATAGATAGATAGATAGATAGATGTTGATGGTCACATTGTCCATAGCAGGGGTCCCCAAACTACGGCCCGCGGGCCACTTGCGGCCCGCGGACCGTTTCTATCCGGCCCCCGGCCCATCCAGCGCCGAGCCACGGGATCCGGATTTGTTATTTGGGGGCCCCCGGGCTGGCACTCCAGTTCGGCAGTCGGGCAGGGGCCTCCGTCCATCCGGACAGGAAGCTCCTGCCCGTCACTGAATAGTGCTCGATGCGGCCGGAAACGGCCGCTCGAGCACTATTATTGCAGGTGGAGCGATGTGGCCGGAAGACAACCCCGGCGCACACCGCTCCTTGAACCTGAATGCGCGGCCGCGTGATTACGTCATCACGCGGCCGCGCACCGCTTCCTGTCAGGCAGCAGCCCGAAGAAAGAAGACGCAGGGGCCAGAGGTAAGTACAGGGTTTTTATTATTTTTTTAAAACAGCAGTAGAAACATTGTGGCTGCCCTAATATATGAAATTATGGGGCCATTATAGAAAATAATAATGGAGGGGCAGCATAGGGAATAATTATGAGGAGCAGGATAGGAAATAATTAATTATGAGGGAGCAGCATAGGGAATAATTAATTATTTCCTATGCTGCCCCTCATAATTAATTATTTTCTATGCTGCCCCTGATAATTAATTATTTCCTATGCTGCCCCTCATAATTAATTATTTCCTATGCTGCCCCTCATAATTAATTATTTCCTATGCTGCCCTCGTAATTAATTATTTCCTATGCTGCCCCTCGTAATTAATTATTTCCTATGCTGCCCCTCATAATTAATTATTTCCTCATAAGGGGCAGCATAGGAAATAATAAATTATAAGGGGCAGCATAGGAAATAATAAATTATGAGGGGCAGCATAGGAAATAATTAATGGCGGGGGGGCAGCATAGGAAATAATAAATTATAAGGGGCAGCATAGGAAATAATAAATTATAAGGGGCAGCATAAGAAATAATAAATTATGAGGGGCAGCATAGGAAATAATTAATGGCGGGGGGGCAGCATAGGAAACCTGAAGTGGCAGGTATAAGAAGGACATACCGAGCACCAGCTCAGGAGCCTATTTTTGTTAGTGTTTTAAACCGCTGTATCGCAGTTTAAAACACTTTTTAAACTTTATAGCCGAAGCTGCGCTTACCGTGCGCGCGGCTACTTAGGAAGTGAAGGAGAGCCGTGCGCATGGTATGCGCTGAGCGTGTACCTCCCTGCGCCGAAGCAGCTTCGGCCATAAAGTTTAAAAAGTGTTTTAAACTGCGATACAGCAGTTTAAAACACTAACAAAAATAAGATACGGCGCCAGCTCACACCGAGCTGGTGCTCGGTATGTCCTTCTTATACCTCCCACTTCAAGTGGTAGGTTTCCTTTAATGGTGGGGGGCAGCATAGGAAATAATTATGAGGGGCAGTCTAGTAATTAATGGGGGGGCAGCATATTTAATAATTAATTGACCCAATTAATTCATTAACTGGGCCAATAAATAAAATAGTTCACAAAGGGGTGCAGTATATTAAATAATTAATTGAGGGGGGCCCAGTGTATTACGGATGCAGTCGCATGTACCGCTAGCGCTGTAATTTCTTCTTTTTTTTTTTTTTTAAACTTCAGTCCGGCCCTCCAACGGTCTGAGAGGGACAGTGATCGGCCCCCTATGTAAAAAGTTTGGGGACCCCTGGTCCATAGTATCCACTGTTATACAAATATAACAGTGAATAGTTACAATGTATCACTAATACTGAGCTCATTTAACCCTCCTGCATCTACTGTAAGTCACCGCACTTTCTGAGAGTCCTGAGAGATGTCGCTGTGCAGGTCAGCAGATTCAGGACTCTGGGAAAGCTGGATGACATAATAGAGTAACACGTCGCGCCACATGGGACCTGCACACGGCCGGCACGTACCTGGCGTTTACATCATGTGACCCACAGAGAGCGTTAATCATTAACTCTGCACTCGCCAAGGACTTTGTGTTGGAAGAAGATTAAGTTATAGGATATGAAATACTAACAAATCCTCCAGGAAGGAGCCCTCACCTCTCTCAGATTCTGTGGCTTTAATACCCAAAATAAACATGTGAGGAACGTGAACAGCACCTCGTGTCACCATCACCGCCCCGTATCACCATCACCATCCCGTGTCACCATCACCGCCCCCTTTCACCATCACCACCCCGTGTCACCATCACCGCCCCCTTTCACCATCACCACCCCGTGTCACCATCACCGCCCCCTTTCACCATCACCACCCCGTGTCACCATCACCACCCGTGTCACCATCAGTACTCCATGTCACCATCACCGCCCCGTATCACCATCACCATCACCACCCCGTGTCACCATCACCGCCCCCTTTCACCATCACCACCCCGTGTCACCATCACCACCCGTGTCACCATCAGTACTCCATGTCACCATCACCACCCCGGGTCACCATCAGTACTCCATGTCACCATCACCGCCCCGTGTCACCATCACCACCCCGGGTCACCATCACCGCCCCGTGTCACCATCACCACTCCATGTCACCGTCACCGCCTCATGTCACCATCACCACGCGTGTCACCATCACCACCCCGTGTCACCATCACCACCCCGTGTCACCATCACCGCCCTGTGTCACCATCACCACCCGTGTCACCATCAGTACTCCATGTCACCATCACCGCCCCGTATCACCATCACCACCTTGTGTCACCATCACCACCCGTGTCACCATCAGTACTCCATGTCACCATCACCACGCGTGTCACCATCACCACCCCGTGTCACCATCACCACCCCGTGTCACCATCACCACCCCGTGTCACCATCACCGCCCTGTGTCACCATCACCACCCCATGTCACCATCAGTACTTCATGTCACCATCACCGCCCCGTGTCACCATCACCACCCGTGTCACCATCACCACTCCATGTCACCGTCACATGTCACCATCACCACGCGTGTCACCATCACCACCCCGTGTCACCATCACCACCCCGTGTCACCATCACCGCCCTGTGTCACCATCACCACCCGTGTCACCATCAGTACTCCATGTCACCATCACCGCCCCGTATCACCATCACCACCTTGTGTCACCATCACCACCCGTGTCACCATCAGTACTCCATGTCACCATCACCACGCGTGTCACCATCACCACCCCGTGTCACCATCACCATCACCACCCCGTGTCACCATCACCACCCCGTGTCACCATCACCGCCCTGTGTCACCATCACCACCCGTGTCACCATCAGTACTCCATGTCACCATCACCGCCCCGTGTCACCATCACCACGCGTGTCACCATCACCACCCCGTGTCACCATCACCACCCCGTGTCACCATCACCGCCCTGTGTCACCATCACCACCCCGTGTCACCATCACCACCCCGTGTCACCATCACCACCCCGTGTCAACATCACCACCCCGTGTCACCATCACCATCACCACCCCGTGTCACCATCACCACCCCGTGTCACCATCACCGCCCTGTGTCACCATCACCACCCGTGTCACCATCAGTACTCCATGTCACCATCACCGCCCCGTGTCACCATCACCACCCGTTTCACCATCACCACCCCGTGTCACCATCACCACCCCGTGTCACCATCACCGCCCGTGTCACCATCACTGCCCCGTGTCACCATCACCGCCCCGTGTCACCATCACCACCCCGTGTCACCATCACCGCCCTGTGTCACCATCACCACCCGTGTCACCATCAGTACTCCATGTCACCATCACCACCCCGTGTCACCATCACCACCCCGTGTCACCATCACCGCCCTGTGTCACCATCACCACCCCGTGTCACCATCACCATCACCACCCCGTGTCACCATCACCACCCCGTGTCACCATCACCACCCCGTGTCACCATCACCATCACCACCCCGTGTCACCATCACCACCCCGTGTCACCATCACCGCCCTGTGTCACCATCACCACCCGTGTCACCATCAGTACTCCATGTCACCATCACCGCCCCGTGTCACCATCACCACGCGTGTCACCATCACCACCCCGTGTCACCATCACCACCCCGTGTCACCATCACCGCCCGTGTCACCATCACCGCCCTGTGTCACCATCACCACCCCGTGTCACCATCACCACCCCGTGTCACCATCACCACCCCGTGTCACCATCACCATCACCACCCCGTGTCACCATCACCACCCCGTGTCACCATCACCGCCCTGTGTCACCATCACCACCCGTGTCACCATCAGTACTCCATGTCACCATCACCGCCCCGTGTCACCATCACCGCCCCGTGTCACCATCACCGCCCGTGTCACCATCACTGCCCCGTGTCACCATCACCGCCCCGTGTCACCATCACCACCCCGTGTCACCATCAGTACTCCATGTCACCATCACCGCCCCATGTCACCATCACCGCCCCGTGTCACCATCAGTACTCCATGTCACCATCACCGCCCCGTGTCACCATCACCACCCGTGTCACCATCACTGCCCCGTGTCACCATCACTGCCCCGTGTCACCATCAAGATGTCTAAGTCTAAGATGTTTTCCTCACAGAGGATTGTGCAGACTGATACATGTCGCCTACTGAACTTTCACCTCTGAACTGCTACATCTCCCTCCCCCCAACAACTGTTACTCAGAGCAGACAGAGGAGGAACTGAGGAGCACAGCAGTGTGAGGACACAGCCCCAATGCACTTAGTGAAGCTACAATCCTGGAATATCACACATATCACTGTCTTGGAACAGTACATAACACTATAACACTGGCTGTAGTCTGCATGGTGACACCTGCTGACAGGTTCCCTTTAAGTAGTTGTGTAGAAATGTTCCCATTTGTGTAAGTGAATAGTGAGAAGTTTCCAGGGCTCTTTTCCAGGCACATTTAGCTCTGCTACATCTGCGGCTGTCACACGGGATATCTAGAGTGACTCTGCACCTTGTAGTATAAGAGCCTCATCTCGTTATCTCCTCTCACCCGAGCTTCTGGCATCCGGCTTCCTTGGCTCGGCTGTGATGTTCTCTGGGATGAGCGGGGCCTCCAGATGTGGTGACAGCCGCTTCTCACATCTCCTCTTCTATGGAGTGGACCTGGAGGACGTGGAGAAGAGGGAACACTAAGAGAGAACAATAATGTACTTGTCATCCCTTATGGAGAGCAGCGCCATACATTAAATTGTGGCTGTACATGGTATTGCAGATAAGTCTCACTATATAAATTCCTATAGACAGACATGATGCTCTTTTCATGCAGAAGCAGTAATGGCCCAAAGATTATTTGAAATATCGGATATAGGACACCCCCAGTGTTACTCATTACCTGTCATAACAATAGGTGACTAATAAAGTCTGGAAAACCCCTTTAAGTAATGACCTTGTATACTAAGCAAGAAAACCAATAATAAGATGTCAGTTCTTTACTTACCCGTCCACATTACCTTCCACCCCCGGAGGGGTCCAGACCTCATACACTGACCCCTAATACCAGCAGATATAGATGTGACACATCATATCATTAGGGCTGCACTACAGGTCCCAGAAATCCCCACAGCTCACTACCACTATTTTGGCATGGACAGAGTTAAAGGCACGCCAAACACCCGGCGCGTGCCACTGTTGTTGCATTGGCAAGACAAGAGCAAAGCAAATATTTTAGATTTGTGCAATGAATAACCACAGCTGAGTAAGAGGAGATCGGAGGTTGTGTCCTCAGTAACATGGTGCTCACTAGTGGGGGGCACCGGCGGCCTGACCCCCTGCAAACTACAAATATACAAACACTGCAATAATACAAACACTGCCCCCTGCTGCCTGACAGTAGTAACATGATTTCTGCTATATTCTATAAGGTATATAAGGTAACCCTTGACCATCACACCTACTGGGACCTCCAGTTTCTCTCTCGGTCTTCTGCTCCTCTTCTGACCAGGGATTATAATGTTCCAGAGTTGGGTTATTACTAAGACTAGGGTTAGGTAATCTTGCTGGAGTGGACCTAGTAGGATTGATCACTCTCATGTAAGCCAGACCCAACTTTCCTCCTATTCTAGGCTGCATTTATGTGCCTTAGTGGGTATATTGGGACCTAATGATGTTTACTTTAGAAGTGACCTGGTGTTAATGCAGGCTGCTCTATTGGCTAGCACCCTGGAACTTTCCAGAGGCTGATACCTAGTCTCTCCGACTAGATTTCTAATCACTGCTGATTCAGGAGAGATAAGGGGTCTCTCTCCCGTGGTTGTGACACAGACAGTGTGGGGGGTGCACCTAGATGCAGGGGCGTAACTACAGCGGTAGCAGCCAAAGCAGCCGCTATGGGGCCCGCAGTGTCAGGGGGCCCGTCCTCCGACCTGACACAATAAAGAATGGAGGATGTGCACCATTATATCTATATTGTACTGCACATTGTCCAGCATAATATGTATATAACATATACTGTTATGTATATATGCAGCATCTGTGATGTGTATATGGTGTCTGTATACACTGTATGTTGCATATGACACTGTATGTATGTGTATATGACATGAGTTTATTTATATGTGATTGGAACTCGCATGTGTGAGTATACTAATATGTATATTTTTTAAGTGGGAAGGGGGGCCCCAAGCAGTAGCCTGCTAGGGGGCCCTGTCTCTCCTAGTTACACCACAGCCTGGATGATTGGCATTGCAGATGGGCTCCCAGGTTCTTCCCTCAGATATATGCTGGGTGTAGTAGTGTGGCATGGACGGTAGTAGTTGGCTCAGATACATGGAGGTTATAGATGGTAAAAGTAATGGAAGACTTTACTGAAGATAAGAAACTTACAAACAGAACAACAACAACAGGATGACATTGTAACAATGTGAAGAGCGAGCGATGAAGAAACTGATACAAAGTTACCACTGCTGCCTCCAGGACTGTGTCAGGGGTCTCCAGCGGGCACAGTGTTACAACAAGTCACCACAGATAAAGCAACGACTGGGCAAAAAGTGACAATACAGAGAGGCCGTGGAGTTAACCCCTTCACTTCCATCACATATTATGGTCCTGGTCAGATAGCAGACTCTAGCATGGGGTACAATCCTGACCCATCCCCATAATCCCTGGAGAGTTGTGGACAGATCTTTTATTACAAAATTGGAAAATCATTTGAAAAAAAGATAATCTTCTAATTACACATTTTTGACATTTTAGCTAAAATTTTGTGGTTTCTAATTTAAAAACCCAAGAAAGGAAAGGAGCACTGCCCCCTGGTGCCAGCCTCTGGTGCTGCACATTAGTCACAGGGTGATATCCTAATATGGAGTAATAGGGCCACCTAGTGTACAGAGAGAGGCACTGCTGCCTTCAAAAACTTCACTTGCGATAGGGAGGTAATGTAACTTAAAGGGGTTGTCCAAAAATGAAAACATGGCCTTTCTTTCTTCCTTTAACAGCGCCTGGACATGATAGGGGTCAGTACTGCAACTGATCTGTAAAGAAAATAGAGAAGTTTAGTTGCAATACCAGCTGAAGGTAAAGCTGCGCTGCGGGGGAGGGGGACACACATATGGAGGCAGCACCTTGATGCAAGTGAGGAAAATGGAGCAGACAAGAGTCGCCAAGGACAAGCACAGGGGAAGAACAGATACAAGGGGAGAGGCAAAAAGGGTCACAATGGAGGTCAGGAAGCAAGTCAGATAGATGGGAAACAGTCAGTAAGAAGGCAGAAAACCTACACAGGCAGGTGCCTAGAAACCTTTTGGTATACACATGCATGTTTTTTGGATATCATGCATATTTGTCTATTTACTGGTGCATTTTTAAAGCGTATTTTGCATGAAAATCGCCTGTTGATGCAGATTTTTTATGTAAAAAACACATGCACAAATCAGCGAGGACGCACAAGTAAAGAAGCGTGATTGAGACCCTCACTTTTCTTGTGCGTCCCGCTGATAAAGTATTATTAATTATTATTCTTTATTTATATAGCGCACACAGATTACGCAGCGCTGCACAGAGCTGCCATATCAGTCCCTGCCCACAATCTAAACAACCTACCAGTATGTTTTTGGAGTGTGGGAGGAAACCGGAGGACCCGGAGGAAACCCACGCAAACACTGACAGAACATACAAACTCTCTGCAGATGTTGACCTGGATGGGACTTAAACCCAGGACCCCAGCGCTGCGAGGCTGTAGTGATAACCACTGAGCCACCGTGCTGATTTTTGCAAGCTTTGTTTTTACATCGTAGTCTATGGGAGAGCAAAAATCATCAACATCATCATCATCATCTATATCACTATTTTATTTTCTACATTATTTTTTCAAATTCAAATTATAGAACAGATTCACAGATTTTTTTGCACCAAAATCTTTGCAAAATTCACAATGTGCGCAGAAAACCTTTGGAGCATTGGATCAAAAATATTGCGTCCGATATTTAAGCCGAGGTGTATGGATTGTCTACACTCCGGGTCACTGCCAAATGGTATATATTACACTCCAAAACATCTAGAAATAAAGGAGTCAGTGGCTCATATCATAGGTCAGTGATGGAGAACCTTTTAGAGACCGAGTGCCCAAGCTACAACCAAAATCCACTTATTTACCATGAAGTGCCAACATGGCATATTAAGCAGTAACTTATTGCTTCCTGTTCTTCAACATCTTTCAATCGTATCGGCCCCTGAGGCCACCAATACAGTTGAAAGAAGGGGGGCAAATTCAGACTATCATTGTAGCTTCTGTTCAGGGTCTCTTTGTAGCGGAAGAATGGTGGGTCCAGCAGGGGGACCTTTAAAAAGATACTGCAGCCCAGTCCACACCTTCTCACTTTCCCCACAGTTTCAAACAGCCAGTGAAGTGTTGCTTAAAAATAGCGCTGAGAGCAGCTTCTCTTAAGTTGCCTGGAACTGCAGGAAGATTTGGTGGATTTGTTATTGTCTGGTGAACTCTGTCCTAGAGTGATAACCGGAGTGCCCACAAAAATAGCTCTGAGTGCCACCTCTGGCATCCGTGCCATAGGTTCACCACCACTGTCATAGGACAATCTAAAGGGAACCTGTCAGCAAGTATGACACTCCTCACACTGCTGTGCCCTTAGCTCTCTGCATTGGACTAAGTCACAGCCCATTCTCTGTATCCTGGATGATTACCGTAATATTCAACTACATATCCAATAAAGATATTATTCAGAGAAGAGGTGGAGGGTTGTGACTCTGTGCAGTCCGGAGCACAGCAGTGTGAGGATGCTTCTCCAAGTGTACTGGCTAAACTACAACCTGGGAAAATAAAGTTATAAATCACAGTCTTGTTGCTACAAAAACAAAAATATTTTTCCACATCTCTACAGACATAATACGTAACACTGACTGCAGAGAGCACAGCAGTGTGAGGACACCCTCTCCCCCAGGGCACATGGAGAAGCTAAAATTAGAAATCTCTCTAGGTGCAATACATAACACTGTCCGCAGCCAGTATGGTCAAACCTGCTGATAGGTTTCCTTTCACTTTTGTATCACCATCACCCTTAAGAACAGATTTTTAACATCTTGGATGCTGCTGGATAAAAAAAAAAAAATATATATATATAAGAGCAAAAGAAATAATCCAAAGTACTGACAAAGTTGTTCCACATGTCAAAGTGTAGGGAAAGTTTTAGTTTGGTTCAAAATTCGAGCAGGAAGTTTTCTAAAGGAAACAAAAAATGCCATAAAATGTACAGCTGCACTGCACTCATATTGTGACAAACTAATGTTTTATAAAAAAAAAAAAAAAAAACTCTAAAAAGTTAAACTTCTTACTTTACCCCCCACAGTTACATAATGTAACAAAACACCTGGTACCGCCATGGGGTCATCATCCAGGCCTCACCTTATCAGGGCTGACAATCTGTGGGGAAGTGATTATTCGGAGGTGCAGCGGTACCTACCCTGCTGCATTGTGCAATGGTGAGTGGGCGAGCGCATGTGTGATAGGATCTTACATGTGCAGGAAGATATTTGTCACATCATTTCTGCAATTTTAACATGATTTTAAGTATTTAAGATCTACATAATTAGAATAGGCAGGTAAGTCATGTCTCCATGTCAGTAGTGCAGCCTCAGGCTTTTGGTGCATCACTGATGAAATCTTCACATAGAATCTGTTTAGAGATGAGCGAACATACTCGTCCGAGCTTGATGCTCGATCGAGCATTAGCGTACTCCTAACTGCTCGTTGCTCGGACGAGTATTTCGCCCGCTCGAGAAAATGGCAGCTCCCGCCGTTTTGCTTTTTGGCGGCCAGAAACAGAGCCAATCACAAGCCAGGAGACTCTGCACTCCACCCAGCATGACGTGGTACCCTTACACGTCGATAGCAGTGGTTGGCTGGCCAGATCAGGTGACCCTGGGATAGACTAGCCGCTGCCCGCGCTGCTCGGATCATTCTCTGTCTGGATGCCGCTAGGGAGAGAGCTGCTGCTGGTCAGGGAAAGCGTTAGGCTGTTCTATTAGCTTACTGTTAGGCAGGAGTGATTCTACAACAACCCAACAGCCCTTCTTAGGGCTACAATAACGTTATACTTTTTTTTTTTTTTATTTGCAGCTAGTACCATATTGTGAGGAATTAGCAGGGGGACTTGCTACCGTTGTGTTTAGCTCTTAGTGACACACATATCCACCTCAAACACCAAAGTGGGAAAATTTATTAGGGGTTTGATTTCAATTAGGCACAGTCTGCCAGTTTCTTTTTATTTTACGTTTATTTTTTTAATAACTCAGCGTCATCTCATCTGGCATAGCAGTGTGCTGTAATACTTGGCTAGAAAATAGCCATAGGAGAATCCAAACGGCTTACTTACGCCTACAGTAGCGTTATATATATTTGATTTCTGGTTGATCTGCTGGTGGCTGTAGTTGCTGCAGTGCATCTACTAGCAAATTGTGAGGAATTTGGAGTGAGACTTGCGACCACTGTGTTTTTGCGCTTAGTGACGCACATATCCATCGCAAAGACCGAAGTGGGAAAATTTATTAGGGCCCGGGGTTGGATTTCAATTAGGCACAGTCTGCCATTTCCTTTTTTATTTTACGTTTATTTTTTTCATAACTCAGCGTCATCTCATCTGGCATAGCAGTGTGCTTTCATACTTGGCTAGAAAATAGCCATAGCAATAGGATAGCATCGTTTGGTTTTAAAAACTAAAAAACACACAAAAAAAAAAAACACAAAAAAAAGTAAAAAAAAAAATTAAAGTTATAACTCTCATTTTCAAAATGTTTAACCCGAGGGCTAGGGGTAGAGGACGAGGGCGGGGACGTGGGCGTCCAACTACTGCAGGAATCAGAGGCCGTGGTCCTGGGCGGGGTGAGACACCACCTGCTTATGAGGGAGCAGGGGAACGCCGCAGAGCTACACTCCCTTCAGGTTCATGTCTGAAGTTACTGGGACTCGTGGTAGAGCACTGTTGAGGCCAGAACAGTGCGAACAGGTGATGTCGTGGATTGCCGACAATGCTTCGAGCAATTTGTCCACCAGTCAGTCTTCCACGCAGTCCACCCATGTCACCGAAATCGGCACTCCTCCAGCTCCTGCACCTCAGCCTCCTCCCCCCCAGTCTGCCCCCTCCCAGCAAAATTTGCCATTTGAACCGGCATACTCTGAGGAACTGTTTTCTGGACCCTTCCCACAGTCACAAACCACTTGTCCGGTTGCTGATGAGCAATTTTCCGATGCCCAGGTTTTCCACCAGTCGCAGTCTGTGGGTGATGATGACCTTGTTGACGTACTGGAAGAAATGTGTAAAGAGGTGTCCGACGATGAGGAGACACGGTTGTCAGACAGTGGGGAAGTTGTTGTCAGGGCAGGAAGTCCGAGGGGGGAGCAGACTGAGGGATCGGAGGATGATGAGGTGACAGACCCAAGCTGGGTTGAGAGGCCGGGTGAACACAGTGCTTCTGAGACGGAGGAGAGTCCTCGACCAGAACAGGTTGGAAGAGGCAGTGGTGGGGCCAGACGGAGAGGCAGGGCCAGAGCTGGTGCATCAGCGCCAAATGTGTCAACTAGTGAAGCTCCCGTGGCGAGGGCTCCTGCGGCGAGGGCTAGATTTTCAGAAGTCTGGAGGTTCTTTAAGGAAACACCGGATGACCGACGGACTGTGGTGTGCCACATTTGCCAAACCAGGATCAGCAGGGGTTCCACCACTAATAGCTTAACTACCACCAGTATGCGCAGGCATATGAATGCTAAACACCCCACTCAGTGGCAACAAGCGCGTTCACCTCCGGCCGTGCACACCACTGCTCCTTCCCCTGTGTCAGCTGATAGTCAGCCCCCTGCCGAGGACCCTGCCACAAAAACCCCATCGTCGCCTCCACGATCCTCCACAGCATCCACCAGCGTTCAGCTCTCCATACCCCAGACGCTGGAGCGGAAACGCAAATATAGTGCAACCCACCCGCACGCCCAAGCCCTTAATGTGCACATCTCCAGATTGCTAAGCCTGGAGATGCTGCCCTATAGGCTAGTAGAGACCTCATGGCGGCGGCCGCCCCTCGGTATTCGGTCCCCAGCCGCCACTACTTTTCCCGATGTGCCGTCCCAGCCCTGCACCAGCACGTGTCAGACAACATAATCCGTGCCCTGACCAACGCCGTTTCTGACAAGGTCCACCTGACCACGGACACGTGGACGAGTGCTGCCGGGCAGGGCCACTATATATCGCTGACGGCACATTGGGTTAACTTGGTGGAGGCTGGGACCGAGTCTGACCCTGCGGCTGGTCATATACTGCCGACGCCAAGGATTGCGGGGCCTACCTCGGTCCAGGTGTTTCAGGCCTACTATGCCTCCTCCTCCTCCCACCCCTCCTCCACCTCCTCCTCCGAACGACCATCCGTGGGCATGGCGCCATCAGTCGGTAGCTCTAGGCACAGCAGCAGTGCCGTCGCTAAGCGACAGCAGGAGGTGCTCAAACTGCTGAGCCTAGGCGATAAAAGGCACACCGCCCAAGAACTATTACAGGGCATCACGGCGCAGACTGATCTGTGGCTGGCACCGCTGAACCTGAAGCCAGGCATGGTTGTGTGTGACAACGGCCGTAACCTGGTGGCGGCTCTGCAACTCGGCAGACTGACACATGTGCCATGCCTGGCCCATGTGTTAAATCTGATAGTTCAGCGTTTCCTCAAGACATACCCCAATCTGTCTGATTTGCTCACGAAGGTGCGCCGAATCTGTGCGCATTTCAGGAAGTCCAGCACAGATGCTGCCACTCTCAGGGCAGCGCAGCGCCGCCTCCAACTGCCCGCTCACCGACTGTTGTGCGACGTGCCCACGAGGTGGAATTCAACACTGACCATGTTATCCAGAGTTTACCAGCAGCGCCGAGCGATTGTAGACTGCCAGATGTCAACTTCCACCAGAACTGGTAGTCAGGTCAGTCAGCTTCCTCAAGTCTACAATGAGGAGTGGACGTGGATGTCTGATATCTGTCAGGTGCTGAGTAACTTTGAGGAGTCAACACAGATGGTCAGTGGCGATGCCGCCATCATCAGCCTCACCATCCCGCTGCTTGGCCTGTTGAAAAACTCTCTGGTCAGCATGAAGTCGGAAGCTTTGCGCTCCTCACAAGAGACGGGGGAAGAAGATTCCCTTGTTGATAGCCAAAGCACCCTTAGGTCTGTTTCTCAGCGCATATCGGAGGAGGTGGAGGTGGAGGAGGATGAGGAGGAAGAGGAGGAGAATGTTGGCGAGACACAAGAGGGGACCATTGTTGAGTCCTTCACTGTTGAGCGTGTATGGGCAGAAGAAGAGGAGTTGGAGGAGTTGGAGGAGGAGGAAATGGACAGTCAGGCCAGTGAGGGGAGTGAATTCTTACGCGTTGGTACTCTGGCGCATATGGCAGATTTCATGCTAGGCTGCCTATCCCGTGACCCTCGCGTTCAAAGAATTTATTTCAGCACCGATTACTGGGTGTTCACTCTCCTGGACCCACGGTACAAGCAAAATCTTTCCACTCTCATCCCTGGAGAGGAAAGGAGTGTGAGAATGCATGAATACCAGCAGGCCCTGGTGCACAAGCTGAAACAGTATTTCCCTTCTGACAGCGCTAGCGGCAGAGTGCGTAGTTCTGCGGGACAAGTAGCGAGGGAGAGTAGGCGAGCAGGCAGCTTGTCCAGCACTGGCAAGGGTACGCTTTACAAGGCTTTTGCCAGCTTTATGTCACCCCAGCAAGACACTGTCACCTGTCCCCAGTCTCGGCAGAGTAGGGCTGATCTTTACAGAAAGATGTTGAGGGAGTACGTAGCTGACCATACCATCGTCCTAAATGATCACACAGCTCCCTACAACTACTGGGTTTCAAAGCTGGACATGTGGCACGAACTGGCGCTGTACGCCTTGGAGGTTCTTGCCTGCCCTGCCGCTAGCGTCTTGTCCGAGCGGGTTTTCAGTGCAGCTGGTGGCATCATCACCGATAAGCGTACACGCCTGTCGACTGACAGCGCTGACAGGCTGACGCTTATCAAGATGAATAAAGCCTGGATTTCTCCTAATTTCCAATCTCCACCAGGTGAAGGAAGCTCAACCTGAATAATTTATCCACTCCTCCTCCTCCTCATTTTCCTCCTTCTCCTCCTCTTTGTACAGTAAAGCAGAGGAAACTGGCTATTTTTTGACAGGGCCCACTGGCTCTAGCTATAGTACTTTATGCATTTAATTTTTCTGGAGGGCCACCGACCCGGTCCTCTGTTTTAAACAATTTTTTGGAGTGCCACATACAGGCACTCAATCTATTCAATTTTTCTGGAGGGCCACCTACCTGCTCCTCTGGTTTGAAAACTTTTTTGGACTGCCACATACAGGCACTCAATCTATTCCATTTTTCTGGAGGGCCACCTACCTGCTCCTCTGGTTTGAAAACTTTTTTGGACTGCCACATACAGGCACTATCCAAATTGAATTGTCTCCATAGCAGCCTCCACACGTTGTCTCCATTGCTACCTCCAAAAGTCGTCCATATAGCTGCCTCCATACATCGTCCCTTTATCAAACGAGGTGTGTCAGGCCGAAATTTGGGTTGTTTTCATGGATTCCACATCAAAGTTGTTAACTTTGTCGCCACCCTGCTGTGTTATCCACAAAATACACTGGCAAACTTTTACCATTTACGGATATTATTTCAGCGCTTCTTGCGCATCTGTTTACATTCCCCTCACCCGCCATATCCTAAACTTATGAGAACGCTACTACACTTGATCTTATACAAAAGGTTCTTAGAAGTGCTGTTTGGGGAGTAGCCTAGAGACAGGGGCTTGGATTGGCGAAAGCTCGCCTGGCAGCGGAGCGCCAGCTCCATGCCAAGAACCAACTAACATAGTTTTAACTGCAGCACCTTTAATCTACTACTAGTTCACTGCCTCCATACATGGCCGCCTTATCAAACGTGCTGTGTCAGGCAGAATTTTGGGTTGTTTTCATGGCTTCCACAACAAACTTGTTAACTTTGTCGCCACCCTGCTGTGTAATCCTCAAAATATACTGGCAAACTTTTACCATTTACGGATATTATTTCAGCGCTTCTTGCGCATCTGTTTACATTCCCCTCACCCGCCATATTCCAAACTTATAAGAACGCTACTACACTTAACTTGGTGCAGGCTGGGACCGAGTCTGACCCTGGGGCTGGTCATATACTGCCGACGCAGAGGATTGCGGGGCCTACCTCGGTCCAGGTGTTTCAGGCCTACTATGCCTCCTCCTCCTCCCACCCCTCCTCCACCTCCTCCTCCTCCGAATTACCATCCGTGGGCATGGCGCCATCAGTCGGTAGCTCTAGGCACAGCAGCAGTGCCGTCGCTAAGCGACAGCAGGCGGTGCTCAAACTGCTGAGCCTAGGTGATAAAAGGCACACCGCCCAAGAGCTATTACAGGGCATTCCACATCAAACTTGTTAACTTTGTCGCCACCCTGCTGTGTAAGCCACAAAATATACTGGAAAACTTTTTTCATTTACGGATATTATTTCAGCGCTTCTTGCGCATCTGTTTACATTCCCCTCACCCGCCATATCCCAAACTTATAAGAACGCTACTACACTTTATCTTATACAAAAGGTTCTTAGAAGTGCTGTTTGGGGAGTAGCCTAGAGACAGGGGCTTGGATTGGCGAAAGCTCGCCTGGCAGCGGAGCGCCAGCTCCATGCCAAGATCCAACTAACATAGTTTTAACTGCAGCACCTTTAATCTACTACTAGTTCACTGCCTCCATACATGGTCCCCTTATCAAACGAGCTGTGTCAGGCAGAATTTTGGGTTGTTTTCATGGCTTCCATGTTAACTTTGTCGCCACCCTGCTGTGTAATCCACAAAATATACTGGCAAACTTTTATCATGTACCGATATTATTTGAGCGCTTCTTGCTCACCTCCTTTGGTTCCTCTCTGACACCCATTGGTTTGAAGCCTGAGTCCAATTAGGGTATGTCGCCATGCCACTCTCTAGCCTGCTGCCGCTGCTGCCGCTGCCTCTGCATGCCGTCCCCTATAGTGTCAGGGTCAATTATTGGATGTTTTAGATGCTATCTAGCCTCATTCGGTCACTCTGTCATGGCCATGCTGTTGCCCATAATTTTGGCATAATGGTGCGATTAAGCAGCCTCAGAGGCATCCATGCATGCTGCCCCTGCTGTTTCCTGTCCATTTCCGTGGTGTTTCCATCCTTTTCTGAGGTTCCCAGGTGTTTGGCCAAGCTTCCCTGTGCAGAGCCTTGGTCCCCTTGAAAAATGCTCGAGTCTCCCATTGACTTCAATGGGGCTCGTTATTCGAAACGAGCACTCGAGCATCGGGAAAAGTTCGTCTCGAATAACGAGTACCCGAGCATTTTAGTGCTCGCTCATCTCTAAATCTGTTATAAACAACTTCTGGCTATGACACCTCTAGTGACACCAGACTCACCGTATCTATGATGTAGACTGCAGGTCGCTGAATGCGTCCATATTTCTCCAGCCGGGTCTGATGGTGGAAGTAACCGTCTCGGGACACAAGTTTCCAGCATCTGTCACCACTGGAGGGAACACGATACATAAAAATTGTATATGTACAAGAATATACCTACTATAATACTGCCCCCTATGTACAAGAATATAACTACTATAATACTGCCCCCTATGTACAAGAATATAACTACTATAATACTGCCCTCTATGTACAAGAATATAACTACTATAATACTGCCCCCTATGTACAAGAATATAACTACTATAATACTGCCCCCTATGTACAGGAATATAACTACTATAATACTGCCCCCTATGTACAAGAATATAACTACTATAATACTGCCCCCTATGTACAAGAATATAACTACTATAGTACTGCCCCCTATGTACAAGAATATAACTACTATAATACTGCCCCCTATGTACAAGAATATAACTACTATAATACTGCCCCCTGTGTACAAGAATATAACTACTATAATACTGCCCTCTATGTACAAGAATATAACTACTATAATACTGCCCTCTATGTACAGGAATATAACTACTATAATACTGCCCCCTATGTACAGGAATATAACTACTATAATACTGTCCCTATGTACAAGAATATAACTACTATAATACTGCCCTCAATGTACAAGAATATAACTACTATAATACTGCCCCCTATGTACAAGAATATAACTACTATAATACTGCCCCCTATGTACAAGAATATAACTACTATAATACTGCCCCCCTATGTACAAGAATATAACTACTATAATACTGCCCCCTATGTACAGGAATATAACTACTATAATACTGCCCCCTATGTACAGGAATATAACTACTATAGTACTGCCCCCTATGTACAAGAATATAACTACTATAATACTGCCCCCTATGTACAAGAATATAACTACTATAATACTGCCCCCTATGTACAGGAATATAACTACTATAATACTGTCCCTATGTACAAGAATATAACTACTATAATACTGCCCCCTATGTACAAGAATATAACTACTATAATACTGCCCCCTATGTACAGGAATATAACTACCATAATACTGCCCCCTATGTACAAGAATATAACTACTATAATACTGCCCCCTATGTACAAGAACATAACTACTATAATACTGCCCCCTATGTACAGGAACATAACTACTATAATACTGCCCCCTATGTACAAGAATATAACTACTATAATACTGCCCCCTATGTACAAGAATATAACTACTATAATACTGCCCCCTATGTACAAGAATATAACTACTATAATACTGCCCCCTATGTACAAGAATATAACTACTATAATACTGCCCCCTACGTACAAGAATATAACTACTATAATACTGCCCTCTATGTACAAGAATATAACTACTATAATACTGCCCTCTATGTACAAGAATATAACTACTATAATACTGCCCCCTATGTACAGGAATATAACTACTATAATACTGCCCCCTATGTACAAGAATATAACTACTATAGTACTGCCCCCTATGTACAAGAATATAACTACTATAATACTGCCCCCTATGTACAAGAATATAACTACTATAATACTGCCCCCTATGTACAGGAATATAACTACTATAATACTGCCCCCTATGTACAAGAATATAACTACTATAATACTGCCCCCTATGTACAAGAATATAATTACTATAATACTGCCCCCTATGTACAAGAATATAACTACTATAATACTGCCCCCTATGTACAAGAATATAACTACTATAATACTGCCCCCTACGTACAAGAATATAACTACTATAATACTGCCCCCTATGTACAAGAATATAACTACTATAATACTGCCCTCTATGTACAAGAATATAACTACTATAATACTGCCCCCTATGTACAAGAATATAACTACTATAATACTGCCCCCCTATGTACAGGAATATAACTACTATAATACTGCCCCTATGTACAAGAATATAACTACTATAATACTGCCCCCTATGTACAAGAATATAGCTACTATAATACTGCCCCCTATGTACAGGAATATAACTACTATAATACTGCCCCCCTATGTACAAGAATATAACTACTATAATACTGCCCCCTACGTACAAGAATATAACTACTATAATACTGCCCACTATGTACAAGAATATAACTACTATAATACTGCCCTCTATGTACAAGAATATAACTACTATAATACTGCCCTCTATGTACAAGAATATAACTACTATAATACTGCCCTCTATGTACAGGAATATAACTACTATAATACTGCCCCCTATGTACAAGAATATAACTACCGTATTTTCCGGACTATAAGGCGCACTTAAAAGCATTGGATTTCCGTGGAAATCCAAAGTGCGCCTTATAGTCCGGTGCGCCCTATGTATGGCGCTGGGCACAGGGCAGCGGACCATACTTACATAGGTCCCCGCTACCGGAGATCTCCAGCGGGAGATCTGCTGTCTCCGGTAGCGGGGACCTATGTAAGTATGGTCCGCTGCCCTCCTCCACCTCCCCCTCACCTTCTCCGCTCACCTTTCCCGCGTTCCCCGTCGCGTCTCGGCGTCGCCGCGTCCCGTCGCCGCGTCACGTCGGGTCTCCGCCACGCCCCCGGACCTCCGCCACGCCCCCGGCCGCCGCGCCTTATAGTCCGATGCGCCTTATATATGTAATTATTACATATATAAGGCGCATCGGACTAATGCGCCTTATAGTCCGGTGCGCCCTATAGGGCAGAAAATACGGTACTATAATACTGCCCTCTATGTACAAGAATATAACTACTATAATACTGCCCCCTATGTACAAGAATATAACTACTATAATACTGCCCCCTATGTACAAGAATATAACTACTATAATACTGCCCTCTATGTACAAGAATATAACTACTATAATACTGCCTCCTATGTACAAGAATATAACTACTATAATACTGCCCCCTATGTACAAGAATATAACTACTATAATACTGCCTCCTATGTACAAGAATATAACTACTATAATACTGCCCCCTATGTACAAGAATATAACTACTATAATACTGCCCCCTATGTACAAGAATATAACTACTATAATACTGCCCCCTATGTACAAGAATATAACTACTATAATACTGCCCCTATGTACAAGAATATAACTACTATAATACTGGCCCCTATGTACAAGAATATAACTACTATAATACTGCCCCCTATGTACAAGAATATAACTACTATAATACTGCCCCTATGTACAAGAATATAACTACTATAATACTGGCCCCTATGTACAAGAATATAACTACTATAATACTGGCCCCTATGTACAAGAATATAACTACTATTATACTTCCCCCTATGTACAAGAATATAACTACTATTATACTTCCCCCTATGTACAAGAATATAACTACTATAATACTGCCCCCTATGTACAAGAATATAACTACTATAATACTGCCCCCTATGTACAAGAATATAACTACTATAATACTGCCCCCTATGTACAGGAATATAACTATTATAATACTGCCCCCTATGTACAAGAATATAACTACTATAATACTGCCCCCTATGTACAAGAATATAACTACTATAATACTGCTCCCTATGTACAAGAATATAACTGCTATAATACTGCCCCCTATGTACAAGAATATAACTACTATAATACTGCCCCCTATGTACTGGAGACACAAATAAACCAGACAATAATGAAATGACATAAAAGTAGTTTATTTCTTGCACAGTTTTGTGTATTTTCCTATTACGATGTTTGTACCAAATAAATTAACTACATATAAAATTACTGGGGGCGGTAGTAGATACCGGGGGGGGGGGGTATTTGTACAGGGACAGAGCGAGGACCACTGAAGCTGACATGTTACAATGCAGAAAAGCTGTGGGAGGATGAGGTGACCAGGAGGTATATTGTAGGTAGCTGTACTGACATTACACCAAGGACGGAATGTATGAGGTCACATGACACACGCAGAAGGAGAGGAGTCACTAACATCAGGTCAAAGGTCAGCTCATCTGCCTCTATATGAGAGGTTACTACGAAATACTACAAATTATTGGGATGAAAAAAAAAGGCAATAAATGTACAAAAATCTTGACCATCAGCAAATAAAACCGCTCAGTAACACCAGGAGGCGCAGAACGAGCCTCAGGGATGAAGCACTGGATCAAAAATATTGTGCTGGGTTCTGATATTTAAGCCGAGGGGTATGGACGGTCCACACTCTGGGTCACTGCCACAGGGTGTATATTACACTCCATAACATCTACAGGGATTCGGTGGTTCATAGTGTAGGACAATCTAGAGGGAACCCGTCAGCAAGTGACTCTTCTCACACTGCTGTGCTCTTAGCTCCTTACCCTGGATTATTTCACAGCCCATTATCTTTGCCCGGGATGATTGTTGTAATACTCTGCTAAATGCCCAATAAAGCTTTCACTCAGAGAAAAGGTGGCGGGCTGTGACGCTCTTTAGCCCAGAGCACAGCAGTGTAAGGAGACACATCCAAGTGTACTGGTTAAGCTACAATCCTGGAATATATTACAGTCCTGCTGCTACTAACTACATTGACAGAGGTCTGATTACACCTCTCTCCAGGGACAATACATAGCACTGGCTGCAGTCTGAAGCAGGGGCGTAACTTGGGGGGGGGGTGCAGAGGTTGCGATCGCACCCGGGCCCAGGAGGTTTAGGGGGCCCATAAGGTGTCACTTTCCCATATGAGAAGACTATTACTATAAAACTTACATTATAGTCAGGTGGCCTGGCACAGACTTTGCACTGGGGCCCTGCAGATTCAAGTTACGCCACTGGCCTGAAGGGTCACTCTTGCTGACAGGTTCCCTTTCACACAAGTAAAATCACCTTTAAAACGGATTTCTGACCTAACCTTTGGATGTTGCTGCAAAAGAGAAAACAACAAAAATCAGAGCAAGAGAAGGAATGCAAAGTACCGACATAGTTGTTCCACTGGTCAGGATGTAGAGAAAGTTTTAGTTGGGTTCCAAAGTCGAGCAGGAATATTTCGGAAGGAAACGAAAAATGCCCTAAAATATACACCTGTAATACACTGAAATCGTAGCTACACTTCTTACATTAGGTAGTTGTGAGGGGTAAAGTAACAGAACACATGGTACTGCCATGGGGTCATCACACAGGCCTCACCTTATCAGGGCCCACAGTACCTGGGGAAGTGATTATTCGGGGGTACAGCGGTACCTACCCTGGTGCATTGTGCAATCTTTGGTCCCTTTTATGGCATTTTCTAATATCCCATCATTCCCAATATATAAATATATAAATCTAAGAAATATCCATTTTCACCTTGTGTCGATCCAGACAAGGATTAAATGGTAACATTTAGGTACCGTTGGTTTCTCACCTTCCCCCAATAATTACTTTACAAATTATCACCATTAAAATAAAAAAATAAAATAAATAAAAAATAATCAAAATTTTGTTTTTCACCAAAATTATTTAATTTTTAAACCTATAAAAATAAATAAAGATGTAAATAAAAGATTTTAAAAGAATTCTGTGTCAGACAGAAAAGAAAAACGAAGATGTTTGCTCCTTTTATGGTGACATATTTACAGTATTATTACATATAAAGGGGCGGAGTTAATCATCTGGAACTTGTCTTCAGATAATTTTTAGGCTGTTTTTTTATTTCTTTTCAATAACCTCAGGTCTTATTACTCTGGTCACAGCCGAAGCTGCATTCAGAATGTTGCAGAGTCTTCTCTTCTGATACATGACCGCGTCCTGCTGCTTCAGGTTCTGTTCGGTTTACTCCAGAACTTGAGACACTGGATCCACAGTGATCGGTTCTTAAAGGTGCGTTCCATATCATATCGGATCTGACATTAGGCAGCTCCATCTATCACTTTGCTTTCTCTCTGGAGACTCTTTGGGTTTGGACCTCTGCACAGCTACTGAACCAGCAAAGGATGCGAGGTCAGGATCTACGGAATGCAGCTTTGGATGTGACTAGAGAATGAGAAGTTCTACAACAAGTAAAATAGAGCAGAATATTTCACCCCTACTGGGATCCATTACATGCCGGCGATATTCCTGGTTCTGTAGGTTTTGGAGTTGTATGATCGGAGCGCACCGAAGAGAATTTAAGAAAAAAATTAAAAAGAAAAAATTCCTCCTCCCTCGTGTAGTTTCATCTCTTGTATCATGTAGTGTTTACCTGGCGCCTTCCTTAAGGGTGAAGAAAAAACATCAACATTTTGTACCATTTTTAGAAAAGCAAATGTTTTTGGCTCAGTTTTTTGGTTTATGCCACACTATGGCGCTCGTGTACCAGAAACGGTACTGGCTCCATTACAACAGATCCGTCCAATCAACTGCTGCCTTCATCACAATAGATGTACAATAGATCTGTCCAATCAGCTTCTGCCTCCATCACAACAGATCCATGCACTCAGCTGCTGCCTTCATCATAATAGATCTACAATATATCTGTCCAATCAGCTGCTGCCACCGTCACAACAGACCTACAATACATCTGTCCAATCAGCAGCTGCCTCCGTCACAACAGATCCATCCAATCAGCTGCTGCCTTCATCATAATAGATCTACAATATATCTATCCAATCAGCTGCTGCCTCCATCACAAAAGATCCATCCAATCAGCTGCTGCCTTCATCATAATAGATCTACAATATATCTGTCCAATCAACTGCTGCCTCCATCACAACAGATCCGTCCAATCAACTGCTGACTTCATCATAATAGATGTACAATATATCTGTCCAATCAGCTGCTACCTCCATCACAACAGATGTAAAATTGCTCCGTCCAATCAGCGGCTGCCTCCGTCACAATAGATCTAAAATACAGCTGTCGAATCAGCGGCTGCCTCTGCCACAACAGATCTACAATATATCTGTCCAATCAGCGCTGCCTCCGTCACTATAGATCTACAATATATCTGTCCAATCAGCGCTGCCTCCGTCACAATAGATCTACAATATATCTGTCCAATCAGCGCTACCTCCGTCACAATAGATGTAAAATTGCTCCGTCCTTAGCGTATCCGGGATACGCTAAGGAGGCGCTGCAGGGAAGAGCACAGGACAAGGAAGCCGCTAGTGTTTTATCTCAATGTCCGAGCTCATAGAGGTGATTGGGCAAAGAAAGAAAAAATGTGAAAAACATGAAAAACCACAACAGAGCACTAAATCCCAAAACATGAAAAGAATCCCCAGCAAATAGAAGCCTCTTATCAAGTATATGAGAAGTTTTATCTGCTCCTGGGAAAGATGGATGGTCTTCAGAACCTGAATTCTTTGCCGGGTCACCCAGCTTTTCCCAGGAGCAGATTTTTTTCTTCATGTTGGAGGATATAAATACAATGAAACGGGAGTGGACACAGTCACCTCATACGTTACATGGAGAAAGGGCACTTAAATAAGAACCAATGGACACGGACTATGGCACCAGTGACAACACGGGAAAGGTCCATCCCAGGGGGCGACCCGTGCCTGACCCCCATCATGTGCACGTTACGGCTCTGCCCCCCCAGAGAGGGGGACAGGTGGACTCTCCCTGACTCTGCAGTGATGGGGACCCCTCCCCAGTCCTGCTCCGTGTATTATCCTCCGTATCAGAAGTCCAGGTTTGGGGGAGGGGGGTCATGGCTCATTCCTCATCACCGGCCAGCAGGAACCCCAGGATGAAAGTGCTGCCCCGCTGGCGCTCGCTCGCCGTCTGCTTTCCCACTAGGTTTGGCGGAGGCCGGAGGAGGAGAGTTGTGAAAACAGTAGCTACAAAAAGAAATAACTGAGTGTTAGGGGTTAATAGAAGATAAACAATGTTGATATAATAGTTTTAGAATTTAAATTTTTTAGTCAATTCCTAACAAAGCAGGTGGTGGGCTACAGCAAAGGGTGGGCCGGGTCAGTACAATGTGGGCCACGTCAGTACAAAGTGAACCGCAGCACAGGGTGGGCCGGGTCAGTAGAATGTGGGCCACATCAGTACAAAGTGGGCTGCAGCACAGGATGGACCGGGTCAGTAACCCGAGCCTCTGAACAATGGGCACATGTGCAGTGTAGTGAGGCAGTAGGTGTCGTGCAGTGGGGGTCAGATCGCACTGAAGTCTCTGCATCCCCAACAATTTTACTACCTGGAATCCCTGGAATGCAGGTAACGTAAAGAGGTTTGGGACTCTAAACCCCATCTACATGAAGGCATTGTTGGCGGTTTAGGGGCCCCAGACCTAACTGCAGGATTAACAAGCACTAAATCTGTGGATACAATGTAACCAGTGGTTTCCAGCCATTAAAGGAGTCGTCCACTTTCAGCCAATTATTGATATGGTTTGTGTAAGAGAAGTTTCCTACATCTCTGCTTGCTGTCCTGCTATAGGAAGCTTTTATGTTTACTTCCAGTAGATAGAAATCTGACCATGGTCACACAGGTGCGCGGCTCGTTAGTATCACAGGGAGTAATCAGAGCCGTGTGATATAACGAGCCGCGCGCCTGTGTGTGACCATGAACAGATTTCTATCTACTGGAAGTAAACATAAAAGCTTCCTATAGCAGGACAGCAAGCAGAGATCTAGAAAACCTTTAGTACGTGATACAGAAAGTATTTTGGAAAATTGTAGAACTTTTCCTTACATAAACCATATCAATTATTTTCTGATAGTGGATGACCCCTTTAAGGGGATCCTGTATAAGTTCTAACATATCAGAGGCTAACAATGCACTCTAATACATAAGCTTCATCTTTTAGATCTCTGCCTGCTGCCAGTGAGTAGAGAACTTTTTGCACAGCTGAGGTTTTGTTACCATGGATCATGTCTCTGTGTATATACTGTTCTCCATCCCAGCGCTGAAGGCTTGCAGTCATACTGACACATTGTAACGCCCTGCAGGGGGCTCTGCGTCTAGGTAATTACCAATGAGGCTGGCGTTCAGGTTGTTGTCACCAGTGAACTTGAGCAGCTCCCGCAGAAATGACATCAGGTATCGGAATACATTTCGGTGGCATCGTGGTAGTTGGGAGATCACCTATTAAGGAGGGAGGGGGCAGTTTTAAAAATGAGGAACGAAACTAAGCAGCGTCCCTCCTGAATGCCCCACCCATACCTGCCGGCAGAGGCGCGTGTCGTGTGAACAGTCGATGCATCTCTGGTAGAGCTCGTAGCAGATGACCGGCTCTGGTAACGCCTCCAGGAAGATGAGCAGCGCCTCCGCTACAGAATGGTTGCTTCCCGCTGCGGGGAATGGTTAAGGGACAAGAAACAATGTATCGGAGAGGGGAGTGTGGAGTGACCAGAGAGATCTACAAATTCCTGATAAGCAACAAAGATGTAACTGGAGGAAAGGAAGACTACAAGTCACATAATGACTGGATACAGTCACTACTCATGCACACTAATGGCTGCAAAACCTATAGCCTGCCTTAAGCCCACGGACTAACAAGCGACTGCCTTTACCCTTACATTCCAGCAAACCAGACGCATGAGCAACCTCTAACCGGAGTAACTTTTTCCTACTAAGCAACAGGGCTTTTTTTACTATGAGAACTGTCAATCTGTGGAATAGCCTGCCTCAGGCGCTGGTCACAGCAGGGACAGCAGAGAGCTTTAAGAAGGGTCTAGGTGCCTATTACATAACATTGATGGTTATGTTATATAGAATTGTTGCCTATAAATCCCTTCCTCATCCAATCCCTTCCCTTCCTTGGTTGAACTTGATGGACGTGTCTTTTTTCAACCGTATAAACTATAATACATCCCCTGTAGAAACCTTCCACTCCGGTCAGTACGATCATCAACTAACAATATTTTACCTTCACTATATATTGACACCCACGTCCCATCTACAATCTCTGCATCAGGCCGCAGAGGTGCATTGTTAAGCATCTAGACTGGTCAGTACAATATCTATCCCTATATTATAATACATGAACAATATATAGAAACTATGAAATGTCTTTGTTTTTATACACATCCCTTTTAAATTGATGACTATTTTATGCATGTGAATTTTCTAATGAATTTATTTATGGACTTAATATCTGATTACTATCTTATGCACATGTATTTATGGACTTTTTATATGAATCCGCACCTTTTCATTATCTTTTCATCCATTTTACTCAACTGGATTCTATTACTCTTTGTCTCCCTAATTGCATATTATGTACATATGACTACATCCAACATTGTTGTTTTTTTTTACTATATCTTCTCATTGTTACAGAACTATTTACAGGCGGTCCCCTACTTAAGGACACCCGACTTACAGATGACCCATAGTTAAAGACGGACCCCTCTGCCCACTGTGACCTCTGGTGACCTCTCTGGATGTTACTATAGCCCCAGACTGCAATGATCAGCTGTAAGGTGTCTGTAATGAAGATTTATTGATAATCCTTGGTCCAATTACAGCTAAAAATTTTGAAACTCCAATTGTGACTGGGGCAAAATAAAATTTTGTCTGGATCTACAATTATAAAGTATACAGTTTCGACTATGGACCCTATCTTGTACGTAAACCGGGGACTGCCTGTATTGGACCTGACGAGGGGGGTAACACATCCCGAAACGCATTGCCCCTTGTCAATATATATGCAAAATAAATGTCTAATTGAATACATACGTATATGCTTGTTACTAGGCTCTTTCTATATGACATTAACTAGCGCAAAGGTTATTCTGGTATTTCTAAACCCTGTGTTAAATTATCTAGAACATTCCATGTCTGGTCACAAGGAAGGATACGGATGGTGTCTGGGATGCTGGTGTCTAAACAGTCTATGATCTGCTGCAGCTCCTCTTGTTTTCCTGGGGTCTGGAACAAATCCTCCTGCAAGAAAATTAACGTTAAGGGAACAGCCCTGAAGTGACCAATCAGAGGGCTGGATGAAGGGGTTTCCTTCCTAATTCTTAAAAATCTGGAAACTAAATCATGTGATCCCTGGCTGTTCTGCCTATCCCGTGCTGAAAGCGCACAGACCACCCAGGTAAGGTCGGAGCAGGATTCTCTCAGGGCAGGTAAGGTCGGAGCAGGATTCTCTCAGGGCAGGTAAGGTCGGACCAGGATTCTCTCAGGGCAGGTAAGGTCGGAGCAGGATTCTCTCAGGGCAGGTAAGGTCGGACCAGGATTCTCTCAGGGCAGGTAAGGTCGGACCAGGATTCTCTCAGGGCAGGTAAGGTCGGACCAGGATTCTCTCAGGGCAGGTAAGGTCGGACCAGGATTCTCTCAGGGCAGGTAAGGTCGGACCAGGATTCTCTCAGGGCAGGTAAGGCCGGAGCAGGATTCTCTCAGGGCAGGTAAGGCCGGAGCAGGATTCTCTCAGGGCAGGTAAGGCCGGAGCAGGATTCTCTCAGGGCAGGTAAGGTCGGAGCAGGATTCTCTCAGGGCAGGTAAAGTCGGAGCAGTATTCTCTCAGGGCAGGTAAGGCCGGAGCAGGATTCTCTCAGGGCAGGTAAAGTCGGAGCAGTATTCTCTCAGGGCAGGTAAGGCCGGAGCAGGATTCTCTCAGGGCAGGTAAGGTCGGAGCAGGATTCTCTCAGGGCAGGTAAGGTCGGAGCAGGATTCTCTCAGGGCAGGTAAGGTCGGAGCAGGATTCTCTCAGGGCAGGTAAGGTCGGAGCAGGATTCTCTCAGGGCAGGTAAGGTCGGAGCAGGATTCTCTCAGGGCAGGTAAGGTCGGAGCAGGATTCTCTCAGGGCAGGTAAGGTCGGAGCAGGATTCTCTCAGGGCAGGGAAGGTCGGAGCAGGATTCTCTCAGGAAAGGTAAGGTCGGAGCAGGATTCTCTCAGGGCAGGTAAGGTCGGAGCAGGATTCTCTTAGGGCAGGTAAGGTCGGCGCAGGATTCTCTCAGGGCAGGTAAGGTCGGAGCAGGATTCTCTCAGGGCAGGTAAGGTCGGAGCAGGATTCTCTTAGGGCAGGTAAGGTCGGAACAGGATTCTCTCAGGGCAGGTAAGGTCGGACCAGGATTCTCTCAGGGCAGGTAAGGTCGGAGCAGGATTCTCTCAGGGCAGGTAAGGTTGGACCAGGATTCTCTCAGGAAAGGTAAGGTCGGACCAGGATTCTCACACGGCAGGCAAGGTCGGGGCAGGGCTCCCCGAGGGGCAGGTAAGGTCGGATCAGGACTCTCTCAGGGCAGGTAAGGTCGAAGCAGGACTGCCTGGGAGGCAGGAAAGGTCGAAGCAGGACTGCCTGTGGGGCAGGTAAGGTCGGAGCAGGATTCTCTCAGGGCAGGAAAGCACATACCTGGCGACAGGCGTTCTTGTACAGATGATCCACCAGCAGCCACATCTCTTTTGGGATCTTCAGGGGTTTGTCAGTAGTACCGTCCACCTCCTCTGACATCTGCAGCACCGCTTTCTCCTGAGGAAGAGGAATACATTATTATGTACATTATAGAATAGATGATTGTACCAGGGAATCATACACAGAGGGAAGACACGGACTGTACAAGAATCAGACACCAAGTACAGAACAGCAACCGACCTCATGTCCGGGGTCAGAGCAAGTGCGGAAAATTGGGTTTCAAATAAAAGGTCAGAACTCAAGACTCCACAAAAATATGAATAAAAATAAATTTATAGATAGGAACCAAACAGGTGAAAAATAATGAGGAAATGTAGGAATATAAATACCAAACCGCGAGTATTTTACGCCTTTCAATAATTTGGGAATACACAGAATTTATATTGTTATTAGGATTAATTTTATCCTCACATATTTTGATCAGACTAAATATTGGACGTAGATGATATTTTTCCAATACTAAATTCCCCACTTTTTTTCCACCATGATTTTCAGTAATAACGTCTTGAGTTTATATTTATTTTCTCATGATTTTTCTGGATTTTTATCTTACTCCGATCCTGGTGGTTCAGAATCTCGACCTTCATCGTTAGGTTGGTTGTGTCTCTTTATATTATTACTTATTAGTTTCTAAGTTTTGATTTTGATGCATCTTTTATATTGTGGGGGTGGCAACTAAAAATCAGATCTTACTCCGGATGATCAATGGAGGATCAGAAAAACTTCTGGATTATAAATAGGAGGAAGCAAAATTACATAATATCCGGCTTTGTGGTGTTATCCAGCTGTGTTATTACCATCAAGCTGCCAGAATGGGGAGAAGAGCGATGAGCCGGCTCCACGCTGACTTCTCCCCTCCTGACTACGGCTGATTGACAGGTTTCTCCCCATCCTGTATCAAGTGTCCACAGAATAGGGGATAACAAGCAGATCAGAGGGGGGCGACTGCCATGACCCATCACAAGAATTGTACAATGTAATCCTACAGGGGCAGAGACTGGTTAAGTACGAGGCGTCTCTGCCGCTTATCACAAGCATCTGATCAGATTGTCATTTTCTCATTTCCCTTTTCGCAATTTTGTTTGCTGTCAAATCTTGCAATAAGTTTTTGAAAAAAAAAAACTTGCAGAGTAGAAAAAAATAAACACAAACCGGATAAAACATTAATGCTAAATTCTACTAAGAGAAAATACAGACGTGACAAAACAATAAGAACAAAATAATAAATACTAAGTGATACATATAATAGATACAGGATCACATGTGCACGGATACTGTATATATATCACATTTATGGCGCAGCCCCGGCACCGGCAGAATAAAGTTTCCACAATTCACCCAACAGTAAATCTCATTGTCACAACTTTTGACTAAAGGACAACAAAAACCCTCAGCATTAAAAAACATGAAGACTGCAGCCAGTGATATGTATTTTCCCTGGAGAGATGTGTAATCAGACCTCACACTGCTGTGCTCTGTGCTCTCTGCAGCCTGTGTTATGTATTGTCCCTGGAGAGATGTGTAATCAGACCTCACACTGCTGTGCTCTGTGCTGTCTGCAGCCAGTGTTATGTATTGTCCCTGGAGAGATGTGTAATCAGACCTCACACTGCTGTGCTCTGTGCTGTCTGCAGCCAGGGATATGTATTGCCCCTGGAGAGATGTGTAATCATACCACACACTAAGAATATATATTCTAGGATTGTAGCTTCTCCAAGTGCACTGGGGGTTTATCCTCACACTGCTGTGCTCTGTGGTTTCTGCAGCCGGTTTCATGTATTGTCCCAGGGAGATGTGTAATCAGACTTTTGTGTATGATGTTAGTAGCAGCAGGACTGTGCATTTTAACAAGCTACAATCCAGGACCATATACCCATATATCACAGTCCTGCTGCTGCTACTAACAACATACACAAAGGTCTGATTACACATCTCTCCAAGGACAAGACATAACACAGGCTCTAGAGTGCACAGAGCACAGCAGTGTGAGGTCTGATTACACATCTCTCCAGGGACAATATATAACACTGGCTGCAGAGAGCACAGAGCACAGCAGTGTGAGGTATGAACACACATCTCTCCAGGGACAATACATAAACACTGGCTGTAGAGAGCACAGAACACAGCAGTGTAAGGACAAGACATAACACTGGCTGCAGTCTGCATGGTGACTATTTCCCTCCCTCCAGTCAAAAGTTGTTTTTAAAACAGATATAACTACAAGATTAACAAAGCTGAAAGCAAAGTGACTATGAGGCTCGGCACAAGTCGCTATAAGACACAGGCAGCGGGCGAGGGGCAGCGGGCGAGGGGCAAAGGGTGAGGAGCGGAGGGGAAGGTCCAGGGGCAGCAGTTACCTTCTCTGAGAAGTTGTCTTCTCCCTATGAGCAGAGGGGAAGCAGTGGAGGAAAAGAGGAGAAACACATCAATGAAACGTCAACAGGAAGAGTGAACACGGAGCGCGGACATCACAGAAATCTATGGGGGCAATGATGGGGTAAAGTGTGGCCCCACTCAGCCGTCCCCAGGATACCCCACTATTGTCAATGTTCACAATAACCCTGTATACATCAATGGCACAAGTGACTCCATGAAAAGTTATACAATAAAATCTTATCCGAGGAAAGAGCTTCTCTCCCCACCTCTCTCATACTGACTGATTCTGTCTGGCAAGAGCAACACAGAATGGACTCACAGAAGTCTATGGAGAGGGGAGGGGAGAGAGGAGACACATAGTAACAGACAGAGGCCGCTGGAGATCAGAGAAATCTTCTATCTCACCCCAAGAGATTTATTCTGCTCATTTCCCTTCAGTACAGGTCAGTAGTTCTCTATAATGTCCTATATGATCCTGCTGATGCTTCTTAGAATGCAGGGACAACGGCAGAGGCTGCTGGAGATGATAGGAAGTTTCTATCTCACCTCAAGTGTTTTATTCTCACCAATTCCTTTCAGTACAGGTCAGTGCTTTTTCTATAATGTCCTATATGAACCTGCTGATGCTTGTAAGTAAGTGTGCAGGGACACAGACAGAGGCTGCTGGAGATAAGAAGTTTCTATCTCACCCCAAGTGTTTTATTCCCATCAGTACAGGTCAGTCATCTCTATAATATATGATCCTACTGAGGATTCTGAGAAAGACAGAAGAGAGTCATGGGGCAGATACTCTTCTCCTTTTCAGTGTATGGGAGACATCATAGCAGATGGTTTACAGCTCTGAAATAACTCAAAATCACACATGGAGGCTACAGAGGGAACAACCGCTAAACAATGAAGAATGTAAGTCACATAATGGGAAAATACAGCAACTGCACTAGTGGTTCATGTGGACTTTGTAAAAAGCTTAGGTTCACTTTACGATAAATTAGACCATTATGACACTGAGCAACAAGTAACGTGGACTTGTAACCCTCTGACATTCAGGAGCAGTAAATCTGTCTAGGTGTAAGGTGGGATGAGAGCTGTGGAGCCGGATGTCCATGTCACACAGGAGGAGGCTGAGAGAGCTGCCAGACAGATCTAACAATGTCACCACAGCCTTCCCTGACATGGAGATAAATACAATTATTAATTCATATGAATACAATTGTAACAAATAGAAGGAAACAAGTTTCCACCAACTGAATAATAACAGGAGGACTACCTGGTCTTATTACCACTCTACGTGTGGAGGCTCCTTAGACCATAAATACGTAGAAAATGACATCACATAAGACGGATGACATCACACAAGACGGAGTCCTCACCAGGTCGATGAGTTTGGTGACGGGGATTTCCCGGATCGGCCGCTTCATTCGGCACAAGGCTTCCAGGGACGTCCCGAAGGAGCTGACCAGATAACTGCCGCTGATGGTGAGGAAGTAGTCCTTGCCTCGGTCCAGGTGGAGGACCAGGATATCTTCAATCATATCTTGTCCTGAGTTCAGTAACGTCACAGAGTCCTTACTGACATAAACATCCAGACTGATCTCCACCGACTCATCTGTAACCAGAGAGAAGACATCAGTGCAAGAACCCGACAGAGATACAAGATGTGGGCATAAGATCGAGAATACAGATAGATAGATATATATCCGGTAGGTCCATCACTTACTTGGCTCCAGGTAGCCCTCGCAGGGCTCAGCTCGCAGCCAGGGTTTGCAGTACTGGGAATCGTTCAGTTTTGGGATGAAGGAGAAGTGACAGGGGACCTGACCGTCATTCTGGATGTAAAACTTCTCCTTCTGGAGCTGCCGGAATCGCACTTGCTCAAACTTAAACTATAAGACAGAAAGGGAGAGATGAAACAGAAATGAGGAGTTAATAGGAACCCAGCAGGCCGCACGGGGACGTGGCCAGCACGCAGCCACCAGGGTCTGCTCATCTCTGCTCCTCTCACCTCTGTTCTGCTGAGCTTTAAGGAGGGCAGGAAATCATTCTCCATCCGGTCCATCATCCGCACAATATCCTCAAACGCTTTCCTGTACTTCCGCTCATCCACCACTTTCACCTGTAACAGAAGGAATCTGGTTATAAAGGAGTTCAAGAGTTTTTTGGGATCGGGGTCAGCCTTCCCCCATAGAACCATCCACTTGTACGGGTTAGTAACCTGTCCTAATCTCATACTTGTCAGTGCTTACAGTTTTTTACAATTGTATCCAATCACCACAATCATCTATGAGCTAAACACAACAGGAGCGAAGATCTCTCCTGCGCTGATACATTGTACCGGGGTCACAATCTGATGATCCAGAATATCCTATAATGTCTGTAGTCCTCACCCCGATGCTGAAGAGAGAGCTGACCGGCTTGTGGTCGCTGGTCTTCAGGTCCATGTGGCTGCGGTACTTCAGCTGCTTGACGCTGCTTCCTCTCCACAAGACGCGGTCGCACCAGGCCGGCACCCGGCACTTACCACTGCAAGGAGGAAAGACAAACAAGATCAGCGGGTGCCAGAGACTGTGCCTGGACTGTGCCGCCTCCACAGGCAACACCAGACACAAAGCAAAAGGATAAGAGAAGAGAATAATGGCAGGGAGATCCAGGACCCCCGAATCACAAAGATCTGCATGGCCCTAACCACCACACAATCCATGTTTTAGCCTCTATGTGGCACAAGTTCCCCCACAGTGAGGAAAAGTGAAAGGAATTAGGGTGCAGGAGGCCTGTATACACTGGAGGACCGGCCTGATAAGGTCTGGAACAACACGTTAAGCTCTGCTACACCTACAGGACGGAAGGTCAAGTGCCGCCATCCCCCCTGCTGGACGATCAGGGACATAGGCACGGGGCACGCGAGGATTGGTGAATTAGCGTCTTGTGTCTTTCATAGGACTGGAATGTGGTGCAGACGTGTGAGATCCGGACAGGACTGTACGATTCGTTCTGCTCAGGGGACACACATGACCCTCCAAAATAACTTAACTTCCACAAACACAAACTGTGCAAACTATAGAGATCCCATTCATGTGCTTGGACTGGAGAGACGACTGCAAGGACCTTCATAATTACTACTTCCTGACCAAGGCCATCACTGCTCACAGCTGAGGGTTTGTTTCACTTATAACTATATCTGAGCAAGATACTCAGCAGTAACTCTCTCTTCCACACTGATAGTTTGCTGCAATGTATCAGTCCAATATATGAAATGGTTTAGCTGACAATGGATTGTATCAGTAGCAAATATATATGTAACGCCCCTCAGCTATGGGTGGGATTATATGGGGGTATAATGGGATCCTGTCAGCAGGTGAGACCATGGAAACTGCAGCCAGCGTTAAGTGTAATAATTCCTCTATGAGTGTGTAGTAGTAGCAGCGAGACTGTGAAATATGGATTTATATTCCAGGATTGGAGCTTCTCCAATTGCACTGGGAGATGGGGCATCTCCTCGCACTGCTGTGCTCTGTGCTCTCTGTTCCCCATGCCTTCCCTACTATTAACGCTGCTGTAGAATCCACCAGAAACCTGCTACTTCTCTACCTCTTAGGTGAGGGGTCTGCACCACCTTTTATCTCCCCCCATTGTTTACCTGGAATCCCATCGGTCAGTTTTAGGGTCATATTTGTAGGTTGGGATGAAACTGATGGCGCCTTCTGTGAAGTCAGCAAAGACGTTTTTCAGTTCTCGCTGGATGTTCAGCTGCAGGAAATAAATAAACAAATCATTCACAAAGAGAATGAAAAAAAGATGAGGAGGGGGCAGCGCCAGGCCCCTACAGAGGAGGGGGCAGCACCAGGTCCTTAAAAAGGTGGGGACAGAGTCAGGTCCTCATAGAGAAGGGTGCAGAGCCAAGACCTTATAGAGGAGGGGGAGCGTCAAGTCCTTATAGAGTAGGGAGGTGGCAGCATTAGGTATTTATAGAGGAGGAGAGAGCAGCGCCAGGGTCCTTATAGAGGAAGAGGAAGCAGCGCCAGGGTCCTTATAGAGGAAGAGGAAGCAGGGCCAGGGTCCTTATAGAGGAAGAGGAAGCAGCGCCAGGGTCCTTATAGAGGAAGAGGAAGCAGCGCCAGGGTCCTTATAGAGGAAGAGGAAGCAGCGCCAGGGTCCTTATAGAGGAAGAGGAAGCAGCGCCAGGGTCCTTATAGAGGAAGAGGAAGCAGCGCCAGGGTCCTTATAGAGGAAGAGGAAGCAGGGCCAGGGTCCTTATAGAGGAAGAGGAAGCAGCGCCAGGGTCCTTATAGAGGAAGAGGAAGCAGCGCCAGGGTCCTTATAGAGGAAGAGGAAGCAGCGCCAGGGTCCTTATAGAGGAAGAGGAAGCAGCGCCAGGGTCCTTATAGAGGAAGAGGAAGCAGGGCCAGGGTCCTTATAGAGGAAGAGGAAGCAGCGCCAGGGTCCTTATAGAGGAAGAGGAAGCAGCGCCAGGGTCCTTATAGAGGAAGAGGAAGCAGCGCCAGGGTCCTTATAGAGGAAGAGGAAGCAGCGCCAGGGTCCTTATAGAGGAAGAGGAAGCAGCGCCAGGGTCCTTATAGAGGAAGAGGAAGCAGCGCCAGGGTCCTTATAGAGGAAGAGGAAGCAGCGCCAGGGTCCTTATAGAGGAAGAGGAAGCAGGGCCAGGGTCCTTATAGAGGAAGAGGAAGCAGCGCCAGGGTCCTTATAGAGGAAGAGGAAGCAGCGCCAGGGTCCTTATAGAGGAAGAGGAAGCAGCGCCAGGGTCCTTATAGAGGAAGAGGAAGCAGCGCCAGGGTCCTTATAGAGGAAGAGGAAGCAGCGCCAGGGTCCTTATAGAGGAAGAGGAAGCAGCGCCAGGGTCCTTATAGAGGAAGAGGAAGCAGCGCCAGGGTCTTTATAGAGGAAGAGGAAGCAGCGCCAGGGTCCTTATAGAGGAAGAGGAAGCAGCGCCAGGGTCCTTATAGAGGAAGAGGAAGCAGCGCCAGGGTCCTTATAGAGGAAGAGGAAGCAGCGCCAGGGTCCTTATAGAGGAAGAGGAAGCAGCGCCAGGGTCCTTATAGAGGAAGAGGAAGCAGCGCCAGGGTCCTTATAGAGGAAGAGGAAGCAGCGCCAGGGTCCTTATAGAGGAAGAGGAAGCAGCACCAGGGTCCTTATAGAGGAAGAGGAAGCAGCGCCAGGGTCCTTATAGAGGAAAAGGAAGCAGCGCCAGGGTCCTTATAGAGGAAAAGGAAGCAGCGCCAGGGACCTTATAGAGGAAGAGGAAGCAGCGCCAGGGTCCTTATAGAGGAAGAGGAAGCAGCGCCAGGGTCCTTATAGAGGAAGAGGAAGCAGCGCCAGGGTCCTTAAAGAGGAGAATGAAAGAGCAGAGTCAGGACCTCATAGAGGAGGAGGAGGAGGAAAGAGTAGCGTCAGGTCCTTATAGAGGAGGAGGAAAGAGCAGTGCCAGGTTCGGCTCAGGAGGAGGGGAGGTCAGTATTTGGATACCCTCCACCCCCGCTTACCTGATCAAACTTGAGCAGGGTGATGATGTCATTTTTGGCGATCATGCCCTTCACTTCGGTGGCGTCGTACTTGCACAACCTATAGTTCAGGTCTCCCAACCAGATGACAACACTGCAGGGGAAACCACAGAAAAGTCCACAAAGCTGAATGTGCCAGGAAGTTTAGATTAATGAGAAGTCAGAAGATTTTTTGATCGGATCCAGGAACAACCAAAATTGTATACACCAGGACTGTTTGAGACAGGTTGGAATTATATATGTGAAATGCTGTAATTTTGTTAATAACAGTAAATTAGAAAATGTGTTATTTTGTTATCCTGAGTATATTTAAGAAACTTGTTTTCGTGGAAATTGCCTTAAAAAAAATTACAAAAGTACAGACAGAGAAGAGTTGTCATAGGGACATGCAGAGCCATTTCTATAGAGGAGGCAGAGCATACGCCGCCATGTTTCTACATACTCGTGCTTCATGATGTTCAGGGAGGGGATGTTCTGCTCCGGGAGGTAGAAGTTTAGTCGGGCGCAGATGTCCTTATAGTCTTGGTTCCGCCTCTCGAAATCCTCCACATGAGCGGCCAGATGAGAGTTCACGAAACAGAAGGACGTGTTGTGGAAGACAAAGCGCACGGCCACGCCGCCCTTGTTACCCTGCAAAGGTAACACAACGTGTTATATCATAACAGTCACTGCACTGATACATTGTAACAAACAATAACGTGTAGCGATCTCATGACACAGCTCTATAAAGGTAGGGGGTGCAAGTGACAAGTGGCATCAAGGATTTTTAACCTCAGCTCAAATCCAACATAAATTGTCCATTTCTGTGCATTTACCATTTTCCCCATAATTCCAGTTCCCACAGACTCGGCCGCCACCTCCTGAATGTGGCGGTAATGTTCCTTCTTGGCAAAAACCAGCATCATCATCCCCACGAGTCTGATCAGCCGAATCTGCAAGACACAAGGAAAGTCTCAGGGCAAAGACAGAGGGGGCGCCCGGGGGAACAGAGGGGGCGCCCGGGGGAACAGAGGGGGCGCCCGGGGGAACAGAGGGGGCGCCCGGGGGAACAGAGCGCTGTATTAACCCCTTCAGCACTGACCTTCTTGTACTTGGCCTTGGGGTGCAGGCTCCGCTCCACAGCCTCCAGCCATTCCTGCTCCTTTCCCGAATCAAAGTAGAAGAAAGCCTCAGTACTGAGGTCCAGCTCCTGGAAACTAAGAGAAGACAACTCCTGAGCCACAACAAAGCTCCTGCTCCTAATATATCACAAACCCCACCGCTGGCAGCGGCCACTACCATCCAGTCACACTAGAGGGAGCCACATGGCATGTAACATAAAAGGGACACCCATGACAAGCAAATAAACCAATAACATTATTATTACACTGCAGAATCAGAACATCACCTCACATAACCCCTAGGACACCACAAAAGATACAGGACCAGAGACGTCTACACAACCAGATACATCCTGATACTCAACAAAATGTTATAATATATCACGGCAACATCACTAAGGTATGACTCAGTATTCTAATATCCCCCTACCTACAAGAATATAACTACTATAATACTGACCCCTATGTACAGGAATATAACTACTATAATACTGCCCCCATGTACAAGAATATAACTACTATAATACTGCCCCCTATGTACAGGAATATAACTACTATAATACTGCCCCCTATGTACAAGAATATAACTACTATAATACTGCCCCCTATGTACAAGAATATAACTACTATAATACTGCCCCCTATGTACAAGAATATAACTACTATAATACTGCCCCCTATGTACAGGAATATAACTACTATAATACTGCCCCCTATGTACAAGAATATAACTACTATAATACTGCCCCCTATGTACAAGAATATAACTACTATAATACTGCCCCCTATGTACAAGAATATAACTACTATAATACTGCCCCCTATGTACAAGAATATAACTACTATAATACTGCCCCCTATGTACAAGAATATAACTATTATAATACTGCCCCCTATGTACAAGAATATAACTACTATAATACTGCCCCCTATGTACAAGAATATAGCTACTATAATACTGCCCCCTATGTACAAGAATATAACTACTATAATACTGCCCCCTATGTACAAGAATATAACTACTATAATACTGCCCCTATGTACAAGAATATAACTACTATAATACTGCCCCCTACGTATAAGAATATAACTACTATAATACTGCCCCCTATGTACAAGACTATAACTACTATAATACTGCCCCCATGTACAGGAATATAACTACTATAATACTGCCCCCTATGTACAGGAATATAACTACTATAATACTGCCCCCATGTACAAGAATATAACTACTATAATACTGCCCCCTATGTACAAGAATATAACTACTATAATACTGCCCTCTATGTACAAGAATATAACTACTATAATACTGCCCCTATGTACAAGAATATAACTACTATAATACTGCCCCTATGTACAAGAAGATAACTACTATAATGCTGCCCCCTATGTACAGGAATATAACTACTATAATACTGCCCCCTATGTACAAGAACATAACTACTATAATACTGCTCCCTGTGTACAAGAATATAACTACTATAATACTGTCTCTATGTACAAGAATATAACTACTATAATACCGCTCCCTATGTACAAGAACATAACTACTATAATATTGCCCCTATGTACAAGAATATAACTACTATAATACTGCCCCCTATGTACAGGAATATAACTACTATAATACTGCCCCCTATGTAGAAGAATATAACTACTATAATACTGCCCCTATGTCCAAGAATTTAACTACTATAATACTGCCCCCTATGTACAAGAATATAACTACTATAATACTGCCCCCTATGTACAGGAATATAACTACTATAATACTGCCCCCTATGTAGTAGAATATAACTACTTTAATACTGCCCCTATGTCCAAGAATATAACTACTATAATACTGCCCCCTATGTACAGGAATATAACTACTATAATACTGCCCCCTATGTACAGGAATATAACTACTATAATACTGCCCCTATGTACAAGAATATAACTACTATAATACTGCTCCCTATGTACAAGAATATAACTACTATAATACTGCTCCCTATGTACAAGAATATAACTACTATAATACTGCCCCCATGTACAAGAATATAACTACTATAATACTGCCCCCTATGTACAAGAATATAACTACTATAATACTGCCCCCTATGTACAGGAATATAACTACTATAATACTGCCCCCTATGTACAGGAATATAACTGCTATAATACTGCCCCTATGTAGAAGAATATAACTACTATAATACTGCCCCCTATGTACAAGAATATAGCTACTATAATACTGCCCCCTATGTACAAGAATATAACTACTATAATACTGCCCCCTATGTAGAAGAATATAACTACTATAAAACTGGCCCCTATGTACAATAATATAACTACTATAATACTGGCCCCTATGTACAAGAATATAACTACTATAATACTGCCCCCTATGTAGAAGAATATAACTACTATAATACTGCCCCCTATGTACAAGAATATAACTACTATAATACTGCCCCCTATGTACAAGAATATAACTACTATAATACTGCCCCCTATGTACAAGAATATAACTACTATAATACTGCCCCCTATGTTCAAGAATATAACTACTATAATACTGCCCCCTATGTACAAGAATATAACTACTATAATACTGCCCCCTATGTAGAAGAATATAACTACTATAATACTGCCCCCTATGTACAAGAATATAACTACTATAATACTGCCCCCTATGTACAAGAATATAACTACTATAATACTGCCCCTATGTAGAAGAATATAACTACTATAATACTGCCCCCTATGTACAAGAATATAACTACTATAATACTGCCCCCTATGTACAAGAATATAACTACTATAATACTGCCCCCTATGTACAAGAATATAACTACTATAATACTGCCCTCTATGTACAAGAATATAACTACTATAATACTGCCCTCTATGTACAAGAATATAACTACTATAATACTGCCCCTATGTACAAGAATATAACTACTATAATACTGCCCCTATGTACAAGAAGATAACTACTATAATACTGCCCCCTATGTACAGGATTATAACTACTATAATACTGCCCCCTATGTACAAGAATATAACTACTATAATACTGCTCCCTGTGTACAAGAATATAACTACTATAATACTGTCTCTATGTACAAAAATATAACTACTACAATACCGCTCCCTATGTACAAGAACATAACTACTATAATATTGCCCCTATGTACAAGAATATAACTACTATAATACTGCCCCCTATGTACAGGAATATAACTACTATAATACTGCCCCCTATGTACAAGAATATAACTACTATAATACTGCCCCCTATGTACAAGAATATAACTACTATAATACTGCCCCCTATGTACAGGAATATAACTACTATAATACTGCCCCCTATGTACAAGAATATAACTACTATAATACTGCTCCCTGTGTACAAGAATATAACTACTATAATACTGTCTCTATGTACAAGAATATAACTACTATAATACCGCTCCCTATGTACAAGAACATAACTACTATAATACTGCCCCCTATGTACAAGAATATAACTACTATAATACTGCCCCCTATGTACAGGAATATAACTACTATAATACTGCCCCCTATGTACAAGAATATAACTACTATAATACTGCCCCTATGTACGAGAATATAACTACTATAATACTGCCCCCTATGTACAAGAATATAACTACTATAATACTGCCCCCTATGTACAATAATATAACTACTATAATACTGCCCCCTATGTACAAGAATATAACTACTATAATACTGCTCCCTATGTACAAGAATATAACTACTATAATACTGTCCCCTATGTACAGGATATAACAACTATAATACTGCCCCCTATGTACAAGAATATAACTACTATAATACTGCCCCCTATGTACAAGAATATAACTACTATAATACTGCCCCTATGTACGAGAATATAACTACTATAATACTGTCCCCTATGTACAGGATATAACAACTATAATACTGCCCCCTATGTACAAGAATATAACTACTATAATACTGCCCCCTATGTACAAGAATATAACTACTATAATACTGTCCCCTATGTACAGGATATAACAACTATAATACTGCTCCCTATGTACAAGAATATAACTACTATAATACTGCCCCCTATGTACAAGAATATAACTACTATAATACTGCCCCTATGTACGAGAATATAACTACTATAATACTGCCCCCTATGTACAAGAATATAACTACTATAATACTGCCCCCTATGTACAATAATATAACTACTATAATACTGCCCCCTATGTACAAGAATATAACTACTATAATACTGCCACCTATGTACAAGAGTATAACTACTATAATACAGCCCCCTATGTACAAGAATATAACTACTATAATACTGCCCCCTATGTACAAGAATATAACTACTATAATACTGCCCCCTATGTACAAGAATATAACTACTATAATACCGCCCCCTATGTACAAGAATATAACTACTATAACACTGCTCCCTATGTACAGGAATATAACTACTATAATACTGCCCCCTATGTACAAGAATATAACTACTATAATACTGCCCCCTATGTACAAGAATATAACTACTATAATACCGCCCCCTATGTACAAGAATATAACTACTATAACACTGCTCCCTATGTACAGGAATATAACTACTATAATACTGCCCCCTATGTACAAGAATATAACTACTATAATACCGCCCCCTATGTACAAGAATATAACTACTATAATACTGCCCCCTATGTACAGGAATATAACTACTATAATACTGCCCCCTATGTACAAGAATATAACTACTATAATACTGCTCCCTATGTACAAGAATATAACTACTATAATACTGCTCCCTATGTACAAGAATATAACTACTATAATACTGCCCCCTATGTACAGGAATATAACTACTATAATACTGCTCCCTATGTACAGGAATATAACTACTATAATACTGCTCCCTATGTACAAGAATATAACTACTATAATACTGTCCCCTATGTACAAGAATATAACTACTATAATACTGCCCCCTATGTACAAGAATATAACTACTATAATACTGCCCCCTATGTACAAGAATATAACTACTATAATACTGCCCCCTATGTACAAGAATATAACTACTATAATACTGCCCCCTATGTACAGGAATATAACTACTATAATACTGCCCCCTATGTACAGGAATATAACTACTATAATACTGCCCCCTATGTACAAGAATATAACTACTATAATACTGCCCCCTATGTAGAAGAATATAACTACTATAATGAAAATTCAAATTCAAGGAATAGCTCAGCATCAGTAGTAAAAATCCATTCTTCTTTATTTCATTTAAATTAAAAAGTCCATAGCAAAGACCAACGCGTTTCAGGAGAATAATCTCCCTTAATCATGGTAACATTTTGCTCAATGCACAACCATATTTAAAAGAAAAGAGGACTGACATGGGTGGGTACATGGGTGGGTACATGGGTGGGTACATGGGTGGGTACATGGGTGGGTACATGGGCGGGTACACCCAAGTCTGGACATCACTTCCTCTTTGCACAGCAGATACAATTACAAATACACAGTGGATACAATTGTCATTACAAAACATTTTATACATTTCTTTAAAAAATCATCATAAGGTCTTCCCTGAAATTCATACCTGAGGGGATCCTAGTGTTTAAATTCATAATCCAATAAGCCTCTCTTTTTCTTAATGCTTTTAGCCAGTCACCACCTCTTTCTGGTCGGTTAACCCTCTCTACACCAAAGAATTTCAAAAAATTTGTTGTTCTATTGTGTTTTTCTACAAAGTGCTTTGTCGCCCCTGATATTCCCTTACTTTTCTTTGACACATCCCCTATATGTTCACTTATTCTGTCCTTTATTTTTCTTTTTGTGTGATATCTTGGAGGGCAAAGTGCAATAAGATGATCTGACATTGTCCATTTCTCCACGGAACTTTTCTGGAAGTGTGATTCTCATTTAATTATCCTTCTTCATATTGAACTGTGTTCACATTGGACGCTTTTCTCAACATGGCAGATGTGGTGTCGAATGACTCTGATATGAATAATGTATTTAATACGGACTTAGAAGCACGTTTTTCTAAACTTACAAAGATGTTTAATGATCGGACAAATGAAGAAATAAATGTTTGTAGAACTGAATTAATGAAACTAGAAAAACTGCTGGTATCGGAACAGAGGATCTGGTGGGACCATCATACCCTTAAAAAATATATTGAAAAGAGCATGATCCCACGTGGACTTCGTCTAAGAAAAATGCCAACTTTCATATATTCTGACGAATTTAAAAACTCATGGTTTACTATCTTGAGCGAATGCTCTATGAAACTAATGCATCTTATTGTGGAACATGAGGAAATAAAAATGGAAGAACTAAAACTTAATATACAAGATTTAAGACAAAATGTGGGAAAATACTCAGACACTGCAGAGTATAAAGATCTAAACTCCAACATCATGAAAAATCTTCAACATCTGGAGCAGACGATCATGGATACCAAAAGCCGCAAGTATCAGAGAGATATTAATGATTATGCCACAAATACAGTATATGAGTGGAAAAGAAAAGAACAGAGGGGACGTTTAAGATCTATTTTGAGGAAATCTAGGGAAAAACATGTATCCTTTACATCATCAGAGTTGGAGACATCGGACTCAAATGTTGATTTATCCGATAATGACAATGCTAGTAAAAAGAATAAAAAACAACAAAAAAATAAACAGGCATCAAAAAACGGAGGAGAGGTGGCAGGAGATGGAGGAGGTCGAAGGTATACTACAAGGAAAACCACTATCCAATCAAACCAAGCCCAAACAACTTAAATATGGACTGTGTGAACAATGTCATAAACTTGTCTGCCACGGTTTTGAATGAATATCAGATAGAGGTTCTAAACAAGGGCTTGGGGTTTGTTCCCACTAATACGTTTAACATGTTTGACACCCTGATGGATTTAAATAAATTTATAAAAAGACATTTTTTTGATGATGAATGTGCAAGCAATAATATGCCGGTTGAGGTGTCAAACATGCCAAATGAATATGCGGATATGCTGTTTGCAGAACAGAATACTTTATGTGACTTACAAGATCTATCTAGGTTGAATACTGATACTGCCCCTCTAACTCCAGGTATTCTAATGACTCCCAACCCCCACTTCTATCCCATCAAGTCTAGAGCTTCTGTTCTGGAGGACTTTCATGCTCTGATTGAGGGAGAGCTGAGAGACCTACATGAGCAGAACCTAAAGACTGATACAATTCCATCTAGGAATTTAACTAAGAAACAAAGTGTTGCCTTGTATGACATAAAGAGGAATCCTAATATTGTAGTCCGCAGTGCGGATAAGGGGGGTGCAGTGGTCATTTTAGATGCTAAATTATATGAGAAGATTGTATACACAATGCTTGATAGAGAGTCTACCTACAGAAAACTTAAAGAAGACCCAGTAGAGTCTTTTTCAGAGCATCTTCTGAGATTGTTAGAGGAGGGTAAAGCTCTAGGAGTTTTTTCCCAAAAAGAAGCTAATTTTTTGTTTAATAAAAACCCCATCACACCTATCTTTCATGGATTGCCAAAAATCCACAAACCTGTTTTCCCACCTCCGCTAAGACCCATTATTGCGGGTATTGGCTCCCTGAATGAGGGGCTGAGTAACTGGGTGGATTTGCACCTTCAGCCCCTTGTTCAGAGAGCCCCTGGATATCTAAGAGATACAACATCTGTACTTCAGGCAATGCGCAATATTGCGTGGGATGAGGGATGCAGGTGGGTGACTTGTGATGTCACAGCTTTATACTCCTGCATCCCCCATCACCTGGCTATGGAAGCACTCAAACACCACCTATACAAATACAGTGGGTATGAGAATAATTTGAAGGAGTTTCTTTTGTCAGCTGTATTCCACTTGTTTCAGACTAACTACTTTTGCTTTAATGGTGATTTTTTCCTACAAACAGAGGGAGCCCCGATGGGGTCAAAATTCAGTCCATCAATAGCTAATCTATATATGTCCTGGTGGGAGGAGGGTATCATCTATGGATCTGCCAACCCTTTTATAGGTGATATACTATGGTATGGCAGATTCATGGATGACATCCTCATTATTTGGAAGGGACCAGAGGACAGAATAAGTTCATTCAGGCAATATATTAATAATAATTCCTGCAATCTGGTGTTCACAGGAGATATGGCAAAGGATAAGATATCATTTTTGGATCTGCTCCTCACAGGAGATCCTAAATGCAGATCAATCCTCACAGAGACATACAGTAAACCACAAGCAGTCAATTCAATTTTACAGGCTGATAGCTGTCATCCGAGCCACACGATAAAAGCAATCCCACTAGGTCAGATGCACAGACTAAAAAGAAACTGCACTGAAGATAAGGTTTTTCAAGTAGAATGTGAGAAATTAGCCCAAAATTTAAAGTCTAGAGGGTACAAGCGATGGCATATTGAGGAAGCAAAAAAACGCATAGACACTGTTCCCAGAAGCACTTTATTAGAGTCTGAACAGGGTGCAATAAGAAAAAAACAAAAAAAGGAAAAAATCACCTTTTCAACAAATTTTAACAGCAACTATGGGCAAGTGTGTAATATAGTAAAAAAATATCTGCCAATGCTGAATAGTGACATAAAATTACGAACTATCTTAAAGGAGGGAGTGCAATTTGTAGCCAGACGAGGTAGAACCATTGGAAGCATAGTGTCCCCTAGTCTTTACAAAGAACAAAAAAACAAAAAAATTTGGCTCTCACAGAAGGGCTTTTTTCCTTGTCATGGGAGTAGGTGCAATATGTGCGCATATGCCAAAAAATGTAACACTGTGAAAAGCAATGACAGATCCTTTGATATTGAAACATTCATTAATTGCAATTCAGACTATGCGATTTATGTCATTGAATGCACAGCTTGCTGCATAAAATATGTGGGCAGCACAAAAAGAAAAATAAAGGACAGAATAAGTGAACATATAGGGGATGTGTCAAAGAAAAGTAAGGGAATATCAGGGGCGACAAAGCACTTTGTAGAAAAACACAATAGAACAACAAATTTTTTGAAATTCTTTGGTGTAGAGAGGGTTAACCGACCAGAAAGAGGTGGTGACTGGCTAAAAGCATTAAGAAAAAGAGAGGCTTATTGGATTATGAATTTAAACACTAGGATCCCCTCAGGTATGAATTTCAGGGAAGACCTTATGATGATTTTTTAAAGAAATGTATAAAATGTTTTGTAATGACAATTGTATCCACTGTGTATTTGTAATTGTATCTGCTGTGCAAAGAGGAAGTGATGTCCAGACTTGGGTGTACCCGCCCATGTACCCACCCATGTCAGTCCTCTTTTCTTTTAAATATGGTTGTGCATTGAGCAAAATGTTACCATGATTAAGGGAGATTATTCTCCTGAAACGCGTTGGTCTTTGCTATGGACTTTTTAATTTAAATGAAATAAAGAAGAATGGATTTTTACTACTGATGCTGAGCTATTCCGTGCATTTGAATTTTCACTATTTGTGTCCGTGGCCGGCGGACTAGGCTCTCTTGCATCCCAGAGGAGTGGAGACTGGATTACAGACTAGATGTCCAGGTGTGTGAGCGCTTATACCTGTTTCCCTCTCATAACTACTATAATACTGCCCCCTATGTACAAGAATATAACTACTATAATACTGCCCCCTATGTACAAGAATATAACTACTATAATACTGCCCCCTATGTACAAGAATATAACTACTATAATACTGCCCCCTATGTACAAGAATATAACTACTATAATACTGCCCCCTATGTACAGGAATATAACTACTATAATACTGCCCCCTATGTACAAGAATATAACTACTATAATACTGCCCCCTATGTACAAGAATATAACTACTATAATACTGCCCCCTATGTACAAGAATATAACTACTATAATTAGAAAAAGGAAAAACAAAATTCTGGTAACGGCTCACCCTTTTGTTGTAGTTGGTTGTAGTGGAGATTCAAGGCCAGGTGCACGGTAAAATCCCTTTCACTGTTCCGGTAATCCACAGTGGTGTATCATAGGAATCAAAAAAAGAAGAGGAAAATCGGGAAACCGGCACTCATGAAAAAAGGTCCAAGGGTAAGCGACTCTTTAAAAACATGTGGAAGCATTTATTTAGAAAAATATTTTAAAACACTGCTGAATAGCATGGAAAAACATGGACACAGCAATAGACAGTGTGACACGGAACCTCTCAGGGGTGTCTAAACACTTTAAAGAAGTTCATGCTGGCAACACCAGCAGCATGCAAGTTATTGCTATGGAACAAGTTTCTCGTCCCCCTAGAGGAGGCGATTGGAAGAAACTTCTCCTTTCAAAAGAAGCATATTGGATCTTAAATCTTGATACTCGTTATCCAAAGGGTCTCAATCACAGACATGACCTATTATATTTTTACTAGTACATCTAGGTATGTCACGTATTGTTTCACACAAGTTGCCATTCACGAAAAAATCTCTCCCCCCCACCTTTGTGGAGGCGTGGTTCCATGCAGGAAATCCACTCATGCACACTTGTGCTAACACTATTTAACCTAGGTGAGGACCACAAGCAAACTAGGTATGACTAAGGACTGAGATCCCCCCAATAGAGTCCGAAATGCGTTACCTCTGCTATCCCCCCCCCCCTTTTTTTCCGTGTCACACTGTCTATTGCTGTGTCCATGTTTTTCCATGCTATTCAGCAGTGTTTTAAAATATTTTTCTAAATAAATGCTTCCACATGTTTTTAAAGAGTCGCTTACCCTTGGACCTTTTTTCATGAGTGCCGGTTTCCCGATTTTCCTCTTCTTTTTTTGATTCCTATGATACACCACTGTGGATTACCGGAACAGTGAAAGGGATTTTACCGTGCACCTGGCCTTGAATCTCCACTACAACCAACTACAACAAAAGGGTGAGCCGTTACCAGAATTTTGTTTTTCCTTTTTCTATGTATAATATTGACCGGTATTGGTTTTACGTGCTCCCCTAAACAACTAAGCCCTTAGCCATCAACATATGACTGTTTTCACAAGTGTCTAAAGTGCACACAACTTAAGGGCTGTTGCATACAATATGCAGTAAAGAATACAGAACCAGATACAATTTTGAGTTGGCCAGTTAACATGTTATACTTATGTTTACGTAAACAAACTTGATGTAAACAAAAAATAAAAAACAAGAAATTTTCTTCCATTTTTTCACTTTTATTCCACTGGGTAAGATACGACATACCATGGACACAGCAGGTAGCAGTGCAGTGGCTACACCATCGTTACCTCCTTTGGATAACCCAACACGCTTAAATAAAGCGCTTGAACTTTTTTCACGGACTGATCCAAATCAAGACTCTGATTTCCTTATGCGCAATCTCTTACACAAACTAGAAGATTTGTCAGTAAATCAATTAAAACTGTGGTGGGACTGTACTACACTACAAAACTACATCTCCAAGGACATGATACCACGGGGGCTTCGTATTAAGAAGTTTCCATCCACAACTCAAAAAGAGGAATTTGAAGTTCAATGGAACAAGATTCTATCAAATTGCTCCTTGCAACTCATGGCGTTAATAGTACAAAGCGAACAAGAACAACTAAAAAGTCTGCAAGAAGAAATCGATCTAATACAGAGCCAGTTACAACCTTTTTCAGCATCTGAATATTATGCCCTTGCACACCAAAAGCTAGAAGAAAAATTGAATGATCTAGAAACCCAAATCACCAGCACTAAAAAAGACAAATTCAATAGAGATCTGGAGGACTATTCCTCCAATCAAGTGTATCTCAAAACGGGACAATCCAGATACAAATCCATACTTAGACGAAAACCTAAGAATAGAAAACTAAAACCAAAAGTTACCTTCTCATCTTCTGAATGCGATTCAGAACCCAATACTGACGTTTCAGATACAGAAAGATATCCCAATAATCACACTGTTCCAAAAAACGACAAAGTAATTGGGAAGAAACCCCCAAAAAACTCAGAAGATCGGGGAGGAAACATCCCAAAAGACACCCAGCCCAGAAATTACACCACACGCCAGACCAAGAAATAACGTGTACTTCTTCCTCACATAACTACCATCAAAAGAATTATGACCACAACACACAGTCACAGAGGATCTCGTGTACACCTGATGGGGACCAAATAAAACAAGGAGCATCCAATACAAGTGTCATAAACATGTCAGCCTGCATCCTATCCCAAAATCAAATCAGTATCTTAAACAAAGGACTATCATTTGCACCAACAAATAATATGAACTTGTATAGGACTATTAAGGATGTTAACAAATTTATGAGACTCCTTACAGTAAAAAAACATTTTTCTACTCCTGAGGAAAACAACTCAAAAACTGAAAGTAATCATGCATCAATACCAACAAATACTAGAGGTCAAGAAAAATTCAATCCTAAAAACACCTTCCAAGAAAACATCACATTAATGCACTTACTTGATATGGACACAGAGACAGAAAATCCTATATCCATGCTCAATACTTCTCATTTGGTTAACGCGACTAACACTTCTTTCTACCCAACGAAGAGCAGAACAATTGAAATGGACTTATTTCAGGAAATAGTGGAAGAGGAGCTAAAAATTCTATCAAAAAAATCTACACCACCACAAGTACCATCTAATCTCACAGTCCAAGAACGGAGGGCTATGAATCAACTAAAAAACAATCCATATATCTACATACGCCCCTCCGATAAGGGAGGCTCTGTGGTGGTTTTGGATAAGGAACTATACCTCCAGGAGGTAGAAAAAATGCTAAATGACACTGCGGTTTATCAAAAATTAAGAGAAGATCCTACCCCCATCATTACAAAAAATTTACAGTCATTATTGGAAGAAGGACGTTGTTTAGGGATTTTTGACGAAAAAACCACCCAATTTTTACTGCCAAAGGACCCTGTCAGTCCCTCATTTTATGCCCTACCTAAGGCTCACAAATCTGGTTTTCCACCCCCCTTTAGACCAATTGTATCCAGTGTGGGGGCACTTACAGAAAGACTGGGTATTTGGCTTGACAAACTTCTACAGCCCTTGGTTTTCCGTCTGCCTGGTTATCTACAAGACTCAAAAGCAGTATTAACAACCATGAATGATTTTGACTGGACTCCCTCCTCAAACTGGCTCTCATGCGATGTCACCGCGCTGTACACCTCTATACCTCACAACCTTGCCAATGAGGCTCTCGAATACCATCTTAGAAAATTCAGTAATTATGATCTCATCTTGCAGGACTTTATGATTTCAGTTTTGTCTTTTTTACTGTCTAACAACTTTTTTCTGTTTAATACCAGGTTCTATATCCAAAAACTCGGATGCCCGATGGGTGCCAGCTTTTCACCCTCGTTGGCAAATCTCTACATGGCTCTCTGGGAGGAACATTACTTATTCTCTCCACACAACCCTTTCTCGAGTCACATTATTTGGTATGGCAGATATATAGATGACTGTCTCCTGGTCTGGAATTCGGACCAGGAGGCAGTCATCAGTTTCATGCAATACATCAATAACAACCCGTATAACCTCACATTTACTTATGAATTCAAACAAAACACAATTTCATTTTTAGATATCTCCCTAGTAGGGGATAATATAACAGGCAAAGTGCAGACTTCACTTTTTCGTAAAAAAACGTCAGGAAATACTCTTCTACACTCCAAAAGCTGCCATGCCCCCCATACAATAAAAAACCTCCCCATAGGGGAATATATCCGAGCAAAAAGAGCTTGTACCACAGAGTCCCAATACAAAACAGAGTGTCACACCATAACAGAAAGACTGAAACACAGGGGTTACTCCACAAAGCTTTGTAAACGGGCCATGTACCAAGTTAGTAAAAAAACCCGGTCCGACTACTTACAAGCCACTACTAAAATTACACCAAACAGACCTACTCTTACATTCAGCTCTGAATTCAGTACCCAGTTTTACGAGATTACTAACATAATAAAAAGACACTTACCTCTTCTTCAACATGAGCCCACACTTGCAAAAATCTTAGAAGGGGGTGTTTCTTTTGTCTCCACAAAAGCTACAACGTTGGGAGATATTCTCTCCCCCAATACGTTTTCTAACATTGTACGTAAAAACAAAAATACATGGCTTCAGACCACAGGCAGTTTCTGCTGTGGTGGTCTACGCTGTAATATATGTAAATATGTCAATAAAACCACACGATTTTCCTCATACAGTACGAACAGTATCCACAATATAAGAACCCATATGAATTGTGAGACAACTCACCTAGTTTACTTAGTACAATGTACCACCTGTTCACTACAATATGTAGGCTGTACGATGAGGAAGCTCAAAGACAGAATTAGCGAACACATAACAGCAGCAAACCCCAAAACCATTTCCAGCACCCGGAACCTCTCAGGGGTGTCTAAACACTTTAAAGAAGTTCATGCTGGCAACACCAGCAGCATGCAAGTTATTGCTATGGAACAAGTTTCTCGTCCCCCTAGAGGAGGCGATTGGAAGAAACTTCTCCTTTCAAAAGAAGCATATTGGATCTTAAATCTTGATACTCGTTATCCAAAGGGTCTCAATCACAGACATGACCTATTATATTTTTACTAGTACATCTAGGTATGTCACGTATTGTTTCACACAAGTTGCCATTCACGAAAAAATCTCTCCCCCCCACCTTTGTGGAGGCGTGGTTCCATGCAGGAAATCCACTCATGCACACTTGTGCTAACACTATTTAACCTAGGTGAGGACCACAAGCAAACTAGGTATGACTAAGGACTGAGATCCCCCCAATAGAGTCCGAAACGCGTTACCTCTGCTATCCCCCCCCCCTTTTTTTCCGTGTCACACTGTCTATTGCTGTGTCCATGTTTTTCCATGCTATTCAGCAGTGTTTTAAAATATTTTTCTAAATAAATGCTTCCACATGTTTTTAAAGAGTCGCTTACCCTTGGACCTTTTTTCATGAGTGCCGGTTTCCCGATTTTCCTCTTCTTTTTTTGATAACTACTATAATACTGCTCCCTATGTATAAGAATATAACTACTATAATACTGCCCCTATGTACAAGAATATAACTACTATAATACTGCTCCCTATATACAAGAATATAACTACTATAATACTGCCCCCTATGTACAGGAATATAACTACTATAATACAGCCCCCTATGTACAAGAATATAACTACTATAATACTGCCCCCTATGTACAAGAATATAACTACTATAATACTGCCCCCTATGTACAAGAATATAACTACTATAATACTGCCCCCTATGTACAAGAATATAACTACTATAATACTGCCCCCTATGTACAAGAATATAACTACTATAATACTGCCCCCTATGTACAAGAATATAACTACTATAATACTGCCCCCTATGTACAAGAATATAACTACTATAATACTGCCCCCTATGTACAAGAATATAACTACTATAATACTGCCCTCTATGTACAAGAATATAACTACTATAATACTGCCCCTATGTACAAGAATATAACTACTATAATACTGCCCCTATGTACAAGAAGATAACTACTATAATACTGCCCCCTATGTACAGGAATATAACTACTATAATACTGCCCCCTATGTACAAGAATATAACTACTATAATACTGCTCCCTGTGTACAAGAATATAACTACTATAATACTGCCCCCTATGTACAAGAATATAACTACTATAATACTGCCCCCTATGTACAAGAATATAACTACTATAATACCGCTCCCTATGTACAAGAACATAACTACTATAATATTGCCCCTATGTACAAGAATATAACTACTATAATACTGCCCCCTATGTACAGGAATATAACTACTATAATACTGCCCCCTATGTACAAGAATATAACTACTATAATACTGCCCCCTATGTACAAGAATATAACTACTATAATACTGCCCCCTATGTACAGGAATATAACTACTATAATACTGCCCCCAATGTACAAGAATATAACTACTATAATACTGCCCCCTATGTACAAGAATATAACTACTATAATACTGCCCCCTATGTACAAGAATATAACTACTATAATACTGCCCCCTATGTACAGGAATATAACTACTATAATACTGCCCCCTATGTACAAGGATATAACTACTATAATACTGACCCTATGTACAAGAATATAACTACTATAATACTGCCCCCTATGTACAAGAATATAACTACTATAATACTGCCCCCTATGTACAAGAATATAACTACTATAATACTGCCCTCTATGTACAAGAATATAACTGCTATAATACTGCCCCTATGTACAGGAATATAACTACTATAATACTGCCCCTATGTACAAGAATATAACTACTATAATACTGCCCCCTATGTACAAGAATATAACTACTATAATACTGCCCTCTATGTACAAGAATATAACTACTATAATACTGCCCTCTATGTACAAGAATATAACTGCTATAATACTGCCCCTATGTACAGGAATATAACTACTATAATACTGCCCCCCATGTACAAGAATATAACTACTATAATACTGCCCCCTATGTACAAGAATATAACTACTATAATACTGCCCCCTATGTACAAGAATATAACTACTATAATACTACCCCATATGTACAAGAATATAACTACTATAATACTGCCCCCTATGTACAAGAATATAACTACTATAATACCGCCCCCTATGTACAAGAATATAACTACTATAATACTGCCCCCTATGTACAAGAATATAACTACTATAATACTGCCCCCTATGTACAAGAATATAACTACTATAATACTGCCCCCTATGTACAAGAATATAACTACTATAATGCTCCATCTATTTGGTCACATTCCTGAGGGGTTAATGTTCGGAATGTTCCGCTCGTGTAAATATATAGGCTCCTCCGTAAAATTCCTAATTCTCTCCACTTTGTGATGTTACACACATCTCCTTTTTCTTACCCGATCACGTAGACATCTGGAGGGTCGGGGTCCGCGTGTAGCCAGGGCTCGAGGCCACCATCAGGGGACTGGCCGTTCACATTCCAGGTTCCTATAAAGAATCTATAGGAGGAGAGGGTATTACACGCAGCTGGGACGTCTCCTGTATAATCTGCAGTTACATCCCCTCCTCCACCCCATAACATTTAGCACAGATGAACCTTGTCCTCAAGACTTTTGTAGGTTAATAAAAATATTGATGCAATGAGCCCAGATACAACAAGAAATGAATTTAAAATTCCAGAATTTCTATGTACTTGTAAACATCGGTACTGGTTCTCATTGTGGAGAGGCAGCTGGTGCATGCAATGCTTCCTGGGAAATATATGCAAATGATCTCTCCTATAGGTAGCTCCAGTGTAAGACAGATCCTCTGCCCTAGTCCTGCACTCACCTGAAGTTCTCGATGTTGACGTAGTCGATCTCTCTCTTGGTCAGGATGTGCTTGATTAACCCTTCTCTCTGCCCGGATTGGCTGGCGGGGACCAGCAGCTTCCTCATACTGTTGGTCATCTGAGGTCTCCCCCACCCATCGGGGTTCCTGCTCTCGCGAGGCGGCCTGAAAGGACAGGAGGAGATGGTGATCCCAGGGCCACACTGCAGGGGGCGCTGTTACTTATCATTAGGTGATACCAAATAATAGGGGTGTAGGTTGATGGTTCAGTCCTACTCATGAAGACTTATTACCAGGTATCAGTGTTAGTGAAATACTTGGAAACAACATCAGCTCTGCCATGCGGGGGCGCTCTATCATGGAGGTGAGAATTGTATAGCGGATTCATGGGATGAGCTCTTAACTTTGGTCAGTGAGTTTAGACCATCACCAATAAGCTGATAGATATCCTACAATATGGGGGTATATAAGACAGGGTCCACAGTATGGGGGGCTATGAGAGGGGGGGATATGAGAGGGTGCCCACAACATGAGGGAAGACGAGAAGCGGTCCACAATATTTGGGAATGCGTGGGGGGTACAATATAAGGGATAGATGAAAGGGGCTACAACATGAGGAGGAGATGAGAGACCATAATATGAGGGGTGGATAAGGGGCCACAATATAAGGAGATGATGAGAGGGGTCACAATACGAGGAAGAGAGGAGAGGGGCCACAATACGAGGAGGAGAGGAGAGAAGCCACCATATAAGGAGATGATGAGAGGGGCCACAATACGAGGAAGAGATGAGAGGGGCCACAATACGAGGAAGAGATGAGAGGGGCCACAATACGAGGAAGAGAGGAGAGGGGCCACAATACGAGGAAGAGAGGAGAGGGGCCACAATACGAGGAAGAGAGGAGAGGGGCCACAATACGAGGAAGAGAGGAGAGGGGCCACAATACGAGGAAGAGAGGAGAGGGGCCACAATACGAGGAGGAGAGGGGCCACAATACGAGGAGGAGAGGGGCCACAATACGAGGAGGAGAGGAGAGAAGCCACAATTTGGGGAGATGAGGGCGTCCACAATATTATGGGAAGATGACCGGCCACAATGTGAGCGGGAGGCAAGGGTCCACAGTATGAGCCGGAGGTCAGAGGTCACAATATGAGGGGGAGATGAGTTTTCTCATGAGGCCACTCAAGTGTTTGTTATCATTAGTAGTTTGATTTTTATATTATATTTTTATTATTTATTTGCATATTCAATGACTCCATTAATTGTATTTTTTCCTCTCTAATTCCGATGGTTTTGCTCTGCAGCCGTGACTTCCCCCATCATTCACGCGTCCTCATCCCCTCCCTCCATCGTCACGCCGCCTTTGAAGAACCAAATTTTACAGGCTGATGAGCAATAAAAAGTTTACTCATCCTGTCCACATGTGAACTAAATCATGACATGTACTCCAGTCACATCCAAAGCTGCAGACAATTGGCAAATTTCAATTATCTTTTAGCAAGCAGCCTCTCAGCAAGCACAGTGCCATCCATTGTATAGTGGATATGCTTGGTACTGCAGCTTATAATGGGCCCTGCTGATCATAACTACACAGTGCTCCTCCCCATGTACATTACTGCAATACCGCTGCATTCCCCATCTATGAGAAGGTCGAGTATATACACTGCATCCACCATCTATGGGAAGGTCGAGTATATACACTGCATCCACCATCTATGGGAAGGTCGAGTATATACACTGCATCCACCATCTATGGGAAGGTCGAGTATATACACTGCATCCACCATCTATGGGAAGGTCGAGTATATACACTGCATCCACCATCTATGGGAAGGTCGAGTATATACACTGCATCCACCATCTATGGGAAGGTCGAGTATATACACTGCATCCACCATCTATGGGAAGGTCGAGTATATACACTGCATCCACCATCTATGGGAAGGTCGAGTATACACACTGCTGCTGTATCCACCATCTATGGGAAGGTCGAGTATACACACTGCTGCTGTATCCACCATCTATGGGAAGGTCGAGTATACACACTGCCGCTGCATCCACCATCTATGGGAAGGTCAAGTATACACACTGCCACTGCATCCACCATCTATGGGAAGGTCGAGTATATACACTGCCGCTGCATCCACCATCTATGGGAAGGTCGAGTATACACACTGCCGCTGCATCCACCATCTATGGGAAGGTCGAGTATACACACTGCCGCTGCATCCACCATCTATGGGAAGGTCGAGTATACACACTGCCACTGCTTCCACCATCTATGGGAAGGTCGAGTATACACACTGCCGCTGCATCCACCATCTATGGGAAGGTCGAGTATACACACTGCCGCTGCATCCACCATCTATGGGAAGGTCGAGTATACACACTGCCACTGCATCCACCATCTATGGGAAGGTCGAGTATACACACTGCCACTGCATCCACCATCTATGGAAAGGTCAAGTACACACACTGCCGCTGCATCCACCATCTATGGGAAGGTCGAGTATACACACTGCCGCTGCATCCACCATCTATGGGAAGGTCGAGTATACACACTGCCGCTGCATCCACCATCTATGGGAAGGTCGAGTATACACACTGCTACATCCACCATCTATGGGAAGGTCGAGTATACACACTGCCGCTGCATCCACCATCTATGGGAAGGTCGAGTACACGCACTGCTACATCCACCATCTATGGGAAGGTCGAGTATACACACTGCTACATCCACCATCTATGGAAAGGTCAAGTACACACACTCGTCTTTCTTCAAAAAACCAAGGGGTGCCACTTTTTCTTTATTTATGAATATGGTGTTGTAGCCTACTTGTGCATCCTAAAAAATCCTCAAGACCTCGAGTGACGTGTATTCCTTTTACTATAACATGGTTTCAGGTCCACAGATTCTCCCGTTGTACTGATCTGCTTCTACCTGACGCCACAACTTTCCTATCAATACCAAACATCACCAACAAGACAATGGAGATTTCCAGCTGGGACCAACTTACGGTCTGTCCGGGGGAGGCGGGGGAGGGGGCGGCGGTTCTCTCCGTGATCCCTGCGGTTGATTTTGCAGATTTCTTCTAGTAACATGATTCGAGTTGCTGAAATTATCGTCAAATCCCAAATTCACTGAGAAATAAATAGAACGGGAGACATTGAGTGATGCACAATTTATAAACCCTTAACCCCTTCCCGCCGCGGCCCTTTTTCGATTTTGCGTTTTCATTTTTCACTCCCCACATTCAAAAATCTGTAACTTTTTTATTTTTCCATGTACAGAGCTGTGTGATGGCTTATTTTCTGCGTAACAAATTACACTTCAAAATGGTGGTATTTAATATTTCATGCCGTGTACCAGGAAAAAAATTTCAAATGCAGTGTAATTGGTAAAAAAACGCATTTGTGCCGTATTCTTGTGGGCTTGGATTTTACTGTGCACCCCAAATTTACATTTACATTTACAAAAATTAAAACCTCCTGTACAAAATTTTTTTGGGGGATTTTGGGGGATTTTTCTGGGGCTAATAACTTTTTCATACTTTGGTGTATGGAGCTGTGGGTGGTGTCGTTTTTTGCGGATTTTGATGACGTTTACAATGTTATCATTTTTAGGACTGTACGACCTTTTGATCACTTTCTATAGAATTTAAAAAAAATTTTTAAATGGCAAAAAAGTGCCATTTTCGACTTTGGGCGCGATTTTCCTTTACGGGGGTAAACGCAGTGAAAACCCGTTATCATATTTTGTTAGATCGGGCATTTTCGGACGCGGCAATACCTAATGTGTTTATGATTTTTCTGTTTATTTATATCAATTCTAGGGAAAGGGGGGTGATTTGAATTTTTAGGGTTTTTTAATTATAATTTTTTTATTTTAACTTTTTTTTAATTTTTATTTTTACCATTTTTCAGACTCCCTAGGGTACTTTAACCCTAGGTTGTCTGATCGATCCTATCATATACTGCCATACTACAGTATGGCAGTATATGGGGATTTTACTACTCATACATTACCATGTGCTGACAGCACATGGTAATGAATGGGTTAACCCGAAGTAGATTCGGGTCTTCGTGAGACCCGAAGTTACCATGGCGACGGCACCGATTGCGGGTGTTACTGGTAAGCCTTTGCTGCAATATGCAGCAAAGACTTACCGGCTATGGAGAGGGCTCGGCCCGCGAGCCCTCTCCATGTACCGGGACCCGACATGTACTATTATGTCACATGTCGGTGAGGGGTTAAAAGGAGAAATCAGATGAGAGCTGCAGCCTCCTCACCAAGCACACGGCGCCGTACACTGCTTAGTGGCTGGACTTGGTATTGCAGCTCAGCCCCACTCACTTGAATAGGATTAAGTTGCAAACAGACCATGAGACCATCATCCGTATGGTTGTGCAGGGCTGTGGAGTTTGAGACCATTTTGGCCGATTTATAAGAAGGTAAAGGTCCCTTTAAGGGTCCTGCATTACCTGGGACAGGGGGCAGCGGTGCAGCCAGGGGGGCGCTGATCTTCTCTGCCGTCTGGTACCAATTGGACGACTCTTTCTTGTCTGGTCGAGGGGGTTTACCACGGACTGCACCTGTCATAGAGGATTACACACAGGGTTAAAGGGGGATTACAGGATAGAAGTTTGGGTTTAGAATAAAGGAATATGGTAACTGTTGGCAGGTCACAGCGCCATCACCTCGTTTAGGACACGTCCGGTACTGCAGCACAAGTGAAAACATTGATGCCAAAAATCACACAAACTGGCATGCGGACTACATGTATCATGATAGGACCCCACACAGGCAGAAGATTGGGGGTGACCAGGTCCCCCTGAAGTGTCCTGTGCCTAATGGAGCATTGGTGGACACAACCTACCCTGAAGCACATCCCCATGGTCTCCACTTCAGGGAACTTGTGGACCCCTATACTCTCAATGTGTGGGGGTCCGAGCACTTATCACCAGTCCCATGGTGCATTGTACAAAAATGGATACACCCTACACACAAGCCTTTGGGTTGCAGTTTACAAGATCTCTGCTTGCTGTCAGATAATGAAAAAAAGGAACAAAAAAAGACCTAAAGAGGCCGAATCTCAGACTGATCCCCTTCTCCTGCACTGATACACTGTAACAAAACACATGCTCATCTCTCAGAGGATTGTCTGCAGCTGTACAGTCTGTATATCCAGCCACTAAGGACGTTCTTATTCATTGAAAGCAAGCAGAGGTCTGAGCTCAGTCCATTACCTTCCTGTATAAGACGCATTTCGCTCAACAGCTCTATGCAGCGCTCCTCGTCCGGGATCTCAAATAACCTCTCCGAGGACCAGGGGTCGGCCTGGATCCGCACCTTACAGCCACCTGCAAGAAGAGAAAGAGGAAATCAGAGATACCAGGGGGTAGGAGAAGGAAATCAGAGATAATGAGGGGTAAGAGGAGGAAATCAGAGATAACGGGGGTAAGAGGATGAAATCAGAGATAACGGGAGGCAAGGGAATGAAATCAGAGATAATGGGGGGTAAGAGGAGGAAATCAGAGATACCAGGGGGTAAGAGGAGGAAATCAGAGATACCAGGGGGTAAGAGGAGAAAATCAGAGATACCAGGGGGTAAGAGGAGAAAATCAGAGATAATGAGGGGGTAGGAGAAGGAAATCAGAGATATCAGGGGGTAGGAGAAAAAAATCACAGAAAAAGAGGGGGTAGGAGAAGGAAATCAGAGATAACGAGGGGGTAAGAGGAGAAAATCAGAGATACCAGGGGGTAAGAGGAGAAAATCAGAGATAATGAGGGGGTAAGAGGAGGAAATCAGAGATACCAGGGGGTAGGAGAAGGAAATCAGAGATAACGAGGGGGTAAGAGGAGGAAATCAAAGATACCAGGGGGTAAGGGAATGAAATCAGAGATAACGAGGGGGTAAGAGGAGGAAATCAGAGATACCAGGGGGTAAGGGAATGAAATCAGAGATAACGAGGGGGTAAGAGGAGGAAATCAGAGATACCAGGGGGTAAGGGAATGAAATCAGAGATAACGAGGGGGTAAGAGGAGGAAATCAGAGATACCAAGGGGGTAAGAGGAGGAAATCAGAGATACCAAGGGGTAAGGGAATGAAATCAGAGATAACGAGGGGGTAAGAGGAGGAAATCAGAGATAATGAGGGGGTAAGGGAATGAAATCAGAGATAATGAGGGGGTAAGGGAATGAAATCAGAGATAACGGGAGGTAAGGGAATGAAATCAGAGATAACAGGAGGTAAGGGAATGAAATCAGAGATAACAGTGGGTAAGAGAAAGAAATCAGAGATAATGAGGGGTAAGAGGAGGAAATCAGAGATAATGAGGGGGTAAGAGGAGGAAATAAGAGATAATGAGGGGTAAGAGGAGGAAATCAGAGATAACGGGGGGTAAGAGGAGGAAATCAGAGATAACGGGGGGTAAGAGGAGGAAATCAGAGATAACGGGGGGTAAGAGGAGGAAATCAGAGATAACAGTGGGTAAGAGGAGGAAATCAGAGATAATGAGGGGTAAGAGGAGGAAATCAGAGATAACGGGAGGTAAGGGAATGAAATCAGAGATAACAGTGGGTAAGAGGAAGAAATCAGAGATAACAGTGGGTAATAGAAAGAAATCAGAGATAATGGGGGGTAAGAGGAGGAAATCAGAGACAACAACGAGGGTTAAGAGAAAGAAATCAGAGATACCAGGGGGTAAGAGGAGGAAATCAGAGATAACCGGGGTAAGAGGAGGAAATCAGAGATACCAAGGGGTAAGGGAATGAAATCAGAGATAACGGGGGTAAGAGGAGGAGATCAGAGATAACCGGGGTAAGAGGAGGAAATCAGAGATAACGGGAGGTAAGGGAATGAAATCACAGATAACAGTGGGTAAGAGGAGGAAATCAGAGATAACAGTGGGTGAGGGAATGAAATCAGAGATAACAGTGGGTAAGAGGAGGAAATCAGAGATAACAGTGGGTAAGAGAAAGAAATCAGAGATAATGAGGGGTAAGAGGAGGAAATCAGAGATAACGGGAGGTAAGGGAATGAAATCACAGATAACAGTGGGTAAGAGGAGGAAATCAGAGATAACAGTGGGTAAGGGAATGAAATCAGAGATAACAGTGGGTAAGAGGAGGAAATCAGAGATAACAGTGGGTAAGAGAAAGAAATCAGAGATAATGAGGGGTAAGAGGAGGAAATCAGAGATAACGAGGGGGTAAGAGGAGGAAATCAGAGATACCAAGGGGTAAGGGAATGAAATCAGAGATAACGGGGGTAAGAGGAGGAAATCAGAGATAACGGGGGTAAGAGGAGGAAATCAGAGATACCAAGGGGTAAGAGGAGGAAATCAGAAATAACGAGGGGGTAAGAGGAGGAAATCAGAGATAACGAGGGGGTAAGAGGAGGAAATCAGAGATACCAAGAGGTAAGGGAATGAAATCAGAGATAACGGGGGTAAGTGGAAGAAATCAGAGATACCAGGGGGTAAAAGGAGGTAATCAGTGATAACGAGGGGGTAAGAGGAGGAAGTCAGATATAACAGGGGATAGGAGGAGGACTATTAAGCTGTGCCCTGTGCCCCTCCCTTCTACCACTAGACTACTATACTGAAACTAGTCCCTTTAATAAAGAGTAACAAGAGCCTAACATAACCCCGTGGTTGACCATTGTTACTCTAGTCACACCCAGAGCAGTTCCACAATGCACCACAGACTGTATTAACCTATCATCATAGAGAAAAGCAGCAGAATAGTGAATGCAGCTCTAGGTGTGGGTGGAGTAAAGATTGTGACCACACCCATCTATAAAACGCTGAGGTCACTGCACAAAGAAGTAACATCAGGCGCAGACTGAACATGCAGGGGGTGCGGGGAGGGGCGAGACTGAGCTCATACACAGGGTGGGCTGATAACACTCACTATAAAGGAATCTAAAATAACTCTGTTTAACAACTTTTAACTTCTTTTCTCAAAGTGGAGCAGAAAATCCCGAAAAAATCCACACATTTCACATGAGAGGAGACTGAACAGACGGGTTTCCTAGTGATACACAAGACGTATTTACTTACAGCAACCGGATACATCCAAGAATACACAGAACAAAGACCTGCCCCGAGCCTCACACGTACAAGCCCTGACAACTGTGTATAGTATATAGCGTTACATCAGCCAACACTACATCCTGTATTATACTCCAGAGCTGCACTCACTATTCTGCTGCTGGTGCAGTCACTGTGTACATACATGACATTACTTATCCTGTACTGATCCTGAGTTACATCCTGTATTATACTCCAGAGCTGCACTCACTATCTGCTGCTGGTGCAGTCACTGTGTACATACATGACATTACTTATCCTGTACTGATCCTGAGTTACATCCTGTATTATACTCCAGAGCTGCACTCACTATTCTGCTGCTGGTGCAGTCACTGTGTACATACATGACATTACTTATCCTGTACTGATCCTGAGTTACATCCTGTATTATACCCCAGAGCTGCACTCACTATTCTGCTGCTGGTGCAGTCACTGTGTACATACATGGCATTACTTATCCTGTACTGATCCTGAGTTACATCCTGTGTTATATTCCAGTGCTGAACTCACTATTCTGCTGCTGGTGCAGTCACCGTATACATACATGACATTACTTATCCTGTACTGATCCTGAGTTACATCCTGTATTATACCCCAGAGCTGCACTCACTATTCTGCTGCTGGTGCAGTCACTGTGTACATACATGACATTACTTATCCTGTACTGATCCTGAGTTACATCCTGTATTATACTCCAGAGCTGCACTCACTATTCTGCTGCTGGTGCAGTCACTGTGTATATACATGACATTACTTATCCTGTACTGATCCTGAGTTACATCCTGTATTATACCCCAGAGCTGCACTCACTATTCTGCTGCTGGTGCAGTCACTGTGTACATACATGACATTACTTATCCTGTACTGATCCTGAGTTACATCATGTATTATACTCCAGAGCTGCACTCACTATTCTGCTGCTGGTGCAGTCACTGTGTACATACATGACATTACTTATCCTGTACTGATCCTGAGTTACATCCTGTATTATACCCCAGAGCTGCACTCACTATTCTGCTGCTGGTGCAGTCACTGTGTACATACATGACATTACTTATTATGTACTGACCCTGAGTTACATCCTGTATTATACCCCAGAGCTGCGCTCACTATTCTGCTGCTGGTGCAGTCACTGTGTACATACATGACATTACTTATCATGTACTGACCCTGAGTTACATCCTGTATTATACCCCAGAGCTGCACTCACTATTCTGCTGCTGGTGCAGTCACTGTGTACATACATGACATTACTTATCCTGTACTGATCCTGAGTTACATCCTGTATTATACCCCAGAGCTGCACTCACTATTATGCTGGTGCAGTCACTGTGTACATACATGACATTACTTATCATGTACTGACCCTGAGTTACATCCTGTATTATACCCCAGAGCTGCACTCACTATTCTGCTGCTGGTGCAGTCACTGTGTACATACATGACATTACTTATCCTGTACTGATCCTGAGTTACATCCTGTATTATACTCCAGAGCTGCACTCACTATTCTGCTGCAGTCACTGTGTACATACATGACATTAATTATCCTGTACTGAGCCCGAGTTACATCCTGTATTATACCCCAGAGCTGCACTCACTATTCTGCTCCTGGTGCAGTCACTGTGTACATACATGACATTACTTATCCTGTGCTGATCCTGAGTTACATCCTGTATTATACTCCAGAGCTGCACTCACTATTCTGCTGGTGCAGTCACTGCGTACATACATGACATTACTTATCCGGTACTGATCCTGAGTTACATCCAGTATTATACTCCAGAGCTGCACTCACTATTCTGATGCTGGTGCAGTGACTGTGTACATACATGACATTACTTATCCTGTACTGATCTTGAGTTACATCCTGTATTATACCCCAGAGCTGCGCTCACTATTCTGCTGCTGGTGCAGTCACTGTGTACATACATGACATTACTTATCCTGTACTGATCTTGAGTTACATCCTGTATTATACCCCAGAGCTGCGCTCACTATTCTGCTGCTGGTGCAGTCACTGTGTACATACATGACATTACTTATCCTGTACTGATCCTGAGTTACATCATGTATTATACTCCAGAGCTGCACTCACTATTCTGCTGCTGGTGCAGTCACTGTGTACATACATGACATTACTTATCCTGTACTGATCCTGAGTTACATCCTGTATTATACCCCAGAGCTGCACTCACTATTCTGCTGCTGGTGCAGTCACTGTGTACATACATGACATTACTTATTATGTACTGACCCTGAGTTACATCCTGTATTATACCCCAGAGCTGCGCTCACTATTCTGCTGCTGGTGCAGTCACTGTGTACATACATGACATTACTTATCATGTACTGACCCTGAGTTACATCCTGTATTATACCCCAGAGCTGCACTCACTATTCTGCTGCTGGTGCAGTCACTGTGTACATACATGACATTACTTATCCTGTACTGATCCTGAGTTACATCCTGTATTATACCCCAGAGCTGCACTCACTATTATGCTGGTGCAGTCGCTGTGTACATACATGACATTACTTATCATGTACTGACCCTGAGTTACATCCTGTATTATACCCCAGAGCTGCACTCACTATTCTGCTGCTGGTGCAGTCACTGTGTACATACATGACATTACTTATCCTGTACTGATCCTGAGTTACATCCTGTATTATACTCCAGAGCTGCACTCACTATTCTGCTGCAGTCACTGTGTACATACATGACATTAATTATCCTGTACTGAGCCCGAGTTACATCCTGTATTATACCCCAGAGCTGCACTCACTATTCTGCTCCTGGTGCAGTCACTGTGTACATACATGACATTACTTATCCTGTGCTGATCCTGAGTTACATCCTGTATTATACTCCAGAGCTGCACTCACTATTCTGCTGGTGCAGTCACTGCGTACATACATGACATTACTTATCCGGTACTGATCCTGAGTTACATCCAGTATTATACTCCAGAGCTGCACTCACTATTCTGATGCTGGTGCAGTGACTGTGTACATACATGACATTACTTATCCTGTACTGATCTTGAGTTACATCCTGTATTATACCCCAGAGCTGCGCTCACTATTCTGCTGCTGGTGCAGTCACTGTGTACATACATGACATTACTTATCCTGTACTGATCTTGAGTTACATCCTGTATTATACCCCAGAGCTGCGCTCACTATTCTGCTGCTGGTGCAGTCACTGTTTACACACTCTCGCTAATATATAAACTGTACATCATATCTATAGCGTGAAGCGGAGGCCATACAATCACCGCACCCAATGTGCAAAGCTCAACACCACCCCCTCCACAGGACACCCTACAGGGCACAGCAGGTGATTTATGCCCTCACACTATGCCCTATCTCCTTTATGTAAATTAGGGACACTTCCTCAAGATGTCATGTAAACTTTTACATTTAAAAGGGACAGCACACCTACAACTTGTGGATTTATATTCCAGGATTGTAGCTTCTCCAAATACACTGGATGCATGTCCTCACACTGCTGTGCTCTTAGTTTCATGCATTGGGTTGCTACACAGCCCCTCCCCTCTGAATGACTGCCTTAATATTCAACCACGAGCCTCATACTGCTTCGATAAAAAAAGCAAAAAATAGCATCATGCAGAGTAGCATGAGGACAATCCCTCTGTCTACAAATACAAATCCATACATCACAGTCCTGGTGCTAATAACAACACAGACAAAGGTCTGATTACACATCTCTCCAGAGACAATACCTAACACTGGCTGCAGAGAGCACAGATCACAGCAGTGTGAGGTCTGATTACACATCTCTCCAGAGACAATACCTAACTCTGGCTGCAGAGAGCACAGAGCACAGCAGTGTGAGGTCTGATTACACATCTCTCCAGAGACAATACATAACACTGGCTGCAGAGAGCACAGAGCACAGCAGTGTGAGGTCTGATTACACATCTCTCCAGAGACAATACCTAACTCTGGCTGCAGAGAGCACAGAGCACAGCAGTGTGAGGTCTGATTACACATCTCTCCAGAGACTATACCTAACACTGGCTGCAGAGAGCACAGAGCACAGCAGTGTGAGGTCTGATTACACATCTCTCCAGGGACAATACCCAACACTGGCTGCAGAGAGCACAGAACACAGCAGTGTGAGGTCTAATTACACATCTCTCCAGGGACAAAACATAACACTGGCTGCAGAGAGCACAGAACACAGCAGTGTGAGGTATGATTACACATCTCACCAGGGACAATACATAACACTGGCTGCAGAGAGCACAGATCACAGCAGTGTGAGGTCTGATTACACATCTCTCCAGGGACAATACATAACACTGGCTGCAGAGAGCACAGAGCACAGCAGTGTGAGGTCTGATTACACATCTCTCCAGGGACAATACCCAACACTGGCTGCAGAGAGCACAGAACACAGCAGTGTGAGGGATGATTACACATCTCTCCAGGGACAATATGTAGCACTTGCTGCAGTCACACCTGCTGATGGTTTCCTATGTCACAGATACAGATGTTGGACAATTGTCCCGCTGCAGGAGGATGACGGGACCCCAGTAGATATAAGGGGGTAACCAGGAACATTATTGCCCTGTCCCCACCTCTGGCAGAGTCAAACCCATGAGCACTGCTCTCCCTTTGTGCCATCTGTGCAGCATGTCAGGGGTTAAACCACTATAAATTTTCCAGATAAAACATGAAGATAGAAACATGGAAACTACTGAGAACACAGGAGATGACGGCTGATAAGCCTGGAGGGTGTGAGTCAGGCCTCCCGCTGCTATCTCTGATCATGTTACACGAGGACAAACCCTCTGCTGTTGTATGGTAGAGACCTGGGACAGGAGCCAAGGGCTCACCCGCAGGGGAAACTGGAGGTGCGATGGACACCAGTAACGCTAACCAACGCTAACACAGGGGAGAGAGGACCCCCTGAATACCAACACAGGGGAGAGAGGACCCCCTGAATACCAACACAGGGGAGAGAGGACCCCCTGAATACCAACACAGGGGAGAGAGGACCCCCTGAATACCAACACAGGGGAGAGAGGACCCCCTGAATACCAACACAGGGGAGAGAGGACCCCCTGAATACTAACACAGGGGCGAGAGGACCCCCTGAATACTAACACAGGGGCGAGAGGACCCCCAAATACTAACACAGGGGAGAGAGGATCCACAAATACTAACACAGCTAACACAGGGGAGAGGGGACCCACAAATACTAACACAGGGAAGAGAGGACCCCGGAATACTAACACAGGGGAGTGAGGACCCCCTGAATACTAACACAGGGGAGAGAGGACCCCCTGAATACTAAGACAGGGGAGAGAGGACCCCCAAATACTAACACAGGGGAGAGAGGACCCCCTAAAACTAACACAGGGGAGAGAGGACCCCCTAATACTAACAAAGGGGAGAGAGGACCCCCTAATACTAACACAGGGGAGAGTGGACCCCCTAATACTAGAGAGAGGTCTCCCAAATACTTACACGGGGAGAGAGGACCCCCTAATACTAACACAGGGGAGAGAGGACCCCCTAATACTAACACAGGGGAGAGAGGACCCCCTAATACTAACACAGGGGAGAGAGAACCCCCTAATACTAACAAAGGGGAGAGAGGACCCCCTAATACTAACACAGGGGAGAGACCTCCCTAATACTAGAGAGAGGTCTCCCAAATACTTACACGGGGAGAGAGGACCCCCTAATACTAACACAGGGGAGAGAGGACCCCCTAATACTAACACAGGGGAGAGAGGACCCCCTAATACTAACACAGGGAGAGACCTCCCTAAAACTAGAGAGAGGATCCCCAAATACTAACACGGGGAGAGGACCCCCTAATACTAACACAGGGGAGAGAGGAACCCCTAATACTAACACAGTGGAGAGAGAGGACCCCCTAATAGCAACACAGGGGAGAGAGGACCCCCTAATATTAACACAGGGGAGAGAGGACCCCCTAATACTAACACAGGGGAGAGAGGACCCCCTAATACTAACACAGGGGAGAGAGGACCCCCTAATACTAACACAGGGGAGAGAGGACCCCCTAATACTAATACAGGGGAGAGAGGACCCCCTAATACTAACACAGGGGAGAGAGGACCCCCTAATACTAACACAGGGGAGAGAGGACCCCCTAATACTAACACAGCTCTCCAGCTGCTAAGTCTATTGTCTCTATACAGTGTGAGAACTCAGCTGGTCATGATTTAGACTGCCCTTCCCTCTTTCTTAGATTGTGGGGGTGTTGATCTAGGACCCCAATTGATCAGCAAACAGGTCATATCCTATAATCTGTAGCTGGAAGAGCCCTGAGCTTGGAGCAGGATCAAACACTTCACCATGACAATCCATAATTCCCATTTCAAGGAGAATGTTAGGTTTTTCCTATATGATGGGTTTGTTACATTGTATCAGTGCAGGCAGCATCGCCCACTACAATGTATCCCATATCCTCTGGGTGAGATTCTGATCAAGGCTGCACCACACAGACACATTGTAACAAATCTTCATCCATGAAAGCAGGACTGGGATCCCCGGGATGCGTGTTCAAAGAATTTAAAGGGGTTGCCCTGTCTGACCATATTCTCTTCTTTCAGCCACAACCTATTCAGGCAAAGTGAGGCAAAGTCAAAACACCACAAATAAAGAAAACTGATCAGTGACCGAGAAGAATGTGCAAAATATCAGCCATTTACTGACTGGTAGCAACGAAGGAAACCACAAGCCTCAAGGAAGTTGTGCAAAAAATTGATGTAACAAGAGGTTGTCAGAGGCGTCAGATCTGTCACTAAGGGGTGAGAAGACGGAGTGACACTCACTGACCAAGACGGAAGGACCTGCAGGCACTCGCGCAGTATATACTACATGAGCGGCACATCCCACACTATGCTGCGAGAGGGGAGTAAGGGCAGCACAACCCACATTATGCTGCAAGAGGGGAGAAGGGGCTGCACGTCCCACATTATGCTGCGAGAGGGGAGAAGGGGCTGCACATCCCACATTATGCTGCAAGAGGGGAGAAGGGGCTGCACATCCCACATTATGCTGCAAGAGGGGAGAAGGGGCTGCACATCCCACATTATGCTGCGAGAGGGGAGAAGGGGCTGCACATCCCACATTATGCTGCGTGAGGGGAGAAAGGGCTGCACATCCCACATTATGCTGCGAGAGGGGAGAAGGGGCTGCACATCCCACATTATGCTGCGTGAGGGGAGAAAGGGCTGCACATCCCACATTATTCTGCAAGAGGGGAGAAGGAGCTGCACATCCCACATTATTCTGCAAGAGGGGAGAAGGAGCTGCACATCCCACATTATTCTGCAAGAGGGGAGAAGGCGCTGCACATCCCACATTATGCTGCGAGAGGGGAGAATGGGCTTCATATCCCACATCATGCTGTGAGAGGGGAGAAGGGGCTGCATGTTTCCACTCATAATTTATTGCACATATTATTATCAGTATCACTGGACATACTGTAGGCAGAAAGACATATGTGCGGGTGTGATGAGCTCCTGCATCGTGGCTGCATCAGGGTTGCACACAAAACAGATAGGAAAGAGAAACCGGTACAGTATGTTCAGTAATACTGATAATAACGTGTAAAATAAATGAGTAGAAACATGCACATCCTTGCAGCCCCTTCTCCCCTCTCACAGCATGGTGAAAATGAGGTCCCTGGCTGCAGCTCCAGCTCCCTCCTCCACTCTCATAGCAAACACAGAGAGAGAGAAACCACGCCTGCCCCTCCTTCTATGGTCTCATACACACAAGGAGAAGCTGCAGCTGCACTCCCTCTTCCCCTCCTCTTATAATATTTAGTCTCTTAGATGGAGGAAAGAAGCTCATGTTCGCACCTTTATCTTCTACTCTCCCCAGAGCCATAAAAATAAGCTTCAGATGCACTTCCCTCCTAATGTGCTAAAGCAAGCAATCCCCTCACAGAGCATACAGTCTCACAAGCATTTTAAAAGAGACTCTGCAGCTCCCTCCTCCCCTCACACAGAATACAGTTTTACAGACATAGTAAAAGGGAATCTGCAGCTCCCTCCTCCCCTTACACAGAATACAGTTTTACAGACATAGTAAAAGAAAACCAGCAGCTCCCTCCTGCCCTCACACAGGGTACAGTCTGAGACATAGTAAAAGAGGCTCTGCAGCTCCCTCCTCCCCTCACACAGGGTACAGTCTGAGACATAGTAAAAGAGGCTCTGCAGCTCCCTCCTCCCCCTCACACAGAATACACAATTTCACGACACAGAAGACGAAAATCTGCAGCTGCACCTCCTTCCGCAATATTTTCGGATTACTCCATTAGGAGCAGTGTCAGGCATCTGTCCTATAGCACAATGTATGGTTAAGGCGTCATGTGTACAGGGCCTAAGACTAGCTGGATATCTAGCAGCCAGAAGTTCCTGGCGGAGAGATGAAGCACAGGCTGCCGGAAGATGACACAACGATTCCTGCATTCACTAATAATTTTTGCAAAAAAAATAGAAAGAGAAATGGGAATCGATATCCATGAAATCAAATATTAATAAAGTAGATACAAAGAAGAAAAAAAGCAGAGGGCGAGGTGTCAATGAAAGCTAAGGGACAACCACAGGGAAGGTAGAAGGGAGATACAAGCCGATGGATATCACCCCAGAGATCAGGAAGCCCCCAGTACAAGGCAGACACCGGGGGAGGGGGGGCTCTGCCCTGACAACCATAAGACCAGGAGAAATAATTCTTACTACATAGAGGATCTCTGCTTGCTGGCAGTGGATGGACACAATAACATCCAGATACTGAGCTGCTGACACGGGCGCTCACTCTGGTCACAAACTTTGCAGCCACGTAAGCAAGGCAAGGTCTCCAGGCCCAGGCAAGAAGAGAAAGCTCAGGCAAGGGGCCACAGACCTTTGGAAGATCTTTAGTGTATATGCAGTGACTGCAAGCAGAGGTTGTGAAATTGGTGATAGACTGAGAGGGAAAAAGCTATCAAAAATCTCTACAAGATTCCCCACCTGTGAACCCCAGGAGACCTCCAAGCTTCTCCTCTGGACACCGTGCCACCTCCAGCTATTCCTCCAGGCACCCCATCACTCCCATACATTCCACCACCTCCAGGCTCCTCCTCTGCTTCTCCTCCAGGCACTACAACATCCCACAGCTCCTCCTCCGGGTACCCCATCATCCCCAGCTCGCCCTACAGACACCCTGCTACCCCCAGCTCCTCTTCCAGGCACCGCCATCACCCCCAGCTCTCCTCCAGGAACCCGCTCCTCTAGACACCCACTAGCTCCTCCTCGAGGCACTACATCACCCCCTGCTCTATCTCCTGGCATCCCCAACCTCTAGGCATTGTATAGAAGTGACACTGTACGTACTGTTAGTGGGAATGTCAATGAGAAGAGTCTCTTCAGCTTCTGGAAGATACAAGAAAAGAGAAGAAGTTATAGGTAAGGAGATGACGAGAATCGGGGAAGGAAGCGGCGGAGCCGCCAGGGATGAGCGAGGTCCGGTTACTCAGGTATTGGGTAAGAAAACATCAGGAAGAAAGTCACATCCGCAGTCACATAACAAAGTGACCAAATCCCCTTTACTACTACTTTAAGGGACATCTCAGCAGAAGAAGAAGAGGACGAAGGGAGCAGCAGCAGAAGAAGGAGAAGAGGAGTAGGAGGGGCAGCAGCAGCAGAAGAAAAAGACAAATAGGGAAAGCAAGGAGAGGAGGGGCAGAAGAAGAAGAGGGGTAGGAAGAAGAGAAGGAAGGGCAGAAGAAGAAAAAGTCGAGGATGGGAAACAACAGCAGAAATAAAAAAGAAAAGAAGCAGCAGAAAAAGAGCAAGAAGAAGAAGAAAAGGAAGGGTATTTTTCTTTTGTTATTGCATTTTGTCCATTTAAAAGATCCATGTTTTGGATAAATGTCCTTAGGTTATTGTACTTCAGGATTGTAAGGAAATACAGGCCATGACTGGCTGATTGTGTACATGCTTCCGTATAAAGTACATATAACGACTGTAACAATGTGTTTATGTATGTATTTGTATATGTTATAAAAATAATAAAAATAAGTTTGATTAAAAAAAAAGAAGAAGAGGAAGGGCAGCAGTAGCAGAAGAAGGAGAGGCAGAAGAGGAGGAAGGGCGGCAAAAAAAGAAGAAGAGGAGGAGGAAGGGCGGCAAAAAAAGAAGGAGAGGAGGAGGAAGGGCGGCAAAAAAAGAAGAAGAGGAGGAAGGGCAGCAACAGAAAAGAAGAAGAAGAGGAGGAAGAAGGGCAGGAGCAGCAGCAGAAGAAGAGGAAGAAGGGGAGGAGAAGCAGCAGAAGAAGAAGAAGAAGAAGAAGAGGAAGGGCAGCAGCGCCAGCAGAAGAGGAGGAAGAAGGGCAGCAGTAGAAGAAGAAGAAGAGGAAGAAGAAGGGCAAGAGCAGCAGAAGAAGAAGAGGAGGAAGGGCAGCAGCAGAAGAAGAAAAGGAGGAAGAAGGGCAGCAGAAGGAGAAGAAGAGGAGGAGGAAGAGCCGCAGCAGAAGAAGAAAAGGAGGAAGGGCCGCAGAAGAAGAAGAGGAGGAAGGGCCGCAGAAGAAGAAGAGGAGGAAGGGCCGCAGAAGAAGAAGAGGAGGAAGGGCCGCAGAAGAAGAAGAGGAGGAAGGGCCACAGAAGAAGAAGAGGAGGAAGGGCAGCAGCAGTAGAAGAGGAAGAAGAGGAAGGGCTTCAGTGGAAGAAGAAGAAGAGGAGGTGGAAGAGCCGCAGCAGAAGAAGAAGAAGAAGAAGAAGAGGAGGAAGAGCGCAGCAGAAGAAGAAAAGGGGAGGAGTAGGAAGGGCCACAGCCGCAGAAGAAGAGGAGGAGAAGGAAAGGCCGCAGCAGAAGAAGAAGAAGAGGAGGAGGAGGAAGGGCTGCAGAAGAAGAAGAAGAAGAGGAGGAGGAGGAAGGGCTGCAGCAGAAGAAGAAGGGGAAGAGGATGGGCAGCAGAAGAAGAAAAAGGGGAAGAGGATGGGCAGCAGAAGAAGAAAAAGGGGAAGAGGATGGGCAGCAGAAGAAGAAAAAGGGGAAGAGGATGGGCAGCAGAAGAAGAAAAAGGGGAAGAGGATGGGCAGCAGAAGAAGAAAAAGGGGAAGAGGATGGGCAGCAGAAGAAGAAAAAGGGGAAGAGGATGGGCAGCAGAAGAAGAAAAAGGGGAAGAGGATGGGCAGCAGAAGAAGAAAAAGGGGAAGAGGATGGGCAGCAGAAGAAGAAAAAGGGGAAGAGGATGGGCAGCAGAAGAAGAAAAAGGGGAAGAGGATGGGCAGCAGAAGAAGAAAAAGAGGAAGAGCAGCAGCAGAACAAGAGGAGGGACAGCAGAAGTGGAGGGGCTGGAGCAGCAGAAGTGGAGGGGCAGGAGCAGCAGAAGTGGAGGGGCAGGAGCAGCAGAAGTGGAGGGGCAGGAGCAGCAGAAGTGGAGGGGCAGGAGCAGCAGAAGTGGAGGGGCAGGAGCAGCAGAAGTGGAGGGGCAGGAGCAGCAGAAGTGGAGGGGCAGGAGCAGCAGAAGTGGAGGGGCAGGAGCAGCAGAAGTGGAGGGGCAGGAGCAGCAGAAGTGGAGGGGCAGGAGCAGCAGAAGTGGAGGGGCAGGAGCAGCAGAAGTGGAGGGGCAGGAGCAGCAGAAGTGGAGGGGCAGGAGCAGCAGAAGTGGAGGGGCAGGATCAGCAGAAGAGGAGGGGCAGGAGCAGCAGAAGAGGAGGGGCAGGAGCAGCAGAAGAGGAGGGGCAGGAGCAGCAGAAGAGGAGGGGCAGGAGCAGCAGAAGAGGAGGGGCAGGAGCAGCAGAAGTGGAGGGGCAGGAGCAGCAGAAGTGGAGGGGCAGGAGCAGCAGAAGGGGAGCGGCAGCTTTACCTTGGACACATTTGAAGCTGCTCGTTATTGGGAAAATTTCTTCATTGACCGCAGTTTTACCAGAAGTCCGAATGGATAATCTGGGAGAGAGGAAGAGGTGTAAAGCCAGGAAGGTCAAACACTGATATAAATAATTTGGAGGAAAACAGAAAGTTTATTAACAGTTTGTATTACACAAATGCATCTAAAATAATCTACAGATTTAGGTCTCAGGCTAGTATGAAAACCTGAGTGTTTCCATGGATACAGACAACAAAGTCTCTCTGAGTATATCACAAATACTGACAAGGGAGCGAGATATGATTCAGAGGATTTCAATCCACACAAGACATTACTTATCCTGTACTGATCCTGAGTTACATCCTGTATTATACTCCAGAGCTGCACTCACTATTCTGCTGGTGCAGTCACTGTGTACATACATGACATTACTTATCCTGTACTGATCCTGAGTTACATCCTGTATTATACCCCAGAGCTGCACTCACTATTCTGCTGCTGGTGCAGTCACTGTGTACATACATGACATTACTTATCCTGTACTGATCCTGAGTTACATCCTGTATTATACCCCAGAGCTGCACTCACTATTCTGCTGCTGGTGCAGTCACTGTGTACATACAAGACATTACTTATCCTGTACTGATCCTGAGTTACATCCTGTATTATACCCCAGAGCTGCACTCACTATTCTGCTGCTGGTGCAGTCACTGTGCACATACATGACATTACTTATCCTGTACTGATCCTGAGTTACATCCTGTATTATACCCCAGAGCTGCACTCACTATTCTGCTGCTGGTGCAGTCACTGTGTACATACATGACATTACTTATCCTGTACTGATCCTGAGTTACATCCTGTATTATACCCCAGAGCTGCACTCACTATTCTGCTGCTGGTGCAGTCACTGTGTACATACATGACATTACTTATCCTGTACTGATCCTGAGTTACATCCTGTATTATACCCCAGAGCTGCACTCACTATTCTGCTGCTGGTGCAGTCACTGTGTACATACAAGACATTACTTATCCTGTACTGATCCTGAGTTACATCCTGTATTATACCCCAGAGCTGCACTCACTATTCTGCTGCTGGTGAAGTCACTGTGCACATACATGACATTACTTATCCTGTACTGATCCTGAGTTACATCCTGTATTATACCCCAGAGCTGCACTCACTATTCTGCTGCTGGTGCAGTCACTGTGTACATACATGACATTACTTATCCTGTACTGATCCTGAGTTACATCCTGTATTATACCCCAGAGCTGCACTCACTATTCTGCTGCTGGTGCAGTCACTGTGTACATACATGACATTACTTATCCTGTACTGATCCTGAGTTACATCCTGTATTATACCCCAGAGCTGCACTCACTATTCTGCTGCTGGTGCAGTCACTGTGTACATACATGACATTACTTATCCTGTACTGATCCTGAGTTACATCCTGTATTATACCCCAGAGCTGCACTCACTATTCTGCTGCTGGTGCAGTCACTGTGCACATACATGACATTACTTATCCTGTACTGATCCTGAGTTACATCCTGTATTATACTCCAGAGGTGCACTCACTATTCTGCTGCTGGTGCAGTCACTGTGTACATACATGACATTACTTATCCTGTACTGATCCTGAGTTACATCCTGTATTATACCCCAGAGCTGCACTCACTATTCTGCTGCTGGTGCAGTCACTGTGTACATACATGACATTACTTATCCTGTACTGATCCTGAGTTACATCCTGTATTATACCCCAGAGCTGCACTCACTATTCTGCTGCTGGTGCAGTCACTGTGCACATACATGACATTACTTATCCTGTACTGATCCTGAGTTACATCCTGTATTATACTCCAGAGGTGCACTCACTATTCTGCTGCTGGTGCAGTCACTGTGTACATACATGACATTACTTATCCTGTACTGATCCTGGGTTACATCCTGTATTATACTACAGAGCTGCACTCACTATTCTTCTGCTGGTGCAGTCACTGTGTACATACATATCATTACTTATCCTGTACTGATCCTGAGTTACATCCTGTATTATACTCCAGAGCTGTACTCACTATTCTGCTGCTGGTGCAGTCACTGTGTACATACATGACATTACTTATCCTGTACTGATCCTGAGTTACATCCTGTATTATACCCCAGAGCTGCACTCACTATTCTGCTGGTGCAGTCACTGTGTACATACATGACATTACTTATCCTGTACTGATCCTTAGTTACATCCTGTATTATACTCCAGAGCTGCACTCACTATTCAGTTGGCGGAGTCCTCTATGTGATACTTACATGTACTGTCCGTTGCGGTGGCTCAGGATCAGGATACACGGCACCTTCTTCCCCTGAGTGACCTCAGTTCCCTCCACCATATGTGCAGCGAGTCAAGGATATTACCACATTATAAATGTTCAATGAGATGCCTGTAATGTTCTCTCGGAAACTGACATAATTTGGGTCTTGAAAATAGAGGAAACACGGGCAGCACTCACATCTTCTGACCCAAAAAATCTTCACTTTCGCGGCCACATCAGACAGACACACGGACGCCGGAGTCCCAAGGGGTGACAGACTGTTTCGTTCTGGGAGAGCGTTATACACGCGACCCCGGCTTCCGTGTTTCTGTCTGATATTTTGGGTCATTAGATATGAGCGCTGCTTCTGTTTCTTCCATTTTCCTAAATACTGGTTGTGCTGTGGGATTGCTGCACCTCTCAATCTCCAGTGCTGTGATGTCTGAACAAGTCGTGCTCAGAATCTCCAAGGAGGAAGACACCAGAATGTAGCCACTTTCATTTTCCTTTCTACTATTGAATAGAATTTGGGTCTTTACTGTCAAACAAGTCTCCAAATCGTATAGATCTAAGGATCTATTCACACATGTTGCTGCGTCTAAACAGTGTATCTGCAGCAGAGGCACAAATCAGTCTGGGGTCCCACACAGAAGATCACAGCAACTAATCTGACGCGTGACGCCTGCTTCCCCCCCTGTACATGTATGATGCGTACGCGTGTTCTCTTGTACATGTATGCCGCGTGCGCGCGCGTGTCCTCCTGTACATGTATGACGCATTCGCGCGCGCGTGTCCTCCTGTACATGTATGCCGCGTGCGCGCGCATGTCCTCCTGTACATGTATGACGCATTCGCGCGCGCGTGTCCTCCTGTACATGTATGACGCATTCGCGCGCGCGTGTCCTCCTGTACATGTATGACGCGTGCGCGCGCGTGTCCTCCTGTACATGTATGACGCATTCGCGCGCGCGTGTCCCCCTGTACATGTATGACGCATTCGCGCGCGCGTGTCCCCCTGTACATGTATGACGCATTCGCGCGCGCGTGTCCCCCTGTACATGTATGACGCATTCGCGCGCGCGTGTCCCCCTGTACATGTATGACGCATTCGCGCGCGCGTGTCCCCCTGTACATGTATGACGCGTGCGCGCGTGTCCCCCTGTACATGTATGACGCGTGCGCGCGTGTCCCCCTGTACATGTATGACGCCTGTGTGTCCCCCTGTACATGTATGACGCCTGTGTGTCCCCCTGTACATGTATGACGCCTGTGTGTCCCCCTGTACATGTATGACGCCTGTGTGTCCCCCTGTACATGTATGACGCCTGTGTGTCCCCCTGTACATGTATGACGCCTGTGTGTCCCCCTGTACATGTATGACGCCTGTGTGTCCCCCTGTACATGTATGACGCCTGTGTGTCCCCCTGTACATGTATGACGCCTGTGTGTCCCCCTGTACATGTATGACGCCTGTGTGTCCCCCTGTACATGTATGACGCCTGTGTGTCCCCCTGTACATGTATGACGCCTGTGTGTCCCCCTGTACATGTATGACGCCTGTGTGTCCCCCTGTACATGTATGACGCCTGTGTGTCCCCCTGTACATGTATGACGCCTGTGTGTCCCCCTGTACATGTATGACGCCTGTGTGTCCCCCTGTACATGTATGACGCCTGTGTGTCCCCCTGTACATGTATGACGCCTGTGTGTCCCCCTGTACATGTATGACGCCTGTGTGTCCCCCTGTACATGTATGACGCCTGTGTGTCCCCCTGTACATGTATGACGCCTGTGTGTCCCCCTGTACATGTATGACGCCTGTGTGTCCCCCTGTACATGTATGACGCCTGTGTGTCCCCCTGTACATGTATGACGCCTGTGTGTCCCCCTGTACATGTATGACGCCTGTGTGTCCCCCTGTACATGTATGACGCCTGTGTGTCCCCCTGTACATGTATGACGCCTGTGTGTCCCCCTGTACATGTATGACGCCTGTGTGTCCCCCTGTACATGTATGACGCCTGTGTGTCCCCCTGTACATGTATGACGCCTGTGTGTCCCCCTGTACATGTATGACGCCTGTGTGTCCCCCTGTACATGTATGACGCCTGTGTGTCCCCCTGTACATGTATGACGCCTGTGTGTCCCCCTGTACATGTATGACGCCTGTGTGTCCCCCTGTACATGTATGACGCCTGTGTGTCCCCCTGTACATGTATGACGCCTGTGTGTCCCCCTGTACATGTATGACGCCTGTGTGTCCCCCTGTACATGTATGACGCCTGTGTGTCCCCCTGTACATGTATGACGCCTGTGTGTCCCCCTGTACATGTATGACGCCTGTGTGTCCCCCTGTACATGTATGACGCCTGTGTGTCCCCCTGTACATGTATGACGCCTGTGTGTCCCCCTGTACATGTATGACGCCTGTGTGTCCCCCTGTACATGTATGACGCCTGTGTGTCCCCCTGTACATGTATGACGCCTGTGTGTCCCCCTGTACATGTATGACGCCTGTGTGTCCCCCTGTACATGTATGACGCCTGTGTGTCCCCCTGTACATGTATGACGCCTGTGTGTCCCCCTGTACATGTATGACGCCTGTGTGTCCCCCTGTACATGTATGACGCCTGTGTGTCCCCCTGTACATGTATGACGCCTGTGTGTCCCCCTGTACATGTATGACGCCTGTGTGTCCCCCTGTACATGTATGACGCCTGTGTGTCCCCCTGTACATGTATGACGCCTGTGTGTCCCCCTGTACATGTATGACGCCTGTGTGTCCCCCTGTACATGTATGACGCCTGTGTGTCCCCCTGTACATGTATGACGCCTGTGTGTCCCCCTGTACATGTATGACGCCTGTGTGTCCCCCTGTACATGTATGACGCCTGTGTGTCCCCCTGTACATGTATGACGCCTGTGTGTCCCCCTGTACATGTATGACGCCTGTGTGTCCCCCTGTACATGTATGACGCCTGTGTGTCCCCCTGTACATGTATGACGCCTGTGTGTCCCCCTGTACATGTATGACGCCTGTGTGTCCCCCTGTACATGTATGACGCCTGTGTGTCCCCCTGTACATGTATGACGCCTGTGTGTCCCCCTGTACATGTATGACGCCTGTGTGTCCCCCTGTACATGTATGACGCCTGTGTGTCCCCCTGTACATGTATGACGCCTGTGTGTCCCCCTGTACATGTATGACGCCTGTGTGTCCCCCTGTACATGTATGACGCCTGTGTGTCCCCCTGTACATGTATGACGCCTGTGTGTCCCCCTGTACATGTATGACGCCTGTGTGTCCCCCTGTACATGTATGACGCCTGTGTGTCCCCCTGTACATGTATGACGCCTGTGTGTCCCCCTGTACATGTATGACGCCTGTGTGTCCCCCTGTACATGTATGACGCCTGTGTGTCCCCCTGTACATGTATGACGCCTGTGTGTCCCCCTGTACATGTATGACGCCTGTGTGTCCCCCTGTACATGTATGACGCCTGTGTGTCCCCCTGTACATGTATGACGCCTGTGTGTCCCCCTGTACATGTATGACGCCTGTGTGTCCCCCTGTACATGTATGACGCCTGTGTGTCCCCCTGTACATGTATGACGCCTGTGTGTCCCCCTGTACATGTATGACGCCTGTGTGTCCCCCTGTACATGTATGACGCCTGTGTGTCCCCCTGTACATGTATGACGCCTGTGTGTCCCCCTGTACATGTATGACGCCTGTGTGTCCCCCTGTACATGTATGACGCCTGTGTGTCCCCCTGTACATGTATGACGCCTGTGTGTCCCCCTGTACATGTATGACGCCTGTGTGTCCCCCTGTACATGTATGACGCCTGTGTGTCCCCCTGTACATGTATGACGCCTGTGTGTCCCCCTGTACATGTATGACGCCTGTGTGTCCCCCTGTACATGTATGACGCCTGTGTGTCCCCCTGTACATGTATGACGCCTGTGTGTCCCCCTGTACATGTATGACGCCTGTGTGTCCCCCTGTACATGTATGACGCCTGTGTGTCCCCCTGTACATGTATGACGCCTGTGTGTCCCCCTGTACATGTATGACGCCTGTGTGTCCCCCTGTACATGTATGACGCCTGTGTGTCCCCCTGTACATGTATGACGCCTGTGTGTCCCCCTGTACATGTATGACGCCTGTGTGTCCCCCTGTACATGTATGACGCCTGTGTGTCCCCCTGTACATGTATGACGCCTGTGTGTCCCCCTGTACATGTATGACGCCTGTGTGTCCCCCTGTACATGTATGACGCCTGTGTGTCCCCCTGTACATGTATGACGCCTGTGTGTCCCCCTGTACATGTATGACGCCTGTGTGTCCCCCTGTACATGTATGACGCCTGTGTGTCCCCCTGTACATGTATGACGCCTGTGTGTCCCCCTGTACATGTATGACGCCTGTGTGTCCCCCTGTACATGTATGACGCCTGTGTGTCCCCCTGTACATGTATGACGCCTGTGTGTCCCCCTGTACATGTATGACGCCTGTGTGTCCCCCTGTACATGTATGACGCCTGTGTGTCCCCCTGTACATGTATGACGCCTGTGTGTCCTCCTGTACATGTATGACGCCTGTGTGTCCCTGTACATGTATGACGCCTGTGTGTCCCCTGTACATGTATGACGCCTGTGTCCCCCTGTACATGTATGACGCCTGTGTGTCCCCTGTACATGTATGACGCCTGTGTGTCCCCTGTACATGTATGACGCCTGTGTCCCCCTGTACATGTATGACGCCTGTGTGTCCCCCTGTACATGTATGACGCCTGTGTGTCCCCCTGTACATGTATGACGTGTGTCCCCTGTACATGTATGACGTGTGTCCCCCTGTACATGTATGACGTGTGTCCCCCTGTACATGTATGACGCCTGTGTGTCCCCCTGTACATGTATGACGCCTGTGTGTCCCCTGTACATGTATGACGCCTGTGTGTCCCCCTGTACATGTATGATGCCTGTGTCCCCCTGTACATGTATGACGTGTGTCCCCCTGTACATGTATGACGCCTGTGTGTCCCCCTGTACATGTATGACGCCTGTGTGTCCCCCTGTACATGTATGACGCCTGTGTCCCCCCTGTACATGTATGACGCCTGTGTGTCCCCCTGTACATGTATGACGCCTGTGTGTCCCCCTGTACATGTATGACGCCTGTGTGTCCCCTGTACATGTATGACGCCTGTGTGTCCCCCTGTACATGTATGACGCCTGTGTGTCCCCCTGTACATGTATGACGCCTGTGTGTCCCCTGTACACGTATGACGCCTGTGTGTCCCCTGTACATGTATGACGCCTGTGTGTCCCCTGTACATGTATGACGCCTGTGTCCCCCTGTACATGTATGACGTGTGTGTGTCCCTCTGTACATGTATGATGTGTGTGTGTCCTATACATGTATGACGTGTATCTCGTGTCCCGCCATGTGTAGCCCCGGTATACCGCACATATACAGGATACAGAGTCTCCTCCGGGCCGCTCCATGTCTCCGGTGTCTCCGGTCAGGCCTCTGCTCCCGGCCTCGTAGCTCCGCCTCCTCCCCGTGACGTTATGCCGCGCGTCAATCTACTGCTGCTGCTGCTGGTGACGATTGTGCCGACTCCACCTAGTGGTGAGAAGAGGTCACTGCATCCATCGCTACCAGAGTACTGCTGTCACGTGATCCAACTCTGCCCATCGTCACGTGGCCTCCGGGTGCCCTCTGTCACGTGACTTTCCGCCCTCCCCTCCCCTGCCCTCTCAGGACTCCAGAAAAATGGCGTCGGTCGCCGAACTACAGCTCCCATCATACACCTGTGACACCTATGCATAACAGTGACATACTGTCACCCTATCCAGTGGGAAATGTGCTCCTTCTGCCATAGATAAACCGGTTTGGCTTCCTGAGAGTCACAGCTTTTTACTTGGTGCTGAGACGCCATGTTTCCTAATCTCATCCTCTAAGATGTATTTGCATATTTCCCAGAATCCCCCAGGGGAGCATCTACCTACCTGCAAGGCGGCCTTAACTGGCATAGTCTCCTTAAAGGGGTTGTCCGGGGGCCTTTTATATGGATATATATATATATGTAAGGTTTGGGGGCTATACAATCACTCCCCTCCTGCGGAGCTCCTGTCCTCCCTCGGTCACTTCCGATTTTCTCTCATCTCACCTGCGCGGCCTCGATACATTGATACTGATACTATAGGAGGCGCAAGGCCGTGGCAGGGAAAGAAGCGGCAGTGATGGGCGCCGCCCGAGGGAAGAGGGGAGTGAAGATTTATTTAGTTTTTATAGTCCTCTCCCCAAGCCTTCTATATATTTTTTTTTTTTTAAAAACGATAACCCCTTCAGGCGGCAGTCAGGGGGCGGGGTTATGTTGTGTCATTTAATTATTTAGGTGTATTCTTAAAATTAAAAAAAAAGTGTTCTAGGTGTGAATGAGTTATTGTAAATATTTTGGATATATTGTTATAATGTTTGGTTTATATTTTGTGTTATTGTTATGCTTTATATATTTTAATAAAATAACTACAGCAAGCTCCATCCCTTTTTCCTTATACGTACAGCTGGGCAGCGCTATTTCCTATGAAGAGGGGATGGGGGAACATACGTCAGTGTGAATGCAGCCTTAGGGCGCGTTCACACGTTGCGCTTTGGTTGCGTTTTCATTGCGTTTTAAAACGCATTACAACAGCTGAGATGAGGTGATTTGCCTAATTACATTACTGTTAACGTTTGCGTTTACAAAACGCATTGCAAACGTGATGTTAACGCATGCCTCCCCCTGTACATGTATGACGCATGTTAACAATGCGGTAACACATGCGTTTTGTTAACAATGTGTTAACATAGCATTAACAAATGTAAATAGTAATGTAATTAGGCAAATCACCTCTCCTCAACTGTTGTAATGCGTTTTAAAACGCAATGAAAACGCATCCAAAGCGCAACGTGTGAACGCGCCCTTAGGGAGAACTCTTACCTCCCTGCCCCTCCCCCTCTATGGCACATCAAACCAAACAGTGTAACACTACACTTATTAGCTCCCACATAGTATAATGCCGATCTTACCTCTTCCTCATATTATGGCTCCTCATTGTATTGTGGCCCCCTCTTATCTCTACCTTATATTGTGGTCTTTCATATCCCCTTCACATTGTGGCACCTCTCATCTCCTCCTCATATTGTGGCCCCTATCATCTCCTCCTCATATTGTGGCCCCTATCATCTCACACTCATATTGTGGCACCTCTCATCCCCTTTCACATTGGGGCTTATTTACTAAGGGTCCCGCAGCCGCATTTCCGTCGGGTTTTGCGACTTTCCGGGGATTTTGCCGCCGGGACAGGTTTGAAGGGCATTGTGTTGCATATGATCAGCTTTCATGTGACACGAATCGGGGGGGGATGGTCGCTGGACGATCCGACGGATTCGGACAAACCGCGGGATTTAACTTTAAAATTGTGTCGCAAGACAATGCACTTACATGCACCAGGAAGAAGAAGGTGAACTCCGGCGGACCTGAGCGGGAAGCGACACATGCAGGATATCGGGCGCCCGCTCGTAGTGAATCGCGGCATCCATTTTCGGCAGACATTCCGTATCTGGGATCGCAACGTGGACAGGTAAGTAAATGTGCCCCATTGTGTCCTCTCATCTCCTACTCATGTTGTGGCTCATCACTTCTCTGCTCATCAAGGGGCCGCTCTTCTCCTCCTCCCCCTCATATTGCAGCCTCTCATTTTCTCCCATATTGTGTCTCCTCATTTTGTGGCCCCTCTCCCTCCACAAATTATTAGAGGGGGGATTACAGCATTATAAATGAGGGGGTGGAGCATTATAAGTGGGAGACTAGAGCATTATAATTGGGTGTGGAGCATTATAAGTGTAGGGACTACAGGGTAATAAAAGAGAAGACAAGAGGATTATGAATGGGGTGCAGGGGGGTGCTAGAGGATATAAATAGGAATAATAAAACAACACATACATGAGACCTGGGCCTTTTCCAGACTGGAGATCATTGACCCAGATTTATAAAACTGTCTGCACCAGTTTTTAGGCATAGGGGGACATTAATCATAGGGGGTCTCAGCTTCGCCTATTTTTGCGCCTGGTTTGTTCTTTTTTTTGGCTTGTGATTTATGATGGATCTAGTTCTGCCTTAGCAAATGCGCTTTGGAATTGTCTCATGTCCAATTCATTAGCGCCTAATTTTGCGCCAAATTTGTCTCTAATTTTTATCCTACAAAGTAAATCTCATTTGTGACTAATAATGGAACAAGATTCAAAGAAGGTGACAGAACGTTCAGGGCGTCACCTAAAGGGACGTTCTGGTGCTGATTTGCATTGGGCGCCACATTTATGTTGAAAGTCTGATTGTGGCTCACGCCCGTTATAATAAGAGCGCCAAGAAAAACTACCACTATTGGCGCGTGCAGCGAGTGCTAGATTCTTAAAGTCTGTGCACATTAGTGGCTGCACATAGTACAGTATTATTAGTTTTATGCTCTCACATCTCCAGTATTTTTAGTCTGCTTTTTGGGGTCTCTGGGGGTCTCCAGTATTATTATTATCTGCTCTGGGGTCTCCACTATTAATGTCTTTTCTAAATGCAGCATTTGGTTGCGGAGTGGTGTTTTGTGCCTCTCCTGGTCACATCTGCCCCCCCCCCTCTCCTGGTCACATGTCCCCCCCCCCTCCTCTCCCGGTCACATCTGCCCCCCCCTCTCCTGGTCACATCTGCCCCCCCCTCTCCTGTTCACATTTGCCCCCCCCCTCCTCTCCTGGTCAAATTTGCCCCCCCCCCCTCCTCTCCTGGTCACATCTGCCCCCCCTCCTCTCCTGGTCACATCTGCCCCCCCTCCTCTCCTGGTCACATCTGCCCCCCCCCCTCTCCTGGTCACATCTCCCCCCCCCCTCCTCTCCCGGTCACATCTCCCCCCCCCCCCCCCCGTCCTCTCCTGGTCACATCTGCCCCCCCCTCCTCTCCTGGTCACATCTGCCCCCCCTCTCCTGGTCACATCTGCCCCCCCCCTTCTCCTGGTCACATCTGCCCCCCCTCTCCTGGTCACATCTACCCCCTCTCCTCTCCTGGTCACATCTGCCCCCCCTCCTCTCCTGGTCACATCTGCCCCCCCCCCTCCTCTCAGCAGGTCTCTGGTAAGTCACATCTTGTCCCACATTGTAGGTTTCCTTCTTATCAGTTGCACAAAATCCCTGAACATCCCAGAGACTCGCACACACCGGGCGCCAGGAGACTCAGTCTCTTGGGGATTTTAAAAAATTGGCAGAAATATGTGTCAGACGAAATTCAGGAGAACGCGAGCGACGGCGTCCCCGGGGAGTGATTCACAGAATCTGTATATTTACTCTGTGCAGCGGGATTTATACATCAACTCTGCCTGCAGGAGACTACACGCCTACTCACCGATTACTAGGGCCACAGACACTGATAAATTGGGCCCCTCTGCAGGGGAAGGGATTTAAAGGGAATGTGCCAGCAATTTAGACCCTGCAGACTGAGGTCAGTTTTAAGTATTGTCCCTGGAGAGATGTGCAATCAGACCTCACACTGCTGTTCTCTGTGCTCTCTGCCGCCAGTGTTATGTATTGTCCCTGGAGAGATGTGTCATCAGACCTCACACTGCTGTGCTCTGTGCTCTCTGCAGCCAGTGTTATGTATTGTCCCTGGAGAGATGTATAATCAGACCTCACACTGCTGTTCTCTGTGCTCTCTGTAGCCAGTGTTGTGTATTATCCCTGGAGAGATGTGTAATCAGACCTCACGCTGCTGTGCTCTGTGCTCTCTGCAGCCACTGTGATATGTATTGTCCCTGGAGAGATGTGTAATCAGACCTCACACTGCTGTGCTCTGTGCTCTCTGCAGCCAGAGTTTAGTATTGTCCCTGGAGAGATGTGTAATCAGACCTCACACTGCTGTGCTCTGTGCTCTCTGCCGCCAGTGTTAAATATTGTCTCTGGAGAGATGTGTAATCAGACCTCACACTGCTGTGCTCTGTGCTCTCTGCCGCCAGTGATAAATATTGGGGGTCATTTACTAAGGGCCCGATTCACGTTTTCCCGACGTGTTACCCGAATATTTCCGAATTGCGACGATTTTCCCTGTATTGCCCCGGGATTTTGGCGCTTGCGATCAGATTGTTACGCATCGGCGCCGGCATGCACGCGACGGAAATCGGGGGGGCGTGGCTGAGCGAAAACCCGACGGAATCGGAAAAACCCCCGCATTTAAAACAATAAAAGTGTCGCTTGGGACGCGCTTACCTTCACTTGGTCCGGCTCGGTGAATTTCAGGGCATCCGGATGCTTTTCAGTGCAGCAGCGCCACCTGGTGGACGGCGGAGGAACTACCTTGATGAATCCCGGCCGGACCCGAATCCACCGCAGAGAGCGCGCCGCTGGATCGCGAACGGACCGGGTAAGTAAATCTGCCCCATTGTCTCTGGAGAGATGTGTAATCATCCCTCACACTGCTGTGATCTGTGCTCTCTGTAGCCTGTGTCAGACAGAAAACTGGCGCAAGGACCTTAGTAAATGAGCCCCAATGTCTCAAAACTTTTGAAGTCAAGAGAATAACTGTAGCTTTAAAATTTACTTGGGGGAGGGGGGGGGGCATAAAATATTGCAGCTTTTTGTTTTGCATACACAATGGAGGACTGAAGGCATGAACTACCCGTATCTTTAAGTAAACGCCTTGGCACCTTAATGCCGCAGTTAACCCCTTACCAACCAACGTATGAATAAAACATATCTCAACTCTTGCTGGGTGTAAAAAGGTTGCAGCTTTATTATCTCCATCCAACAAAGCCAAAGGCTTAAGGCACTTGGAGTTTTAATTGTTCTCCTCGAGCTCGGCCGCTGTATGCCAGCTGGACTCCCAGCTGGCAAGTCGGCCAGCCAAGCCTTTTCCAACACATTTCTCACTTTCAGCCAGCTGCGACTTAAGAGATAAACAAGAAAAAAAGCGTAAATTCACATAAACAACAATAAATATAACACAGGGAGTGAGGGTGGCAAGGTGCCAAGAGGTACGTGTTCAGGAAACAGGGGCTTATAATACCCCACGTAAACTAGGCGGGGTAACGTGGTGAGGTAGTAGAGGGGGAGGGATGGTACCCCCAAATAAGCCGCCTCCCCCACCCTTAGCATTAAGGTGGGAACTGCCAATATAAACTCTTATTCCCAGAAATACCCACAGCCTCCAGTCCCAGGGCAACTTCCTTAATTAGTCAGGGGTACCCTCCAGGACAGTGACGGAGAGGGCTGGCAGTGCCAGGGGAAAGCCGCTGGATTCCTCGATTCTAAAAGCCAAAGCTGATTAGTTCTGCAAAAAGAAAGCAGCAGAGAACTATGTGGCAGGGAGGGAATGGATCCCAGAGGGAATGTTACACCTAAATTCGCCGTGTAACCATTGTGTGTTGTTGCGCCCTATTTGTCAGTACATTGTGCCTTTTTACAGATGTTTGCACCTTATCTTACATTGATTTGCACTTATATGGGCACAAATAATTGCACAACAATCCAGTCATGACCAGGAAAGGCAATGGTATGAGTTGTGCAAAAAATTGCACCTAATAAGGCTAAAAAACCCCTGCATTTGACATGGAGCCTAAAATGACAACAACAATTGAGGTGCAAAAAATAGACTCACAAAAGGTGCAAAAAGAGCGCAGGGAAGGCGGAAATAAGATAAATGACTCCCCCCAGTGGCCTCAAGAATGGAGCAATGGCTGTTACTGTTAAGAGCGCTGCAGAGGTCACTGTTTTGGGGGTGCTGTGGAGGTCACTGTTTTGGGGGTGCTGTGGAGGTCACTGTTTTGGGGGTGCTGTGGAGGTCACTGTTTTGGGGGTGCTGTGGAGGTCACTGTTTTGGGGGGGCTGTGGAGGTCACTGTTTTGGGGGCACTGTGGAGGTCACTGTTTTGGGGGTGCTGTGGAGGTCACTGTTTTGGGGGTGCTGTGGAGGTCACTGTTTTGGGGGGGCTGTGGAGGTCACTGTTTTGGGGGCAGTGTGGAGGTCACTGTTTTGGGGGGAGCTGTGGAAATCACTGTTTTGGGGGCACTGTGGAGGTCACTGTTTTGGGGGCAGTGTGGAGGTCACTGTTTTGGGGGCACTGTGGAGGTCACTGTTTTGGGGGCAGTGTGGAGGTCACTGTTTTGGGGGCACTGTGGAGGTCACTGTTTTGGGGGCACTGTGGAGGTCACTGTTTTGGGGGCACTGTGGAGGTCACTGTTTTGAAGGCTGTCATTAATAGAAGTGCAGAAGTGCTGGGGCTTTGTGGTTGTTCATATGAAAGGACTGTGGCCTGCACTTTTCATGGTTCTCTGTGGGGAGCACCACAGTCTAAAAAGCCCCCCACCCCAAACTCACACACAGCTCCTCCAGATAACAGTCTGCATCACTTTGTGTAACCTGCATTATACTCATTGGGGCACATTTACTCACCCGGTCCTGTAGCGATCCCCGAGGTGCATTGTCCAACGTGGATGAAGTCCAGTGCGATTCTTCAAGATCGTACGTCCATTTTCCTGCATGTGTCGCTTCCCCACTCAGGTCCGCCGGAGTTCACCTTCTTCTTCCTGGTGCATGTGAGTGCTGATCTTGCGACACAATATGAATTGTAAATCCCGCCATTTGTCCAAATCAGTCGGGTTGTCTGTCGGCCACAACCCCGATTTGTCGCATGCAAGTCAACGTGATTGCGCCAAAATCCAATCGCGTGCGCCAAAAATCCCACTTAAATGCGGCACAAATCGGAAATAGTCGGGAAACCCGACGAAAATGCGCCTTACGGACACTTAGTAAATGTGCCCCATTGTGTGAGTTCCGTAGAGGGGTGTGATTGGTGTGACTCCCTGTTGTCTCTATTGGTCTCATTAGTGCCCCCTCCACATCTACTCCTCTTATTCTATATTTTATGGACATTTTCTGCACAGTTCCTGCTGTGACCACTAGATGTCCCTGTTGCTCCAGGATTTTTGGCTTATTATAATTTTTGTTACTTATCATACAACATTCCTTGTAAATATTTTTGATATATTCCACCATATGTAAATTGAAACAGCAAGGCCGTATTCTGAATCTATTACTTGTCATTACTGCTCTCACCTTTACCCCTCCAAATAAAAAGCCCGGTTCAGCTGGGAATCCAGCACATCCGCGGACGCTGCGTCCTGCACAATAATCATCGCTGAGCGGATAACATCGGAATATTGTGCTGATCATTATCAATCTAATCCACTGTAATGTGCAGAAAGGTTACTGCTGGAGGTTGCACTTTAAAACATCATCCTCCTGCAGTGTCATGACTTCACCACATGGGGCGCTATTCTAATTGTGATGTGATGTAGAGACATAACATCTGGCTCTTACATTGAGACGCTTCTCATCTAAGCTTCTTACTGGTTCTTATGAAATTGAACATGGCGATCCTTATTGTGTTTATAACATTGGTTTTACTACTGGTTCTTGTGTTGGTTCTTACATTGTTACATATGGTACTCCTCATTATTGCCCTAGCATTGTTCTGATTCTTCCTTGTTACATATGTTCCTCCTCAAACGTGCAAATCACCATGAGAAGTAACATAGGAACCACGACCAGAACCAACATGAGAAGTAACATAGGAACCATGTTACATATGTTCCTCCTCATTGTGGTCTCAGCATTGTTCTGATTGTTACATATGTTCTGTATAGTCTTATTACAGTATTTTAGGGAGATTGTTAGGAGTAGCATCAGGTCATGTACAGGAATGGTCACCACTGACAATTAAATACATATTCATTGGGGCCCCCGATATTTTACAACCCTAATAGTTTACACATGAATTTATGTGCAAAATGCACCTGAAATGTACCAGTTTAATAAATCCGGGCCATTGTATTACTCCATTTAAACTTACAGCAATACATTTCATTACAATTTACAGCATACTTTTCAATTAAATTTAAAGAAAAAAAATTCCCCACTTGCCACAACCTCAACTGATGGAGAGAAGAAAAAAAAACGTATTTAACATTTTTCCATGTACCCCGCTGCATGATTTGGGGATATTACTATTTACCAAATGCTCCCACTTATCCTGTGATGTGTGCTTAATATCTATTGAAAAACGTTTTACAAAATATTTATATATTCATGAAACTGTTTTCTTAGCATTTGTACAATTAAATACCGAATCTATATAGTTGTGTGATGGTTATTATTATTACGTTACTTCTTGTCATGTTACTTCTCATGTTGGTTCCTTTGTTATTTTTCATGGTGGTTCTGGTGGTAGTTCCTATTTTACTTCTCACGGTGGTTCTCATGATGTTTCCTATGTTAGTTATCATGTTGGTTTTGGTGATAGTTCCTATATAAGTCCTCATGTTGGTTACAATGTTACTTCTCATGTTGGTTCTGGTGATGGTTCATATGTTACTTCTCTTGTTGGTTCCTATGTTACTTCTCATTGTAGTCCTGGTGATGCTTGCTTCATATGTTACTTCTCATTGTAGTCCTGGTGATGCTTGCTTCATATGTTACTTCTCATGTTGGTTCCTACGTTATTTCTCATGGTGGTTTTGGTGATGGTTCCTATGTTAGTTCTCATGTTGGTTCCTATGTTACTTCTCATGGTGGCTCTGGTGATGGTTCCTATGTTACTTCTCATGGTGGCTCTGGTGATGGTTCCTATGTTAGTTCTCATGGTGTTTCTGGTGATAGTTCCGATGTTACTTCTCATGTTGGTTCCTATGTTACTTTTTATGGTGGTTCCTTTGATCATCCCTACTGTATGTTAATTCTCATGTTCGTTCCTTTGTTATTTCTCATTGTGGTCCTGGTGATATTTGCTATTTTAGTCCTAATGGTGGTTCTGGTGATGGTTCCTATGTTACTTCTCATGGTGGTTCGGGTAATGGTTCCTATGTTAGTTCTCATGGTGGCTCTGGTGATGGTTCCTATGTTAGTTCTCATGCTGGTTTTGTTAATGGTACCTTTGGGTTAGTTCTCATATTAGTTCTTTAGTTCCTTTTTACTATGGTTCCTATGTTGGTTCTTGTATCCCGTTCTACTATAGTTCATGTGTTGGTTTTTGTGCTGGTTCTTATGTTTGATCTTGCATTTCTTCTTATTATATGTTATTACCTGGGATCTTACTATGGTTTTTAGTTTGATCCTGTTTTGTTTCTGTTGCGGTTCTTGGTTCTTTTGGTGGTTCTTACAATTGACTTTTGCTTACATCATCATGGCCCTAGCTCCTGGGCCTCCTCTTGACACAATAACATGAATTTCCTTTATTACTATATAAATGGAGAAGAAATTAATTGTCCCTGTGGAGCCGGCCATCTTGGAGAAGTATCTTCTGATCTAATCAGGAAACTTTTTTATAACCAAATTATAAATGATCGCGCTTCTTAAAATATCTCCTGCTGTCCGTGCCGGGGATGATAATGAGATCCTGCAAGCCCGCGGACCCCCGCCTCTGAGGCTACTGATTACACACTAGCTGGACAACACGAGGAGATGAGGTCCTACCACGTGATGCTTACTAAAAATGTCCCAACCCTACATATATATTACCGGGATATGATTATGCTCTAGTCACATCCAAAGCTGCATTCATACAGTTCTTTGACGTATATGCATTGCACTTCCCTCATTCCATACTTCAATTTTAGTCTCTTTATAGATTATAGGTGTTCTAGGGCGAGGGATGTCAGGCACATTTACTTACTCGGTCCTGCGCGTTCCCAGATCTGGAGTGTCCAACGATCATGCACTGTGCTGCGATTCACTAAGATTGTGCGCCCGATATCCTGTATGTGTCGCTTCCCCGCTCGGGTCCCTGGAGTTCACCTTCTTCTTCCCGGTGCATGTAAGTGCATTGTCTTGCGACACAATTTTAAAGTTAAATCCCGTGCTCAGTGCGAATCAGTCGGATCGTCCGACGGCACGCCCCCAATTTTTGTTTCATGAAAGCCGGCGCCACAATCTGATCATGTGCAACATAATCCCCTACTAAATCAACGTCCCAGTGGTCCATGAATACGTTGGAAAACCCAATGGAAATGCCGCGGGACCCTTAGTAAATAAGCACCCAGATCTTATGGAGGATGGCGGTGAATGAGTACAGCTCTGGTCGTCACAAACTGGATATCCACTTCTGTGCTTTATACTTGCACTTTGAACTGTCGTTTTATTTAACTGTGCTGCCTAACCCTGCTGCCATATAGGTTAAGGCCCGACTGTAGTTGAACTTTGCAAGACAGAATGGGGCAGATTTACTTTCCCGGTCCGTTCGCGATCCAGCGGCGCGTTCTCTGCGCTGGATTCGGGTCCGGCCGGGATTCATTAAGGCAGTTCCTCCGACGTCTACCAGGTGGCTGCGCTGAAGTTCCCTGAAATGCACTGAAGTTCACTATCCTATCCTGGATGAAGGTGAGTGCAAGCTCCGCGACACAATTTCCTTTTTTAAATGCGGCGGTTTTTCCGAATCCGTCGGGTTTTCATTCGGCCATGCCCCCGATTTCCGTCGCGTGCATGTCGGTGTCGATGCGCCACAATCCGATCGCGTGCTCCAAAATCCCCGGGCAATTCAGGTACAACCGGCGCAAATCGGAAATATTCGGGTAACACGTCGGGAAAACGCGAATCGGGCCCTTAGTAAAAGACCCCCAATGTGTTGCTGCCTTGTGCTGTTGAGCCCTGCTCCAGCACCAACAGGGTTAACACCCGCAAAGAACTGTGTCCGCTCTGCTACATCTGCTTCCTGTGGGTTCCTGCCGAAACTAACTGCGTGTTTGGCGCCAAGTACCTCGGAAGAGGAGCCAAAGCTGCAGCGACCGAGCAGGGAATGGGGTTACTTGGCCATCTTAGATTCTCCAAAGCACGCTATCGAGGAGCCCGCCGACCCCATGTGCCCCAGCCCGAATGCTGACTCAAGTGTCCTGCATCTGGCGAGGAGCACCACTGACCTTCGCCTACTGCCTGCTGACCGTCCAGGATCGATTGTGCACCGGAGCTGTCCCATCATTGCTGCTTATCCTGTGTGGGGGAAGTTAATAGGGGCAGAGATTGTTTCTCTGTAACACTCTGCCCCCCCGTAATGTGTACTTTGCCCCCCCCAGTAATGTGCACTCTGCCCCCCCCGCCCCCCCAGTAATGTCCACTCTGACCCCCCCAGTAATGTACACACAGAGCAGCCATGACACATTACTGGTGCAGACCCTTTAATAAATGTGGCCTCTGTGTTTTGGTACAAGTTCCCTTTGGAAGTTTCAATACGGTTCTAAATTATGCAAATGCACTTTGTAATCACAGTCCAAGCAGCGCGTGTATCAGTTATCGATATACATGGAAATTGGAAAACTCTTCACCGCACAATGGACAACTGCATAATGGTAATTTTCGGATACAGTGATTTCTGCATATAAATGTGAGATTTTATGGAGAGAACACAAAGCGATCAATGACTCCCTGACAAAAAATCTGCGCAAAATCTACACCTGTCCTATATGTAAAGCTGGTATAACCTGGGGATCTCCTGTATATAATGATATATGTACAGCAGGTATAACCTGGGGATCTCCTGTATATAATGATATATGTACAGCCGGTATAACCTGGGGATCTCCTGTATATAATGATATATGTACAGCCGGTATAACCTGGGGATCTCCTGTATATAATGATATATGTACAGCTGGTATAACCTGGGGATCTCCTGTATATAATGATATATGTACAGCCGGTATAACCTGGGAATCTCCTGTATATAATGATATATGTACAGCTGGTATAACCTGGGGATCTCCTGTATATAATGATATATGTACAGCAGGTATAACCTGGGGATCTCCTGTATATAATGATATATGTACAGCCGGTATAACCTGGGGATCTCCTGTATATAATGATATATGTACAGCCGGTATAACCTGGGGATCTCCTGTATATAATGATATATGTACAGCTGGTATAACCTGGGGATCTCCTGTATATAATGATATATGTACAGCCGGTATAACCTGGGGATCTCCTGTATATAATGATATATGTACAGCCGCTATAACCTGGGGATCTCCTGTATATAATGATATATGTACAGCTGGTATAACCTGTTGATCTCCTGTATATAATGATATATGTACAGCCGCTATAACCTGGGGATCTCCTGTATATAATGATATATGTACAGCTGGTATAACCTGGGGATCTCCTGTATATAATGATATATGTACAGCTGGTATAACCTGGGGATCTCCTGTATATAATGATATATGTACAGATGGTATAACCTGGGGATCTCCTGTATATAATGATATATGTACAGCTGGTATAACCTGGGGATCTCCTGTATATAATGATATATGTACAGCTGGTATAACCTGGGGATCTCCTGTATATAATGATATATGTACAGCAGGTATAACCTGGGGATCTCCTGTATATAATGATATATGTACAGCCGGTATAACCTGGGGATCTCCTGTATATAATGATATATGTACAGCCGGTATAACCTGGGGATCTCCTGTATATAATGATATATGTACAGCTGGTATAACCTGGGGATCTCCTGTATATAATGATATATGTACAGCAGGTATAACCTGGGGATCTCCTGTATATAATGATATATGTACAGCCGGTATAACCTGGGGATCTCCTGTATATAATGATATATGTACAGCCGGTATAACCTGGGGATCTCCTGTATATAATGATATATGTACAGCTGGTATAACCTGGGGATCTCCTGTATATAATGATATATGTACAGCTGGTATAACCTGGGGATCTCCTGTATATAATGATATATGTACAGCTGGTATAACCTGGGGATCTCCTGTATATAATGATATATGTACAGATGGTATAACCTGGGGATCTCCTGTATATAATGATATATGTACAGCTGGTATAACCTGGGGATCTCCTGTATATAATGATATAAGTACAGCTGGTATAACCTGGAGATCTCCTGTATATAATGATATATGTACAGCCGGTATAACCTGGGGATCTCCTGTATATAATGTTATATGTACAGCTGGTATAACCTGGGGATCTCCTGTATATAATGATATATGTACAGCTGGTATAACCTGGGGATCTCCTGTATATAATGATATATGTACAGCTGGTATAACCTGGGGATCTCCTGTATATAATGATATATGTACAGCCGGTATAACCTGGGGATCTCCTGTATATAATGATATATGTACAGCCGGTATAACCTGGGGATCTCCTGTATATAATGATATATGTACAGCTGGTATAACCTGGGGATCCCCTGTAAATAATGATATATGTACAGCCGGTATAACCTGGGGATCTCCTGTATATAATGATATATGTACAGCTGGTATAACCTGGGGATCCCCTGTAAATAATGATATATGTACAGCCGGTACAACCTGGGGATCTCCTGTATATAATGATATATGTACAGCAGGTATAACCTGGGGATCTCCTGTATATAATGATATATGTACAGCCGGTATAACCTGGGGATCCCCTGTATATAATGATATATGTACAGCCGGTATAACCTGGGGATCTCCTGTATATAATGATATATGTACAGCCGGTATAACCTGGGGATCTCCTGTATATAATGATATATGTACAACCGGTATAACCTGGGGATTTCCTGTATATAATGATATATGTACAGCCGGTATAACCTGGGGATCTCCTGTATAAAATGATATATGTACAGCTGGTATAACCTGGGGATCTCCTGTATATAATGATATATGTACAGCCGGTATAACCTGGGGATCTCCTGTATATAATGATATATGTACAGCCGGTATAACCTGGGGACCTCCTGTATATAGTGATATATGTACAGCCGGTATAACCTGGGGATCTCCTGTATATAATGATATATGTACAGCCGGTATAACCTGGGCATCTCCTGTATATAATGATATATGTACAGCTGGTATAACCTGGGGACCTCCTGTATATAGTGATATATGTACAGCCGGTATAACCTGGGCATCTCCTGTATATAATGATATATGTACAGCCGGTATAACCTGGGGATCTACTGTATATAGTGATATATGTACAGCCGGTATAACCTGGGGATCTCCTGTATATAATGATATATGTACAGCCGGTATAACCTGGGGATCTACTGTATATAATGATATAAGTACAGCCGGTATAACCTGGGGATCTCCTGTATATAGTGATATATGTACAGCCGGTATAACCTGGGGATCTCCTGTTTATAATGATATATGTACAGCCGGTATAACCTGGGCATCTCCTGTATATAATGATATATGTACAGCTGGTATAACCTGAGGATCTCCTGTATATAGTGATATATGTACAGCCGGTATAACCTGGGCATCTCCTGTATATAATGATATATGTACAGCCGGTATAACCTGGGGATCTACTGTATATAATGATATAAAAACAGCCGGTATAACCTGGGGATCTCCTGTATATAATGATATATGTACAGCCGGTATAACCTGGGCATCTCCTGTATATAATGATATATGTACAGCTGGTATAACCTGGGGATCTCCTGTATATAGTGATATATGTACAGCCGGTATAACCTGGGGATCTACTGTATATAATGATATAAGTACAGCCGGTATAACCTGGGGATCTACTGTATATAATGATATAAGTACAGCCGGTATATCCTGGGGATCTCCTGTATATAATGATATATGTACAGCTGGTATAACCTGGGGATGTCCTGTTTATAATGATATATGTACAGCCGGTATAACCTGGGCATCTCCTGTATATAATGATATATGTACAGCTGGTATAACCTGGGGATCTCCTGTATATAATGATATATGTACAGCCGGTATAACCTGGGCATCTCCTGTATATAATGATATATGTACAGCCGGTATAACCTGGGGATCTACTGTATATAATGATATATGTACAGCCGGTATAACCTGGGGATCTCCTGTATATAATGATATATGTACAGCCGGTATAACCTGGGGATCTCCTGTATATAATGATATATGTACAGCCGCTATAACCTGGGGATCTCCTGTATATAATGATATATGTACAGCCGGTATAACCTGGGGATCTACTGTATATAATGATATATGTACAGCCGGTATAACCTGGGGATCTCCTGTATATAATGATATATGTACAGCCGGTATAACCTGGGGATCTCCTGTATATAATGATATATGTACAGCCGGTATAACCTGGGGATCTACTGTATATAATGATATATGTACAGCCGGTATAACCTGGGGATCCACTGTATATAATGATATATGTACAGCTGGTATAACCTGGGGATCTCCTGTATATAATGATATATGTACAGCCGGTATAACCTGGGGATCTCCTGTATATAATGATATATGTACAGCCGGTATAACCTGGGGATCTCCTGGATAAAGTGATATATGTACAGCTGGTATAACCTGGGGATCTCCTGTATATAATGATATATGTACAGCCGGTATAACCTGGGGATCTCCTGTATATAATGATATATGTACAGCCGGTATAACCTGGGGACCTCCTGTATATAGTGATATATGTACAGCCGGTATAATCTGGGGATCTCCTGTATATAATGATATATGTACAGCCGGTATAACCTGGGCATCTCCTGTATATAATGATATATGTACAGCTGGTATAACCTGGGGATCTCCTGTATATAGTGATATATGTACAGCCGGTATAACCTGGGCATCTCCTGTATATAATGATATATGTACAGCCGGTATAACCTGGGGATCTACTGTATATAGTGATATATGTACAGCCGGTATAACCTGGGCATCTCCTGTATATAATGATATTTGTACAGCCGGAATAACCTGGGGATCTACTGTATATAATGATATAAGTACAGCCGGTATAACCTGGGGATCTCCTGTATATAGTGATATATCTACAGCCGGTATAACCTGGGGATCTCCTGTTTATAATGATATATGTACAGCCGGTATAACCTGTGGATCTCCTGTATATAATGATATATGTACAGCCGGTATAACCTGGGGATCTCCTGTATATAATGATATATGTACAGCCGGTATAACCTGGGGATCTCCTGTATATAATGATATATGTACAGCCAGTATAACCTGGGGATCTCCTGTATATAGTGATATATGTACAGCCGGTATAACCTGGGGATCTACTGTATATAATGATATAAGTACAGCCGGTATAACCTGGGGATCTACTGTATATAATGATATAAGTACAGCCGGTATAACCTGGGGATCTCCTGTATATAATGATATATGTACAGCCGGTATAACCTGGGGATCTCCTGTATATAATGATATATGTACAGCTGGTATAACCTGGGGACCTCCTGTATATAGTGATATATGTACAGCCGGTATAACCTGGGGATCTCCTGTATATAATGATATATGTACAGCTGGTATAACCTGGGGATGTCCTGTTTATAATGATATATGTACAGCCGGTATAACCTGGGCATCTCCTGTATATAATGATATATGTACAGCTGGTATAACCTGGGGATCTACTGTATATAGTGATATATGTACAGCCGGTATAACCTGGGCATCTCCTGTATATAATGATATATGTACAGCTGGTATAACCTGGGGACCTCCTGTATATAGTGATATATGTACAGCCGGTATAACCTGGGGATCTTTTGTATATAATGATATAAGTACAGCCGGTATAACCTGGGGATCTCCTGTATATAATGATATATGTACAGCCGGTATAACCTGGGGATCTCCTGTATATAATGATATATGTACAGCTGGTATAACCTGGGGACCTCCTGTATATAGTGATATATGTACAGCCGGTATAACCTGGGGATCTCCTGTATATAATGATATATGTACAGCTGGTATAACCTGGGGATCTCCTGTTTATAATGATATATGTACAGCCGGTATAACCTGGGGATCTCCTGTATATAATGATATATGTACAGCCGGTATAACCTGGGGATCTACTTTATATAATGATATATGTACAGCTGGTATAACCTGGGGACCTCCTGTATATAGTGATATATGTACAGCCGGTATAACCTGGGGATCTCCTGTATATAGTGATATATGTACAGCTGGTATAACCTGGGGATGTCCTGTTTATAATGATATATGTACAGCCGGTATAACCTGGGGATCTCCTGTATATAATGATATATATACAGCCGGTATAACCTGGGGATCTCCTGTATATAATGATATATGTACAGCTGGTATAACCTGGGGATCTCCTGTATAAAATGATATATATACAGCCGGTATAACCTGGGGATCTCCTGTATATAATGATATATGTACAGCTGGTATAACCTGGGGACCTCCTGTATATAGTGATAAATGTACAGCTGGTATAACCTTGGTATCTCCTGTATATAATGATATATGTACAGCTGGTATAACCTGGGGATCTCCTGTATATAATGATATATGTACAGCCGGTATAACCTGGGGATCTCCTGTATATAATGATATATGTACAGCTGGTATAACCTGGGGATCTCCTGTATATAATGATATATGTACAGCCGGTATAACCTGGGGATCTCCTGTATATAATGATATATGTACAGCCGGTATAACCTGGGGATCTCCTGTATATAATGATATATGTACAGCCGGTATAACCTTGGTATCTCCTGTATATAATGATATATGTACTGCTGGTATAACCTGGGGATCTCCTGTATATAATGATATATGTACAGCCGGTATAACCTGGGGATCTCCTGTATATAATGATATATGTACAGCCGGTATAACCTGTGGATCTACTGTATATAATGATATATGTACAGCTGGTATAACCTGGGGACCTCCTGTATATAGTGATATATGTACAGCCGGTATAACCTGGGGATCTCCTGTATATAATGATATATGTACAGCTGGTATAACCTGGGGATCTCCTATATATAATGATATATGTACAGCCGGTATAACCTGGGGATCTCCTGTATATAATGATATATGTAAAGCTGGTATAACCTGGGGATCTCCTGTATATAATGATATATGTACAGCTGGTATAACCTGGGGATCTCCTGTATATAATGATATATGTACAGCCGGTATAACCTGGGGATCTCCTGTATATAATGATATATGTACAGCCGGTATAACCTGGGTATCCCCTGTATATAATGATATATGTACAGCCTGTATAACCTGGGGATCTCCTGTATATAATGATATATGTACAGCTGGTATAACCTGGGGATCTCCTGCATATAATGATATATGTACAGCCGGTATAACCTGGGGATCTCCTGTATATAATGATATATGTACAGCCGGTATAACCTGGGCATCTCCTGTATATAATGATATATGTACAGCCGGTATAACCTGGGGATCTCCTGTATATAATGATATATGTACAGCTGGTATAACCTGGGGATCTCCTGTATATAATGATATATGTACAGCTGGTATAACCTGGGGTTCTCCTGTATATAATGATATACACTCACTGGCCACTTTATTAGGTACACCTGTCCAACTGTTCGTTAACACTTAATTTCTAATCAGCCAATCACATGGCGGCAACTCAGTGCATTAAGGCATGTAGACATTGGTCAAGACAATATCCTGCAGTTCAAACCGAGCATCAGTATGGGGAAGAAAGGTGATTTGTGGCCTTTGAACGTGGCATGGTTGTTGGTGCCAGAAGGGCTGGTCTGAGTATTTCAGAAACTGCTGATCTACTTGGATTTTCACGCACAACCATCTCTAGGGTTTACAGAGAATGGTCCGAAAAAGAAAAAACATCCAGTGAGCTGCAGTTCTGTGGGCGGAAATGCCTTGTTGATGCCAGAGGTCAGAGGAGAATGGGCAGACTGGTTCGAGCTGATAGAAAGGCAACAGTGACTCAAATCGCCACCCGTTACAACCAAGGTAGGCAGAAGAGCATCTCTGAACGCACAGTACGTCGAACTTTGAGGCAGATGGGCTACAGCAGCAGAAGACCACACCGGGTGCCACTCCTTTCAGCTAAGAACAGGAAACTGAGGCTACAATTTGCACAAGCTCATCGAAATTGGACAGTAGAAGATTGGAAAAACGTTGCCTGGTCTGATGAGTCTCGATTTCTGCTGCGACATTCGGAGGGTAGGGTCAGAATTTGGCGTCAACAACATGAAAGCATGGATCCATCCTGCCTTGTATCAGCGGGTCAGGCTGGTGGTGGTGGTGTCATGGTGTGGGGAATATTTTCTTGGCACTCTTTGGGCCCCTTGGTACAACGCCACAGCCTACCTGAGTATTGTTGCTGACCATGTCCATCCCTTTATGAGCACAATGTACCCTGTAACATCTGATGGCTACTTTCAGCAGGATAATGCGACATGTCATAAAGCTGGAATCATCTCAGACTGGTTTCGTGAACATGACAATGAGGTCACTGGACTCAAATGGCCTCCACAGTCACCAGATCTCAATCCAATAGAGCATCTTTGGGATGTTGTGGAACGGGAGATTCGCATCATGGATGTGCAGCCGACAAATCTGCGGCAACTGTGTGATGCCATCATGTCAATATGGACCAAAATCTCTGAGGAGCTTCCAGCACCTTGTTGTATCTATGCCACGAAGAATTGAGGCAGTTCTGAAGGCAAAAGAGGGTCCAACCCGTTACTAGCATGGTGTACCTAATAAAGTGGCCAGTGAGTGTATGTACAGCTGATATAACCTGGGGATCTCCTGTATATAATGATATGTGTACAGCTGGTATAACCTGGGGATCTCCTGTATATAATGATATATGTACAGCTGGTATAACCTGGGGATCTCCTGTATATAATGATATATGTACAGCCGGTATAACCTGTGGATCTCCTGAATATAATGATATATGTACAGCTGGTATAACCTGGGGACCTCCTGTATATAGTGATATATGTACAGCCGGTATAACCTGGGGATCTCCTGTATATAGTGATATATGTACAGCCGGTATAACCTGGGCATCTCCTGTATATAATGATATATGTACAGCCGGTATAACCTGGGGATCTCCTGTATATAATGATATATGTACAGCCGGTATAACCTGGGGATCTCCTGTATATAATGATATATGTACAGCCGGTATAACCTGGGGATCTCCTGTATATAATGATATATGTACAGCCGGTATAACCTGGGGATCTCCTGTATATAATGATATATGTACAGCCGGTATAACCTGGGGATCTCCTGTATATAATGATATATGTACAGCTGGTATAACCTGGGGATCTCCTGTATATAATGATATATGTACAGCCGGTATAACCTGGGGATCTCCTGTATATAATGATATATGTTGTACAGCCGGTATAACCTGGGGATCTCCTGTATATAATGATATATGTACAGCCGGTATAACCTGGGGATCTCCTGTATATAATGATATATGTGCAGCTGGTATAACCTGGGGATCTCCTGTATATAATGATATATGTACAGCTGGTATAACCTGGGGATCTCCTGTATATAATGATATATGTTGTACAGCCGGTATAACCTGGGGATCTCCTGTATATAATGATATATGTACAGCCGGTATAACCTGGGGATCTCCTGTATATAATGATATATGTACAGCCGGTATAACCTGGGGATCTCCTGTATATAATGATATATGTTGTACAGCCGGTATAACCTGGGGATCTCCTGTATATAATGATATATGTACAGCCGGTATAACCTGGGGATCTCCTGTATATAATGATATATGTGCAGCTGGTATAACCTGGGGATCTCCTGTATATAATGATATATGTACAGCTGGTATAACCTGGGGATCTCCTGTATATAATGATATATGTTGTACAGCCGGTATAACCTGGGGATCTCCTGTATATAATGATATATGTACAGCTGGTATAACCTGGGGATCTCCTGTATATAATGATATATGTACAGCCGGTATAACCTGGGGATCTCCTGTATATAATGATATATGTACAGCCGGTATAACCTGGGGATCTCCTGTATATAATGATATATGTACAGCCGGTATAACCTGGGGATCTCCTGTATATAATGATATATGTACAGCCGGTATAACCTGGGGATCTCCTGTATATAATGATATATGTACAGCCGGTATAACCTGGGGATCTCCTGTATATAATGATATAGGTACAGCTGATATAATATATATATCTCCTTTACACAGTGAATGGAATAACCAGGGCAGTTTTCCTTTCCAACACCAGGGGGAGATCCTTTATTACATTCTCTGATCCTTATGATACTTTTATGCAACAAAAATGACATCATGTCTGCTAATTAATGTATACAAATATGCAAATATACATGGGCCTCGCACAGATTGACTTTACCCCATATGTCTGTGTGTAAATTTATTGAAAAAAAAAATAAAACACTTCTCGTCAGTGACGCCTGTGGCTTCGCTAGATATTACCATACTCTCATTATCCTTATATTAAATACAATGTATATGTGTTATTTATAATTCTGCTTACCCTTAGTTTTTGCCAAACTTTGCTAAAATTTGCTTCCTTATTTGCTTTTTATTGCTATGGGAACTAATGTATTTCTAGTTGCCAAATGATGAATTCAGTGTAAACACACAGGAGACGCCGCCGCAGCTGCAGCCACACACCGGGTGTTCACTGCTGCTGTATATATATATATATATATATATATATATATATACATACACACCTCTCTATGTATTATGTTATATACATTGGGCCACATTTACTTACCTGTCCTTACACGTTCCCCAAAAGTGCCACGATAATGCACTGTGCCGCGATTCACTAAGATCGTGCGCCCGATATCCTGCATGTGTCGCTTCCCCGCTCAGGTCCGCAGGAGTTCACCTTCTTCTTCCTAGTGCATGAAAGTGCATTGTCTTGCGACACAATTTGAAAGTTAAAACCGCGCTCAGTCCGAATCAGTCGGATCGTCCGACGCCGCGCCCGCAATACCTGTAGCATGAGAGCGGCGCAATTACGCCAAAATCCGATCACGTGGGACACAATCCCCAGTTAAATACCTGTCTCAGTGCCGCAAATCCCCAAAAAACTGGATAATCCGACAAAAGTGCGTCCGCGGATCTTTAGTAAATAAGCCCCATCAGCTCTTATCTAGACAGAGCTATGATCAGTGACTGCGGATTAGCTGAATTGTGCATTGGAGTCAGAGTTGGATTAGATACCTCCCTGCTTTACACTGCAGCACTGCACAGTGTATCTAAGCACCACATCCATCTACGAGATCCCAGCAGCCTGGAAGTAACTTAACTCATAAAATATACTTCCCTAGAAGTCCCAGGGTCAACATCTGCAAAGAGTTTGTATGTTCTCTCTGTGTTTTTGTGGGTTTCCTCCGGGTCCTCGGATTTCCTCCCACACTCCAAAACATACTAGTAGGTTGATTAGATTGTGAGCCCCATTGGGCACATGGACTGATCTGGCAAACTCTGTGCAGCGCTGTGTAATAAGAATTATTAATATTATTAGAGCTGTGACTTCTTCATATTTCCGCAGTGTCACAGTGGACTTTTTTGTGGGACCAGTCTTGTGTCTGGTGGCGCCATCCTGGGACACCTAGATGTCATTTATTAACTCTTTTCATTTTTCTCTGGGTAGGAATAGAGAAAAAGGAACAATTATTCACTTTATATTTTCTATCTTTCACCTTTCGTGGCTTAAAATCCACGAGGAATCTTTTCTCCAGGGAGAAATGTTGTCATCGATCGCACATTTGTCTCTATTTTCATTTCACTATTGTTTCTAGATAAAGAACATTTTGTAAATACTCTTTGTTTTTCGCTACTTTCCAAGACCTGTAACTTTGTTACTTTGTGGTCGTCTGTGCCGTGCGAGGATTTTCTCTGATGTTTTTGTTAGTTTGTAATATTTTAAATTATTGTTATCGATCCTTGTGATTGTTTTTTTTAGGATTTTTTTCCAGCATCAATAGACAAAAAAAAATGCAATTTCAGCTGTTTGTTTTTTTCTAGTTTTTTTTATGGTGCTCACTGCACCAGATCAATAACATAACAGTTTTATCGCCGGGGTCATTGTTTTTTAAATCTCTATCTTTATTCTTTCATTTTTTATTAAGTTATTTGCTATACTCCGGTGTCTCAGGGTAATCATACACCTGACTATAAGCCAAAATCCTTCGCTGTGCACAAAGATGAACCAATGCGAAAGGCAGAAAAAGACTTCAAAATACTAATTTCACAAATATTTCACATTATGTATTGAATATGGACCACTAGTATGTATTGTATGTGAACTATTGCTATGTAGTGTATATGGACCATTACTATGTCTTGTATATGGACCGTTGGTATGTAGTTTGTATGGACCATAACTGTGTATTATATATGGACCATTACTATGTATTGCATATGTGCCATTGGTATGTATTGTATAGGTTCCATTAGTATGTATTGTATAGGTGCCATTGGTATGTATTGTATATGGACCATTAGTATGTATTGCATATGAACCATTAGTATGTATTGTATAGGTGCCATTGGTATGCATAGTGTATGGACCATTGGTATGTATTGTGTATGTGCCATTGGTATGTATTGTATAGGTGCCATTGGTATGTATTGTATATGGACCATTGGAATGTATTGTATATGGACCATTGGTATGTATTGTATATGGACCATTGGTATGCATAGTGTATGGACCATTGGAATGTACTCTATATAGACCATTAGTACTGTGTAAGGACTATTTTTACTATGTATTATATGAAGACTATTACTATGTTTTTGTGGATTATTACTATGGATTTTATATAGACTATAGGAGATGTATTATTACCTATAATGTTTGTTACATGCACTTGGCCTCTTGGGCTACAGGAGAGTAAATCTGCCTGATGTCACCCGGCTGCTGAGGACACTTCTTCATTTCATAGCTCATTACTGGTAATGGCAGCCATGTTGGTGATCACTCAGCTTTCCCAGCATTTACGCTCATCTTAAACCCAGGCGCAGACCATGTCCTATTGTTGCCCCCGTGTCTGTATTGCTGTCCGGACCACTACCAGTGCCCCCCTCCCCCCTCTGACGCGCTCGCTCTGCACTTTATGCTTCCTCGGAGTCTTGTTCCGCATGCACCGCTGGATCCAATCATATAGAAGAGCAGCAGGATCTTCTCTAATTACATCCTCCATAATGAGATGTACAGAGATGATCCCCGGCCTTCATATTAAACTTTTACAATTCCTGGAGCCCAGGGCCTGATGGGAGAGAATCATCCTCTTTATACTTTCTACTATTGCAGAATTCGCTACATTGAGGGGCTTTTATAAATTTGGGCGCAGGAAACGTGCTCTAATTTTCAGCGGGATGTCAGTATGTGACACAAGGAGTTAATGATTTGGAGCACAAACAAAAAGGTTATGAACTGTCTTCACATTCATGAAGGTGAAATAGATCTCCATAGAACAGTTTTTAGCCCAAAAATTGCGCCACATAACCAGTCTGAAAAATAAGAGGGTCCATTTTTCTCCCTAAACAGGACAAGTCCTGAGTGTCGGAAAACACCAATATTGTGGCACCAACACTTCATGAATAAGGCACTAGAGGCGCAGGGAGGAAAAAAAAAATTTCAACAGATTTCTGTTCGAAAGTCGATAATAAATGTCCCCCATTGTGCTGGTGAGTGGCTGGACACATCTTAAAGGGCACCTACCACCACAAATCTACCTATAAAGGTAGATTGGGTGGTAGGTGGATCAATGGGACGTGGGGATAGCCCTTTTAAGGGCTAATCCTCACGTCCCTGCACTTTTTTGATAACTTTAATTTGATATTTATTCAAATTTACTTATGCGGCTACCGGGGCGTGGAGTAGCCGCATATGAGATTACACGAGGCGGCTACTCCACGCCCCGGTAGCCACTTTACCCCTCCTACTCACCCATCTTCGGCGCTCAGCTCCGCGTAGCTGTGCGCCCTCGTCCGGCGATCCTGCCGTCTGCGCATGCGCAGAAGAGCAGGCCCGCGCCTGTTTCGGAGTTGTGACCGCGCAGGCGTCGGCCTGCTCTTCTGCGCATGCGCAGACGGCAGGATCGCCGGACGAGGGCGCGCAGCTACGCGGAGCTGAGCGCCGAAGATGGGTGAGTAGGAGGGGTAAAGTGGCTACCGGGGCGTGGAGTAGCCGCCTCGTGTAATCTTATATGCGGCTACTCCACGCCCCAGTAGCCGCATAAGTAAATTTGAATAAATATCAAATTAAAGTTATCAAAAAAGTGCAGGGACGTGAGGATTAGCCCTTAAAAGGGCTATCCCCACGTTCCATTGATCCACCTAACACCCAATCTACCTTTATAGGTAGATTTGTGGTGGTAGGTTCCCTTTAATGTTAAGTGAGGCCAATGTCACAGGTGTTCCTGCGAACCACACCCGTGCCCCTCTCTATGGCGCCCCTCTCCCCCCTGGTTCACTCACCTCTACATGCTCCTGCTCCCGTCCCGGCTCCCAGCATCCCCGTGTCCTAGGGAGCGTGGCCGGCGCTCGTAGATTTAAAAGGCCAATTTCCTAGAATTGAATAGAAGCCGGCTTCTCCCAGCATTCCCTGCCAGATCTTCGTTCTATATGCCTAAGAGAAAGCTTGTTCCCTTGCCATTTATCTGTGTTTTGATCTCCTGTTGTGACCCCGGACCTGTTCCCGTTTACGCTCCTCCACTGCCAGCCCTGACCATCTGCTCCGCCTCTGACTTTGAACCTTTGCCGCCTGATTTGACCTTTTGCCTGTCCTTGACCATGAACTTGCCTTCTGACTTTGTACCTCGCCTTGGCTGCCACCGCTGACAAAGTTGCACCTGTGGAACGACCTGGTGGTACCACGCTGCAGCAACCCGCTTTGCAGCAGTCTTTGGTGAAAATCAGGTGCCACTTAGACTCCGGTCCCAGGTGTCGGCTTGTATCATGGTCCGTGGTGCTCAAAGGGGTTCACTACCCCAGAAGTCTGACAGCCAAACTCTAAATGTGAAGAAATGATTAACCCACAGCCAGACACATCCATCATATCCAATCTTCCCTGGGATCAGCTGGTGGGGGAGCTTTGATCCCATGAAATTTTGACTCAAGAAGGCATCAATCACCGGACTAAATCACCAAACTACATCACAAGAGTCGCCTATAGTACAAATTGCCTCTTTTGTCATCCCAAAATTAAAACAAAACATAGAACAGTTTCCTAAACAAAGATCCCAAGCAAAAGCTCCTGAATAAATGTATATTTATATGTACCTGTGTTTTCTATCCCTTTAATGGTGTATGTGGTTTTTATGTGAGTTTTAAATATGTTTTTTGTTGATCAGTGTATTGCGGATGTGACACTTTAAGTTCCCGTTCGGGATAATAAAGTATTATTATTATTAAATGCAGACCCCGGAACAGGCACATAAATAACTACATTTCCTTCTAAGTTCCCCAATAAATGCACGCACAAAATTAAGACAAAGTCCAGACCAGATGAACAGATAAAGACTGCAAACAAGACCCCCTGAACCAATACAGACCCCAATCCAGACCTAATAATAAATATAAGCCTCTGACAAAGAGCAGATTCCCATAATACAGAACCCTAACCCCTTAAACCTGAGCAGACCCCAGACCAGACAACTTAAAGAAATCCCATATACAAATAACTACAAACCCCAGACCAGGCTGATTACCTACAGACCATAGACCAAACAATCTAAACAAATGCAGTCCCAGAACAGATCCTAACTATAATGCAGACCCCTGAACAATTATAGATCCCAGGTAAGACCTGCAAATAACTAAAAACCTCATAAAGATTGCATAAAGACCTCAAACTAAACCCTTAAATTATGCCTTGTGAATAATCGCTGAATGTTCATCAAATGATTCAGCAGTCCTGCTACTTACTCCTGTACTGTGTGCAGACTCTCCATGCATCTTTCTTTATATCGCTAAGATCTGGTGAATATGAGATTCTGTAGCAGGAGAGTTGGACTCCTCCTGTTCCTTCCCCCTGTTCCTGTCTTTGTCAGTGTGGACAGGCAGTGAGAAGACATAGAGCAGAGATGGAGTGTGTATGTGCAGAGGGCAGCATGGTGAGAACAGGGAAAGGCAGCAGCTTTCAGAGGAGGCAAAGACACGGATACATGCAGAGATGTCTAATGGAAGAGATTTATTGCAGTGGCCAATCCCTTTAAGAGATATACAGACGAGACCTGTAGATACGAAAAATAGATCTCAGACCAGACCATCAAATAAATACTGGCTACAAAATAAATACAGATGAGAACCCCCCCCCCCTCCTCCCAAATACAGATAATAGACCATACCCCCAATCTAATGCATACATTCATTACCACCTCTATTAATACTTCACACCGACCGACTATAGAGATACAGACCCTAGACTAAATCCTACATGCTAACACAGACCTAAAACTCAACCCCTAAAAACATAAACCCAGCCCAGAGCACCTTGACAAGTGCAGACCCCTGATGAAATACAGACCCCCCCCAATCAGAGATGTCATGCCAGACCTTTTATACAAATACATAATCCAGACCTGAACCAGTAAATACAGAACAGACCCCTATAGAACTACTATAGTAAGTATAGACCACAGTCTCCTGACCCCCAGATATAAAACAATCTACAGACCAGACCCCCAGCGCTAAGAAGACAAACCCCCGGGGACAGATTATTCTAATTCAACAAAACCATCAGCTACTAATCCAAATACCGTAAGTGACAAAACAACGAATACTCTGGACCCTTCCATGTCACGTTCCTGTCTTTTACCCTTCCTGTTCCACCACATCCTAAACAGGAAGTTCACCTGTAAGGGGTGTGGCTTAGACTGTCCAATACCCTGCCTGCAAAGCAAGCCCCGCCCATCAACTACAGATTATAAAGATCATTCATTCATATTCTGATACATTTTTGCAATATTATTCAGGAAAGCAGCAGAGAACTTTGTGACACAGTGAAGGGGATTTACTAATTCTGGCGCAAGCACGACTGGCAACATCGGAGATCAGTCCGATGTATTAAAATGGTGCACGTCTGTAAGTAATTAATGGGTAGACGGTAATAATCAGTCCTGCGCCATAAAAGTGCCGTCATCAATGAGATGTGCGCCAAAATCTTACATGGACTGCGCCTTAATTTTGCTCTCTGACCAATTTTTTCTTGGTCTATTGTGCGCCAAAATGTGTGCCAAAAAATGCCGACAAAATACACATAAATGTGACGGATAATGTGGAAAAGTTAGGCCACGCCCACTTGCGGCAAAAAAAAAAGGAGGAGTCAGGATAGTCGGAAGCATCTGTTCTTTCTGGTGCAAACTCATTATACATGATCCTTAACAATTCTGTGCCAAAAAAACGTAAAATTCCGGCATTTCTTTGGCGCAGAGACGATAATACATCTGCCCCAGTAACTTTGTTTATTTTGTTTCTTATCATCTTATCTTTCTAATTTTCTGTACTGTCCCTTTAAGCGATAAAAACGTGTACATCTGAGTCTCTGTCTACCCCAAAATTTCCCATCACTATGACCAAAATGTCACGACTTTTTATTGCCCAACGACTGCTGACTCCGTCTCCAATTATCTGAATCACGTATCTCTACTGACGAGGTGCGAATCCCCCGAATCCCGTCTATTGTTTCCATCTGTTGTTAAGCACGAGCTCCCACTGTGACTGATTTAGGATTTTAATAAAAAACCTTATTTCTTTTTTTAGTCTATTAATGTGTAAATATGCAAAACAGCGTCAGGGTGAAAGATAGATCCTGGAGCGGTAATTACCGACTCGACAAATAGAAAGTGTTTAACCCCATTATTATTAGTATTTTTACCTTTATGGTCCGTACGCCCTGACTCCAGCTTATCCCGCTCCACATCAGCCAATCGTCTGCCAGAAATAGATTTCTAGGATCTGAATCATAAGACGTCTCCCATTGACTTCTCAGGGGGTCGAAGATGCAAGACGCTAGATAAGAGACTGTGACTGTCTGACTCATTGGACACATTTATTTAATCTTTTGTACCAATTTTTTGTCTGAATGCACTGAAAAGAACGTGGGAACTGCTTGTACATGGATTTATAAAGAGTCAGCGACACAATTCTGTAGCATGAACAAAGTGCACCAAAAAAAAGTGCACACCTCCCGAGCAGCAGGGGGCGCCAGATTCATGAAAAACGCGCACCACAATTCATGAATCTGCCGCCCCGTGCACCCTTCACAGGAAACTACACATACTACATACTGCACTGGTTCTGATAAATATGGGTTCTTATATGTAGAACCTGCTCTGACAGAAATGGTTAGATCCTGAGATTGTTAACCCCTTCCCACCGCAGCCCTTTTTTGTTTTTGCGTTTTCATTTTTCACTCTCCACCTTCAAAAATCGGAGTTTTTATTTTTCCATGTACAGAACTTTGTGATGGCTTATTTTCTGCATAACAAATTGCACTTCAAAGTGGTGCAATATTTAATATTCCATGCCGTGTACTGGGAAGCGGGAAAAAAATTCTGAATGCAGTGAAATTGGTAAATTTTTACTGTTTATTTATATCAGTTCTAGGGAAAGGGGGGTGATTTGAGTTTTTATGTATTTTTATTATAATTTTTTATAACTCTTTTTTTATTTTTATTTTTACTACATTTCAGACTCCCTAGGGTACTTTAACCCTAGGTTGTCTGTACGATCCTATCATATACTGCCATACTACATCTATACTACATCTTTCCAGATGAGACAGAATGGGGCAGATTTACTTACCCGGTGCATTCGCGATCCAGCGGCGCGTTCTGTGTGGAGGATTCGGGTCTTCCGGCGATTCACTAAGGTAGTTCCTCCGATGTCCACTAGGTGTCGCTGCTGCGCTGAAGTTCATCGGAGTGCACTGGAGTTCACTGTCCTACGCCGGGTGCAGGTAAGCACGTATCAAACGACACTTTTTTTTTTTAAATGCGGCGGTTTTTCCGAATCCATTGTGTTTTCGTATGGCCACGCCCCCCCATTTCCGGCACATGCACGCCGGCGCCGATGCGGCACAATCCGATCACGTGCGCCAAAACCCTGGGGCAATTCAGGGAAAATTAACGAAAAATATAAAAATTCGGGTAAACCGCCGGAAAAACCCAATAAATGTGTCATACGGTCTGACTCTGCACCGGACGCCCCTTTTGTCGCAGACTCTTAGGTGCGGACACTTTATAAATACATGTGCAGCAGTTTGCACTGAAAAGAATGTGCAACGTCCTACAGAAAACTGGTGGAGGGGCTGAGTGTAGACGTCTCACGATAACCAGGGAGTCTTTCGATGCCGGAGGAGAATCTATAACACAAGTCAATCGTCTGAAGATAAAATTTCCATCTTCCACATGAAGCTCTTTATATTCCCGTGTAGCTAATTGAAATAAAGTGCCGCTGTTTATTAGACGTCGCTGCCAAGAATACATTTCATTTCTGCCGCCATTACCATGGACCACTACTCAACATGCAAATGCTTACAGATGCCATTAATTTTTATGTGGTAAACACCATTAGATGAGGAGTGGGGTGACACGGCGTATACGAATGCGCCGTCTCCATCGGAGCCTGGAGGTGCGGAGCCTCCGCCGAGCGTGTCCAGGCACATGGAGACCCCAGGCTGGGATGACACCAGGTAGGAACTAATGACATGAGGACGTGAAGAAGACGCCATCTTCTGCTTCATAATCAAATCCTTATTCCCGCCTGGATGAGCCTCCTGCTTTAGGGCGTATTCACACAAAAGCAACAACATTCGGCTTTACTGTGTTCTTTGTCTGTTGTCTTCATTTGATGCTTTCTTTCCCCATTTTAATCATTCAAAGCATCGTGTTGGCAATTTTTTCAATTTACTGAGATCTATGGAGAGTTATTTAGTGGTCGTTATACAGGGAGGGGGAGGAGATAAGCATCTTGTCAGTAGTGATGTAATGATGGGTCAGTGTTATCTCTATAGAGGTCATTGTACAGGGGGGGGGGGATAAGCTATGACATCATCTATTGTCAGTAGTGATGTAATGATGGGTCAGTGTTATCTATATAGAGGTCATTATACAGGGAGGGGGAGGAGATAAGCTGTGACATCATCTATTGTCAGTAGTGATGTAATGATGGGTCAGTGTTATCTATATAGAGGTCATTGTACAGGGAGGGGGAGGAGATAAGCTGTGACATCATCTATTGTCAGTAGTGATGTAATGATGGGTCAGTGTTATCTATATAGAGGTCATTGTACACGGAGGAGGGGGAGATAAGCTGTGACATCATCTATTGTCAGTAGTGATGTAATGATGGGTCAGTGTTATCTATATAGAGGTCATTGTACAGGGAGGGGAGGAGATAAGCTGTGACATCATCTATTGTCAGTAGTTATGTAATGATGGGTCAGTGTTATCTATATAGAGGTCATTGTACAGGAGGGGAAGGAGATAAGCTGTGACATCATCTATTGTCAGTAGTGATGTAATGATGGGTCAGTGTTATCTGTATAGAGGTCATTGTACAGAGAGGGGGAGGAGATAAGCTGTGACATCATCTATTGTCAGTAGTGATGTAATGATGGGTCAGTGTTATCTATATAGAGGTCATTGTACAGGGAGGGGGAGGAGATAAGCTGTGACATCATCTATTGTCAGTAGTGATGTAATGATGGGTCAGTGTTATCTGTATAGAGGTCATTGTACAGAGAGGGGGAGGAGATAAGCTGAGACATCATCTATTGTCAGTAGTGATGTAATGATGGATCAGTATTATCTATATACAGGACATTGTACAGGGAGGGGGAGGAGATAAGCTGTGACATCTATTGTCAGTAGTGATGTAATGATGGGTCAGTGTTATCTATATAGAGGACATTGTACAGGGAGGGGGAGGAGATAAGCTGTGACATCATCTATTGTCAGTAGTGATGTAATGATGGGTCAGTGTTATCTATATAGAGGTCATTGTACAGGGAGGAGGAGGATATAAGCTGTGACATCATCTATTGTCAGTAGTGATGCAATGATGGGTCAGTGTTATCTCTATAGAGGTCATTGTACAGGGGGGGGGGGATAAGCTATGACATCATCTATTGTCAGTAGTGATGTAATGATGGGTCAGTGTTATCTATATAGAGGTCATTGTACAGGGGGGGGGGAGGAGATAAGCTGTGACATCATCTATTGTCAGTAGTGATGTAATGATGGGTCAGTGTTATCTATATAGAGGTCAGTGTACACGGAGGAGGGGGAGATAAGCTGTGACATCATCTATTGTCAGTAGTGATGTAATGATGGGTCAGTGTTATCTATATAGAGGTCATTGTACAGGGAGGGGAGGAGATAAGCTGTGACATCATCTATTGTCAGTAGTTATGTAATGATGGGTCAGTGTTATCTATATAGAGGTCATTGTACAGGAGGGGAAGGAGATAAGCTGTGACATCATCTATTGTCAGTAGTGATGTAATGATGGGTCAGTGTTATCTGTATAGAGGTCATTGTACAGAGAGGGGGAGGAGATAAGCTGTGACATCATCTATTGTCAGTAGTGATGTAATGATGGGTCAGTGTTATCTATATAGAGGTCATTGTACAGGGAGGGGGAGGAGATAAGCTGTGACATCATCTATTGTCAGTAGTGATGTAATGATGGGTCAGTGTTATCTGTATAGAGGTCATTGTACAGAGAGGGGGAGGAGATAAGCTGAGACATCATCTATTGTTAGTAGTGATGTAATGATGGATCAGTATTATCTATATACAGGACATTGTACAGGGAGGGGGAGGAGATAAGCTGTGACATCATCTATTGTCAGTAGTGATGTAATGATGGGTCAGTGTTATCTATATAGAGGTCATTGTACAGAGAGGGGGAGGAGATAAGCTGTGATATCATCTATTGTCAGTAGTGATGCAATGATGGGTCAGTGTTATCTATATAGAGGTCATTGTACAGGGAGGAGGAGGATATAAGCTGTGACATCATCTATTGTCAGTAGTGATGCAATGATGGGTCAGTGTTATCTATATAGAGGACATTGTACAGGGAGGGGGAGGAGATAAGCTGTGACATCATCTATTGTCAGTAGTGATGTAATGATGGGTCAGTGTTATCTATATATAGAGGTCTTTGTACAGGGAGGGGGAGGAGATAAGCTGTGACATCATCTATTATCAGTAGTGATGTAATGATGGGTCAGTGTTATCTATATATAGAGGTCATTGTACAGGGAGGGGGAGGAGATAAGCTGTGACATCATCTCTTGTCAGTAGTGATGTAATGATGGGTCAGTGTTATCTATATAGAGGTCATTGTACAGGGAGGGGGAGGAGATAAGCTGTGACATCATCTATTGTCAGTAGTGATGTAATGATGGGTCAGTATTATCTATATAGAGGATATTGTACAGGGAGGAGGAGGAGATAAGCTGTGACATCATCTATTGTCATTAGTGATGTAATGATGGGTCAGTGTTATCTATGTAGAGGTCATTGTACAAGGAGGGGGAGGAGATAAGCTGTGACATCTATTGTCAGTAGTGATGTAATGATGGGTCAGTGTTATGTATATAGAGGTCATTGTACAGGGAGGGGGAGGAGATAAGCTATGACATCATCTATTGTCAGTAGTGATGTAATGATGGGTCACTGCTATCTGTAAAGAGGTCTTTGTACAGGGAGGGGGAGGAGATAAGCTGTGACATCATCTATTGTCAGTGGTGATGTAATGATGGATCAGTGTTATCTATATACAGGTCATTGTACAGGGAGGGGAGGAGATAAGCTGTGACATCATCTATTGTCAGTAGTGATGTAATGATGGGTCAGTGTTATCTTTATAGAGGTCATTGTACAGGGAGGGGGAGGAGAAAAGCTGTGACATCATCTATTGTCAGTAGTGATGTAATGATGGGTCAGTGTTATCTATATAGAGATCATTGTACAGGGAGGGGGAGGAGATAAGCTGTGACATCATCTATTGTCAGTAGTGATGTAATGATGGGTCACTGCTATCTGTATAGAGGTCTTTGTACAGGGAGGGGGTGGAGATGAGCTGTGACATCATCTATTGTCAGTAGTGATGTAATGATGGGTCAGTACTATCTATATAGAGGTCATTGTACAGGGAGGGGGAGGAGATAAGCTGTGACATCATCTATTGTCAGTAGTGATGTAATGATGGGTCAGTGTTATCTATATAGAGATCATTGTACAGGGAGGGGGAGGAGATAAGCTGTGACATCATCTATTGTCAGTAGTGATGTAATGATGGGTCAGTACTATCTATATAGAGGTCATTGTACAGGGAGGGGGAGGAGATAAGCTGTGACATCATCTATTGTCAGTAGTGATGTAATGATGGGTCAGTGTTATCTATATAGAGGACATTGTACGGGGAGGGGGAGGAGATAAGCTGTGACATCATCTATTGTCAGTAGTGATGTAATGATGGGTCAGTGTTATCTGTATAGAGGTCATTGTACAGGGAGGGGGAGGAGATAAGCTGTGATATCATCTATTGTCAGTAGTGATGTAATGATGGGTCAGTGTTATCCATATAGAGGTCATTGTACAGGGAGGGGGAGGAGATAAGCTGTGACATCATCTATTGTCAGTAGTGATGTAATGATGGGTCAGTGTTATCTATATAGAGGTCATTATACAGGGAGGGGGAGGAGATAAGCTGTGACCTCATCTATTGTCAGTAGTGATGTAATGATGGGTCAGTGTTATCTATATAGAGGTCATTGTACAGGGAGGAGGAGGGGATAAGCTGTGACTTCATCTATTGTCAGTAGTGATGTAATGATGGGTCAGTGTTATCTATATAGAGGTCATTGTACAGGGAGGGGAGGGGATAAGCTGTGACATCATCTATTGTCAGCAGTGATGTAATGATGGGTCAGTGTTATCTATATAGAGGTCATTGTACAGGGAGGGGGAGGAGATTAGCTGTGACATCATCTATTGTCAGTAGTGATGTAATGATGGGTCAGTGTTATTTATATACAGGTCATTGTACAGGGAGGGGAGGAGATAAGCTGTGACATCATCTATTGTCAGCAGTGATGTAATGATGGGTCAGTGTTATCTATATAGAGGTCATTGTACAGGGAGGGGAGGAGATAAGCTGTGACATCATCTATTGTCAGTAGTGATGTAATGATGGGTCAGTGTTATCTATATAGTGCTCATTGTACAGGGAGGGGGAGGAGATAAGCTGTGACATCATCTATTGTCAGTAGTGATGTAATGATGGGTCAGTGTTATCTATATAGAGGTCATTGTACAGGGAGGGGGAGGAGATAAGCTGTGACATCATCTATTGTCAGTAGTGATGTAATGATGGGTCAGTGGTATCTCTATAGAGGTCTTTGTAATTTAAATTCCGTATTGCGGATTTGATTTACTTAGAGACCCTTCAGCGACTTCAGATTTATTTTTGACATTGAAGTAAAAGGAAGAACCGTAAAACCGTATTTAAAGGTAATGAAGACTTGTGTGATGTAGAGGCCGAGAGGCGACAAGGATTTCTGACACTCAGAAGTTTCTAGAAAAACACCACAAGGAATATTGATTTATTAATGATAGAAAAATAACAGTGTGATGTCTCCCTGGTAACAATAATTACAATAAAATATTACATTAATGAGCGATTACTGGCAGGGATATAAGTGACAACTCCAGGAATGATAAGAAAGGTCACTGCGGGTCACGGGCTGTCAGCACAGGGCAAGCCCCAGGAATGTTCTTAAAGGGAAATTTCAGCTAAAAACTTAGAATCATGAGCTGATTATATATGTATTGGCTTCTGTGTTGTAGTTTGTACATTCTATCATCTCCTTGACAAATATTTTCCCATTTTGGTAGAACTGATATTCTCCTAATTAGACTATAATTGGCTTAAACCCATTAAACACCAGGATCTTTAACACTTGTTGCATTGGCTTGTATACATTTTCTAAATATAGAGCCCTAATATATGCACATGTACATTAGCCGAACACTGCACGGCTACTCCACGTCCCAGTAGCCTCTTTGATCCTCCTACCCAGACATCTTCAGCGGACAGCTGCAAGGAGCTGCGCGCACTCGTCCGCGAAGCCTTAGGTCTGCGCATGCACAGAACACAGGCCAGTGGCTGCACGATCTCGGCATGCGCAGAACTCCGGCTTCATGGATGAGTGCGCACAGGTCCTTGTAGTTGCAAAAAGGCTACTGGGGTGTGGTTTAGCAGCACCGTGTAGCCTCCAGCTCCTCCACGCCCAAGTAGCCTCTTTAGAAAATTTGCATATTTCCCTGATTAAAGATTAGAAAGGATAGAGAGGAGTAATGGATTAGCCCTAAAAAGGAGATTCACCTAACACCGGATCTACCTTCATAGGCAGATGCGTAGTGGTAGGTTTCCTTTAAGACCGATATTATATATGTCTTCCACAGTTAGGGAAATGGGAATGAGACTTCAGTCCGAGTGTTTCTCTAATTTCCTCTTAAGATTTTGATAGAAAGGGAACCTGTCATCAGAAATTGATCTAATAAACAACTACCAATATGATGTCAATCAGCTGCACACATTCCAGATCATGGTTCTTTCATGTCCTAGTCTGGTGGTATCATTTAGAAAATCAACTTTGGAGTGAGATGTAAGTTGGTTGTATATAGTCAAGGAGGTGGAGATTTTCAGAGCTCCTCACCTTGACATTAGTGTTAACTCTCCGCCTCCTTGACCAATTTACATCTCACTTCAAAGCTAATTTACTGGATACTGCCATCACACTGGACCATGAAAGAAGCAAAAACTAGAACATCTTACGCTGCTTGAAAATATAATAGTAGGGGTTTATTAGGGCAATTGCTGATGACAGGTTCCCTTTAAACTAATGCAACAGTGTTTTCATCACCAAATGCATATGGGTCACATATTTCTGATATTCGTGATGATATAATATATATGTGTCCTATTTACAATGATATATTGTATTCAAAGAATATGTGACTGCTTTTGCCAAAGGAGTGTGCTGAAGCTGACTACGACTACATTTTTTCTCTCTACCAAGTGCCCCAGAAAGAAAGCTTAAAGGAAACCTACCACCACGATTCTACCTATAAAGGTGGATGTATAGGACATGAGGATAGCCCTTTTTAGAGCTAATCCTTAGGTCCCCACTATCATTTTAAAATCTTTATTGTCCTAATATGTAAATTTTGGAAAGAGGCTACTGGGGTGTGGAGTAGCCGGACATGAGGCTACACATTTCGGCTACTCCACGCCCCAGTAGCCTCTGCTCATCCTACCCCGACTTCTCCGGTGCGCAGCTCCTCGTAGCTGCACGCCCTCGTCCGAGAAGCCAGCTTTCTGCACATGCGCAGAACGCAGGCCCTCTTCCACTCGGCCACTGCTCCAAAGCAGGAGCTCCTGCGCATGCGCAGAACTCCAGCTTCTTGGACGAGGGGGCGCACAGCTACGAGTAGCTGCTCGCCGAAGATGTCATGGTAGGAGGAGCGAAGAGGCTACTCCACGCCCCAGTAACCGCTTTACAAAATTTACATATTAGGGCAATAAAGGTTTAAAAAAGATAGCGGGGATGTGAGGATCAGCTCCAAAAAGAGCTATTCTCATGTCCCATACATGCACCTACCACCCAATCTACCTTTATAGGTAGATTCGTGGTGGTAGGTTCCCTTTAAATCCTCCAGGGTACAGTGTATACATGTGGTTTATACACTTAATTTCAGCATTGTATCTGAGTGTGTTTGTTACTACCATGACGCTACGTTCCCACCATTATACTGCATATAATCAGATAGGCGTCAAGAGTTAGAAACATTTGATTATTTTACAGAGTCTTTCTTATTTTTACCCCAGAATTATAATCAAGGATAATATACACAGTGGACGGATGATGGGAGTTGTAGCTCTGAGACAACACAAAACCCCAGATGACTACTCAATAGATACAGAATATACTGCAGAGCACTAATGCCTATACCCTGCCCAGCATCCGGGCCACCCACCAGTTACAGGGCATAATTATCCTGCAGATCACACGCCCTGAGCCGTAACAGTAGGGATAGGGGTAGTATCCCAGCAGGGGCTCACACACTCGCCGGCAATATCTCTGTCCACGGCGGCAGTGAGTGCAGCAGTAACCTCTGTGATCCCACATGGGATGGAAGTCCAGACCAACTTCTCTCTGCAAGACAAAAGAAAACCAGAAGGATGTAGTGACATATTCTTGTACATAGGGGGCAGTGTTATAGTAATTATATTCTTGTACATAGGGAGCAGTATTATAGTAGTTATATTCTTGTACATAGGAGGCAGTATTATAGTAATTATATTCTTGTACATAGGGAGCAGTATTATAGTAGTTATATTCCTGTACATAGGGGCAGTATTATAGTAGTTATATTCCTGTACATAGGGGGCAGTATTATAGTAGTTATATTCTTGTAAATAGGGGGCAGTATTATAGTAGTTATATTCTTGTACATAGGGGGTAGTATTATAGTAGTTATATTCCTGTACATAGGGGGCAGTATTATAGTAGTTATATTCTTGTACATAGGGGGCAGTATTATAGTAGTTATATTCTTGTACATAGGGGGCAGTATTATAGTAGTTATATTCTTGTACATAGGGAGCAGTATTATAGTGGTTATATTCTTGTACATAGGGGACAGTATTATAGTAGTTATATTCTTGTACATAGGGAGCAGTATTATAGTAGTTATATTCCTGTACATAGGGGCAGTATTATAGTAGTTATATTCCTGTACATAGGGGCAGTATTATAGTAGTTATATTCCTGTACATAGGGGGCAGTATTATAGTAGTTATATTCTTGTACATAGGGGGCAGTATTATAGTAGTTATATTCTTGTACATAGGGGGTAGTATTATAGTAGATATATTCCTGTACATAGGGGGCAGTATTTTAGTAGTTATATTCTTGTACATAGGGGGCAGTATTATAGTAGTTATATTCTTGTACATAGGGGGCAGTATTATAGTGGTTATATTCTTGTACATAGGGGGCAGTATTATAGTAGTTATATTCTTGTACATAGGGGGCAGTATTATAGTAGTTATATTCCTGTACATTGGGGGACAGTATTATAGTAGTTATATTCTTGTACATAGGGGGCAGTATTATAGTAGTTATATTCTTGTACATAGGGGGCAGTATTATAGTAGTTATATTCTTGTACATAGGGGCAGTATTATAATAGTTATATTCTTGAACATAGGGGACAGTATTATAGTAGTTATATTCTTGTACATAGGAGGCAGTATTATAGTAGTTATATTCCTGTACATTGGGGGACAGTATTATAGTATTTTTTTTTGTACATAGGGGGCAGTATTATAGTAGTTATATTCTTGTACATAGGGGGGCAGCTTTATAGTAGTTATATTCTTGTACCTAGGGGGCAGTATTATAGTAGTTATATTCCTGTACATAGGGAGCAGTATTATAGTAGTTATATTTCTGTACATAGGGGGCAGTATTATAGTAGTTATATTCTTGTACATAGGGGGCAGTATTATAGTAGTTATATTCTTGTACATAGGGGGGAGTATTATAGTAGTTATATTCTTGTACAAAGGAGCAGTATTATAGTAGTTATATTCTTGTACATAGGGGGCAGTATTATAGTAGTTATATTCTTGTACAAAGGAGCAGTATTATAGTAGTTATATTCCTGTACATAGGGGGCAGTATTATAGTAGTTATATTCTTGTACATAGGGGGCAGTATTATAGTAGTTATATTCTTGTACATAGGGGGCAGTATTATAGTAGTTATATTCTTGTACATAGGGGGCAGTATTATAGTAGTTATATTCTTGTACATAGGGGGCAGTATTATAGTAGTTATATTCTTGTACATAGGGGGCAGTATTATAGTAGTTATATTCTTGTACAAAGGAGCAGTATTATAGTAGTTATATTCTTGTACATAGGGGGCAGTATTATAGCAGTTATATTCTTGTACATAGGGGGCAGTATTATAGCAGTTATATTCTTGTACATAGGGGGCAGTATTATAGTAGTTATATTCTTGTACATAGGGGGAAGTATTATAGTAGTTATATTCTTGTACATAGGAGGCAGTATTATAGTAGTTATATTCCTGTACATAGGAGGCAGTATTATAGTAGTTATATTCCTGTACATAGGGGGCAGTATTATAGTAGTTATATTCCTGTACATAGGGGGCAGTATTATAGTAGTTATATTCCTGTACATAGAGGGCAGTATTATAGTAGTTATATTCCTGTACATAGGGGGCAGTATTATAGTAGTTATATTCTTGTACATAGGGGGCAGTATTATAGTAGTTATATTCCTGTACATAGGGGGCAGTATTATAATAGTTATATTCTTGTACATAGGGGGCAGTATTATAATAGTTATATTCTTGTACATAGGGACAGTATTATAGTAGTTATATTCCTGTACATAGGGGGCAGTATTATAGTAGTTATATTCTTGTACATAGGGGCAGTATTATAGTAGTTATATTCTTGTACATAGGGGGCAGTATTATAGTAGTTATAGTCTTGTACATAGGGGGCAGTGTTATAGTAGTTATATTCCTGTACATAGGGGGCAGTATTATAGTAGTTATATTCTTGTACATAGAGGGCAGTATTATAGTAGTTATATTCTTGTACATAGGGGGCAGTATTATAGTAGTTATATTCTTGTACATAGGGGGCAGTATTATAGTAGTTATATTCTTGTACATAGGGGGCAGTATTATAGTAGTTATATTCTTGTACATAGGGGGCAGTATTATAGTAGTTATATTCCTGTACATAGGGGGCAGTATTATAGTAGTTATATTCCTGTACATAGAGGGCAGTATTATAGTAGTTATATTCCTGTACATAGGGGGCAGTATTATAGTAGTTATATTCCTGTACATAGGGGGCAGTATTATAGTAGTTATATTCCTGTACATAGAGGGCAGTATTATAGTAGTTATATTCCTGTACATAGGGGGCAGTATTATAGTAGTTATATTCTTGTACATAGGGGGCAGTATTATAGTAGTTATATTCCTGTACATAGGGGGCAGTATTATAATAGTTATATTCTTGTACATAGGGGGCAGTATTATAATAGTTATATTCTTGTACATAGGGACAGTATTATAGTAGTTATATTCCTGTACATAGGGGGCAGTATTATAGTAGTTATATTCTTGTACATAGGGGCAGTATTATAGTAGTTATATTCTTGTACATAGGGGGCAGTATTATAGTAGTTATAGTCTTGTACATAGGGGGCAGTGTTATAGTAGTTATATTCCTGTACATAGGGGGCAGTATTATAGTAGTTATATTCTTGTACATAGAGGGCAGTATTATAGTAGTTATATTCTTGTACATAGGGGGCAGTATTATAGTAGTTATATTCTTGTACATAGGGGGCAGTATTATAGTAGTTATATTCTTGTACATAGGGGGCAGTATTATAGTAGTTATATTCTTGTACATAGGGGGCAGTATTATAATAGTTATATTCTTGTACATAGGGACAGTATTATAGTAGTTATATTCCTGTACATAGGGGGCAGTATTATAGTAGTTATATTCCTGTACATAGGGGGCAGTATTATAGTAGTTATATTCTTGTACATAGGGGGCAGTATTATAGTAGTTATATTCTTGTACATAGGGGGCAGTATTATAGTAGTTATATTCTTGTACATAGGGGGCAGTATTATAGTAGTTATATTCTTGTACATAGGGGGCAGTATTATAGTAGTTATATTCCTGTACATAGGGGGCAGTATTATAGTAGTTATATTCTTGTACATAGGGGGCAGTATTATAGTAGTTATATTCTTGTACATAGGGGGCAGTATTATAGTAGTTATATTCCTGTACATAGGGGGCAGTATTATAGTAGTTATATTCTTGTACATAGGAGCATGTATTACTCTTATAAATAGGGGCAGTATTATATCTGTTATTTTTTTGAGTGTTATTATTAGAAGGATATGACATGTAATCTTATGGCTACTCAGTTAGAGAACATTGAAGTACACTAAAACATTGGTCCCTTTACATTTATATAGATATACATTTATTGCTGAGCTTTTCTTTCATCTTCTTTTTCTTGTAGGGTTGATGATTATTTATTTACAATATAAACTTTTTTCTAATTCCCAGTCTATGAGTCTAGGGGGCAGTATTATAATAGTTATATTCTTGTACATAGGGACAGTATTATAGTAGTTATATTCCTGTACATAGGGGGCAGTATTATAGTAGTTATATTCCTGTACATAGGGGGCAGTATTATAGTAGTTATATTCTTGTACATAGGGGGCAGTATTATAGTAGTTATATTCTTGTACATAGGGGGCAGTATTATAGTAGTTATATTCTTGTACATAGGGGGCAGTATTATAGTAGTTATATTCTTGTACATAGGGGGCAGTATTATAGTAGTTATATTCCTGTACATAGGGGGCAGTATTATAGTAGTTATATTCTTGTACATAGGGGGCAGTATTATAGTAGTTATATTCTTGTACATAGGGGGCAGTATTATAGTAGTTATATTCCTGTACATAGGGGGCAGTATTATAGTAGTTATATTCTTGTACATAGGAGCATGTATTACTCTTATAAATAGGGGCAGTATTATATCTGTTATTTTTTTGAGTGTTATTATTAGAAGGATATGACATGTAATCTTATGGCTACTCAGTTAGAGAACATTGAAGTACACTAAAACATTGGTCCCTTTACATTTATATAGATATACATTTATTGCTGAGCTTTTCTTTCATCTTCTTTTTCTTGTAGGGTTGATGATTATTTATTTACAATATAAACTTTTTTCTAATTCCCAGTCTATGAGTCCTTGATGCTGATAGTAAGGATTGGATATAATGTGGGTCAGGGCCATTGTGGGAATTGTCTTCCTTGCAGCCAGTCCTGATATCATTAACCTTCCCCGCTCTATAGTAAATACCATCTGTGCCGGTCGGAGGCTCGGCCCATTCATCATAACCATCATAATATATGGAATATATCCCGGTCCGGTAATGAATTGTCTGGGAATAATCAGTCTCATCTCAAGCTTTAATATTTATTGTAATTTTTTTTTTGTGTGTGTGAAATCTCCGGGATCAGAAAGAAGATTATTTAAATAAAAATGATGGATTTGGGAAGATGTGGATGTGGCAGGTTATGCCTTCAGGTACAGTTACAATCGTCTCATTTGCATGTGTAATTGGCAACCCATTAACTCCTCATTAGAGTCTCAGAGAGGGAAAGACCTGACAGCGGGAGGGGCGTGGGGCGCGATCTGACATTAACGCCCTGAGTGGAGACTCTGTACCACAAACTTTTGTTGCAAAAAATAACAACAAAAATGTCACCACCATAAATAAGAGTCTGTGTAGGGAGGACACGGCACTTACTGCCCGATTATTCAGGCTCTGGCCCTATGTGTGTATATGGCCCCATTTCCACCAGTTTCTGTGGAAAGTTGCACCGACCTCTTAGTAGATCCCGAAACCCTTCTCTGTCGTGTTGGACTTGTTTATGCCAGGTCTGACGTGGTGGAGATTGTAGCTATAGTAGTGTCCACCAGTTTTCTGGCAGAGACTGTAGAATATATAGTGGCCTGAGATGTACATGCCAGCCCAGCGCCCCCTCCGCCTGCCCTGCTCTCCACCCCCCGCCTGCCACCCCCCACTTGCCATACTCTCTGCCCCCCACCTGCCCTGCCATTTGCCCATGACTGCCCTGCTCTCCACCCCCCATCTGCCCAACTCTCTGCCCCCACCTGCCCTGCTCTTTGCCCCCCACCTGCCCCCAACCAGCCCTGCTCTCCACCCCCTACCAGCCCCCACCTGCCCTTCTCTCCACCCCCCCCCCCCCGCCTGTCCCACACCTGACCATCCATAATACTATATATATTATCTATAGACTCCATGATACAATGTATCCCCCCGACCATCCATAATACTATATACCATCTATATACTCCATAATATCCAATGCATCAGATGTATCAACTCCCCGCAAATTCGTTGACGGTCTCCCGCTGCTTTAAAATACTGTCTCACATTTTCCACATTTCCCCATGAAAATCTGCCAACAATTAATTTGTGACCGAATATAAATAAATTGCAGATTGATTAAATACTTTGTGTTTTTGCATCTTGCCCATTAAATACATAATTAATCCTTAACATATTTTCCTATATAATACACACTATGGGAGTCATTTACTAAGGGCCCGATTCGCGTTTTCCCGACGTGTTACCCGAATATTTCCGATTTGCGCCGATTGTACCTGATTTGCCCCGGGATTTTGGCGCACGCGATCGGATTGTGGCGCATCGGCACTGGCATGCACGCGACGGAAATCGGGGGGCGTGGCCGAACGAAAACCCGACGGATTCGGAAAAACCGCCGCATTTAAGAAAAAAAATGTGTTGCGAAAATTACACTTACCTTCACCAGGTATAGGCCGGCGAATTTCAGGGCATTCCAGCGCGCCTCCGGGAACTTCAGCGCAGCAGCGCCACCTGGTGGACGGCGGAGGAACTGCCTTAGTGAATCCCGGCCGGACCCGAATCCACCGCAGAGAACGCGCCGCTGGATCGCGAACGGACCGGGTAAGTAAATCTGCCCCAATGGGTGTTGTAGTCCTTCATGGTGCAGCATGTCCTCACTTGCCTATATGAACCTTTATACAACAAGTCTGGAGCTGACTGGACATTGCACTGGACATAGTGGGAGGGTAAGACTGACATTAGGGATCTGAATTCATATAGGACTAGTCCAGGGTCTGTGTTATTTGTGAAGATATCTATAGAGGATTGTTACAGAAGCGAGAGTCTAAAGATGTCTTAGAAGGAAATCCTGTATTGATCAGATGAAGATATCACAGAGAACTGGGCTGGATGGAGAAGAAAAAGAAAGGTGAGAGTCTAACTCAATGAATTGTCATCTCACTAGATATATCTGTATTTCTTCCTATTCCATAGAATGTCCTGCTGTAGTTTAGGACCAGTTAGGATAACTGGATTTTACTATCATCTTGTCAATGATCCCTATACAACCTGATACACAGCCCTGCGACAGTGGAGCAAAGCTTAAGCCTAACCAGAAACAAAGGTGACGTTAAAATTTGCATGAATGATCAGTACAAGTGCCTAAAAGAAACTGTGTAGCTCCTTAATTCTTCGCTTAGTTCTGCTCTTCTCATCCTCCCTCCTTCTAGGAACAAGACAGAAGCTCTCTAGAGAGGGGAGAGGCAAACTGAGGCACAGGAGCCAAAAGTTTAGGAAGCCACCCAAAAGAGTTGTAAAACAATTATTTGTATTGTAGCATAATAGCTTCTCCACGTGCAACACTTAGGTGCTCTTACTGTAATGCCAAACAGTTAAGTTCTTACTGATGTGGCCCCTTTAGGACTGTAGGACTGACCAACATAACTCATCTTTCTATGGTTCAGATACAGTAGCAATCCTCCTATTAGGCTGCATTGTATTGTAGTATGCAATGTCATTCAGCCTACTAGGATAGTTATACATTTCTGCGTGTTACTCCCAAAGAGTTAAAGTTTCATTTATGTTAGAAGTTTTCCTGAGGTAGTGGTAGTCTGCTGATTGGTTAGCTCCCGAGAACCTTCCAGAGCTGGGGCAAAATCTATAAATACAGGTTCAGTTCTGGGATTCATGGTGTCTGATTTTAGATTTCTGTGTAAACTGACAGATTTCTGATATTGTGCTGATGAACCGTTTCGGCTCTGTACAGATTGATTCCATTCATTGCTTTCTCTCAGAGGGAGAAATTCTGTACGGCATGTCACCTGCTACTGATTTCTTCTTATAAAGGAACTGCACGTTTTTCATCTTTTCCATTTCCAGGGTGAGTCTCTGGCTAAAGCCACCTACCGTTACCGTCAGCCAGGACCTGTCACCTACACTGGGAGTGCCCCAGGGGGAACCTTATTCTCAATTGCCCCCCTTCTTCTTACTTCACACTGGGCCTCACTATTGTGATATCTGTGGCTAGGCCACAACAAGCCGCACACTCAATTCCTAGTTTACAGCTTGCACTCTGCACACAACTGCAGCACAGCCTCTCCCCAGGGGCATAACTACAGCGATAGCAGCCACTATGGGGCCCGCAGTGTCAGGGGGCCCGAACACCAAACCTAAGACAAAATAATTTAGGAAGTGCACCATTATATACATAATGGGGCAGATTTACTTACCCGGTCCATTCGCGATCCAGCGGCGCGTTCTCTGCGCTGGATTCAGGTCCGGCCGGGATTCATTAAGGTAATTCCTCCGCCATCCACCAGGTGGCACTGCTGCGCTAAAAAGCATCGGAACGCACTGGAGTTCACCGAGCCGGGCTGAGTGAAGGCTAGCGCAAGCTCCGCGACAGTTTTTTTTTTTTTTTTAAATGCGGCGGTTTTTCTGAATCCCTCCGGTTTTCATTCGGCCACACCCCTGAGTTCCGTCGCGTGCATGCCAGCGCCGATGCACCACGATCCGATCGCGTGCACCAAAATCCCGGGGCAATTCAGGGGAAATCGGCGCAAATCGGAAATATTCGGGTAACACATAGGGAAAACGCGAATCGGGCCCTTAGTAAATGACCCCCATTATGCTGCACACTGTCAAGTGATGTACGGTATATATGGTGTATATGTGTGTGTATCAGTATATACATGTATAAGTGTAATGCATATATTTTTAAGCTGGAAGGGGGCCCCACTCAGAAGTCTTCTAAGGGGCCCTGCCTCTCCTGGTTACCTCCTGCCTCTCCCGATTATCCCGAGTGATCGCTGTAGTCTCCAAACAGAAGTCTGCTATAAAAGGAGGGACTAATGCATAAATTCAAAAAGGTAAGAGCACAGCAGTGTGAGGAAATACCTTGCGTTGTCACAAATCTCTAGTGTAAATCCATTTTTTCACAATTTTTCATGAAAGTTGCTGACAGATTCCCTTTATACATGTGGACTGAAGACTTTATGTAGTGACAGTGGGGAACAGCCCCGGCCTATGATCTACATAATCCGCTACAGACCATTCCCCAATGATCCTTAGTACTTTTACACTGTGACCCCTTCAGTACCAGGGAGCAGAGTGACGTCTCGCGAAGCATCTGCCGGAATGCCGTTCCCTAAAGCGGTGCCAAGACGTATGTATGATATAGGCATCGGAGGTATCTGAATGTGTCATATGATGAATATTGATGACCCATCTGTCGCGCGGGCGCTTGATGTACAGCGGCGGGCGGAGAATGAAAGACGGGCACAGGACTTTATTATCATTCCTCTGTTTTTATCTATAACTTTCTCTTTTAACACCTTGTGTTTTATCAAGTGAAGACATAAAGGGATCATCAAAGCGGAACGCGCTGACGGTTACTTATCGCAACATTAAAGGCTCTTCCCTTTGTCATGTATCTGTTACGCCGCGCAGTCTGGATACATCAATCCATTATTCCGCGCTCCCTTTTTAATTCATTTAGGGGCCGTCACTGTTCCTCTAATTATCCTGGTTGCAAATCAGTCCTGTTAGCGTTTTTTTTTTCTAGATGTTCCAACTCAAAGGCGTCAGATCTTCTCCATAACATTATTACAGGAGAACACATTCATTATTTACATTGATGTTCACAAAAACGTCTGTTACTCACAGCTGGACCCGGTTCATAGGGGCAGAACAGCGCCATAGCCGGACCAACACGAGATTTACTGTTTATTTATAGGAAACTTAAATAACTTAAATAATAATAATAACTTAAATAAATAATAATAATACAGCAGTAATAGCTAGTGGGTGACCCCCCCCCTTATGATTACAGTGGTGGGGGCCCTGGGGTGTGTGCCCCTAGAACCCTCCCTATAAGTCAGCCCTGTAATGTGAGACCCGGCTCCTCCATCAGGCTATACATGGTAAATACATTGCATACTATGGTCGCACTCACATAGTCATTGACAGGCAGGTCCTCCTCAGTCAGGGATCTGGACTGACGTTTCTGCTTTTCGACTCTTTGATCTTTAGTCAAAAGTAACTTTTTTTCTGCCACAGCCTCCACGTCCTCTCCGTCATCAAAATCCTGAAATTCTGGTACTAGGAGGAAAAACACCAACAGAAAAGAGAAATGACAAAAGAAGAAGACACATGATTCTATCTACATATTTGTATCTATTGCATATCTATCTATCTATCTATCTATCTCCTATCAATCAATCAATCTATCTATCTATCTATCTCATATCTATCTATCTATCTATCTATCTCATATCTATCTATCTCATATCTATCTATCTATCTATCTCATATCTATCATCTATCTATCTCATATCTATCTATCTCATATCTATCTATCTCATATCTATCTATCTCATATCTATCTCATATCTATCTATCTATCTCATATCTATCTCATATCTATCTATCTATCTCATATCTATCTCATATCTATCTATCTATCTATCTATCTATCTATCTCATGTCTATCTATTTCATATCTATCTATCTATCTATCTATCTATCTATCTATCTCATATATATCCCTCTATCTATCTATCTATCTATCTATCTCATATCTATCTCTCTAATATTACGTTTATTCTATTATTCTATCCGATCCTATGAGTAATTCCCCATGCGCCGTGTCCCCTGTGATTAGATAATAGTGAAATTAGTCACTGACTGTAATAAACAATAACTTATATTTTTCCATAAATGAGCTATAATTGGATTGTCTGCATCAGCAGAATGTGCGCGGCTTTGAAGATTTATTAATTAGCTGTAATTAGCGATTCCTTCTCTGTTATTACCTGACGCCGGGGCTTTAATCAGCGCTGCCAGGTATTACAGTATATATTCTGTGTAATGGAACTGGTTTCATGTAAAGATCATGAAATAAGGAAAAGTTCTGGAACCTTTTGAAATACTTTAAATATTAAACTTTCAATAAATCTGCTTCCTGTCACTGAATGGAAAAGAAATCTATTTTGTAAGGGTATGAAAGTAGATTGTCTCCATTTACTGCAGATTTGTTAAAAGTTTTCTAAATACAGTAGAATACACCGAGAACTATAGAATACAGGGGGGATTTCTAACCATGAGAGGCTACATGCAGGGAGCTCAGTGCACAGCAGTGTGAGGACATACCTCTAGTGCACTTAGAGAGGAGCTGGTGACATGTAGGCTGATAACAAGATTTGCTGTGCTAGAATTAAAGGGAATTTAATCAGAAACTTTGAAAGAGCCGAAATGGAGCACAACTTTCTTAGATGAAGATGTCATAGAGGATCAATGTGGATCTGTATCTTACGTTCTCCTGTCTCCCCCACTTCTCTCACCTGATGCAGACGCAGGGTAGATCCAGTGCACAGACTTGTTGTGACACAGCTCCAGGATCCTGGAATTCTTCAGGAAATCTGTGTCCTCTATGGGAGTCTCCGAGGGAACCCAGAACATGGACTGCTCATAGACGGTGCTGGTGATGTCCCCCTCCTGCGGAGAAGAGGGGAGACATGATTCTTATCTCAGTCTGGAATGGGATGTATTTCTTACAGTTTTGTACAGTACAGCTCCGAGCCTTCCTTCCTTTCTTTCTTTGTTCCTTCCTTCCTTCATACTTCCTCTCCTTTCAACATCTCCGCCTTCATCTTTCCTTCCTGCACTCTCTCCATTACCCGCTTCCTTTCTTTCTTTGTTCCTTCCTTTCTTCCTTCATACCTCCTCTCCTTTCATCATCTCCACCTTCTTTCTTTCCTGCACTCCCTCCATTACCCCCTTCCTTCCTTTCTTCCTTCTTACCTCCTTTCCTTTCATCATCTCCACTTTCTTTCCTTCCTGCACTCCCTCCATTACCCTCTTCCTTCCTTTCTTCTTTACTTCACTCTCCTTTACATTATTACTTTCCGTAACTTCTCGCTTTCTTCTCATCTATTCCTTTCTTTCTTTCACTTCTTTCTACCTTTATTCCTTCCTTATTTCCCCCTTCCATTCTGTTTGTTTATTTTCTTTACCTTTATCCTTCTTCCCTCTATCCTCCTGTGTTGCTCCCTCCGTTTCTTCTTTCATATTCATTATATTCTTTCTTCCTTTTACGCTCTTCACTCTCAATATCCTTTCTTCTCTTCCTCTTTAAATCCCCTATTCCTGCTCCTTTATGTTATCTCCCTGCCTCTTTTTTTCATTCATTCCTTTCATTCTTTATTCTGTCATCATTTCATTCTTTCTATTTTCTTCCTTCCATTTTCATTTCTCAGTCCTTTATCTCTTCATCCCTTTCTCTGTCCATGCTCCTTACATCCCTCTTCCTCTTGTGTTTCCTTCCCTCCATCTTTCTCCTTCCTTCCTATTTCCCTCCCTCTCTCTTCCTTTCTAATTTCCTTTCTTCCTGTCCTTTCCCCATAATCATCCTGTAAATGTTCCATTCCTTCTGGATATTTCCGGGTGACTATTTTAGTCTCTGGCTTCTCCTCTCTTTACAGAAGTTAAATTATTTTCCTGTTTGACAATAAAATATAATAAAACAATTGGAAAGTTTCTCATAAATCCAGTGGGAGGAGAGGTAATGACCCCCAGATGTGAGCGGACCCCCGCACTGATGTCTCACACATGATGGATGTTTTCAGTCTCTTGCTTTGTTGTTTGGGAGTCGGTAGAAATTTGTGAAATTGATTTATTGTTGTCGTCATGGAACTTAAAGTGAAACAATGTATCTTCTGTCCGTCATTAAGAAACATCTGTGGATCAGGGAGCACTCTACACCCAGGATTCAGAATACTGTGAGCCATTTCTATTCTCATGCCTCTCACTTTACCACTGATCCAGGGACACGGGGGCTCAATGGTCAATATTGTTACTTTGTTATTTCTTTGTGTTTTTTATATGTATATTTTCTTATATTTCTATGCAAAAACAAATAAATGTCACCTGTGAAGTTCAGCTGTGTGTTGGGATATGAAAGTTAGACTGTGAATGAATTACATAAGGGGGTGTCTACAGTTATGCCCCTTCACACAGCCTTCCACTACAGACTTTTAGGTGCAGAAGCTACTGTCCTCTTTGTATGTCTCTTATTCCAATAAGCACCCTAGGGCCATAGCTTTTTGAGTGTAGACAAAGCACCCAGGTTCCAGTGCTTGAGGGGGCTAAAAGACCCCCTGCACGTAAGAAGAAAACAGACGTTGAAGGGAACCTGTCACCAGGAGACCCATTTGTAGCACTCCCCCAGTCCCCACAGAACATAGTACATACTCTGCCAAAGTGACTAGGCACTCGTCCCCTGGGAGTGGCTGGAAAGGAGCAGTTCCCCCCACCCTTGGGAAACTGCTCCTCCATGTGACCTTTTCAAATATATGAATACACCCATCACTTGGCTTAGCGATGCCCCCTGCTCCTCTACAGCCAATCCCGAGTGTGGGGAGTTATTCATATATTTGAAAAGGACACATGGAGGAGCAGTTTCCCAAGGGTGGGGGGGAACTGCTCCTTTCCAGCCCCTCCCTATTGGCAACTGCCTAGTCACACAGCAGATGCTAATGAAAGGTACACTATAACATATCTTTTTTTTTCTGTACAACCTATTTTTCATACAAAAACACTTTGGCAGTGTATGTCCTATGCTCTGTGGGGACTGGGGGAGTGCTAAAAATGGGTCTCCTGGTGACAGGTTCCCTTTAAAGGGGTTTCCCAGTAAGTACACCTATGTCCTGTCCACGGTATGGCCTAATCACTGGGCGTCCAATCACTGAAATCCAACTTATATGGGTCTACAGAAGATACCTATCTCTGAGCAGGGAGGGAAGCGCTGTTTTCTCATGTGCACCACTTCTCCATTCATACAGTGAACTCTTATGATAATCAGGGTCTCCTGATTCTCCTGATAAGTCACCCCCTCCTTTTTCACCCTTTAACCTCTATTCAAGTATCTGGACTTTGCTGGAGGGAGACCACCAGGGCGGTACCTATCAAAGTCATCACAGTGTAGGTGACATCAGAGTAGAGTCGTTATGTGTAGGTCTTACAAATATTACGGGCCTGTTCTGATCCCCTATCCAGTCCCATATTTATCATCCTTGCTGCAGTCTTTGCGATCAGTCAGTTAATATTAAAGACTTTGGTCCCTTCCACTGCCATGGGCCCCCACATTGCTGACATAGACCCCACATAGCGCCACACCTCCACCTCCAGCAGCTCCGTCTCCTCCATAATTGGGATTTCTTTACTCTGACTTCTGATGAAGCATTTTTCCAGTCCAGCGAAGTAAATGCCAGTAAATCCCTAAAAATAGAAGGATGAGAAGATGAAGTCATCTGGTGCCAGGCACATTCCCCAAAATATCACTCATCACCCCAAACCTACAGCCAACACTGGAGTGGGTGAGATGTGTCACTGGAGATGAAGCCTCCTACCTGTCATACTGGAGGATCTTAAAAGAGAAGTTCGAGGACACAACGATTATTCAGTAAATATCAGAAGGTTATTATTATTAATATTAAGGTAAAACATCTAAGAATGAATTGAAGTTTATCCTCTCAGTCACATAAATTCAAGAAAGGACACAGAGGCTGCATCCTTTCTCGTTTTGGGCCAATGAGTCTGCATTCTCATATTCCATTTAGATTGTATTAGATTGTATTTCGGGAATCGCTCTGGAGATTGTGTCGCACGTGATCAGATTTTGGCTCATTGGCGCCGGCTTTCATGCAACAGAAATCAGGGTTGGGGTCATTAGATGTGATCTGACGGATTCAGACTAAGCGCGGGATTAAACATTTAAATTTGTGTCGCATCCAATGCACTGACATGCACTGGGAGGAAGATGGTGAACTCTGGCGGACCTGAGCGGGGAAGTGACACAAGCAGGAAATCGGGCGCACGATTTTCTTGAATCGCGGCAGATGTGCCTCCCGGCGGACATTCCGTATCAGGGATCGCGCAGGACCGGGTAAGTAAATGTGCCCCAATGGGTATGTGAGTGCATGTCTTGCAACATAATTAGAATTTTAAATCCCGCGCTTAGTCTGAATCAGTCTGGTTGTCCGACGGCCACCGATTTGTATCAAATGAAAGTCGGCCAAAATCTGATCGCATGCGCCAAAATCCTCTGCTAAATGTGGCACGGATCTGAAATTGTCGGACTATCCAACCAAAGTACGGCCGCAGGACCCTTAGTAAATGAGCCCCAATGTATCAATAGACTATGGCCCACGTATTACACAGCAGCAATTATTACACGTCGCACTCATTCTTTAGCGGATCTATATTTCTCGCTCCGTTGTTTGGAAATATCGCTGTTTATCAATGTGAAAACTGTTCTCCATCAATAAAAACAGGAAAAACAGAATGAGAAATCCAATCATAACTGATGTCGTTAGCGCGTTTGGTTCGCAGAGTGTTCTGCATCGACGCCTCATTTTCCTCATCCACAGATTTTATTACAGGCAGAGAAAATCTATAGGAAGAGGCTGAGCTGGGAAGTTTGTCCAGGACTCACGTGGTTAAAGTCGTGGATCTCCACCGCATTATCCGTGCCGTTCTCAGTCCGAAAAGTTTCAATTTTGTTGCGTGGATCGATCTCCATCAGGACCGTTGTCTTCTCACCCTCGCTGTAGAATTTGTATTCCACATCATAGACCTGCGGGAGACAAGGGGGAGAGACACGGAATCATCATGGAGGACAAGATTGTTTTATGGAGCCATTTTAAAATGCAATTTCAGCCGCGGTAATAAAAGCTGCAAGGACTTTATATAACAAATCAAAGGTTTTCTGCTGCTTCACCGAGTCATTAGAAACGAGAGATATTAATGGTAAAGGTACCGGCTGCCTGGTGTGTAGTAATCTATGGAAACTGCACCATTATACTGATAGGGGCGCATAGAGGTAGGAGCAGGGGGCCGTAGAGATAGCGAACCTGGGGCCATGACCAGTCCCAACCCCTGCACCATTATACTAATAGGCACCTATAGAGGTAGGATCAGGGGCCCATAGAGGTAGGAGCAGGGGCCCATTGAGATAGTGAACCTGGGGGTATGACCAGTCCCAACGCCTGCACCATTCTACTAATAGCCACCCATGGAGGTAGGATCAGGGGCCCATAGAGGTAGAGGACCTGGGGGCATGACTAGTCCCACCCCCTACACCATTTTACTAATAGGCACCTATAGAGGTAGGATCAGGGGCCCATAGAGGTAGGAGCAGGGGCCCATAGAGATAGCGAACCTGGGGGCATGACCAGTCCGTACCCCTGCACCATTCTACTAATAGGCACCCATGGAGGTAGGATCAGGGGCCCATAGAGGTAGCAAACCTGGGGGCATGACTAGTCCCACCCCCTACACCATTATACTAATAGGCACCCATAGAGGTAGGATCAGGGGCCCATAGAGGTAGTGAACCTGGGGGCATGACCAGTCCCACCCCTGCACTATAATACTAATAGGCGCCCTTAGAGGTAGGACCAGGTGCCCAAAAAGGTAGAGGACCTGGGCTATGACTGATCACACCCCTTGCACCACTATACAAATAGGCACCCATAGAGATTTGGGGGCCTGACCGGTCCCACCCGCTGCCCCATTATATAGTAATAGGGGCCCATGGAGGTAGAATACAGGACCCATAAAGGACCTAGGGACATGGCTGGAGCCACCCCTACTAATAGGGGCCCATATTGGTCTCCACTTTTTGAATCCTCAACGCAACATAATAACAATATCTGGAACCTGAAAAAATTGGGAATGTGTCATGTGACCACGGGAATGTGTCACAGGACTCGTCTCTCATAATCCCATTTAATACTCTAACAGCGGAAGAAACATGAAGAAAAACATCAGAAGATAAAACAAGAGACCACAAAGCTCCGAGATCTCTGCTGAATCAGCGCTGTAGCTGTGTACATAAAGCTTTATTGCCTTAAGGATGCAGCCACACGTCGCGGCTACTCCACGCCCCAGTAGCCTCTTTTCTCCACCTTTCTATCATTGCATCTACGGCGCGCAGCTCTTCGTTGCTGTGCACCCTTATCCGAATACCCGGCTTTCTGCGGGTGCGCAGCCACAACTCTGAGGCCGGGGCTACCGTGCTTGCGCAGATGCCGGGTACTCGGACGAGGACGCGCAGCTACGAAGATGCAATGGTAGGTGGAGAAAAGAGGTTACTGGGGCGTGGAGTTGCCGCGATGTGTAGCCTCATATATACATATATGCTGTGCTCATATATACAGGATAGGAGTAGTAGTACTGTGCTGTGTCCATATATACAGGATAGGAGTAGTAGTACTGTGCTGTGTCCATATATATAGGATAGGAGTAGTAGTACTGTGCTGTGCCCATATATACAGGATAGGAGTAGTAATACTGTGCTGTGCTCATATATACAGGATAGGAGGAGTAGTAGTACTGTGCTGTGCCCATATATACAGGATAGGAGTAGTAGTACTGTGCTGTGCTCATATATACAGGATAGGAGTAGTAGTATTGTGCTGTGCCCATATATACAGGATAGGAGTAGTAGTAGTACTGTGCTGTGCCCATATATACAGGATAGGAGGAGTAGTAGTACTGTGCTGTGCCCATATATACAGGATAGGAGGAGTAGTACTGTGCTGAGCTCATATATACAGGATAGGAGTAGTAGTATTGTGCTGTGCTGATATATACAGGATAGGAGTAGTAGTGCTGTGCTGTGCTCATATATACAGGATAGGGGTAGTAGTACTGTGCTGTGCCCATATATACAGGATAGTAGTAGTACTGTGCTCTGCTCATATATACAGGATAGGAGTAGTAGTACTGTGCTGTGCTCATATATACAGGATAGGAGTAGTAGTACTGTGATGTGCTCATATATACAGGATAGGAGTAGTAGTACTGTGCTGTGCCTATATATACAGGATAGGAGTATTAGTACTGTTCTGTATCCATTTATACAGGATAGAAGTAGTAGTACTGTGCTGTATCCATATATACAGGATAGGAGTAGTAGTACTGTGCTGTACCCATATATACAGCATAGGACTAGTAGTACTGTGCTGTGCTCATATATACAGGATAGGAGTATTAGTACTGTGCTGTGCTCATATATACAGGATTGGAGTATTAGTACTGTGCTGTGCTCATATATACAGGATACGAGTAGCAGTACTGTGCTGTACCCATATATACAGCATAGGACTAGTAGTACTGTGCTGTGCTCATATATACAGGATTGGAGTATTAGTACTGTGCTGTATCCATATATACAGGATAGGAGTAGTAGTACTGTGCTGTACCCATATATACAGCATAGGACTAGTAGTACTGTGCTGTGCTCATATATACAGGATAGGAGTATTAGTACTGTGCTCATATATACAGGATAGGAGTAGCAGTACTGTGCTGTGCCTATATATAGGATAGGAGTATTAGTACTGTGCTGTGCCTATATATAGGATAGGAGTAGTAGTAGTACTGTACTGTGTCCATATATACAGGATAGGAGTAGTAGTACTCTGCTGTGCCCATATATACAGGATAGGAGTAGTAGTACTGTGCTGTGCTCATATATACAGGATAGGAGTAGCAGTACTGTGCTGTGCCTATATATAGGATAGGAGTATTAGTACTGTGCTGTGCCTATATATAGGATAGGAGTAGTAGTAGTAGTACTGTGCTGTGCTCATATATACAGGATTGGAGTATTAGTACTCTGCTGTGCCCATATATACAGGATAGGAGTAGTAGTACTGTGCTGTGCCCATATATACAGGATAGGAGTAGTAGTACTGTGCTGTGCCCATATATACAGGATAGGAGTAGTAGTACTGTGCTGTGCCCATATATACAGGATAGGAGTAGTAGTACTGTGCTGTGCCCATATATACAGAATAGGAGTAGTAGTACTGTGCTGTGCCTACATATACAGAATATGAGTAGTAGTACTGTGCTGTACCCATATATACAGGATATGAGTAGTAGTACTGTGCTGTGCCCATATATACAGAATATGATTAGTAATACTTTGTTGGCATATATATGCAGGATAGGAGTAGGACTACTGTGTTGTTCTTATATACATATACAGAATAAGAGTAGTAGTACTGTGCTGTACCACATATGCAGGATAGGAGTAGTAGTAAAGTGCTGTGTCTAAATATATAGGATAGTAGTAGTACTGTGCTGTGTCCATATATACAGGATAGGAGTAGTAGTACTGTAATGTGCTTATATATGCAGGATAGGAGTAGCAGTACAGTGCTGTGTCCATATACATACACAGAATAGGAGCAGTAGTATTATGCTGTACCATATATACACGATAGGAGTAGTAGTACCGTGCTGTGCCTATATACATATACAGAATAGGAGCAGTAGTATTATGCTGTACCATATACAGGATAGGAGTAGTAGTATTGTTTCTCTGTGACTAGTTGCTCTCTCATGTGTTATCTTGTGTTGATGCCGAGTTCTTCCTAGACTATTGGTAGTAAACCCATTAACACTTAATAACTATGAAAGTGCACTTTTGGCCATCATAATAACCAAACTACCACGGAGGCAGTAATAACGGAGGCAGAGGCTTATTGTTGGGTGTAAAACGGTCACAGCATATTTTAATGGCACATCCTTGTGCATCGTTGCAATGCCACAGCCTACCTGAGTATTGTTGCTGCCCATGTCCATCCCTTTATGAGCACAATGTACCCTGTAACATCTGATGGCTACTTTCAGCAGGATAATGCGCCATGTCATAAAGCTGGAATCATCTCAGACTGGTTTCTTGAACATGACAATGAGGTCACTGGACTCAAATGGCCTCCACAGTCACCAGATCTCAATCCAATAGAGCATCTTTGGGATGTTGTGGAACGGGAGATTCGCATCATGGATGTGCAGCCGACAAATCTGCGGCAACTGTGTGATGCCATCATGTCAATATGGACCAAAATCTCTGAGGAGCTTCCAGCACCTTGTTGTATCTATGCCACGAAGAATTGAGGCAGTTCTGAAGGCAAAAGGGGGTCCAACCCGTTACTAGCATGGTGTACCTAATAAAGTGGCCGGTGAGTGTATATAAGTATATTAAATCCAACATAACATAGCAGCAACAGAGAACAATACAATTGAATATAAACACTCAAAAATAAAAAAAAAGGGAGGGAAGCTTGAGATGAAGTTCAAAGAGGCCGAACCCTAGACCACTTCCCCCTTTTATACCCTAAAGCAGTGATGGCGAACCTTTTAGTGGCCAAGTGCCCAAATTGCAACCCAAAACCCCCCTTATTTATTGTCTGGTACCAACCAAAAGCAATAACTTATTGCTGCCTGTTCTTCAACAACTTTCAATCATATTGGCCTCCAGAGGACAAGATGGAAAATTTGGATCATTTTAGCTTCTTTCCAGTGTCCCTCTGTACACAGACAATTGTGGGGCCAGCAGAAGCTCCTCCAAAGATATTTCAGCCCCGTCTACTCATTATCCTTCTTCCTGCAGTGGTGTGCTGGGGCAATGGCTCGGGTGCCCACAAAAAGGGCTCTGAGTGCCACCCGTGCCATAGGTTCGCCACCACTGCCCTAAAGTGACTGCTGGGAGGGTTAAGGAGAAAACTCTGAATCATGGGAAACAGAACACCCCACCCCTTCCTAAAGTACATAATTAACCCCTTTTATACCTGAGAAAAACTATGGACACCAACAGTCTGTGTGCACCCTTCTTATTCAGTCGGGAGTACACTTCATGTATGGCAGTGATCCATGTTTGCTTCGTGGTGCAGGTGCCGTCTATTCTGCACCGGATGATTGACAGTCGTCATGGTAGTTGTACATCTGTTCTCCATGATTGCCGGGGGCCTGCTCGTCCGTTCTGGATCTCTGGTTATAGACAGTGTGTACCCTGGATGAATTGGGAGTTTGCACCCCTCCTCTGCCTCCTGATGCAATTACAGTCTCTAAACAGGTTCTGGTTCTGTGATGTGACTTCATTAGAAGGAGATTACAAATTAATTCGACAAATAAAAACAGCTTGTTCTGCGCCTCGGGTGATGGCTGATGGATACGAATCACATGCATCTCCATGTCTGACAATCTCCTTATCAGACGCTCAGAGACGTCCCGCCGACCCCCCACCACATTGTAAGTACATAACCCAGCGCTCCAGAGAGACGGGGGCTATCCCCACACAGCTGTCCCGGATGCAGGTATCATCCCCCCAGCACCGGTTATTAATTGTCAGGATGAGATAGGATGGAGACAGGAAAGTGTTTCTGAAGGCGATGGTCATGGAGTGTGCGTATAGATGTAGCAGAGCCGAATCTGTCACATGTAACATGTGTTTAGTGGCCTGACTATATAGGTACCCTGGTATTGTTTGCTCTAGTGTCCCCAGAATTTTTGAGTCTACTCTATAGACACAGGAGCTCATTTACTAAGGGTCTCCGGACGCACTTTCGTCGGACTTCCCAATGTTTTTGGGTTTTGTGCGTCTTGAACAGGTATTTAACTGGGTATTGTGTCGCACGCGATTGGATTGCGGCACAGCTGCGCTGCTTCCATATGACAGAAGTCAGGGGGGCGTGGCCGTTGGATGATCCAACTGACTCTGGTCTGAGCGCGGGATTTAACTTTCAAATTGTGTCACAAGACAATGCACTTACATGCACCAGGCAGAAGAAGGTGAACTCTGTTGGACCTGAGCGGGGAAGCGACACATGCAGGATATCAGGCACACGATCTTAGTGAATTGCGGCACAGTGCATGATCTTCGGACAATGGGGCACATTTACTAAGGGTCTGATCAGCGCATTTTCGTTGGGTTTCCAGACTTTTTACCGTTTCGCACTGAATTGCCCTGGGTTTTTTGGCGCACGGGATCGGATTATGGCGCATTGGCGCCGGCTTGCATGTAACACAAATTGGGGGGCGTTGACGTTGGACAACCCGACTGATTCGGACAAACCGCGGAATTCAAAAACCAAATTGTGTGGCAAGATCAGCACTTGCATACACCGAGAAGAAGAAGGTGAACTCCGGCGGACCTCAGTGGGGAGGCGACACATGCAGGAAATTGGACGCATGATCTTAGTGAATCGCGGCAGACTTGAATCCTCGTCGGACAACGCACCGCGGGAATCGCAACGGGACAGGTAAGTAAATGTGCCCCATTGACTTTTGATTATCTAGCACGTGCAGGGTAATTTCTGCAACCGCACAACCCCTTCAGTTGCATTAATTATTATCACAGTAATGAAGAACACAAGACTTTAGTGTTAAAAATACAAAAATATTGTAACTATAAAAAAAAAATTTGAAACAATAAAAATGATGAAAGTGTAAAATACTCAAAATGGAAAGAAAAGTTAACATGATTAATGATTTAAAAATATAAAAAACTAAATTCTCCAAAACTATTCCAAGTTATCCAATGGTAAAAACACGAATAAACATTGAAATGGCCAAGGTGAAAAACAAAAATTCACTACACTGGCGGAGACAACAATGTGCAGGACTCCTTCGGCTTCTCCTCTGTGAGGACCATCTATGGTACAATGTTTTCGGCCTATAGACGGCCGTTGATGGCTTCGCAGAGGAGACTTGTGTGTGATTTACTTCATCTTCTGAAGCTCTTAGTGAAATTATCCGCTAATCACTTTCCATTTCTCGGCTCCTTCCGTCTCTTTTGAAGGCCGTTCCCGGTGCGGCAGACATTGTAATATCCGTGACCTTGCCGCTGACCTCCTGCTCCATGCAGATCTCTGATATACACTTGGCAGAAAAGCCATTATATCTCTACAATCAGCGCGGCGGAGGTGAGCGCCAATTACAGGACAAAGACACCGAGTGGCAAGAACTTCTAAATGGCCAAATTGTGCAGCTACAGCAAGAAGGACGCCATAATTACCGGAAACGTACCACTTCTTACTATTATTTTCGTTTTTGAGGAGAAGGTAAATTTAGGGAATAATGTGACAATCAGATTTCATTTTCTTAACCAGTGAGAAGCGTAAACTGAATAGAATCGCTTTAGTAGATGGCGACATCAGTGCTCGGGCTTCAAGGTTACGGATGTTACGATTCTGCGACATTAACCTCTTAAATATCCTCATTTAGTTCCATGTCCTCATTTAGGAAGTTAAGTCACATACCACATGTTATCCATCACCTGCTCAGGATAATTTGCAGTTATGCTAAATTCTGTAAAAACCAGGGTCATAGGAGGCAACTGGGCGCAGAAGATAAAAGGGCAACAAGAAGTGACGCAAATCCTCAGGCACCTGCTCCGTACCTCCAGCTGTTGTTACATCTGTGTCCTTGTCTAAAGGTTGTGGATTTAGTTAGGGATATTCCTGGTGTGGGGAGTGAGGGGTAAAGGGACATTAGTATTGGAGATGACGAAGATGAGAAATTTCTCCCAAAAAAAATTCTTTAACTGAGTCACCAATTTTTTTTTTATTGATTGTTCTGAACTAGGAAATTCTGGAAGCCCTACCGGACCTTCTGGAGTCCTTACTCATGCATTGCCCTGTTTTCCCAAAACAAGAAAGCTTTTAAAAAGTAGTGCCCCTTCCCTCCCATTGCCTTGACTAGTCTAGGGACCTGGAACCTCCTGATCCCAGACTTCAAGGACGACGAGGATGAAGTATCAGATCCAGGAGGTCCGACAAGGCTTCCACGACCTCCTGGTCTCAGAACGTTGCTAAAAAAGTTGGATTGAGATTCTTACGGCATCAAATTTTTTAGAAAATTTGGTTCAAATTCTATTTGATCCAATTGGATTTTTCCTCTCTTATTGCTACTATAGCCAGGTTCATAGTGGGAATATTACTATTATATGGAGGTATTTTACTACTAATGGGGGCTCAGGGGGGCAAAAAACGTGGCACATTTCATGTGCGTTATGGTAACTGCGCATACAAATACACATGGAAGGTTTTAGGAGGACGTCCTGCGCCTTACAGCAAACAATGAGTGAATTGTCCTCACATAACAGTAAGAATAACATAAGGGATGAGAAACACTAATTAGCTGTGTATTCGCTCGCGATGGTCGCGCTGTTCACCCCCAATGATATCAGTAGTTATTTTTGGCTAAAATGAGATTGTAAGAATAGTGGAGACTGTGACTGTCTCTCACCTGCTACAATCTGTGATCAGCGTGAAATGTGTTACAATCCGCCGTAAACTCCGCTAGGTGCGTCGTAGTCATAGAGTGTGGACAGCTGGGTGACAACCAATACAGGAGATGTCACAAATCATCAGAAATGTGTTGTATCACCGCACAGTGGAGGCTTCCTGGAGTTGTAACCCAGCTTTCCCAGAAGACTGAGATGCTAATTGTTCCTTTCATTCTAAACTGTTATTCAGGAGTCTAAGAAAGTTATGTTTTTATCAGGATTGCAGATTCTCCAACTACACTAGGGACATGTCCTCACACTGCTGTGCTCTGTGCTTTCTACAGCTGGTGATATTGGGGCACATTTACTAAGGGTCCGAACGCTGCACTTTCGTCGGGTTTCCTGAATATTCACTTTTTGCACCAAATTGCCCCGGGATTTTGGCGTACGCGATCGGATTTTGGCACAACAGCTCCGGCTTTCACGCGACAGAAATCGGGGGGCGTGGCCGTCGGACAACCCGACTGATTCGGAAAAAACGCGGAATTTAAAAAACTATTTGAGTCGCAAGATCAGCACTCATATACACCGGGAAGAAGAAAGTGAACTCCGGCGGACCTCAGCACAGCAGTGACACTTGCAGGATATCGGACCGTAGTCCGTAGTAGACTACGGACCGTAGTCAATCCCAGCAGACCCGAATCCTCGTTGGACAATGCTCCGCGGGATCGCTACTGGAACGGGTAAGTAAATGTGCCCCATTGTCTCTGGAGAGATGTGTAATCAAACATTTGTGTGTGTTGTTAGTAGCAGCAGGACTGTGAAATATGGACTAATATTATAGGATTGTACCTCTCCAAGAGCACTGGGCGTGTCCTCACACTGCTGTGCTCTGTGCTTTCTGCAGACAGTGTAAGATATTGTCCTTGGAGAGATTTATAATCAGACCTTCTATTACAGTATTTGCTATTTTTCTGGAATTAAGAAAACTGAGTCAGAACCCACAAATCCCTTAGTACTGTAACATTGGAGGTACCCAGCTTTACCCTCCCCTGGTTTTGCAGTATACAGGATGCCATTCAGGAGTGTGGGAAAGTTTGGTGTCTCCTCTGCATCTGACGTCTTATATAATGGTAAATCCCTTATTTCGCCATCTGTCCTTCAAACATTTTTTACACATATATTTTTTTGTATTTTAATCTTTTTGTTTTTCCCAATTCCACCTAAAACATATAAATAAGTAACATTTTCTAGGAGAGATATTTCCGTTGCTGTCAGTGATCAGCTCCGTCTGTGGTTGTGCACAGCTTCATCACTGACCCCGAGACGAATATTTGAAGAAACTGGCGCAATCCAAGCAGATAATGGATACAATCTGCAGGACGCAATGCGAAACTCAGAGACACTGGGCCAGTGCAGTCTGTACTCAGTGCAGTGTCATGTGGAGTGTGCAGGGGGCGCCAGAGTCATCAGAACTGGTGCCAGGTCTTCATGTTTCTGGCGCCCCCTGCTGCTTGGTGAGTGGGCAACTTTTTTTTAAATTCACTTTGTTTAAGCTCCAGAATTGTGCCACATGCCAGTAATAAATATGGCGCGGGCTCGGACTCAGCAGTAACAGATGCTTTTGGTCCACATTTTTTCTGTCTTGTCAGACACGGAGCTTCACTCTGAATAGTAAAGCATTGAGTATATTTCTTGCATCTCTGCCATAGCTCTGCACAGCCAGGAAGAACCTGCTGTACTCAACACTGTGTGGGGCCCCTTGATCTGTGGGGCTCCTTGCAGTTGCATGGATTGCATAATGGGCAGGACAGCCACGGAGGTGACCCGGTTGTAGGGACACAAAGGCTGCGCTCACCTATAACAAGACATAAGAGAGTACCACATGATAGGTGGAGGCAGGACCTTACAGGCTAATGATCCAGGACCTTACATCCTAATCACCCAGGACCTTACATCCTAATCACCCAGGACCTTACATCCTAATCACCCAGGACCTTACATCCTAACCATCCAGGACCTTACATCCTAACCATCCAGGACCTTACATCCTAACCATCCAGGACCATGCATCCTAATCATATCAGGACCTTACATCCTAACCATCCATTTAGGACCTTACATCCTAACCATCCAGGACCTTAGATCTTAACCATCCAGGACCATACATCCTAATCATATCAGGACCTTACATCCTAACCATCTAGGTTCTGACATCCTAATCATCCAGGACCTTACATCCTAGGCATCCAGGACCTTACATACTAATTATCCAGGACCTTACATCCCAACCATCAAGGTCCTTATGTCCTAACCATCCAGGGCCTGACATTGCAACAATCTAGACCATACATCCTAACCATCCATGACCAAACATCCTAACCACACAGGACCTGACATCCTAACCATCAAGGTCCTTACATCCTAACCATCCTGGACCTTACATCCTAACAATCAAGGACCTTACATCCTAACCATCCAGGACCTTACACCCTAACCATCCAGGACCTGACATCCTAACCATCCAGGACCTTACATCCTAACCATCCAGGACCTTACATCCTAACCATCCAGGACCTTACACCCTAACCATCCAGGACCTGACATCCTAACCATCCAGGACCTTACACCCTAACCATCCAGGACCTTACATCCTAACCATCCAGGACCTTACATCCTAACCATCCAGGACCTTACATCCTAACCATCCAGGACCTTACATCCTAACCATCCAGGACCTTACACCCTAACCACCCAGGACCTGAAATCCTAACCATCCAGGACCTGACATCTTCACCATCCAGGACCTGACATCCTAACCATCCAGGACCTTATATCCTAACCATCCATGACCTTACACCCTAACCATCCAGGACCTTACACCCTAACCATCCAGGACCTGACATCTTCACGATCCAGGACCTGACATCTTCACCATCCAGGACCTTACATCCATGGTATTGCAGTATTTTTAATAATTCCGCCCCTAAAGGAGGAAAATATAACAAATTTTACTGACCTTGAAATATCCAATAAATCCTTTCTATAGAACCCAGCACTTCCTATAGAATCCTCCGCTGTAAGGGACGTCTAGACTGGTATATAAATATATAGGATTATTCTGCCAACCCGGAACCTTCACCCACAGATGGTTTTATTAAATACAGAATTAGGAGACCGGGCTGAACATTTGGAGAAATACTTGGAGTCTGAGAAAATCCCACAAATGTTCTCAGGTCCCTCAGTCTTGGCACAAAGTAGATTTTATATATTTCCAGTGTGTCCCTGGCTACACCCTGCCGGGCACCACATCTGCCCACAGGGACATACACAGGGGCATCAGCTGCAGACCATGTGCTACTAGTGACATCCCAGAATATTCTATAAGGCTGTGACATCACTGTGTGTATTATCCCTGTACTGTGACATCACTGTGTGTACTATCCCTGTACTGTGACATCACTGTGTGTATTAATCCCTGTACTGTGACATCACTGTGTGTATTGCCCCTATACTGTGACATCACTTTGTGTATTATCTCTGTACTGTGACATCACTGTGTGTATTATCCCTGTACTGTGACATCACTGTGTGTATTATCCCCTGTACTGTGATATCCCTGTGTGTATTATCCCTGTACTGTGACATCACTGTGTGTATTATCCCTGTACTGTGACATCACTGTGTGTATTATCCCTGTACTGTGACATCACTGTGTGTATTATCTCTGTACTGTGACATCACTGTGTGTATTGCCCCTATACTGTGACATCACTTTGTGTATTATCTCTGTACTGTGACATCACTGTGTGTATTATCCCTGTACTGTGACATCACTGTGTGTATTATCCCCTGTACTGTGATATCCCTGTGTGTATTATCCTTGTACTGTGACATCACTGTGTGTATTTTCCCTGTACGGTGACATCACTGTGTGTATTATCTCTGTACTGTGACATCACTGTGTGTATTATCCTTGTACTGTGACATCACTGTGTGTATTTTCCCTGTACAGTGACATCACTGTGTATATTATCTCTATACTGTGACATCACTGTGTATTATCCCTGTACTGTGACATCACTGTGTGTATTATCTCTATACTGTGACATCACTGTGTGTATTATCCCTGTACTGTGACATCACTGTGTGTATTATCCCTGTCCTGTGACATCACTGTGTATTATCCCTGTACTGTGACATCACTGTGTGTATTATCTCTGTACTGTGACATCACTGTGTGTATTATCCTTGTACTGTGACATCACTGTGTGTAATACCCCTGTACTGTGACATCACTGTGTATATTATCTCTGTACTGTGACATCACTGTGTGTATTATCCCTGTACTGTGACATCACTGTGTGTATTATCCCTGTACTGTGACATCACTGTGTGTATTATCCCTGTACTGTGACATCACTGTGTGTATTATCTCTGTACTGTGACATCACTGTGTGTATTATCCCTGTACTGTGACATCACTGTGTGTATTATCTCTGTACTGTGACATCACTGTGTGTATTATCCCTGTACTGTGACATCACTGTGTGTATTATTTAAGTTCTGTGACATCACTGTGTGTATTATCCCTGTACTGTGACATCACTGTGTGTATTATTTATGTTCTGTGACATCGCTGTGTGTATTATTTATGTTCTGTGACATTGCTGTGTGTATTATCCCTGTACTGTGACATCACTGTGTGTATTATCCCTGTACTGTGACATCACTGTGTGTATTATCCCTGTACTGTGACATCACTGTGTGTATTATCTCTGTACTGTGACATCACTGTGTGTATTATCCCTGTACTGTGACATCACTGTGTGTATTATCTCTGTACTGTGACATCACTGTGTGTATTATCCCTGTACTGTGACATCACTGTGTGTATTATTTAAGTTCTGTGACATCACTGTGTGTATTATCCCTGTACTGTGACATCACTGTGTGTATTATTTATGTTCTGTGACATCGCTGTGTGTATTATTTATGTTCTGTGACATTGCTGTGTGTATTATCCCTGTACTGTGACATCACTCTGTGTATTATCCCTGTACTGTGACATCACTGTGTGTATTATCCCTGTACTGAGACATCACTGTGTGTATGATACCTGTACTGTGACATCACTGTGTGTATTATCACTGTACTGTGATATCACTGTGTGTACTATCCCTGTACTGTGACATCACTGTGTGTATTACCCCTGTACTGTGACATCACTGTGTGTATTATCCCTGTACTGTGACATCACTGTGTGTATTATCTCTGTACTGTGACATCACTGTGTGTATTATCCCTGTACTGAGACATCACTGTGTGTATGATACCTGTACTGTGACATCACTGTGTGTATTATACATTATGTACAGGATATGCTGATTATTCTGTCCTCGCTCACATCATTACGTTATTGTCAGGATTTCTTGTGGCTCAGGGTAAATATTCTGGATGGTTACAGGAGAATTTTCTGTTCCTGCAGTTTCCATCAGCGGTGGAGAAAAATGTCAGCAGAGAATTTGCTTTGCTTGGAATTTGTAGAATCCAAATTTGTCAGTGATTTCCAGCGGTTCCCATCCTCCTCCTCCGTCTCCTCCCACTACGGATCCAGATTGTGTGTAAATAACAGACCCCGACCTGAGGAGTCAGCATGCACATTACCCAACATGCACTGCACAAGCCGAAATGTTTTGTCCTGCTGTTTCCTTTTTTGGTTCATTAAGGGGCTCTGGTAGTTCTGACATTTCCTCTATCTATAGGATAATTGTAGAAGTTCCACAACTGAAAACTCCCCCCCACCGCCCGACCCACCGAATACAAGGTGAAGGGTCCAACGTGCACCATATGAATGGATCAGTGTACAGAACACAGATATTACACCTACTCCTATATAACTGGATGGAGAGGCACAGGGCACACAAATGTCTACCACATGATGAGTGGGGGTCCGAGAGATGGACCCCACTGATCAGACAGCTGTCCCCTATACACATTATAGTAGTCAGACCCCAATGATCACGAGAATCCTGTCTGTGCCCTGTATGAATGGAGCAGCAGAAGACGAGGCCATCTGTAGCACAATGGAATAAAGTGCTAATGCTGTGAATATGGAGCACTTGGGACTCCCAACCCCAAAAATCAGACCCTATCAACTCAAAACCTGGAGTAGCTGGACTTCCCCTTTAAACATATCCACTGTAAAGCTGTTCATGGACATGTGACTGCTGTGACCCCATTACATTATGTATTGGGGGACCCAAGATGTTGGATTTGATGTATATATATATATATATATATATATATATATATATATATATATATATATATATATATATATATATATGTTCCCAAACCTCCTAGATTATAGAGGAAGGACTACAGGCCAAGTTGTGTTACTGCACCTTTAACTCACTTGAGCGGGAGCTGAGCTGCAGTGACACAACTTGACCACTATACAGAGAGTGGGGCTGTACCTCAGGCCATATACTCTATGATGATCCCCGTAGCTATGCTCATCTAACTTTTGGGAATGCCAGGGAGAAGGTTATCAATATCAAGAGACTGGACATCCCCTTTAACAAGTATAATCCTACAATCTCAGGTAATCTGTGTGCTGGTCCTACGTGGCACCGCACACTCTATTTTCCATGAGATTCTGGCAGGAGGATAGAAACTTCTGGAAAAGCCATTGGTCCCCCTGGAGGCAGCAGGTAATGTGAAGCGCGTCGGGGAGCAGATATTTCCGCGTGTGCACGTTCTGCCATAAAACTTTATGGAGTCGTTTTACTGGAACATTTCTCATAGGTTTCAACTTCTCTCCCGTTTACTAGACATTTGGAGAATTTTAAATATCGGCTCAGTAATTGCTGAAATATTTCAGGTACAAAAAAAAGGAAGAAAATATGTAATTTATTCTTGTGTCGTCTTCAACCGCAGAGGTAGAAGATGCACTGGGGCCCCGGTACCTGCAGGGGCCACTATTACCTCTGCCACATAAGAAGATGCCAGGATTATATATGATACATTGTATCCTGCTGCTGGGAAAGCCATAAGACATATCACACAGCTGTAGAGGTAGAAGATGCACTGGGGCCCCAGTACCTGCAGGGGCCACTATTACCTCTACCACATAAGAAGATGCCAGGATTGTACATGATACATTGTATCCTGCTACAGGGAAATCCATAAGACTTCTCACATAACTGCAGAGGAAGAAGATGCACTGGGGCCCCGGTACCTGCAGGGGCCACCATTACCCCTACCACATAAGAAGATGCCAGGATTATACATGATACATTGTATCCTGCTGCTGGGGAAGACATAAGACATCTCACACAGCTGTAGAGGAAGAAGATGCACTGGGGCCCCAGTACCTGCAGGGGCCACCATTACCTCTGCCACATAAGAAGATGCCAGGATTATACATGATACATTGTATCCTGCTGCTGGGGAAGCCATAAGACATCTCACACAGCTGCAGAGGAAGTAGATGCACTGGGGCCCCGGTACCTGCAGGGGCCACTATTACCTCTGCCACATAAGAAGATGCCAGGATTATACAGGATACATCGTATCCTGCTGCTGGGGAAGGCCATAAGACTTCTCACATAGCTACAGAGGGGACCAGGGGGTGCAGGTTTACCTGGATTGGGATGAAAACCTGCGCCCTCTCTGTCTCACCCAGTGGGTGCAAGTCCAATTCCCAATCTCTTCCGCTCTGCTCACAGTAGGAGAAGGAAGAGGTGACACCTGGAGGATGAGGAGAGTGGGGCCCGGGCATTACCAAGGGGTAGAGTCAGATATTGGGGGGGAGACAAAACTTGAGTTCCACAACACCCATTGTGTGAATGAAGTCAAACCATCAGTATTTGGCCCATAAATATATCAAAAGGTAACTAGTAAAGCCAAAAAAAGCTATTTAATAAATATAGCTTAGAACAATGTACAAAAACTAGAAAAACCCCACTAATACCTCATTGCTCCATTGGGTTCCAGCTTTACCTGGGTCCCCCGCTGGTCTCTACTGAGAAGACCAAAGGTGACATCACTGCAGGAGCCAGAGCTGGACCACCCCTTTAATACCCCTTTAAATTAGGATTATTAATAATTACTGTGATAGTTGCACACTGCAGCATCCAGAGCCCCTATGGCTACATACAGGGCAGGGGGCACTCAGTGGTGCCATATGGTGCCCATGTGAGGAGCTGAGATATGTCATTAGTTGGAACCCAAAAACTTAATTGGGCATCATACAACTTAAATAAAAAGTGCAATTGGGTTCGACAACAAATTCTGGATAAATAATATTAAGGATTTTTATTATTAGGAGCCCCCCTCCTAATAATAAAAATCCTTAATATTAAGGGGGGGTTTAGATAATAATATAAAGCCCCAATAAAAAAGGTCAATAATATTCCAAAAAATAACAAAATTGAAATACTGGTAAGAATAATGTTATGATGATGATGATGACAATAATAATAATAAAAAATATTATTATATAGTAAAATATTACATTTTAAATTTTGTATAAAATTTTCCTATAGTAAAACCCTTTAAATAATCTCTCACCTTTTCTGGCGTCTGTTTCCAAAAGTCCTTCACAAAAAACAGCAGCAGGAGAAGTGTCAGGATCAGGAGTAAACTCACAGACAGAGCCAGGATTGCACATTTTTTGAAATTCCTTTTTTTTGGTTTTGATAATTCTCCCTTAAAAAATAAAAAAATAAAATAAAACACATCTCTGCTTTATGTAAATATTTGGCCACTTTGCAACAATTTATTCTATCAAGGAAACAATGTATCAAATTATAACTTATTACATTTAAAAATATATTGAAATAAATAAAGAGAAGTAAAAAATTACATTTTGTGTGCGGTTCTCCTCCAGATTTTCATCCTTCTTCATATTTGCTATGGAGACAGTGTGCAGGGCAGGGATAGATGGGGAGCAGTAGCTCGTATTGTGAAATTTCAACTGAGCGGCTGGTCCAGGACCACGGGAGGGGAATTGTATTTCACTGGCTTAATGATCTGCCATTCCTGACTTTTTTTTTTCTTTTTACTACTTTTTTTTTTTGTTGCCAGGGGTGTAATTTTCTCCAGCATTAGGAAATTTCTTCATTTTTAACACATGTATTTACTAGGGTTAGGAAATAAATACAGTATAGAGATAGTTGAACAGTCTAAAAAACATTCTTTATAATTTACATAAATATTTTTTAATTAAATTTTTTCTTTATAAATTCTGCTAGAAGCAGCATACGATTCATTTAGATTAGGTCTTTGGAGCCGTTGGAGAAGGGGAAGGCTGGGGATAACCCATGGATGATCCTTTTCCATCACTACTTGGTAGGCAGATGCATTGCTTCCCTTCTACTGTTAGCAATATTGGGGTTAAACACAGCACCTGTGTCCTGGGTGACTCCAGACATCCATAATATATATATATATATATATATATATAAATAAAGTAAAAAGCGGGCAGCACTCCATGGTTCAAAATTTCAAAATAAAAGGTGAACTTTATTGAACAAGTGGCGACGTTTCGGTGTGTAACACCTTCATCAAAGGTTTGATGAAGGTGTTACACACCGAAACGTCGCCACTTGTTCAATAAAGTTCACCTTTTATTTTGAAATTTTGAACCATGGAGTGCTGCCCGCTTTTTACTTTATTTATCTACAAGAGGATCAAGCCAGAACCTTTGTGGGCGCTGCACCCCTCCTTATTAGGAGTCCATAAGATTGTGCTGACTTGGATTTTACTTCTTCTATATATATATATATATATATATATATATATATATATATATGGGTTTTACATTCAGTAACCAGGGGATCAAGTGACCCTCTAGTAACACTGTAATCTCCCCTGATGTCTGGCAGCATAAGTATCATAAATCCTCCCCCTGCTCTGTTAGTGTAGCAGAAGTTACTGTTAAGAAGTAGCAGCCGGTCAGTATATAGTCCAGTAATGGAAGCTATGGAGAACAATGTGGCAGATACAGTGTTCTCCTACTACACGTCTGTATCACCGAGACTAAGGAGAGATACAGGAGATTTACTCCATTCCCAGCTCTACAATCAAGGAAAATGTCACTGGATGTAACTGTAATCACTTCTTACTATGTATCACTTGTATCTAATCCAGATAGTACAGAGAGCTTGGGGCTAATTTACTAAGGGTCCAAAGGCCGCACTTTTGTCGGGTTCCCTGAATATTCCCGTTTTGTGCCGAATTGCCCCGGGATTTTGGCGCACCGGCTCCGGCTTGCACATGACAGAAATCGGGGGACGTGGCTGTTGGACAACCAGACTGATTCGGACAAACCGCAGAATTTAAAAAAGGTTTTGTGTCGCAAGATCAAACACTTACATGCACCAGGAAGAAGCAGGTGAACTCCAGCGGACCTCGGCGCAGCAGCGACACAGGAAGGAACTCGGACGCACGATGTTAGTGAATTGCGCCCGACCCGAATCCACGTCGGACAACGCACTGCGGGATCGCGACGGGATCGGGTAAGTAAATCTGCCCCCTTGTGTATCTAGGATACTATACATAGTTGAGCTGCTGTATGTAAGCTGCTATTACAGATTATAAAACCCATACATAGATCTTCTATTATTAAGATCTCATTATAATATATAGATCTGAGCTGCTGTATCTAAGCTGCCATTACACAGCCGTCCATATTATATAGAGCCGAGTTGGTGTATCTAAGCTGTGATTATATAGGCATCCACCAAACATAGAACTGGGCTGCTGTATCTAAGCTGCCTTTATATGATCCATAATCATAATTTGTGTTTCTAATAAATTTCATATATTTTCCTGTAACTTGAATTTACTTTTTTATCCCAGGATGATATTTGGCTCTTTGCTCTGTGCTGTGACCTGGTGGATGTGTAAAGTGACATGATCCTGGAAACCGTCTCCAATCTGTTAATCCTGGCAGGATCCGGATTCTGTCGCACTTTGGATGCCAAAATATAAATATACCAAATGTTTTTAGACTTTAATTATAAGTTTGTATGAGGCCACGATGCACAGGAGTCCTGGAGAGTCAACAAGTCCCCTGTAAAAGTTAATATAAATAATAATATTAGTTATTATCAGCAACTTACTAGCCTGACAGCACACAAGGTGTAACAATACAAGTATTTCCCCAAATGATGCCCTGAATATGAGCCCCAAGATACAGCTGGCGCCATACAGGGAATGTTTCCTCTTAGGAGGCAACTCATTGTAGGACTGTTGTCTATTTTATATAACTAAAGTATAAACATGCACCGGTGGAAATTTCTAAGTTTCTTAGTGCCCGACACTGTGACGCCCAACACTGTAACACTCGACACTGTAATGCCCGACACTGTAACGCCCGACACTGTAACGTCCGACACTGTAACGTCCGACACTGTGCTGCCCAACACTGTAAGGTCCGACACTGTAACGCCCGACACTGTGATGCCCAACACTGTAACGCCCGACACTGTGCTGCCCAACAATGTAACGTCCGACACTGTGCTGCCCAACACTGTAACACCCGACACTGTGCTGCCCAACAATGTAATGCCCAACACTGTAACGTCCAACAATGCGCTGCCGAACAATGTAATGCCCAACACTGTAACGTCCAACACTTCGCTGCCCAACACTGTAACACCGAACACTGTGCTGCCCAACACTGTGTGCCCGACATTGTAATGCCTGACACTGTGCTGCCCAACAATGTAACGCACTACACTTTGCTGCTCAACACTGTAATGCCTGACACTGTAATGTCCAACATGGTACTGCCCAACACTGTGCTGCTCAATACTGTAATGCCCGACATTGTGTTGTGCCACCCACCACTGTCCTGACCAACACTGTACTATTTAATACCGCGCTGACCGACACAGTGCTGTCTGAGACTATGCCATCTGACAATGTGCTGCATGACACTGCACTGTAGCTGTGCCTACTAAAATTGTGTTGCCTGATGTTGTACTACCTAACACTGTGCTGCTTTACACTGTACTGCCTAACAGTGTGCTGCACAACACTTAACTACCAACCACTATGCTGCCTGACGCTGTGCTGCCTGACACTTTGCTACCAAACACTATGCTGCCTGACGCTGTGCTGCCTGACACTTTGCTGCCTGATGCTGTGCTGCCTGACACTGTGCTGACTGACACTTTGCTGCCTGACGCTGTGCTGCCTGACTCTCTGCTGCCTGACACTTTGCTGCCTGACACTGTGCTGCCTGACGCTGTGCTGCCTGACACTTTGCTGCCTGACGCTGTGCTGCCTGACACTGTGCTGACTGACACTGTGCTGCGTGACAAGTATGCTGCACAACACTTTGCTACCAAACACTATGCTGCCTGACACTGTGCTGCCTGACACTGTGACCTGACACTGTGACCTGACGCTGTGCTGCCTGAAACTGATCCACCTGACACTGTGCTGACTGACACTATGCTGACTGACACTGTGCTGCCTGACACTGTGACCTGACGCTGTGCTGCCTGAAACTTATCCGCCTGACACTGTGCTGCCTGACGCTGTGCTGCCTAACGCTGTGCTGCCTGCCACTGTGCTGCCTGAAACTGATCCACCTGACACTGTTCTGCCTGACACTGTGCTGCCTGACACTTTGCTGACTGACACTGTGACCTGACACTGTGACCTGACGCTGTGCTGCCTGAAACTGATCCACCTGACACTGTGCTGCCTGACACTGTGCTGCCTGACGCTGTGCTGCCTGACACTTTGCTACCAAACACTATGCTGCCTGACGCTGTGCTGCCTGACATTGTGCTGCCTGACACTTTGCTGCCTGACGCTGTGCTGCCTGACACTGTGCTGCCTGACACTTTGCTGCCTGACGCTGTGCTGCCTGACGCTCTGCTGCCTGACACTTTGCTGCCTGACACTGTGCTGCCTGAGGCTGTGCTGCCTGACACTTTGCTGCCTGACGCTGTGCTGCCTGACACTGTGCTGACTGAAACTGTGCTGCGTGACAAGTATGCTGCACAACACTTTGCTACCAAACACTATGCTGCCTGACGCTGTGCTGCCTGACACTGTGCTGCCTGACACTGTGACCTGACACTGTGCTGCCTAAAACTGATCCACCTGACACTGTGCTGACAGACACTGTGCTGCGTGACACTGTGCTGCCTGACACTGTGACCTGTCGCTGTGCTGCCTGAAACTGATCTGCCTGACACTGTGCTGCCTGACACTGTGCTGCCTAACGCTGTGCTGCCTGCCACTGTGCTGCCTGAAACTGATCCACCTGACACTGTTCTGCCTGACACTGTGCTGCCTGACACTGTGCTGACTGACACTGTGACCTGACGCTGTGCTGCCTGAAACTGATCCAACTGACACTGTGCTGCCTGACACTGTGCTACCTGACGCTGTGCTGCCTGACACTGTGCTGCCTGACACTGTGCTGACTGACACTGTACTGACACTGTGACCTGACACTGTGACCTGACGCTGTGCTGCCTGACACTGTGACCTGACGCTGTTCTGCCTGAAACTGATCCACCTGGCACTGTGCCGCCTGACACTGTGGTGTCTTATACTGTGACCTGACACTGTGCTGCCTGACACTGTGACCTGACGCTGTGCTGCCTGACACTGTGCTGCCTGACGCTGTGCTGCGTGAAACTGATCCACCTGACACTGTGATGACTGACGCTGTGCTGCCTGACGCTCTGCTGCCTGACACTTTGCTGCCTGACACTGTGCTGCCTGACACTTTGCTGCCTGACGCTGTGCTGCCTGACACTGTGCTGACTGAAACTGTGCTGCGTGACAAGTATGCTGCACAACACTTTGCTACCAAACACTATGCTGCCTGACGCTGTGCTGCCTGACACTGTGACCTGACGCTGTGCTGCCAGAAACTGATCCACCTGACACTGTGCTGACTGACACTGTGCTGACTGACACTGTGCTGACTGACACTGTGACCTGTCGCTGTGCTGCCTGAAACTGATCTGCCTGACACTGTGCTGCCTGACACTGTGCTGCCTAACGCTGTGCTGCCTGCCACTGTGCTGCCTGAAACTGATCCACCTGACACTGTTCTGCCTGACACTGTGCTGCCTGACACTGTGCTGACTGACACTGTGACCTGACACTGTGACCTGACGCTGTGCTGCCTGAAACTGATCCACCTGACACTGTGCTGCCTGACACTGTGCTGCCTGACGCTGTGCTGCCTGACACTGTGCTGCCTGACACTGTACTGACACTGTGACCTGACACTGTGATCTGACGCTGTGCTGCCTGACACTGTGACCTGACGCTGTCCTGCCTGAAACTGATCCATCTGGCACTGTGCCGCCTGACACTGTGGTGTCTTATACTGTGACCTGACGCTGTGCTGCCTGACTCTGTGACCTGACACTGTGCTGCCTGACACTGTGACCTGACACTGTGCTGCCTGACACTGTGCTGCCTGACACTGTGCTGCCTGACACTGTGCTGCCTGACACTGTGCTGACACTGTGACCTGACACTGTGACCTGACACTGTGCTGCCTGAAACTAATCCACCTGACGCTGTGCTGCCTGACACTGTGCTGCCTGACACTGCTGACTGACACTGTACTGAAACTGTGACCTGACACTGTGACCTGACGCTGTGCTGCCTGACACTGTGACCTGATGCTGTTCTACCTGAAACTGATCCACCTGGCACTGTGCCGCCTGACACTGTGGTGTCTTATACTGTGACCTGACGCTGTGCTGCCTGACACTGTGACCTAACACTGTGCCGCCTGACACTGTGGTGTCTTATACTGTGACCTGACGCTGTGCTGCCTGACACTGTGACCTAACACTGTGCTGCCTGACACTGTGCTGCCTGACACTGTGCTGACACTGTGACCTGACACTGTGACCTGAAGCTGTGCTGCCTGAAACTAATCCACCTGACACTGTGCTGCCTGACGCTGTGCTGCCTGACACTGTGCTGCCTGACACTGTGCTGACTGACACTGTACTGACACTGTGACCTGACACTGTGACCTGACGCTGTGCTGCCTGACACTGTGACCTGATGCTGTTCTACCTGAAACTGATCCACCTGGCACTGTGCCGCCTGACACTGTGGTGTCTTATACTGTGACCTGACGCTGTGCTGCTTGACACTGTGACCTGACACTGTGCTGCCTGACACTGTGACCTGACACTGTGCTGCCTGACACTGTGACCTGACACTGTGCTGCCTGACACTGTGCTAGCTGACACTGTGCTGCCTGACACTGTGCTGACTGACACTGTGACCTGACACTGTGACCTGACACTGTGACCTGACGCTGTGCTGCCTGAAACAGATCCACCTGACACTGTGCTGCCTGACATTGTGCTGCCTGACACTGTGCTGCCTGACACTGTGCTGCCTGACACTGTGCTGCCTGAAACTGATCCACCTGACACTGTGCTGCCTGACATTGTGCTGCCTGACGTTGTGCTGCCTGACACTGTGCTGCCTGAAACTGATCCACCTGACACTGTGCTGCCAGGGAAACATGGTATGATTTTTTAGATATAGGCATGAAAATTTGGAGGAAACGTGCCAATCTTTTAACAAAAATGTAATATATAATGAAATCCCCAAAATCTATTGTACATACATGACATTACTTATCCTGTACTGATCCTGTATTAACAAGCTAATTTTTATAATTCCTCTCTTGATAAATGCCGGCGTGGAGCTGTCAGCAGTGTCAGTGGCTGCGCTGTGCGTGGTAGCTGGTACAATGTGTCAGCAGACGCCTTTCATTTGTGTTATGTGCAGCGATGATCCTCTTGGCTCTGATCCGATCCTTCTCCCGTTTCTCTTGGCAGTTTCTTATTTTCCATTCATTGAGATTGAGAATCTCTGGGATAAAAAGCCTCAAGTAAAATTCCACCAAAATATTTTAATTTGTTTCATCTGAGCATTTAAAATTTGTTTTCCATTCAGAAAAACAATGTAATATTCTGTGTAGTCTTTACTTTGTGTCTGATGATGGGGCCAGACATTGTCACTGCCCTTTCCCCCATGACGCCATAGTATTAGGGGGGGTTCAGGTGGCACCAAGCAAAACTAATCCCTGCCCCCTTTTGTCTGGCTCCGCCTTTTGCCATGATGTAGCAAGAGCCCTGCCTATTTTGTCTGGCTCCGCCCATTACCATGATGTAGTAAGAGTCCTGCCCCCTTTTGTCTGGCTCCACCCATTACCATGATGTAGTAAGAGCCCTGCCCTCTTTTGTCTGGCTCCGCCCAATACCATGATGTTGCAAGAGCACAGGATGGGTGGAGAAAAGACAAAAATGAGCCTCTTTTAAGGCACTACCATAAAATGTGGCTTCCAAAATATCCTGTAGGTACCAAGACAGTAACCGGTACCGCTTGCTCTGTTTCTTCTTCAAAACTAAACATTACATTCTCTTCCAGCTAGCAGAGCCCTTAGAATAGTGATTACACTGTAGCTCAGGGGTCAGGAACCTATGGCTCGCATGCCAGATGTGGCTATTTTGATGGCTGCATCTAGCTCGCCGACAAGGGTCATGGTCCTGCCAGCCGTTCGGACTGCAACAAGTAGCGGAGCTGTGAGGCAGCGTCGGAAAGGTGAGTACATGGTTTGTTATTTGTATGTACTGGGGTGGGGGACTGGCTGTATATAGGGGGGGCTGGGAGGGGTTGGCTGTATGCAAGGGAGGGGCTGGTGGTATACGAGGGGATAGCTGGCTGTATACAGGGGGCGGGCTGACTGTATACAATGGAGGGGCTGGCTGTATACAACAGAGAGGCTGGCTGTATACAGGGAAAGGGCTGGCTGTATATAAAGGAAGGGCTGGCTGTATGAAGGGGGTGGCTGTCTGTATACAGGGGGTGACTGTCTGTAGACAGGGGGCCGGTTGGCTGTATACAGGGGGGGTGATTGGCTGTATACAGGGGGGGCTGGCTGTATACAAGGGAAGGGCTGTCTGTATACAGGGGGTGGATGTCTGTATACAGGGGGGTGACTGGCTGTATACAGGGGGCCTGCTGGCTGTATACAAGGGAGAGACTGGCTGTATACAAGGGAGGGGCTAGCTGTATACATGGGAAGAGCTGGCTGTATAAAGGGGGTGGCTGGCTGTATACAGGTGGGAGGCTGGTTATATACAGGGGGGCTGGCTATATAGTGGAGGGGGGGCTGTCTAGCTATATATAGGGGGCTGGTTATATACTGAGCTGACTGACTATATACTGCGGGGCTGGCTGTATACTAGGGGGACTGGCTGGCTGTATACTGGAGGACTGGCTGGCTGTATACTGGGGGCAGGCTATATACAGGGGGACTGTTTGTATACTGGTAGAGCTGTTGGCTATATACAGGGGGCTTCCTGTATACTGGGGGGCTGTCTGGCTACATACATGGGGGTCAGGCTGGCTGTATACTAGGGGGACTGACTGGCTGTATACTGGGAGGCGGGCTGACTATATACTGGGAGGCTGACTGCATACTGGGGGGCTGGATGGCTATATACTGGGGGTCTGGCTGGCTATATATCGGGGTGCTGGCTATATACTGTATAAACATATTGATACAGAATCAACCCTCTCACCCCACCATTTGCACTTCTACCTCTATTAACCCTTTTATTAATCATCAGATTTATAAATATAGATCCCTTTTACCATTTTATTGACATTTATTGGACCCCTCTTTATCAGTTATGAACAGAGATGCCCCCACAGCACTAACCTAGCGGCATCTCCAATAAATGACCCCTAGTTGTATCCTAAGGGGAGAGGGTTGTAGAAGCTCCCACCCCGCTGTAGCCCCAGGCTCTGCCTGCACCTAGTAATTTCATCACCTGTCTGGAGTCTGATGAGATGTTCCGGTTTATTGGATTTTCTACATAATTAGACCTTAGACTTCCAAGGTGATGACTTCCTCTACTACTATGGCACCACAATGTAAGTGCATGAATACATTACATATAAGCGGATCACATGACTTATTGGGTCACATTTATTAAATTGTTTCAATAGTTTGAACATGGAAACTGCTTGTACATGTTTTTATAAAGTGTCTGCGCCAGTTTTGCGTCGCGGCTGCTCTGTGTCTGCTGTGCTACAAAATTCTCACTCTTCCGGTGCAGACCGTGCACCACATTTATTACTGCGACGCAACAGAATTGTCTGTGGGGCTTATTTACTAAGGGTCCGCACTTTCATAGGATTTCGGGTTTTGCACGGCTGTGACAGATACTTAACAGGGAATTGTGTTGCACGCGATCAGATTTTGACGCAGTTACACAGCAGAAATCGGAATGATTCAGACTGAGCGCGGGATTTCATTTACAAATTGTGTCGCAAGACAATGCACTTACATGCACCAGGAGGAAGAAGGTGAACTCCGGTGGACCTGAGCGGGGAAACAACACATGCAGGATATCGGATGCACGATCTTAGTGAATCGCGGCACAGGGCGTTATACACGGACAATGCACCCTCGGTGATCTCCTCCGGAAGGTTAGGTGAATGTTCCCCTCTATGTTAAAGCTTCAACAAAACAAAAGTTGGAGCCACTTCTCGAGCAGCGCAGGTGGCACCAGATAATTTGCCGCACCGGCACAGGAGGGACTGCACATGGTACAGACTGCACTACTACTGATACATGGGGCTCAATGTCTCTCCATGTGTCAGTCCTTACTGTCTTCCTGGAATTCTATTCATGCTTTGATATAAGTTGTGACGTGCAGGGAATTGTAAAGTGATGCGTAAAGAATAGAGATGGAGAGAAGGAGAAGCTGTGATTGTCATCAGTGAGTGCTGCAGCATCTGTAACCTGTGTGTATAAGACTGACATCTCCCCTTCCTGAGATCCAGATGTTGTGTATTAAGAGGTACCTGAAGAAAGATCAACGTCTCAGCGCAAATCTGCATCTCAAGAAAAGCGTAAGACTGAAATGTCTGGAATTTATATTAGAATGTGACATCAGGCGCGGATGGAGCTGAGCGGTCCCCCAGGTTCACAAGACACTGGAGCAGAGTGAGAGGCTCTGCAGGCTGGGGCATGATGGGAAGTGTGTGACTACGGGGGGAGAAGCCGAGGACGACGGATTGGTCTCATTACTCCCATAGGGTGTGGAGACTTATGCAATCACTTCTTATAGCTCCACCGCAGCTACTATAAAATATTCTGCATAATTGTTTCATTATAAAACATACCACCATAATGGGGCACATTTACTAAGGGTCCGAATCGCGTTTTTAAGCCGGGTTTCCCGAATTTTTCAGATTTGCGCCGAATTCCCTCGTGATTTTGGCGCGCGGTCGGATTTTGGTGCATCTGCGCCGGGTTTCACGTGACAGAAATCAGGGGACGGGGCCGTCGGAAAACCCGATGGATTCGGAAAAACCGCGGAATTTAAAAAAAAATTGTGTTGCAAAAATAGCACTCACATACACCGAGACGGAGGACGTGAAGTCCAGCGGACTTCAGCGCAGCAGCAACACCTAGTGGACATCGGGCGCACGACCTTAGTGAATCCTGGCAGAACCCGAATCAGCGTCGGAGAACGCGCCACGGGATCGCGAATGGACTGGGTAAGTAATTCTGCCCCATTGTGTATACAGCCACCAGGTAGAACTATGTGTCCCCATGGTTACAGACTACAAACAAACCCAGTGTAGTCTGCTGTCTGAAAATTGTAGAAGAAGACAAACCCTTAAAGGGAACCTACCACCACAAATCTACCTATAAAGGTAGATTGGGTGGTAGGTGGATCATTGGGACGTGAGGATAGCCCTTTTAAGGGCTAATCCTCACGTCCCTGCACTTTTTTGAGAACTTTAATTTGATATTTATTCAAATGTACTTATGTGGCTACCGGGGCGTGGAGTAGCCGCTTATGAGATTACACGAGGCGGCTACTCCACGCCCCGGTAGCCACTTTACTCCTCCTACTCACCCATCTTCGGCGCGCAGCTCCGCGTAGCTGCGCGCCCTCGTCCGGCGCCTGTTTCGGAGTTGTGACCGCGCAGGCGCGGGCCTGCTCTTCTGCGCATGCGCAGACGGCAGGCTCGCCGGACGAGGGCGCGCAGCTACGCGGAGCTGCGCGCCGAAGATGGGTGAGTAGGAGGAGTAAAGTGGCTACCGGGGCGTGGAGTAGCCGCCTCGTGTAATCTCATAAGCGGCTACTCCACGCCCCGGTAGCCACATAAGTACATTTGAATAAATATCAAATTAAAGTTCTCAAAAAAGTGCAGGGACGTGAGGATTAGCCCTTAAAAGGGCTATCCTCACGTCCCAATGATCCACCTACCACCCAATCTACCTTTATAGGTAGATTTGTGGTGGTAGGTGCCCTTTAAGCGATAAGACCAGTGAATGCACCAGGCGCCTATTAATCAGAATGGGATCTGATGTAACACATTTAAAGGGATCGCACAGTGGGGAGGCATGTTTGGCGTCTAAAATGCTTTAAAAGGGTTAACAAATTAACCTGCTAAGATTCAGCACCATATTGAAGTCAGATTTTATTTTTGCTTTTATATTATTTAATATTACTTTCTACATTTTGTTATACATTATTGTATGTTACTTGTGATTATGTTTTACATATTGTAGACAGTTCTATTATATGTAATTCTGTCATTATATATTCTTTCCATTTTAGCTATTATCATATTAATACCATATTGATATATATATATATATATATATATATATATATATATTTTCAGCATCAGCTTATATTTTATACAATTATTTTTTACTAAATTGTATGTTTCGATAAACCTCTTTCAGTATTACATTATATTTTACATTGTATTATGTTGTTATAAATGATAGAATACTGCATTGTTTTATATCTTATTCTCCGTTTTATATTATTTACTTCTATTTTACCCAGTTAACCCTTTTCCAAATCCTGCTGAATGACCCCTTTAATTGCAATGTAATAACACATACCCTGTGTGTAGGTGGTGTTTACTTATAGATGTATGAGTTCCTGGAACAGAAGAGAATCGCAATATGAAGACAAAGGGGCTCATTTACAAAGGGTCGAGCACACTTTTGTTGGACTGTGCACCGTTTTCGGGCTAAAACATCTTGCACAGGTATTTAAGAAGTGACCCTTTTTGTGGCCTCCATTTGACATAAATTAGGGGGTTGGCTGTCGGACGATCCAACGGATTTGGACTGAGCGCAGGATTTAACTTTGAAATTGTGTTGCAAGACAATGCACTTACATGCACCGCGAAGAAGGTGAACTCCGGCGGACCTGAGCAGGGAAGCGACACACGCAGGATATCGGGCGCACGATCTTAGTGAATCACGGCACAGTGCATTATACACGGACATTGGGGATCATTTACTAAGGGCCCGATTCACGGTTTCCCGACGTGTTACCCGAATATTTCCGATTTGCTTCGATTGTACCTGAATTCCGCCGGGATTTTGGCGCACGTGATCGGATTGTGGCGCATCGGCACCGGCATGCACGCGACGGAAATCGGGGGCGTGGCCGAACGCAAACCCGACGGATTCGGAAAAACCGCCGCATTTAAAAAAGGAAATTGTGTCGCGGAGCTTGCACTCACCTTCATCCAGGATAGGATCGTGAACTTTAGTGCATTTCAGGGAACTTCAGCGCAGCAGCGCCACCTGGTGGACGTCGGAGGAACTGTCTTGATGAATCCCGGCCGGACCCGAATCCACCGCAGAGAACGCGCCGCTGGATCGCGAACGGACCAGGTAAGTAAATCTGCTCCATTCTGTGAACTCCGGTGACCCTGTAAGTAAATGTGCCCCATAGTCTATTATAGAAGTAAAAAAACTTGTATCTGAGATTAATAGGGATTGTCTGTAACTTGTAAAATTAAAGGACTGCAGCGGTTCATGAACATTGTGATCTATTCCCTTATTCAATTGAATAGGACTGATCTGCACACGGGTCATGTGTCTCCTTTATGTGTTGTCTTGTGTTCATGTAGGGGTAGGTATTACATGTTCTTTAAAACTGGACACAGAAGGAACAGAGAAATTGTATGGTTGTTTTATTATACACACAGCAGGTGAAATAAATAAAGACCACATCACAAATACATTTCTAAAGCTCTCATAGACAGGACATTTTCACCAGAAACAACCCTTGCGATCCACACTGTCAAAAAAATCACCAAAGATGCCCATAACTTATCCGAAATAATAGGAAATGACAGAGAAAAGTATTGGAGAAAGAGAGGTGCAAAGAGCCATAGAAAGTTATGACACCATCTGAAATCTATGAGTAATTAGGAAGCAATCCTGATACTTAGTGAAACATAATGGGGCTCATTTACCAAGGGTCCACATTTTCGTCGGGTTTCCCGGCGTTTTGCATGTTGCGCCGCATTTAACAGGGTTTTTTGGCGCACGCAATCGGATTTTGGCGCCGACTTTCATGCAACGCAAATCGCGGGGCGTGGCCGTCGGACAACCCAACGGATTCGGACTACGCGCAGGATTTAAAATTCCAATTGTGTCGCAAGACATGCACTTACAAGCACCGGGAAGAAGAAGGTGAACTTTGGCGGACTTCATTGGGGAAGCGACAGATGCAGGAAATTGGGCGCACAAGCTACGTGAATCGTGCCAGACTTCATCTTCGTTGGACCATCCGGATCGGGGATCGCGACAGGACATGTGCCCCAGTATCTGCTGCTTCACCTGATGAACTGTAAAAAGGTTTCATTACCAAGGAGTCTCACAAAAAACATCTCATGATGGGTAACACAAGCAAGATGTTGTATGTTGTCGAACAAACTGATGGCTTTGCTGAAGAATTTCCATCAACTTTTGAAGGTTCCAGTGATCTCTGCTGGGGCCATAATCCAGAAGTTTAAAGAACATGATTTCATCATAAATCGGCCACAACCAGATTCCACCTGCACTATTTCAGACATAGAAGTGAAAACTGTTACCAGAAGAGTTTCCCAAGAGCCAAGGACCATGTGTGGAGATCTACAGAAAGACCTGGAACCAGCAGCTACAATATAATCCAGTCACCCTCCATGGCCCATAGGCACAATCCCCACACCAAGACTCCAGGGCTGAACCAAAGCCTATGAGATAGCAGGAGATACAGGGACACATTTGCTAAGGGTCCATGGAGCGCGATTCCGTCAGGTTTTCCTAAATATTTCCGTTTTGCAATGGCTTGCATGCGACACAAATTGGGGGGCATGGCCATCGGACAACCCAACAGATTCAGAAAAACCGCGGAATTGAAAAGAACAAATGCGTCACAAGATCAGCACTCACATGCACCAGGAAGAAGAAGGTGAACTCCGGCGGACCTCAGCGCGATCTTAGTAAATTACGCCGTACCCGAATCCTCGTCGGACAATGCACCGCGGGATCGTGACAGGACCGGGTAAGTTAATGTGCCCCACAGAGACCAGACCTGCACTCCCTGGAGGCCATAATACACATCATGGCTGGAGACTAAAAGGTTCCACATATCACCCCAAAAACACAAGTGAAACAGTGAAGTGTGGAGGTGGGAACATGGTGTTATCCAGAATATGGCACTGAGAGAGTTCATTAGTGGACGTAGGAGTGGAGAAATGTTGAGGCACATTGGTGTAAATTCCTGGATGCAAGTGCAACATCCCCCACCGGGGCCGAGCATTTTCTTGGGGCCTGGAGGCAGACGGGGCCCAGAATACAGGAGTGGCTGGCGGTTGCGGCCTTGGGAAAGCTATGGCAGGTCTCCAGCAGATGGCGTGTGCAAGAAATATGGAGGGAGAGGCTGATGCAGTAGTTTCTCCCTGGGGTAACCCTGGAGTTGTTTTTAGGATGAATCCCTGGGTGATGGATGGGGAAGCCCATGGTGATAAGCTGCCTGCATCCAAGGATTAGATGGAGGCAATCAACTTACAGTTTTTTATTGAACAGCAGGCAATGGCCAAACGATAACGGCAGATTTAGCAACAGAATCGGCAAGCTGGAAGAGTCACGGAGAGCTGGTCCACAGTAAAGTTACACGCAGCCTTGTAGTAGTTCTTGGCTGGGCTGGTAGAAATGGAGTTGAGTCCGGGTGGTGGATCTCAGCTCTGGGGCTGAGGTCTCCTGACTTGCCCTGGTGCTAGGCAGGGGCCTGAGGCACCTGCGGTTCCTGGTATTAGGACACTGGCTGTTGCAGCGCTGATACGTGCTCCAAGATGGAGTCTCTCACTCTTCTTCTCAGACAGACTCAGCAGACTCAGATCATGTGCTCCTGCCCACCAGGAGATTATATACTCACTTGATCAGGTGGTAGCCTTCTCCAATCAGCTTCCAGCTTGTTTTACATGAACATCATTGGACAATAACATTTGGTATTGTTAACTCTTCCCTTACCAGGCAGTGGCTACAGCTGCAATTACTAAGTTCTCTGGTACTTAGAGACCTCCTAGAGAGGTGATTAGTCTCCCTAACATCTCATGACCGGAGAGGGTGCTATTCGCAAGTACCACCTTGACTATGCATTGGCAGGGGTGTTGCACAAGCAATGGCACAATCCTACGCCAGGTCAAATAGAACTGTCCTGCCGATGTGTGGCACCAGAGCCTTCTGATTAATCCCCATGTGGGGAAACCATCATTCACTGACGGACTTATGTGCCTCAAGGCAAACACCGGACCTGAATCTATAGGAAATCTATTGAAGGAACTAAGCTCCATGGAAGGAGCCCACAGAACCTTCCAGGATGGGAAGAGTGGACCAGAACCTCCCCCCCCATCCCTGGTCAGTGCAGGACACTAGTACCTCCATACAGGAGGTGTCTTATACACAGTATTACATACATGTCAGTAACATGTCCTCTCCCTGTGTAACTTCTCATTATTACACATCAGTCAGGACTTCTATTTCTTCTCCAGGGGAAAGTTATAATCAACATCTGGGGAGAATTTCATGTCAGTCGCAGCTTTACACACAGAAACCTGGCGACCTGTTCAATACGCATTTCATCCAATGTATAGCGGGAGTGATGTATATGGGGGGGGGGCAATGTATAGCGGGGGAGATGTATATAAGGGAGGTGGCGATGTATAGCGGGGGTGATATATATCGGGGGTTGATGTATAGTGGAGGGTGATATATGTAAGGGAGGGGAGCAATGTATAGCAGGGGTGATATATATAATGGAGAGGGGCAGTGTATGGTGGGGTGATGTTTATCTGGTGGGGGACGATGTATAGAAGGGAGGAGGGCAATGAATAGCAGAGGTGTATATATAAGGGAGAGGGGCAATGTATAGCAGGTGTGATGTATACCAGGTGGGGGGCAATGTATAGCGGGGGTGATGTATATAAGGGAGAGGGGCAATGTATGGTGGGGTAATGTTTATCTGGTGGGGGACGATGTATAGCGGGGGTGATATAAAAGGGAGAGAGACGATGTATACCAGGTGGGGGGCAATGTCTAGCGTGGGTGATGTATATCAGGGCCGGGAGCAATGTATAGCAGGGGTGATGTATAGCAGGTGGGGGGCAATGTATAGCGGGGGTGATGTATATCAGGGAGGAGGGCAATGAATAGCTGGGGTGTATATATAAGGGAGAGGGGCAATGTATAGCGGGGGTGATGTATATCAGGATGGGGGCAATGTATGGCTGGGTGATGTTTATCTGGTGGGGGACGATGTATAGCAGGGATGATGTATATCAGGGAGGAAGGCAATGGATAGCTGGGGTGTATATATAAGGGAGAGGGGCAATGTATAGCAGGTGTGATGTATACCAGGTGGGGGGCAATGTATAGCAGGTGTGATGTATACCAGGTGGGGGGCAATGTATATAGGGGGTGATTTATATCAGTTTGGGGACAATGTATAGCGTGGGTGATGTAAATCAGGGCCGGGAGCAATGTATAGCAGGGGTGATGTATAACAGGTGGGGGGCAATGTATAGCGGGGGAGATGTATATCAGGTGGGAGGCAATGTATAGCGGATGTGATATATAACAGGTGGGGGGCAATGTATAGCGGGGGTGATGTATATCAGGGAGGGGGCAATGTATAGTGGGGGGTGACGAACATAAGGTGGGGGCGAAATATAACGCGGGTTATGTATATCAGGTGGGGGACAATGTATATCAGGGGATGATATATAAGGGCAGGGGCAATGTATAGCGGTGGTGATGTATATCAGGGCCGGGGGCAATGTACAGCGGGGGAGATGTATAACAGGTGGGGGCAATGTAAAGCGGGTGTGATGTATATCAGTGAGGGGGCGATGTATAGTGGGGGATGATGAATATCAGGTGGGGGACGATATATAACGGGGGGGAATATAACGCAGGGTTATGTATATCAGGAGGGGGCGATGTATATCATGTGATGATATATAAGGGCAACGTATAGCAGGGGTGATGTATAGCAGGTGGGGGGAAATGTACAGCAGGGGTATGTATATCAGGAAGAGGGGCAATGTATAGCGGGGATGATGTATAATGGGGGATGATGTGTATTAAGGAGGGGACAATCTATACTGAGGGTGATGTAAATCAGGTGGGGGGTGATGTATAGTGGGGGTGATGTATATCAGGTGGGGGATGATGTATAGTGGGGGTGATGTATATCAGGTGGGGGATGATGTATAGTGGGGGTGATGTATATCAGGTGGGGGATGATGTATAGTGGGGGTGATGTATATCAGGTGGGGGATGATGTATAGTGGGGGTGATGTATATCAGGTGTGGGATGATGTATAGTGGGGGTGATGTATATCAGGTGGGGGATGATGTATAGTGGGGGTGATGTATATCAGGTGGGGGCAATGTACAGCGGGGGTGATGTATAGCAGGTGGGGGGCAATGAATGGCGGGGGTTATGTATATCAGGGAGGAGGCCAATGTATAGCGGAGGGTGATGTAAAGCGGGGGTGATGTATATCTGTTTGAAGGCAATGCATAGGTGCAATTTGGGGATAGGTGTACATAGGTCTTTTGGGGGTCCCCTGGCTTTTGCAGTGGGGCCCCATGATTTCTATGTAAAATGAGGAAGGCATTAGGGGGGCAGAATCCTCTAATCCGGGGGCACATTCCTTCTGTCTTCTTCCCTCTGACACCTGACTCCTTCTTGAGACGATTATCGTATAACTCTGGGACGCGTTTGATGTCGGGCAGGGATCTGTGATAAACTCGTTCCGGCGCTCGCAGGTATTTACCAGCTGACATTTTGTACTGACATGAAGGAACCATAAAACGTGTGGAAATATTTCAGGTTTCTCTTAAAGATAACATTTGGCGCGTCTGATCCCGTGTGGAGAGTAAACACGTTACACGACAAGTTACGAGACAGGATCTTGTGTGTTTTGGATAAAAAGTTTAGTTTCTCGTTCAGGAAAACACATTGTTACGAGTGCTCAGCTTTGATCTGCTGCAGCGGCCTGACTCGTGTGTGATCTGTCATCACCCAAAAATAACAATGTATCACCGAAGAAAACCGGACAATTGTAACTTCTCCTGAAGTCATGTGATCCGAAGATTTATTCTGTGGTGAACATCTTCACTGCTGAACTGTCAGTGTGATTCATGTCACAGTAACTGTGATATATTAATATTCCAGGACTGTTTCTTCTCCAAGTGTCCTCACACTGCTGTGCTCTGTACTCTCTGCAGTCAGTGTTTGGTATAGTCCCTGCAGAGATGTGGAATCATACTTTGGTGTATGTTGGTAGTAGATGCAGGACCATATAGCTCTAAATACAGCTTATAAAGCCACCACTAGGGGGAGCTCACTACATAAAGAATATACACCACCACTAGGAGGAGCTCACTACATACAGATTATACATTCACCACTAGGGGGAGCTCACTACATACAGATTATACAGCACCACTAGGGGGAGATCACTACATACAGATTATACACCACCACTAGGAGGAACTCAATACATACAGATTATACACCACCACTAGGGGGCGCTCACTACATACATATTGTACAGCCACCACTAGGGGGAGCTCACTACATACAGATTATACACCACCACTAGGGGGAGATCACTACATACAGATTATACAGCCACCACTAGGGGGAGCTCACTACATACAGATTATACACCACCACTAGGAGGAGCTCACTACATAGAGATTATACACCACCACTGGGGGGGGCTCACTACATACACATTATACACCACCACTAGGAGGAGCTCACTACATACAGATTATACACCACCACTAGGGGGAGCTCACTACATACAGATTATACACCACCACTAGGGGGAGATCACTACATACAAATTATACACCACCACTAGGGGGAGATCACTACATACAGATTATACACCACCACTAGGGGGAGATCACTACATACAGATTATACACCACCATTAGGAGGAGCTCACTACATACAGATTATACACCATCGCTAGGGGGAGCTCACTACATACAGATTATACAGTCACCACTAGGGGGAGCTCACTACATGCAGATTATACAGCACCAATAGGGGGAGATCACTACATACATATCATAAACCACCACTAGGGGAGCTCACTACATACACATTATACACCACCACTAGGGGGGGCTCACTACATACAGATTATACACCGCCACTAGGAGGAGCTCACTACATACAGATTATAAACCACAACTAGGGGGAGCTCACTACATACAGATTATACACCACCACTAGGAGGAGCTCAGTACATACAGATTATACACCACCACTAGGGGGAAGATCACTACATACAGATTATACACCACCACTAGGGGGAGCTCACTACATACATATCATAAATCACCACTAGGAGGAGATCACTACATACATATTATACACCACCACTAGGAGGAACTCAATACATACAGATTATACACCACCACTAGGGGGCGCTCACTACATACATATTGTACAGCCACCACTAGGGTGAGATCACTACATACAGATTATACACCATCACTAGGGGGAGCTCACTTCATACATATGATAAACCAACTCTAGGGGGAGCTCACTATATACAGATTATACACAACCACTAGGGGGAGCTCACTACATACAGATTATACACCACCACTAGGGGGAGCTCACTACATACAGATTATACAGCACCACTAGGGGGAGATTACTACATACAGATTATACACCACCACTGGGGGGAGCTCACTACATACAGATTATACACCCCCACTTGGAGGAGCTCACTACATACAGATTATACACCACCACTAGGAGGAGCTCACTACATACATATTATACACCACCACTAGTGGGAGCTCACTACTTGCAGATTATACATCACCACTAGAGGGAGCTCACTACATACAGATTATACACCACCACTAGGGGGAGCTCACTACATACATATTATACACCACCACTAGTGGGAGCTCACTACTTGCAGATTATACATCACCACTAGGGGGAGCTCACTACATACAGATTATACACCACCACTAGGGGGAGCTCACTACATACAGATTATACACCACCACTAGGGGGAGCTCACTACATACAGATTATACAGCACCACTAGGGGGAGCTCACTGCATGCACATTATACACCACCACTAGGGGGAGCTCACTACATACAGATTATACACCACCACTAGGGGGAGCTCCCTGCATACATACCATACAGCCTCCACTAGGGGGAGCTCACTACATACACATTATACAGCCCATAGAGCATACAGCAGTTGGTGCTGCCTTGTAGGGATTTGCATCATCTGGAATGACCATTGTAACTTTAGTTTTGGGATTATAAAGTTTCTTACGTAAAACTTGTAATTTTGAGAATGAAATATTCAAGTTTCCATCTCACTGACTATATGACTATTGTCACCTCATTCTTTTTTAGCTAAATACAATTACAAGCTGTAGGTAAGTGTCAGTGGCGGCGGTGCTGTTGGTGCTGGCGGCCTGGCGTCACCCTCCTGGCGTCACCCTGTGCGCTTCTATTTCAGAAGTGGCAGCGTTTTCTTCTGGTTTCTGCACTTGCCGCCCACATAGATCCTGCACTTCACTAAGAATGTGACAATGAAACACTAAACGCAGGCAGCGGCGGCAGCGAGGACAGGCTGTTCCCAGTCAATAGCCGCCGCATTGTATTGTAATATTGTTTTTTACGAGTCATTATCAATCATACGCCTGCCTGACATCGCACCCCTCACTGCTGCACATTTTGGGGAAAGTATAAAAGGTTTATTTTAAATTATTGTTATTGTTATCATTATTGTAACTGCTTCAGATTTAAAGGGAAATCGTAATATTCCAAGGATTCTTTGAAGGGGTCGGCCAAAGTTTAACTATCATCTCCCATCTGCAGGATAAGGAATAGCAATTTAATTGGTAGGTGTTTGACCCCTGGTGTGAGGCCTGCCATCAGGGGGGTTTACTGTGACTGCAGTCAGGGGCCCGGACAGGCAGGGGGCTCAGAGTCACAGAACTCCCTCCCCCTCCTGAATGGAAATGACAAAATACATCACAGTGCACAGGAGAGAGGACTAGGGCTATGACAGGATTCAGGGTCGGTGGACCCTCTGGACCACCGCGGGAGATGGTACTAGCCGACACCTGGGACCGGAATCTAAGTGGCACCTGGTCTTCACCAGAGCCCACCGCAAAGCGGGATGGACTTGCTGCGGTGGGGTGCCACCAGGACGTTCCACAGGTGCGACTAGCCCCGCGGTGGCTGCCAAGGTTGAGGTACAGATACAGCTGGCAGTCTCGTAGTAGGATAAAGGCATGTAGTTAGGGCAGGCGGCAGAGATGCAAGGTCAAAGTTCAAGTCCGAGGTCAGCAACGGGCGATCAGCAGAAACGGGAACAAGGAACAGGATAGGAACAAACGCAGGGCAAAGGAAGCTTTCTCGTCTCACAATAGTTCAAAGATCCGGCAGGGAATCCTGGAAAAAGCCGGCCTTTAAGGAAACCCGGAAGTGCTAGCAGCAATCAGTGGTGCGCTGGCCCTTTAAATCTTCGAGTGCAGGCGCACAGGCCAGATGGGAGCGGGAGCGTGGAGAAGTGACTTTGATGTAGGGGCCGGGGCAGCGCCACAGAGAGGGGAATGGCTGTGGACCTTGAAATGGATCGCGGGGCACCTGTCTCCATAGCAGGAACCAAGGTCATTGGAGAAGTACCATGATCTGTTCTTTTATGGTATTTATGCTTCTCTGAGGGCTCCCCAAACACATGGGCTTTAAATTATTTAAAGCGTACCTGTAAAGCCTTGTCCTTTTCTTTCCAAAGTTATGGCATTTTCTGTTCTGAAAGTGTTTGACAAAATTTTTCACCAGAGGTGAAGTGGGCGGAGACTAATATATGTCAGTCTGGGACCTCAAGCTGAGGCCAATTAGCTTGCCCACAGATTTCATGATGCCTTGTATTCTCTCTCAAAGTCATTTAGCATTAAATCCATTTAGCTTCCCACAAGTCAATCCAGTGGACGCTGCACAGAGCACATACAGGATGTATATGGTGACAGCCTGGCAGCTTCCATCACGTGGAGAAGCAGGGAACATGTAATAAGTGGTAGAAATCATAAGTAAATCAGTTACATGCAGTCTATAGCCTGTGCTGTGTGAGCACTAAGGGTTACTAGCTTATCTGCACAGAGCTGAAACTTCTGATGACAAGATGGGGGAGGGGAGCAGCAAGAAGAGCAGAGACAGACAGAGAAACTTCTGTAGAATCACAGACTGGAGGGACTGATAGGGAACAGAGAGATCTTGTACCTCACTATTCTGTGAAGGCGAAATCTGCATTCACTGTTCTGTACACTTCCAGCTCTGCTACATTCACTGTCACATGACTTCCTCCTCTCCTATGCAACGGTCTGAGAAACTTAGTGTAAACAGCATACAGAATTATAAGGCTTATCAGCACATGGAGGGGAGGCAGCCATTGCAGCAATGAGATAATCTGAGAGCTATAGCAAAGAAACTACTGATTATAGAAAACAAAGAGAACAGGCTATTAATTTGTGAAAAAAAACCCTTTACAGTTACTCTTTTATGTTACCCAATTAAAGGAATACTCCTGTAACAGCGGATTCATTAAATTATACCTGAAGGGAGGAAGATAGGGCGGTTCTAGGAATACAATTAAAATGACTGGAGTGTTCCTTTAATTTGCTTTTGACAGGATAACAATACAATAGAATTACAGTGATGTGTATCACTATCCTGTACACTCAGCTGGTATCACTGTAAAAATTGTATCTAAGAGCTTCACTAGATCTTCTATAGAGTTACCCAAGCTCCATGCACTGGTATATAGAGAAGAATCTTCTAAGATATATATTATATATATAATATCTTTTTTTAAACCTTGTAATGAATGTAATTAAATTTAAGTAATAGAAATGTTTAAAAACATGACACAAAATAAGTTATACATTTTATGCTGAAGGAAATCTACCATCTGGATACTAGTATTTTTAGTAGATTCCGATTATTGCCTTATATGTTTTTTTAGTTAATGGAAAGCTGCCTATCTGTTTTTAAACTTTATTTTCTGTATATGCAAATTACGTAATTGCGGGGATCTAGGACTTCTGGGTAATGGGATGGGGTTCTGACAGTAACCCCCTCTGGGGGTGAGGAGGACGGACTCTGTGGTCTGCATTATCTTGGATCCTTGATCCTATTTCCTAACATGAAGGTCAGCTTTTTCCTTTAACTTTTATAGAATGAATCCCCAAATTTTCAGGTTCTTCTTTCTATCTGCAGCGTTCTGATTGTTATAACTTGTTCTTACTCTTTCCTTGATATGAGGACTCGTCTTTTGGGTTCTGGTATGTTTTTGACATTGTTCATCCTATAAGACTGTTATCTTTATGTCACTATACATTATGGGGCTCATGGGGCTCATCCGACTGAAAACCAGACGGATTCGGAAAAAACACGGAATTTAAAAAAGAATTTGTGTCGCAAGAATAGCACTCACATACACTGAGACGGAGGAGGTGAACACCGGTGAACTCCGCCGGACTTCAGCGCAGCAGCGACACCTGGTTGACATCGGGCGCACGACCTTAGTGAATCGCCGGAAGACCTGAATCCTCTACGGAGAACGCGCCGCTGGATCACGACAGGACCGGGTAAGTAAATGTGCCCCTATATGTGTCTTTACATTTTTAAAACTTTCTTAGCAAATTTTTATGGAAAAATGTTTTAATTAAAATCTGAAGAATGTAAATTTGTTTTTTTTAAGGCGGGGCAATCGTCTGATCTCTTCTATAATGAATGCCAAGGAGGAGCAAAATGTATTCTACATTCACCTTTCATTAACATCAAACAGAAGCCATCGTGAGGTGACTTATTTCTCATTCTAGGGGAAATCTGCCATTAATGAAAAGGAAATTTATGCCTTTAAGGGACATCTACCACCAGGATGAAGGATTGTAAACCAAGCACACTGACATACTGGTGTATGCCCCCTCTTTCAGGATCTGCTCTTCTTTTAGCTTCCTATGCCCTTGTTTTTAGAAAAAAGGGCTTTCAAAATTTTGCAAATTACCCTGAGGGGCTCCAGGCGCCATTAACTCCTATTAAGCCTAGAGCCCCTCAGGCTCATTTGCATAATTTTAAAGGCCTTTTTATGGAAAAACCAGGGCATATAAAGCTAAAAGAAGAGCAGATCCTGTCATAGGGGGCGCACACCAGTATGTCAGTGTGCTGGGTGTACAATCTTTCATCCTGGTGATAGATGTCCTTTAACAAACCACTCTTTAAAGGACACCTGTCATCAGGTCTGTGTCACTTGTCTTGTCACCTCTACCTGTTGGAGCAGCTCACAAGGATCCCATCCCAGCCTTTATCTAGTTATTTCATACATTAATCATTATAAAATCATCTTTTCTTTATTATGTAAATGAGGCTGGTCACATGGTCAGAGGCAGTGATGTCACCCCTGTTACCCCTCCCCTCTCCTCCCCCTGCTCATATCTGTGTGTAATGTATAGTAAAGCATGGCTAGTGTGTGTGCTGCATCTGCTGACATGCTGCATCCTCCTAATACACAGAGACACAGACATCAGCTACACATGAATCTGACATGTCCTGCTGTAACATGGCTGCCTGGAGCTGCTGTATCTCTCCTATACACACACACACAGGCACACACAGGCTGCAGGGGGCGTGGCCACCAGCACCAGGAAGCACATCATTATACAGCCTCATACCATTATACAGGCTGTCAGTCATGCACTGGGGGTGTGGCTGTGCCTCCCACTCATGAATAGAGTGGACAGCTTGAATATGCTAATGCTTCATTGGACATTTCACAGGTCATTTGCATACAGCTTTAGGACCTCATTGCTTAGGTTTACAGGCATGTAGAGGGACAATGAAGGGATAGAGGCAATGCTCTCTAATTGCAGTTTATGAAAATATATTTAGTTTAGGGGGGTTATTTTGCATGACGGGTTCTCTTTAAGATTCAAGAGATTTTGGGACACTAATCCCTATAGTCTGTGTTGAGAGATCAGGTCACATTCTTCCCATATCAGTCAATATAAAGAGGAGGAGTCAGAGCAGGGTAGGTGAAAGGCTTATTGTTGTGGAATTAACCCTTAAAATGGCTTTACTTTAGACTTCTAGGAATCTTTTAGTTCTGAGTAAACTTTAGCGACTTGAAATAAGAAGGGAGGCTGCAGTGTAAAGCATGGCGGCTTCACAGAAGAGGATGGAAAGCAGCGGCTGCAGACTTGGATGTAATAGAAATAAGGGAATAGCGGGTCTCTGAGTGGAGCCAGAGCACCTACCTGAGCAGTTACACACAGGGTAATGAGGAGCAGGCAATCTTCCATTATTTGCAGAGCACACGGTGAAAAACACATAAAAATTCACTGATTGTTATGTTTTTGTTATAAATATTTATACATTTCAAGTTTTTTTTTCTAAACAGAACTTCATAAAATACATAGGAAGTCAGATCGGGCCTAGAATATCCCGGCATAAATTGCAGCCTGCGCTCGGTGTAATTTCAGCCGTCAGTGTACAGCAGCAATTCATCTGTTCTACTGCAAAGATTTCACCGACATAAATCTAAGGAAACACAAAGCAAATAAGTTCATTCTTAGGAGAATGTGAATAATGCAAAGGATTCTGGATGACTCCCATCAGCCGGGTCACAGGCAGCCAATGATTGACGCCTAGCGCCCCCTGCTGGACGCTTGTATACTGCAGTCTGCACTTCCTCCTGTTCTACTGTAGAAATCCGCACCAGGAAATTGAGCAATTCTACTTAAAATGTGTGAAAATAACAAAATGCAACGTAATCTGTTTATTTATTTCACCTTTTTCAATGATTACTTATCTGTTCTTTTTTTGTGAATACATTTTCGGATCCAGCAGATAAGTTATTCTTTGTGCTACAAGAGCTGATACCATCATCAACTACAGTTTTTGTATAAATCTTTCAGAATTTTCCAGATCTCTGCTTTTATTCGATGTAATCAGAGGCATCAATTGTTACTTACAGGAGGTGAAATCACAGGTGCGGGTTTGTTACAGTGTGGTATCGCCTCTGTATTGTTATATGTGCTCCCATCACAAGCAATAATATTTACTATATGAGACATTGGGGCACATTTACTTTCCTGGTCCAGTCGCGATCCCGCGGTGCGTTGTCAGACATGGATTTGGGTCTGCTGGGATTCACTAAGGTCGTGCGCCCGATATCCAGCAGGTGTCGCTGCTGCGCCGGAGTTCACCTTCTTCTTCCTGGTGCATGTGAGTGCTTGATCTTGCGACACATAACGTTTTTAAAATTCCGTGGTTTTTCCAAATCTGTCGGATTGTCCGACGGCCACGTCCCCCTGATTTCTGTTGCGTGAAAGCCTGCACCGATGTGCCACAATCCAATCGCATGCGCAAATCGGAATAATTTGGGAAACCCGACAAAAGTGCAGCGTTCGGACCCTTAGTAAATGAGCCCCATTGTATCTTTTTCGGTTGTACATTTGGCTGAATAATATTTTTAAGAAGGTTCCTTATTTTTAGAGAGGTTTTCACTTGCAGACAATCTCATAAAGTCAATAATGGGTCCAATTAATGAAGAACCAACTCCAACCACCAATGATCAGCCTTCATTGGTGCAGCAGTCCTCTTCATACCATAGAAAAGATCATGAAAGGACAGATATGGAGCTCAATGTCCAGATCCACTTTTGCAGCTCTACTTTCTGGCTATTAATGTGAAAGTCTTAAAGTGTTAAGGTTAAATATTTTTTTACTATTTCCAAGAATGGGAATAACAGCCAGTTGTCTTACAGACAAACAAAGGACAGTGAGGACGAAGAGTAGATGATCCTACAGCAGCCAGTTGTCTTACAGACAAAGGACAGTGAGGATGAGGAGGAGATGATCCTGCCGCAGCCAGTTGTCTTGTAGACAAACAAAGGACAGTGAGGATGAGGAGGAGATGATCCTGCTGCAGCCAGTTGTCTTGTAGACAAACAAAGGACAGTGAGGATGAGGAGGAGATGATCCTGCCGCAGCCAGTTGTCTTACAGACAAAGGACAGTGAGGATGAGGAGGAGATGATCCTGCCGCAGCCAGTTGTCTTACAGACAAAGGACAGTGAGGATGAGGAGGAGATGATCCTGCCGCAGCCAGTTGTCTTACAGACAAAGGACAGTGAGGATGAGGAGGAGATGATCCCGCTGCAGCCAGTTGTCTTACAGACAAACAAAGGACAGTGAGGATGAAGAGGAGGAGATGATCCTGCTGCAGCCAGTTGTCTTACAGACAAACAAAGGACAGTGAGGATGAAGAGGAGATGATCCCGCTGCAGCCAGTTGTCTCATTGTGCAGCTGGTTGTCTTACAACACATTGATAAGGAGGATGAGGAGACAGAGGCTTCCACTGCAGTCAATTATCTGACAGCATAGTACAGTAAGGGTGCATTCACACAAATGTGTGATTTCTCCAGTCCCGTATTTCCATGCTGTATGAATCTGTATATACATGACAATTTTTACCATATCGGCAACGCCCCTGTATAAAATACGTCGGGCTTGCACACGATGGCTGGCTGGCTATTGGCTGGATGACTGCACCTCCCACTGGTTCTGGATACTGCGCGTATATACGACAACATACGATACACAACCATATACAGAGTGTATGCAACCCGTATTTTATACATTCCCATAGACTTCTATTGGGAACTGAAATACATGAGAAAATAGGACATATTGAAATGAATGGGGCCACATGCTACCCATAGTCTTCATACGTTCGTGTGATTGCAGCCTCAAATGGAGAAACTCTTGCTGCAGCCAGTTGTCTTACATTTTTATTGAATTTTTAAAAAGCTAAATACCGTATCATTTAATTTTTTATTTTTATAAAATATTTAGAAAGTAGAAAAATAGCAATATAAAATATGTCACCTATCAATCAAACCTTAAATGGATCTGTCCAGTCTCACACTAGGAAGGAGCCACTTGTTGCCTGAAGTAATATTCTGCTTCCATAGGGATTTGCGGATATCAATAATGCAGCAGGCGGCTCCTGCGCCCCCGGAGCACTGGGAGCAAAACTGTTTTCTTTCCAGAATTACGGATACAGATTAATAAATGCAAGTCCCTGTCACAGAGATGACAAGACACTGAGCAAATATAGTGAAGAACTATAAGGTAATAATGGAACAATCCAGATACAAGGACATCATACATGTCAAGAAGAAAGAGCTAAAAATATCCCATTAAAGTGCAGACCTCGGGAGGGGGTGTTCATCTGGGGGAAGACCCCGCCCCCTGTCAGCTCCTATACAAAATAATATACTGACCCCTTACCCAAAATATCCACCCAATACCAATAAGTCAATCAAATGACAAAATTATACGGTAAAAAAGTTATTTTAAGGCTTTATTTCTTTATAGTCCCTGGGGGTCTAGAGCAGTGACTGGATTGATTTTATATTTGAAGAGATTCCAGTTCTCTGCTGGATAAGGAGAATCCATAGATTTAATGTTCTCTAGTGGTCAAGGGCAATGATGAGTTTTTTCTATATTTTTATGTGGAATAGGGCAATGCAGTTGTTTTTTATTTATTCCCTGGTGGTCTAGGGCCATTACCATTATGGCTTTTCCATTACCTGGAAGCAGTAATGGGGTTATTATCCATTTCCTTGTGTCTTGAAAAATAAAAAAATTCTATAATTATATTGCACACACAGATTACGCAGCGCTACACTGAGCTTGACAAATCGGTCCCTGTTCCCAAGGGGCTTACAATCTAATCAACCTACCAGTATGTTTTGGAGTGTGAGAGGAAACCAGTGGACCTGAAGGAAACCCACGCAAACATGGAGAGAACATACAAAAACTTTGCAGATGTTGACCTGGATGGGACTTGAACCCAGAACCCCAGTGCTGCAATGCTGTAGTGCTAACCACTGAGCCCCTGTGCATAATAAAAGTGTCAGTAGAAATCAGCTCTGCTTTTTTCCTTAGCTCTCTGATGAACACTCTGGCTTGACTATATTAATGTATCTGGACATCTGTATATAATCAGTAATTTGAATAAATCTGGTGAGGAGAGATCTTGGGAACCAGCCCTCTTGATCCTCCTTGGTCCTTCTTAACCCCCGCTTGATTTTCCTTATTGCCACCCTTGTGGTTTCCCTAGGCTTCCATTGGTCGTCCTTGGCCTTGTTTGCTCTCCCTTAGTCCTTCTTGGCCCCCCTTGATGCTCCTTGGTCCTTCTTAGCCCTCCTTAATCCACTATGGTCCTTCTTGGCCCTCTATGATCATCTTTGGTCCCTCTTGGTCTCCATGGATGCTCCTTGGTTCATCCACCTCCCCCAAGGTCCTTCTTGGCTTCAATTTGTCCTCCTTGGCTTCCCTTGGTTCTCCTTGGCCTTTGTTGGCCCTCCTTGATTATCCCTAGTTCTTTTCATCCTCCCTTGATGCTGCTAGGTCCTTCTTAGCCCTCCTTGGCCTACTGTGATCCTATTTGGCTTACCTTGGACCTCCTTGGGCTTCTTTGATCCCTTTTGTCCTCCTTGGCCCCCATGATCCTCTTTAGTCTCCATTGGTCTTCCTTGGCCCTCTTTGCCTCCCCCTTAATCCTACTTGTTCTTCCTTGCCCCCCTTGGCTCTCTTTGGTCGGCTTTAACCCTCTTTGGTCCACCTTGGATCTTGTCAGCTCTTGTGAAGGAAAGTTAACTTCGATATTTCAGAGATCTTAAAATCTGTAAATTTCCATTTTCTCGGCCACTTTCATTTGTCGCCTTTTAAGTGAAAAGTAGCTTTTATTTTCATGTCCCCTCTTTGTTCTGATACACGATTAACGAGTGACTGTAGTTTTTTTTTTATTTTTTGCCAGTAATAAAACTGGAGTTTATTTGAAGATTCCGTCTCCACAAGTTCAAAGTCGGCTCTTGGCTCCTTAATATAAGTTGAGCCTCTTAGTTTATAAAGTACATTTTCTATTTTTACATTGGAAGCTCTGGATTTTTTTTTACATTTTTTTATTTTATTTTTTGCCTTCACCCATATGGAGCATTTCTATACCTGAACCTAAAGGCAATAAAAAAAAATGAAATTGGACAAGGCTTTCAGATAGATCACAGCAAATCATTCTCTCTCTATGCTAACTGCATTGGCTCACTGTCAAGCCGGGCATTGATTTTTAAATTGAACTGATGCGTTTCACGGCTTGAGAGGATTTTGAACCTATCAGTATCTGACTGACTGCTGACTCTATCTGTGCCAGACTCCCAACTATTTAGGAAAGAAACAACTTAATCCAATAAAACACATTCAATAAAATAAATTTAGGAATTTACAAAAAAAAAATAAATGGGTAAAAATCAATTTCTGTAAGCGTATTTTGACCCAATGTTGGGGTCTCTTTACATCCCTTTAATTACATTACATCTCAGACTCTCTCTGGTGTAATGAGTCCCCTTAATTCTGTTAAGATTCCTGCATCTCATTAATTAGCTATTTTTTTTTACACAAACTGCTGCTCTCTCTCCCCTCTCACAGCGCAGTCTCACAGCACACACATAGACAATAGTGACAACTGCACCTCCCTCCTCCTCTACCTTGGTGTCTTCTGCTTCTATTGAACTGAAATGGTTTATTATAAACAAAAAACAAACAATAAAATAAACAATAATAACAAAAAATGTATGAATTTAGAAACTTTCATCTCAATGGGGCTCATTTACTAAGGGTCCGAACGCCGCACTTTTGTCAGGTTTCCCGAATATTTCCGATTTGTGCCGAATTGCCCCAGGTTTTTGGCGCACGCGATCGGATTGTGGCGCTTCGGCGTCGGCTTGCAGAAATCGGGGGCGTGGTCTTCAGACAACCCGACGGATTCGGAAAAATCACGGAATGTAAAAAACCAACTGTGTTGCAAGATCAAGCACTCACATGCACCAGGAAGAAGAAGGTGAACTCCGGCGGACCTCGGCGCAGCAGCGGCACCTGCTGGAACTCGGGCGCACGATCTTAGTGAATTGCAGCAGACCCAAATCCTCATCGGACAACACACCGCGGGATCGCGACAGGACCGGGTAAGTAAATGTGCCCCAATATTTCCATTTTTCCCTAAATTTGGCAAGCAGTCTGTAACGTTGGGGTCTCTTTACGTCCCTTTGCACAGCATTACTTTTTGATTATGTAGACTCCTCTTGGTGTAAAAAAGAATGCCTCAAATTTTGTGGGTTTCCTCCAGCTCATTAATTCCAAAATGTTTTTTCCACTGCTCTCTCTCCCCTCTCACAGCGCAGTATCACAGCACATGTATAGCTAGTATAGTTTGCTGCCATTCATTAATCATTAATACTAATATTGATAATATGAATAGCGATAAAAGGTTCATCTCCCAACTTTGACTTAGCCAAAAGAGAGTGCAACCCAGGACCTACCCTTCATACCTGCACCTGGAAATATAGCCATGGAGAACTACCGTATTTTTAGGACTATAAGGCAAACCTGATTATAAAGCGCACCATCAATAAATGGCTGTTTAAACATCTAGGTTCATATATAAGGTGCACCGGAGTATAAGGCGCACCTGATTATAAGGATGAATGACCAGCAGGTGGCAGACCTGTGCATAGTTCAAGTCAGCTGTTGTCTGTAAGTACGGTCCATATATAAGGTGCACTGGACTATAAGGCGCACCTTTAATTTCTGAGAAAATCAAAGGATTTTTGTGCGCCTTATAGTCTGAAAAATATGGTATTCCCAATGTGGCGCCCATAACAGACATTTCAGATTGGATGATTGGCACTGTCTTTTAAAATCAGGGACTGTCCTTTCCTAAACTATTGGCATACTTGGTGTCATCCTGTACCGGACCCATCTTGCCTGTGTGGTGCAGGGTCCTCAGCGGCACTTTTCTTATTCCGTTTCTCTGAAATAATAAAATCTTTTGTATTATGTAAATAAGTGCAATGAACAGAAGAATCTTTGACATGTTAAATTGTCTCCACATCTTCCCCGCGCCACATCTTGTCTTCGCCGTTGTTTTCAAAGCTCGATATTTTCTTTTTTTTTTTTTTTCATCAAATTGTTACCTTGTAAAAGAAATTAGAAAAAAAAAAATAAGAAACATTTTATCTCTTCAGAAGACAGAAATTATCTGGACTTCCTGCCGAGTCTGGAAGCGCTAAATGGAAAACATTTTTTTGTTTCCCGACAGTTGTGGAGCTTTTTATATACAGAAATACCCAATGAGTCACTAATACGGGCACCTTTAATTGGGCTCGGCGTGATGCCGAGAGAAAAATATGAGGTTTAATTAGAAATGTTTAAACCGAAGAGATCTCCCGGCTGCAATCTCAAGTCTGTGGCGCTACCTGGATGAAGCGTCGGCACTTACTATGTCATTTCATCCAAGCCCAGAGCCATTAAGGAGTGAGGGCTCCGCCATATGTCATGGGGGGGGGAGGTCACTTTGTGGGTGAGAGATCAACAGATGTACGAGCCTGCAGATAATCTTCGTCAGCCTAGAGGCCAATGAAATCAAAACAAGTTTGTCCTCCACATCATTGATTTCCATGGGACTTGCAAGATATGTTTTCCCTATTCCAATTAAAGGGATTCTACCACCTCCCGAAAACATTACAATCTGCTATCTGCATGTTATAGGGAAAGGAACTTCAAAAAATACCTGTAATGGAGACACTGGACACAGGGACGTCCTGTCCCTGTGTCCAGTGTCTCCATTACAGGTATTTTTTGAACCATAAACCAGTGGTGGCAAACCTTTTAGAGACCGAGTGCCCAAATTACAACCAAACCCACTTATTTAAATGCAAAGTGCCAACATGGCAGCTTTTAATTGTATCTGTGTCCTAAGGACACCAATACAGTTGAAAGAAATAGGAGAAATTCCGATTATCATTAGAGCTTCAATTTCCGGGACCCCTGAACAGTAAGAATTGTGGGGCCCAGAGCAGGAGCTCACAATAATAACGCAGCCTTGTCTGCACCTCCTTGCTCCTCCTGTAGTCCCAGACAGCTAAGGATGTGTAGCTTTAAAATAGCATTGATCACAGCACATCCTGTGTGGCCAGGGACTGCAGGAGGAGGTTTTGAGTCCTTGCAAACTCTGTGCTGGGGCGATGGCCCGGGTGCCCACAGTGAGTGCTCCGAGTGCCACCTCTGGCACGCGTGCCATAGGTTCGCCACCATTGCCCTAAACCCTAAAATTCCAGCCCTCTAACAGCCCTGCCTGCTTGCCTCTGTGTATCCTAGGTAAAATGGGACAACTATGAAGATAGTCCCTCCATCCGCCAAAGTGTGGACACATAAGAAGACAAGCAAATTACTTCAAGGGATAAACTGGATTAAAAAAAAAAACAATATTCCCTGGTAGAAAAGAGAATTATCAAATAATAAAATACATTCAATGTTATATAAATATTATTAGATTATAATGCAACGGCAAAAACACCTGCAGTTCTCTATATATAGAAAAATCGTGAAGGTAGGTAAATAGGGTCAGCACGCTCACATACATATTACCATTGCTTTAGAAATTAACTCAATTTCATTTGTAATGAGATCAAAGGCATAAAGGACTAATAAAAAGCCCTTCTAATAATGACACCTTCATTCATTCGTGAGATTGAGACCTTGAGGACGCCTTGGTTACCGGTGAGGATGCCTGTGCGGACAGGCGAAATGCGTGGGAATCATCTTCTCGTGCTTACTGTCTGATTTTTGGATTTAGGTTTTGGAGCTGATTTGGATTATTTAAACATTTATTATAGTAAACATTAAGGACTTTTTATTACCAACTTCCAATTGATTTCTGCTCTGAAGTGTACGTTATATGATGCATCTGGTCACTTTGTTTATGGACATATAAAGAATTACATGGGGATTTGTAGAACGAGGTTTTCTCTACTGTTTTTGTGCTTTTAGGTATTTAAATAGGTTATGTTTAAATTAGGTTTTATTAATATTTATTATACTATTTGGGCGTCCTCTTTTATGTACTGGACACTCACCAGTCAGTCATGACCTGAGATAAGGTGTTTTTGTTTAATAAAGAAGTGGGTCGGCCTACCAAGGTGAGAGAGCAGCACAGGATTATGGGAATAAGGAGGGAGGAGTTAGAGGTCAGTCAGTAAGTTCTTACTAGTGATGGGAATTCCGGCTCTTCTTAGTGAGCTGGCTCATTAGGCTCAACTCACTAAGAAGAGCCGGCTCTTTTGGCTCCTGAAAGGCTCCCTATTAAATATATAGTAGGGAGCCGCAGGCCAGTCAGTTTATCCTGATTTTGTTGGGTTAAAGAGGGCGTGGTGAGCGGTTTAGGGCGGGGTTTAGTGAGCCGTCTCTTGTTGATCATGCGAATGAGACGGCTCTTTGTTCACGAGCCCATCACTAGTTCTAACGGAGACAGCATGGTGGTCGGTGGCTCAGAGGAGCCAAGCAGAGGCAGAGTGAGGTAGCACAGCTAGAAACAGAGTGCTGTGCCGGTGAGGAGCACATTGAGGAGGATAGCTCACCAAGGTGGCCGGTGTCCCTGTAGTTAAACTTCCAGTATAAGTTTGAGAGTTGTTTCTTTGGGCGCCACCATCGCCACAAGGCAAGTGACATACTCCTCTATCCATCCCCCCTGGAGCCTGCCCAAGTTGGGAAGGGTTAAATATCATGCTGACCCACAACACATAAGTCCTTTCCCCCCTTTTGAGGACTGTATGCGGTGGCTCCACTCCCCCTTTCAGTAGAGCTCCACGGCCTGGGGGCAGGGGCGTGACAATACCTTTACTATTTCTGTCTATTATGGTGAGAGATGCTCCTTTCAATCCATATGGTAATGAGGCAGTTGATACACTCGTGTGTCCTTAGCTCCCGGAGCACTGCTATTCCTACCTGTACCTTTACACCCCCCATCAGATAAACTGGAGTTTTGTCTTGTGAGAAATATGTTGCGGGAGATGATTTAGATTAGAATAGCAGTACACCGGGTGCTAGAGACACGTCCCGAGTGCACCAACTGCCTCATTAGCATACAGATTACACTGGAAATATCCAGGAATTGGCAGAATGGACAGAAATAATAAAGGAATATTGGAAATTGTGATGAACACCCCCCCCCCCCTCTCGAGTTTAGTCATGGAGTACACAAAACCTCACAATATAGCTTATATATGCTAAATATATTCCCTGGAGTTCTCCCAAGCTGCCACCACCCACTATGTACACACAGGCAGCCCACTAGGTACACACAGGTTGGCCACTAGGTACACGCAGGCTGGCCACTAGGTACACACAGGTTGGCCACTAGGTACACACAGGTTGGCCACTAGGTACACGCAGGTTGGGCACTAGGTAACCGCAGGCTGACCACTAGGTACGCGCAGGCTGGCCACTAGGTACACACAGGCTGGCCACTAGGTACACACAGGCTGGCCACTAGGTACGCGCAGACTGGCCACTAGATACATGTAGACTGGCCACTAGGTACATGCAGGCTGGCCACTAGGTACACGCAGACTGGCCACTAGATACATGTAGACTGGCCACTAGGTACATGCAGGCTGGCCACTAGGTACACGCAGGCTGGACACTAGGTACACGCAGGCTGGCCACTAGATACATGTAGACTGGCCACTAGGTACATGCAGGCTGGACACTAGGTACACACAGGCTGGACACTAGGTACACGCAGACTGGCCACTAGATACATGTAGACTGGCCACTAGGTACATGCAGGCTGGACACTAGGTACACACAGGCTGGACACTAGGTACACGCAGGCTGGCCACTAGGTACACACAGGCTGGCCACTAGGTACACACAGGCTGGCCACTAGGTACGCGCAGACTGGCCACTAGATACATGTAGACTGGCCACTAGGTACATGCAGGCTGGCCACTAGGTACACGCAGACTGGCCACTAGATACATGTAGACTGGCCACTAGGTACATGCAGGCTGGCCACTAGGTACACGCAGGCTGGACATTAGGTACACGCAGACTGGCCCCTAGATACATGTAGACTGGCCACTAGGTACATGCAGGCTGCCCACTAGGTACATGCAGGCTGGCCACTAGGTACACACAGGCTGGCCACTAGGTACGCGCAGACTGGCCACTAGATACATGTAGACTGGCCACTAGGTACATGCAGGCTGGCCACTAGGTACACGCAGACTGGCCACTAGATACATGTAGACTGGCCACTAGGTACATGCAGGCTGGCCACTAGGTACACGCAGGCTGGACACTAGGTACACGCAGACTGGCCCCTAGATACATGTAGACTGGCCACTAGGTACATGCAGGCTGCCCACTAGGTAAATGCAGGCTGGCCACTAGGTACACACAGGCTGGCCACTAGGTACACGCAGGCTGGCCACTAGGTACATGCAGGCTGGCCACTAGGTACACGCAGGCTGGACACTAGGTACACGCAGACTGGCCACTAGGTACATGCAGACTGGCCACTAGGTACACACAGGCTGCCCACTAGGTACACGCAGACTGGCCACTAGGTACATGCAGACTGGCCACTAGGTACACACAGGCTAGCCACTAGGTACATGCAGGCTGGCCACTAGATACACACAGGCTGGCCACTAGGTACACACAGGCTGGCCACTAGGTACACGCAGACTGGCCACTAGGTACATGCAGGCTGGCCACTAGGTACACGCAGGCTGGCCACTAGGTACACGCAGGCTGGACACTAGGTACACGCAGGCTTGACACTAGGTCCACGCAGGCTGGCCACTAGGTACACGCAGACTGGCCACTAGGTACACACAGGCTGGCCACTAGGTACACGCAGGCTGGACACTAGGTACACGCAGGCTGGCCACTAGATACATGTAGACTGGCCACTAGGTACATGCAGGCTGCCCACTAGGTACATGCAGGCTGGCCACTAGGTACACACAGGCTGGCCACTAGATACATGTAGACTGGCCACTAGGTACATGCAGGCTGGCCACTAGGTACACGCAGGCTGGACACTAGGTACACGCAGACTGGCCACTAGATACATGTAGACTGGCCACTAGGTACATGCAGGCTGACCACTAGGTACACACAGGCTGGCCACTAGGTACACGCAGGCTGGCCACTAGGTACATGCAGGCTGGCCACTAGGTACACGCAGGCTGGACACTAGGTACACGCAGACTGGCCACTAGATACATGCAGACTGGCCACTAGGTACACACAGGCTGCCCACTAGGTACACGCAGACTGGCCACTAGGTACATGCAGACTGGCCACTAGGTACACACAGGCTAGCCACTAGGTACATGCAGGCTGGCCACTAGGTACACACAGGCTGGCCACTAGGTACACGCAGACTGGCCACTAGGTACATGCAGGCTGGCCACTAGGTACACTCAGGCTGGCCACTAGGTACACGCAGGCTGGACACTAGGTACACGCAGGCTGGACACTAGGTACACGCAGGCTGGCCACTAGGTACACGCAGACTGGCCACTAGGTACACACAGGCTGGCCACTAGGTACACACGGGCTGGCCACTAGGTACACACAGGCTAGCCACTAGGTACACGCAGGCTGACCACTAGGTACATGCAGGCTGGACACTAGGTACACGCAGGCTGGCCACTAGGTACACACAGGCTGGCCACTAGGTACACGCAGACTGGCCACTAGGTACACACAGGCTGGCCACTAGGTACACACATGCTGGCCACTAGGTACACACAGGCTGGCCACTAGGTACACGCAGACTGGCCACTAGGTACACACAGACTGGCCACTAGGTACACACAGGCTGGCCACTAGGTACACACAGGCTGGACACTAGGTACACACAGGCTGGACACTAGGTACACGCAGGCTGGACACTAGGTACACACAGGCTGGACACTAGGTACACGCAGGCTGGCCACTAGGTACACACAGGCTGGCCACTAGGTACACGCAGACTGGCCACTAGGTACACACAGGCTGGCCACTAGGTACACGCAGGCTGGCCACTAGGTACACGCAGACTGGCCACTAGGTACACGCAGGCTGGACACTAGGTACACGCAGGCTGGCCACTAGGTAAACGCAGACTGGCCCCTAGGTACACGCAGACTGGCCACTAGGTACACGCAGACTGGCCTTTAGGTACACACAGGCTGGCCACTAGGTACACGCAGGCTGGACACTAGGTACACGCAGGCTGGACACTAGGTACACACAGGCTGGCCACTAGGTACACGCAGACTGGACACTAGGTATGAACAAGGAATGTTTAATAAAGAGGCCCAATGCACCTGACATAATGAAATATTCAGCACAGGCGGCTCCAGACTAATGTGTGTTAATAATGTGAAGCAGAGCCTAAGCGACGCTCCTTCTCCATGCTGTAAACATGAATCTCTTATCCAGAACTCCCATTGATGACTTTGTAGAAATTTGTGAGCGTGACGTTTTATCAGAGCTCTACCTTGTCTACGCGGCGGTGGTGTCGGCAGAGGCGCCTCCTGCTCTATCTATTAATCTCTGCTGTAAAATATTTAATTTTATGCTTAAGCAGAGCATTAAAATATGGAAAACATATGTCTCCTCTCCACTTCACTGCAGCCACTTGTACCGCGCTCCGCTGGGGGACCCGGCCGCCGCTTCGGATTTCCCTGAAGAAAGTCAAGCAGAACCCACAGAAAAATAAAAAAAAAACATTTGAGCCCGAATTTTGGAGCGAAGTGAAGGAGACGGGGGATTCGGAGGCGCCCGGCTCCATGTGTGTGACGTGATGGACTTATCGTCACTTCATCTGGGATAAAGCAGAGATGAATTCATGGAATATTGTGTAATGGATGTTGTCAGAGACGCAGATTGCGAGGCTGCGGGGCGAAGGCTTTATCTGGAGCCATATGGCATTGAGCTGTATGTCATGATGTCACGCTCCATCAAATCCATATAATATAAGAGAGGCAAGTGCTTCTATCATTATATCTTATCATCAGAATTATATGCCAAATATATGAAAGCTATGGAGGCTTCTAATCTGTGACACTCAAGATCTGCCGGGGGGGATCCATGCATCTTACTGCCTCCAGAGTCCATGCATCCTTACATTATATTTAACCCTTACAGCCCTTTTTTTGTTCTTTCTGTTTTTTACTCCCCTCATTCCAAAAGTGATAACTCTTCATCCCATCCTGACCTCTGCTTGGTAACTGTTTGACTCTGTGACCCATGCCCTGACCAGGATTACAAGCTCTGTGACTGATGTTGGTCTTATAACTACGTCTTTCCCTGCTCCTTTGGTCCCACAGGTCAGTGTTTTTGATGTCACTGAGCAGAGTCCACTGTGGTCCTAAAGAAGGAGCAGTGCAGACCCCTGTATTGGGTGTTAAAGGGTGAATACCAGGGAGGTACCTTAGATCAGTCACATCTGTTGTCTACATCACTATATTCTGTTAGGGATCTTCTGGAACTTGCTCCTGTGACCTGTTTTCGGTGCACCTATATAATCGGTGCCGGACAGTGATCATATTAATAGTTATATACGGACATACAGAGCCAGGACATAAACTTGGACTTGCAATGTAATTTGAATAGGACAATATAATACACACACAAAGGGGGAGATTTATCAAGTTTGTGCATCAGTTTTCTGGAGTAGAAGCCTTGAAATAATTGCAAAGCCTTAAAATTTATATTATTTTCCTCCAAGGGGATTGGAGGTGCATAAAAGTGGCATGGCTGGTAGCAGAGTGGACTGGCATGGGACAGGGATGCACAATCACTATAGCCTTTGTCTCCCCTATCCTAAAAGGTATAGCCAGCAAAGTAGCCCACCAGATACCATGGCGAGTCTGAAGCTCTACAGGGGGGCAGTACTAAGGGGGGGGGGGGGCTTTCAATTTACTCCAGCGCATGAAACAGAACACCTTATGTAAACCACCTGTTAGGGATCTATAAATAATTACCTATAACACTTCCAAAATATGACAGATGCTTCTTGCTGGGTGGAAACTTAGGTCACAGCTTTTTTTTTTATACATTAACCCATAATATCCGAAAAATCAGGCATCTGGGATAGAATCACTTATTTTTGAGCCCTGAAAGCTGTATGCCCAGCTGGCAAGTCGGCCATCCGAGCAACCGCCATCTCAAATCTTTCACCATTCCGCCTGCTGTGACATGAAATTAATTATAAATTAAAAGTAAAATCTTTACAAATAACATCTCAATATAGGTTGGACCCCTTCATGCCCCGACCATGCCCACATAGCGTGGAGGTGGAGCAGCCACCAGAATAATCACAATTTCTTTCTTTCGTTATTTCACTGCTTCTATACCAGAAAAATGTTTTTTATACACTGATAAATGTCCCCTATGTGTCAGAAATTATTGCGGGCTCATATTACACTTAACTCCCCATTCTACAATCCAACCAATTCACCATGTTCCACCTATTGGATCAAGGGTGAATCATTTCTACTAAAATCCAAACCTGAACACTTCAATTCTTTTTTTACTTCCTATATTGACTAAATCCCAAAGTAATGGAGCGATCAGCCGATAGGATCAGGCGCCAAAGCCGCTACTTAGAATGTTCTCAGACGATGAACAGTCAGTAATGATAAATAAGATTTGATTATTCTGAACGTCGGGATGAAGAATGACTTCAAATATGTACAAAAAGTCAAATAATTCCAGATGGGCTTGTGATGGCAGTATGGTTCCTGTTAATTTATTTTACCATCTGCTGCTGCATATTGGCATTGAGACGCGTCTCCATTGACAGAATGACTGCTTTTTAATCAGTCTCTGACGCGTTTCTTCTTTTGTCTGATTAAACTTTCTGCATTTTGACAACTTATTCATTTGTGCTCAACCTTAATTTACGGCTGAAAATATTCCGATCAGCGTTGTCTCCCCAGATTTATAAATGAGCCTTGAGTGGCGGCTTCTAAGGGAACATGGACTGGAGGGAGAGACCAGTTCGAGGCTTTCATCTAAGAGGATGATAACATCTCCAAGACCAATAATCATTCTTCTTCCGCAAGTTCCCCCAACTTATCTTCGCCAGCATCATGTGATTCAGGCACATTCTTAAAGGAATTGTATTAAATATAAAAGACAATGGGGCACATTTACTTACCTGTCCGAGGAGTTCACCAAAAGTGCTTTGGGCATGTCTCGCCACCCCGCTCAGTTCCACCGGAGTTCACCTTCTTCTTCCTGGTGCGTGTAAGTGCTTGGGCTTACGACACAATTTGAAAATTAAGTCCCGCGTTCAGTCCGAATGAGTCGAATCGTCCGGCGGCACCGCCCCCAAATTTGTGCCACATGGAAGCCAACGCAGCTGCGCAAAAATTCGATCGCGTGTGACACAGTGCAGATATCTGCTACATACAGGTCCAAGCTGTGCAATCCCCGAAAACTACACAGTCCAACAAAGGTGTGCTCCGCGACCCTTAGTAAATGAGCCCTAATATGTAGAGAATGATGTCTTATATCTAAAATCCAGAAGATTCCATGGATGGCCGCAACATTGCAACATTGTTACTAAACATAATTCTAACTTTTGTGTAGAACAGGATTCCTTGGTAACACCCTGCACCCATCCACTGCTAGAAAATAGACCCTAATAGACTACAGTTTGGGTTGTTTCCTCCTAGACCTCAGGGGCTAGAACAGTGATGGGCAACCTTTTGAGCTTGGTGTGTCAAAATTCGCCAAAAAACCGAGCATAACTCGGGTGGTGTGTCACCTTGACAAAAAACATATTTTTGTGATATTTATAGTTTAAATAACAAATATGTATACTATTTAACTTCTAGGGTACTTTAACCGTAGGTTGTCTGATTGATCCTACCATATACTGCCATACAATCAGACAGGTGTGAAATTGCTTAGTAACCTGCAAACTTTCAGTCATGAAAGTTCACAGGTTATAGCGAGGGCGCAGGCGCCGTTGTCCGCATTTCCTTCATGCCCTCTTGGCATGGAGAAGGTGTGCGGAGCAAAATAATCGCAATGTCTGGCGATTTGCAAGGCGTTGCGATTATTTCAGGGCTTGTACGTCACAAAACTGACACACAAGCCCTGATGACTGTCTTCTGTCATACAGTGCACTGACCTTACTCACTGTATGATGGGAGTTGTTGTCCTCCCTCATCCCTGCTCTGGAGCTGGTCAGTGTAGAGGTGGCAGCTGCTGGGACATCACACAAGGCAGCAGCAATGTGGCCAATGACTGTGTTGCCATCCTACCTCCACCACAACTATCAGGAACTGCAGAGGAGCCTCTTGGGTGTATGGCTGGGTCAACTATCCTGCTGTGCCCTGTGCTGATACCTGTGCTGACTGGAGACACTAGGCACAGCTCACACATGGGGAGGGGCCGGCCCGGGGTAGGAGGAGGGGGGAGTGCTGGAAGCTCAGTGCAATCTCTCAGCCTCCCGGCTACTGCACCTGATCATGTAGGATGAAACTTAACTCTCAGGCAGCCGCGTGTCAGTGAAAATGGCTACGTGTGTCAGCACTGACACGCGTGTCATAGGTTAGCCATCACTGGGCTAGAACCTAGACGGACCCTCCACTGCTCTAGCTCTTTTTATATTAACATTCAATTTTAGTCCATGTGTAATACAGGTTCTAGATTGTGACGAAATGATTTTTATTTTTAATGAAATCCTTAATCAAAAAGTTTATTTAAAAAAATTAAAACAATTGGTAAGAAGAATCTAACATAAACCTTTAAACAGCAGAATTTAATGGGTCTAGTCACAAAACTTGTGACAGTTCAGCAAAGTTATATCACTATAATCCATAGGCACAATAAAGATCATTTGTAACTCCTTACTTTACAATATTACTCAGTGTTATTGGTGTTTTAGCTGTTATCACTCAGTGTAAGATTCCAGAGTGTGAGCGGGGACTCTCTAAGCAGAAATTTCATGACTCCTCTAGTTCTGTGAGCTGAAAATGTGGTTAGATTATCAGCGTCCAGGTTTATCTTCGCTTTTATTCACCTTCTGAACATGGTACTACTATCTGACACATAAAAAGAGATGAGACAGATCAGAGATGAGAGATGATGGGATCCATGAGATGCATATTACACACAATGGGGGTCATTTACTAAGGTCCCGATTCGCGTTTTCCCGACGTGTTACCCGAATTATTCCGATTTGCGCCGATTTCCCAGGGATTTTGGTGCACGCGATCGGATTGTGGCGCATCAGCGCCGGCATGCACGCGACGGAAATCGAAAGCGAAAACCCGACGGATTCGGAAAAACCGCTGCATTTAAAAAAAGAAATGTGTCGCTTGGGACGTGCTTACCTGCACTTGGTCCGGCCCAGTGAACTTCAGCGCGTTCAGATGCTTTTCAGTGCAGCAGCGCCACCTGATGGACGGCGGAGGAACTACCTTGATGAATCCCGGCCGGACCCGAATCCAGCGCAGAGAACGCGCCGCTGGATCGCGAACGGACCGGGTAAGTAAATCTGCCCAATGACACAGTCAGCCCTGCTACATCTCTGCTCTATCACACTATCTGATCTGATGTGCCTCCCACTTCCCCTGGATAAAGACCTTATCTGCCTGTAGCTTGTAGCTCTCCTCTTGTTGCTGATGTTTGCAGGCAGGAAGTCAGTGTGTGTATGTGTGTGAACTGGTCCTGGAATGCAGGGGGAGGAGCTAGAGGCTGACAGCAGAAAAGAGCTCAGCTCTACAGCATCAAGCAAGATGTCTGCCGAACATAAAGTCAGAAGATACAGGGTCGGAAACCATGGGCAGCTGAAATTGTATACACCAGATAGAGACATGTTGGAAATTGCCAGATCTGGACCACCCATAGACAAAGGATATCTCAACTTTGGTTTGTTTTGTTGCCACAGTGGTACAGTTATTATTCTGCTTCAAATAAAATATATTGAATAACAGATTATTAAACACATCCTAGGTCTGAGAAACTCATTTCAAGGGGATGTCTATCTATTATGTGAGGGTTCATACAGGGTCACTGTGGTCCTGTCCCCTTAAAATTCCAACAATGAAACTTCTTCTTTCTTCCTTTCATTAAAGCTGTGTCTGAGTCTCCTCCTGGGTGTGAAGTTCACTCTGAAATTGCTAAAGAATTACGTTTACAATAAAACTGTGAAGATAACAAATGTTTTCGCAAAAGAACAGATTAATTTCAGCAACAGTCCAATAAAAGGTGTTTTTCCTTTGATAAAATTAACAGAAGAAACAGTTACTGTAAATAATATCATTCTCAATGTGAAAGTTTGAAGGGAGGAAAGAAAAGTACAATCTGGTGTGAGGACAAGATCAAGGGAGCAGAAAAGATGAGCAACCTAATAACACACAACATTATCAGCAATTTTTATTTATGGCCAAATAATAAGAGAACAATGTAACAAAATATTACTGGCTCCCAAAACTGGAATAGAAAAACAACACTACAATACTGATCCCTATGTACAATAATATAACTACTATAATACTGCCCCCTATGTACAAGAATATAACTACTATAATACTGCCCCTTATGTACAAGAATATAACTAATATAATACTGCCCCCTATGTACAGGAATATAACTACTATAATACTGTCCCCTATGTACAAGAATATAACTACTATAATACTGCCCCTATGTACAAGAATATAACTACTATAATACTGCCCCCTATGTACAAGAATATAACTACTATAATACTGCCCCCTATGTACAAGAATATAACTACTATAATACTGCCCCCTATGTACAATAATATAACTACTATAATACTGCCTCCTATGTACAAGAATATAACTACTATAATACTGCCCCCTATGTACAATAATATAACTACTATAATACTGCCTCCTATGTACAAGAATATAACTACTATAATACTGCCCCCTATGTACAAGAATATAACTACTATAATACTGCCCCCTATGTACAGGAATATAACTACTATAATACTGCCACCTATGTACAAGAATATAACTACTATAATACTGCCACCTATGTACAATAATATAACTACTATAATACTGCCCCCTATGTACAAGAATATAACTACTATAATACTGCCCCCTATGTACAAGAATATAACTACTATAATACTGCCCCCTATGTACAATAATATAACTACTATAATACTGCCCCCTATGTACAAGAATATAACTACTATAATACTGCCCCCTATGTACAAGAATATAACTACTATAATACTGCCCCCTATGTACAGGAATATAACTACTATAATACTGCCCCCTATGTACAGGAATATAACTACTATAATACTGCCCCCTATGTACAAGAATATAACTACTATAATACTGCCCCCTATGTACAAGAATATAACTACTATAATACTGCCCCCTATGTACAGGAATATAACTACTATAATACTGCCCCCTATGTACAAGAATATAACTACTATAATACTGCCCCTATGTACAAGAATATAGCTACTATAATACTGCCCCCTATGTACAAGAATATAACTACTATAATACTGCCCCCTATGTACAAGAATATAACTACTATAATACTGCCCCCTATATACAAGAATATAACTACTATAATACTGCCCCCTATGTACAAGAATATAACTACTATAATACTGCCCCCTATATACAAGAATATAACTACTATAATACTGCCCCTATATACAATAATATAACTACTATAATACTGCCCCCTATGTACATGAATATAACTACTATAATACTGCCCCCTATGTACAAGAATATAACTACTATAATACTGCCCCTATGTACAGGAATACAACTACTATAATACTGCCCCCTATGTACAAGAATATAACTACTATAATACTGCCCCCTATGTACAAGAATATAACTACTATAATACTGCCCCCTATGTACAAGAATATAACTACTATAATACTGCCCCCTATGTGAAAGAATATAACTCCTACAATACAGCCCCCTATGTACAAGAATATAACTACTATAATACTGCCCCCTATGTACAAGAATATAACTACTATAATACTGCCCCCTATGTACAAGAATATAACTACTATAATACTGCCCCCTATGTACAGGAATATAACTACTATAATACTGCCCCGTATGTACAAGAATATAACTACTATAATACAGCCCCTATGTACAAGAATATAACTGCTATAATACTGCCCCCTATGTACAGGAATATAACTACTATAATACTGCCCCCTATTTACAAGAATATAACTACTATAATACTGTCCCCTATGTACAAGAATATAACTACTATAATACTGCCCCCTATGTACAAGAATGTAACTACTATAATACTGCCCTCTATGTACAAGAATATAACTACTATAATACTGCCCCCTATGTACAAGAATATAACTACTATAATACTGCCCCCTATGTACAAGAATATAACTACTATAATACTGCCCCCTATGTACAAGAATATAACTCCTATAATACTGCCCCCTATGTACAAGAATATAACTCCTATAATACTGTCCCCTATGTACAAGAGTAAAACTACTATAATACTGCCCTCTATGTACAGGAATATAACTACTATAATACTGCCCCCTATGTACAGGAATATAACTACTATAATACTGCCCCCTATGTACAAGAATATAACTACTATAATACTGCCCCCTATGTACAGGAATATAACTACTATAATACTGCCCCCTATGTACAAGAATATAACTACTATAATACTGTCCCCTATGTACAAGAATATAACTATAGTAACTGGTTCCTGGCTTCCTCTTGCTGGGCTGATAAGATAGGATTCTAGTGCCGCTATATGATAACATTTAATTATCCAGATGCTGCAGATGTAAATGTTAATAATAAAGTGAGTGTAAATCTCTTTACAGCCGGTGAGACCCCCAGAGCAGCGCTCCGTACACATTATATATATTATTACAGCAGATGCTTCCAGCGCCAAAACGTCTGCAATGTACAGAGTCTGCACATACGGTGGAGGGGGGAGGCAGTAAATTACATGATCCCTCCATCAGATAATGAGAAGATGCAGTAATCAGGATCCTTCTAGTATAATGAATCATTAGGAGTAATGTATATTACATCTCCTATGTACATAGCGCTCCCGGGGGTCCCTCACGCTACTGAGTGCCGGCCTCCAGTGACATCATCACATCAGCGGCACAGCGGGAATTCCTGCAGATCGGCTATTAAAGGGGTTTTACCCTAAATGACATTTATCGACAGGATCGGCAGAACTGGAGTCTGTGGGTGGTCCTCCAGAAATCCTGTGACCCAAAGATTTCAGGGGGAGACCCATCATGGATCACAGTGGAGGAAATGCCAAATGTTATCAGGAGTGTGCTCAGCACCCAATTCTATTGACAGTCCCACCCCTCTGATAAAAGATTATTCTGCTGTTTGGCCAATCGTAAACACGAGCCATAGATCGGCGCCTTCTAGTGATCATCATATAGGGTCTCTCCATATCATCATTGCTGAGGGTCCTGAAGCTCCTCACATGTTTTTCATGTAGGGCTCTTAAAAACCAGGCTTCTCACAATATCATCATGGAGGGTTTTGAAGCCAGGCTCCTCACAACATCATCATGGAGGGTCCGTCCTGAAGCCAGGCTCCTCACAACATCATCATGGAGGGCCCTGAAGCCAGGCTCCTCACAACATCATCATGGAGGGTCCTAAAGCCAGGCTCCTCACAACATCATCATGGAGGGCCCTGAAGCCAGGCTCCTCACAACATCATCATGGAGGGTCCGTCCTGAAGCCAGGCTCCTCACAACATCATCATGGAGGGCCCTGAAGCCAGGCTCCTCACAACATCATCATGGAGGGTCCTGAAGCCAGGCTCCTCACAACGTCATCATGGAGGGTCCTGAAGCCAGGCTCCTCACAACATCATCATGGAGGGTCCTGAAGCCAGGCTCCTCACAACATCATCATGGAGGGTCCTAAAGCCAAGCTCCTCACAACATCATCATGGAGGGCCCTGAAGCCAGGCTCCTCACAACATCATCATGGAGGGTCCTGAAGCCAGGCTCCTCACAACGTCATCATGGAGGGTCCTGAAGCCAGGCTCCTCACAACATCATCATGGAGGGTCCTGAAGCCAGGCTCCTCACAACATCATCATGGAGGGTCCTAAAGCCAGGCTCCTCACAACATCATCATGGAGAGTCCTGAAGTCAGGCACCTCACAACATCATCATGGAGGGTTTTGAAGCCAGGCTCCTCACAACATCATCATGGAGGGTCCTGAAGCCAGGATCCTCACAACATCATCATGGAGGGTCCTGAAGCCAGGATCCTCACAACATCATCATGGAGGGTCCTGAAGCCAGGCTCCTCACAACATCATCATGGAGGGTCCTGAAGCCAGGCTCCTCACAACATCATCATGGAGGGTTCTGAAGCCAGGCTCCTCACAACATCATCATGGAGGGTCCTGAAGCCAGGCTCCTCACAACATCATCATGGAGGGTCCAGAAGCCTCGCTCCTCATGTTATCATGTAGGGCTCTTTAAAACAAGGCTCCTCACAACATCATCATGGAGGGTCCTGAAGCCAGGATCCTCACAACATCATCATGGAGGGTCCTGAAGCCAGGATCCTCACAACATCATCATGGAGGGTCCTGAAGCCAGGCTCCTCACAACATCATCATGGAGGGTCCTGAAGCCAGGCTCCTCACAACATCATCATGGAGGGTTCTGAAGCCAGGCTCCTCACAACATCATCATGGAGGGTCCTGAAGCCAGGCTCCTCACAACATCATCATGGAGGGTCCAGAAGCCAGGCTCCTCACAACATCATCATGGAGGGTCCGGAAGCCTTGCTCCTCACAACATCATCATGGAGGGTCCTGAAGCCAGGCTCCTCACAACATCATCATGGAGGGTTCTGAAGCCAGGCTCCTCACAACATCATCATGAAGGGTCCTAAATCCAGGCTCCTCACAACATCATCATGGAGGGTCCTGAAGCCTCGCTCCTCATGTTATCATGTAGGGCTCTTTAAAACAAGGCTCCTCACAACATCATCATGGAGGGTCCTGAAGCCAGGATCCTCACAACATCATCATGGAGGGTCTTGAAGCCTTGCTCCTCACAACATCATCATAAAGGGTCCTAAAGCCAGGCTCCTCACAACATCATCATACAGACTCTTGAAGCCAGGCTTCTAAAATTGTCATTACGGAGAGTCCTGAAGCCATGATCCCCAAATTGTCATCATGGAGAGCAGTGGAGGATTAAGGTCCCATGGGCCATGGGCTGTTGACATGACATGCCCCCCACGGGCATCCAAACCAACCTTGTGCCCCAGGCCTAATCTTCTCCACCCAATAACACCACCATACTGCCCTGCTTTAATGAAAGGTCCACAGCAGAGCCCCCTTTACAGAAATTGCCACAGCAGAGCCCCTCTTTAATGAAATTGCCACAGCAGAGCTCCCACTTTCATGTAAGGTCCTGAAGCCGGGCTTCTCTCTTTAACCCCACAGGTAGTCATAGCTCCCAACCGTCCCGATTTTGACGGGACTTTCCCGTTTTTCGTACCCCTGCCCCGCGTCACGGGCAGCTATGATATTGTCACGGATTTCCCCCCAGGTCCCGCTGTGTCCCGGCGCTGTGTCCGCATAGTAAATACTTTGAAAGTCTGAACTCACAGTACAGAATGGCTTCTACAGACATCGGGAGGGAATCCTTTTCAGAGAAGTGTTGGGCTTAGCGCAGAGCAGGGACCACGTCATCAGCTTCAGATCTGTCCATATATGGTCACTGCATCTCCTAGGGTTCCCCAGAGCAGACATGGGGCAGGGAATCCTTTTCAGAGAAGTGTCGGCTTAGTGGAGAGATCAGGGACCACGTCATCAGGTCAGATCAGTATCTGTCCATATATGGTCTCCAGGGCTTCCCCAGACACAAGCTCTTTATATAATTAAATTAAATAAAGTTTTGCCCAGACTGAGATTCGAACCTGGGACCTGGGACCTTGTGCACCATAGACAGGAGCCTAACTAACTGAGCTATAAGCTCCCTATATACCAAGGCAGTATATAGTTCTTAGTTACCAAAATTCTCCACTTGTTAATCACTGAGGTTATAGCTCAGTGGGTTGAGGCGCTGTGTTATTATTGTATATGGACACTGCAGGTTCTGGGTTCAAATCCCAATGAGGATAATTTTTTTTTTTTTTTAAATTATGATTTTTATTATTTTTAATATGGCTAAAATTTGGGGCGTGGCCAGGGAGTGATTGGGGGTGTGGCTACGCGTGCCGCCATTTTGTCCCTCTTTCCTTTTCCCAAATGTTGGGAGGTATGCAGGTAGTACTGAAGTCGAGCTCCTTATAACCATCATTGTAGAGGGTCTTGAAGCATCAGCACCTACAAAGTGTGAGAAATACCAATAATTGTCGCCTTGAAGGTGCAGAACAATGAACAATAGCATCCGCCACTTCCTGAATAATTAGCGGCCCCCTGATTGGACGAGGTCATAGTAAGGATGTATAAATAGAAGGGCCTGTATACATGAGATATTGTCAGTGCTGACATCTGGTGGGAGGATTGTTAAGCTCCGGTGCAGGATGTCACTTGTCATGTGACATGTGGCAGACAATTGCATCCTATAATTGGTTGATTAAAGAGCCCCTGACCAAATTACAAGGAGAAATCATAATCCACTGATGGATGCAAATTTTAGTGCAACCTGTCACAGCGATGCTTGGAGTTGTCACTGTATAGGAGGAGGATGGATATAGAAAGACAATGTACTGTACAAAGGGATGAAGGCTCTTACGTAAACCTCAGTTCTGCAGTAAGTGGATATGATATGGCGGTGGAACCGATGATCTACCTCTGTTCAGGTCTACTGCAGGTCTGATAGTTTGAGAGGATCACTACAAGGAATAATAATAATACATCTGACCCCCAGACCAGATAATTAATAAAAATTAATAATACCTTAATAATAATTAATAAAAATGCAGACCCCAGACCAGATAATGAAGAATAATACAGACCCCAGACCATAAAGAATACTACAAATCCCATATCAAATAAGAGTAATAAAACCCCAGACCAGACAATAAAAAATACAGACCCCAGATCAAAAATAATAATAAGGCCCCAGACCAAACAATGAAGAACAATACAGACCCAAGATCAAAGAATAGTAACAAGACCCCAGACCAGTAAATACACAATAATAGAGACCTCATATCAAATAATACTAATAAGACCCCAGACCAGACCTTAAAGAATAATACAAACCACATATCAAATAATAGTAATGAGAACCCAGTAATGAGACCATAAGGAATAATACAGAAGTAATATGTAACAATTCTAATAGCACTCTAACAGGATCAGGGGTGTGGACCCACTGGACCACCGCGAGCGATGACATAAGCCGACACCTGGAATTGGAGTCTAAATGGAAACCGGTTTCACCAAAACCTGCCGCAAAGCGGGTTGGTCTTGCTACGGCGGGATACCACCAGGTCGCTCCACAGGTTCAACTTTGCTTGTGGTTGTGGCCAAGGTGAGGTGCAGAATCGTTGAGCAGGGTCGGGGACAGGCAGGAGGTCAGGACAGGCAGCACAGGATCGGAGTCAGGTACACGGCAGAAGGACAGGGCTGGCGAAGTCAGGAACGGAACCGGGGTCACAGCAGGAAATCACTACAAACGTACGGGACATGGGGAACAAGCTTTCTCTAGGGCGCTAGGTGGAACGATCCGGCAGGGGATAGAGAAAGGGGCTGGGAATTTAACAGGAAAGGCAGCCAGCCAACACTAATTATCAGCGTGCTGGCCATTTAAATCTCAGAACGCCGGCCCATGCACGCCCTTTGGAGGCAGGACACACGCCGGAGCGAGGAGGCCGCCAGTGGAACGCGTAAGCAGGGCCGCAGCAGGCGTGAGGGGGCACAAGGAGGCTAGACACCAGGCTAGACCATAAAGAATGCAGACCCCATATGAAATAATAGTAATAAAATCCCAGACCAGACAATGAAGAATAATACAGACCCCAGACCAAAAAATAAAGAATAATTCAGACCCCAGACCAAAAAATTAAGAATAATACAGACCCCAAATCATATAATGAATAAAGATCCCAACCTGACAAAATTATAACTTCAGACCTCAGATAATAGCAAACCCCCCCAGATCAGAGGATTAGTAATAATGCAAACAATAACACAGAACCAGCGCCAGGTAATTACTATATATACAGACCCCAGACCAGACAATCCCAGATCAGATGATTAAATCATGTCCCAGACCAGAAAACATGATAATATGCACCCAGACCAATCAATCACAGACCACACACAGAATAATATGCGCCCCTGATCAGGTAATGAATAGGGATCGGCTAGTTCTGTTTCGGAATTCGGGCTCAGCAGGAAAAAGCATCTTTTCACATTGACGACATGTGACGGATCCATGCATCACAGTGCAGCCCTCGTGTTTGCTGCATTGTGCAGAATGGGGGATCCCCATATTCTGCAGTACTGTGGTATCTTTAGGAGAGAAAAGATCAAGGTCGGACTGGCCCATAGGTGCGCCGGTGAAAGCACCCATGGGCCCCGAGCTGTGTGAAGGGATTCGAAAGGGGCGTCCCACTCTTTTGTCCCTCTTTCTTCGGCCCAGGGGTTGGGTGGTAGGTGACACCCCTTCAGGACAACCTATAGGAAGACCTCTGCCTCGGCTCTGCTATATCTATTCCGTCTCTGTTTCCTTATTATTATGATCTGAAATTGTCAACTAAAAAATAAGAAAATCTGAGCGTTGTTATATGTGCGATGTGTAATAGACGGATAACGATGCTGAACGCTGGGGAGTGACGAGCTGCGCACAACTTTTATCTCTTTCATTTATCTTTTACTGTTTTATGTCACAATATCTGTAATTACATCTCGGCACAGATCGCAGCGTCTCATCCTGCTCCGCACACAATCACATCCCTTGTTATTCACACCCAATTCCAGATGCGCTGGAGCTTATCTTATTGTTATATACGAGCTGGAGGAGGGAATATCCTCATGTTGTACCATGGATTACTATGAGGTTATAGATGTGTCAGTCTTTACTGCAGTTCTGTCATTCTATTCATGAACAAAGAGCATGATAGAAGCCAAAATAATGCAAGAGCAACCAGGAAGATCAGGATGAACACTGCTGTAAGAGTTGTCGATTCCACAATAAATGATATACCCAGGGCCGATTTAAAGGAGTGGCTACCAGGGCTTGAGCCCCAGGGCCCCCACCACTTTCACTTTTTAAGGGGCCCCCCACCAGTTTCCGACAGTCAGCGACTCAGCCCGCATCGCACATAGGGATCTAGGATTTCAGCTGTATCAGTGGCAGGCTATATACTTCCAAAAACATTGTTTGAAGGGCCCCCACCAGTTTGCGCCCAGGGGCCTCCACCACCCTTAATCCGGCCCTGGATATAGCGGCAGTAGAGACTGACATGTACATACAAATAGCATTAGAAGAACCTATAGCAAAGTCTGTCCTGGTTCAGGAATAGAATGACAGAGCGGCAGTGGAGCCTGACACATAACTAGAGCATAGACCTAGAGGGGAATTCTCTAGATTTCTGTGTTGTGATCTGGCTCCATGTATTTGCTCATACAGGATGAGTCGTACTTTTTGATTGCATTTGGCATGAAGGGAGCGCCACCAATATGTCCGGATGACTACGTGCCATCTGGTCCCCATCATATATCACCTTCTGCGCCGCTCCTCAGCTTGGAGCCGGCACACGACGCGGCACAGCCACTTCTGACTAATCCAATAGATTCCTGACATTTTACTAGTGGCAAGCGAAATCTGTGTAATCCTGAGCATCAGAAATTGTGTAAATGACAGGAGCTGGCGAACGCGGATACGACACGAGAAAAGGGAAGAGCGATGGGGAGGCCGGATATGGAGGGGGATTCCGAATATTCCATTATTCAGACTGACAATGGAAGAGCCAAATATACACATGTCGACCCACATTAATAATGGCTGCGCGCCAGTTTTCTGCGGACTTTGTGCGTTCTTTTAGGTGCAAACTGCGTGAACATGTATAAGAAGTGTCCGCGCCACATTTGTGTCGCAAGTGACCCTTAAGTGTCGCAGCTGCAATATTCTTCATGCAGCACTAAATTTCTGCACTGAAGGGGGCGCCCCATGTTAAAAGTGCACCAAAAAAAGTGCAGGGGGCGAAAGATTCATGAAATCCAGAATCTGGCGCCCCCTGCACACTACATAGGTAACTGCACATAGTACACACTGCACTGTTCTTAGTAAATGTGGGACATCATATTTGTACCCTATAGCCATATCTTATATACATATTTTACATACCGATAGGCAAATTATATATACCTATCCTATATACACACCCTATAGACATAAGCTATACACTATACATACCCTAGATACCTATATACATTTGTTACTTTATAGACATAAAGGGGGTAGAGTGATGTATTGCCGATTACTAAATGACAAATATTTAGGGCAGAGTGATCCCCTAGGTGATGGCATTCAGGGGGATGTGTGATGGTGATGGCATACAGGGGGCAGAGTGGTCCCATAGAGGGGGCAGGGTGATCCAATACAGGGGGCAGGGTGATCCAGGGGGTAGGGTGATCCAATACAGGGGGCGGGGTGATCCAATACAGGGGGCAGGGTGATCCAGGGGGTAGAGTGATCCAATACAGGGGGCAGGGTGATCCAGGGGGCAGGGTGATCCAATACAGGGGGCAGGGTGATCCAGGGGGCAGGGTGATCCCATACAGCGGGCAGGGTGATCCCGGGAGCAGGGTGATCCCATACAGGGGGCAGGGTGATCCAATACAGGGGGCAGGGTGATCCAATACAGGGGGCAGGGTGATCCAGGGGGTAGAGTGATCCAATACAGGGGGCAGGGTGATCCAGGGGGCAGGGTGATCCAATACAGGGGGCAGGGTGATCCAGGGGGCAGGGTGATCCCATACAGGGGGCAGGGTGATCCCGGGAGCAGGGTGATCCCATACAGGGGGCAGGGCGATCCAATACAGGGGGCAGGGTGATCCAGGGGGTAGGGTGATCTAATACAGGGGGCAGGGTGATCCAGGGGGTAGGGTGATCCAATACAGGGGGCAGGGTGATCCCATAGAGGGGGCAGGGTGATCCCGTGAGCAGGGTGATCCCATACAGGGGGCAGGGTGATGGCATACAGGGACAATGTGATCACATACATGATTCTATAGATCATTTTGTTTTGGATATGAAGTGTACCCCCCCCGCCTTCCCCTGGGAAAAGAGAACCAGCACTGAAAGGGTTCACAATACTGTCATTCCCCCTACTCAGGTGAAACAAGTAACACCCCCAATGACTGACGCTTTATGTCAGTAGTGCATGGGTTAATTGATCAGCGCTTTTATGATTAATATCCCTCAGAGCTCGCAGTAGAATCCGCCCGTCTCGTCCATCACAATCCGAGATGGAGAGCGTTTATTATTTTTTGTAATCGCTAATCACTATGGTAACAAAGCGCCTTTTATTGCCGGTTAATTTCCACATCTCAGATCCTCTTATAAAGCGTAATTACATCGGTAAATAAATAATTACGTTTTTTTCCCCTGCTATTATAAGATACAATTGAGCTCATTTACATCTGAAGAGTCAGTGGAAAAAATAAATCACGGATGCGCTGCGATTTGTGCAAAGCGAAGGAATCAGATGAAAACGGTGACGGATGGAGATGTAGAGAGCCGACTGTGTCACCCAATATCTCTGTGACCATGATACGGGTGATCGGCTGCAACAAATGTATCAAAGAAACTTGACGGACAGACCATGGGGGCAGAGACAACATGGCCGCCAAACTACTGGGGCAAAGGCAACATGACTGATAGGCCCCCTGGACAAAGGCAACATGACTGGCAGACCCCGAGGCAGAGGCAACACGACTGCAAAACCCTGGAGCAGAGGCAACATGACTGCAAGACCCCTGGGGAGAGGTAACATGACTGCCAGACCCCAGAGCAGAGGTAACACGACTGCAAAACCCTGGGGCAGAAACAACATAAATGCCAGACCCCGCGGCAGAGGCTACATGACTGCAAAACCCTATAGCACAGGCAACATGACTGCAAGATCCCTGGGGAGAGGTAACATGACTGACAGGTCCCTGGGGCAGATGCAACACAAATACCAGACCCCAAAACAGAGCCAACATGACTGCCAGACCACGGGGGCAGAGACAACATAACTTCCAGAATCCCGGGGCAGAGGCAACATGGCCGCCGAACTCCTGGGCAACACGACTGCCAGAACACGGAACAGAGGTAACACAATTGCTAGACACTGGGGCAGAGGTAACACAACTACCAGACCTTGAAGCAGAGGCAACACAACTGCCAGATCCCCTGGGGACAGAGGCAACACAACTGCTAGACCCCGGGTCAGAGGCAACACAACTGCCAGATCCCCTGGGGACAGAGGCAACACAACTGCCAGATCCCCTGGGGACAAAGGCAACACAACTGCCAGATCCCCTGGGGACAGAGGCAACACAACTGCCAGATCCCCTGGGGGCAGAGGCAACACAACTGCCAGATCCCCTGGGGGCAGAGGCAACACAACTGCCAGATCCCCCGGGGGCAGAGGCAACACAACTCATCATCTGCTGATTCCAGTATTAAAGGAGTTACAGAGTACAATGTTGTTGGAAATATGACATGATGTGGCTTGAGAAAGTTTAAGGGTCTTTGTGGACAGAGGAAGAACTAAGCCATAAATGCCTACATTGCCCCTAATAAAGATTGCAGAGACAGCTGCATGTGCTAACAATGGACTGTGCTATTACACCTGGAGGCCATCGCCCCCTGGAGATTCTACCAGATCCTGTGGGAAACAAAGACTCAAGTTACTTGTCCTGCAAGGTTGTGGGATAAGAATATATTGATTCTACATCATCATTGGCTTGGCCAAGACAGTGGTGGAGGTGGGATGATGGGCAATGTGTGTGAGCTATGTGTGTGTATATAAGATGGTATACAGATCTTTAGTTAGAGCACTTCCTCCCCACCGTCTCTCTGTCCCTTAGTTAGTTTACCCTCTATGTGTATTCCCCTGTATTGTACCCTTAATAAATCCCCTATAAAGATCCATTGAATATTGTTGTTAATTTAATATTAACTGGCACCCCAAAACCAAGCAGATTTTTACAAATGTGTTACCAGCTGGCACCAATAATATTTCCTTCCCCTGATCCCCAATGCTAAGGGACTGAGGTTTAGCTTCTCTCATTGCTGCCTTATTTCCTGGTGTCCCTATCAGGGTATATGTTCACTTTGTCAGATTTCTGCATGTTTAACCATTTACAAACCCTTTCTGCCTGCTTTGCCCTCTGTCTGGATTACTATTACCATAGATCTCTGCCTGCCCTGACCTTGGCCATGTCCAAGCCTATATTCCCTGTGTCTCTTGACCTGCCTTGGTTATCCATCACTTAACTAAGATAACTCCAAGCGGTACAGACTTGCTGGTTCACCTGCAATGATGCCCAGAGTATTAGGGTTAAAGAGTGAAAACCAGGGGGCCATTTCGTAACCCCAATAGTCATCTCTTTACTGAGATTATAGGTCCACACAAAGCATGTTACACCGGGATGGTGAAGAGGTGTAGAGACATATAAAGAGGTTGGTGATATAGATAAATGCCATATATTGATGCTATGAGGCCACATGGTCGTTCATCAGGGCCTCATTGGGGCACATTTACTTACCCGGTCCTGTCGCGATCCCGCAGTGCGTTGTCCGTTGAGAATTCAGGTCTGCCGCGATTCACTAAGGTCGTGCATCCAATTTCCTGCATGTGTCGCTTCCCCGCTGAGATCCGCCGGAGTTCACCTTCTTCTTCCTGGTGCGTGTAAGTCAGGCCCGGCGTCAGCACCCGGCTGACCCGGGCAAGTGCCGGGGCCCCACAGCTCCAAAGGGGCCCACCACGACGATGTGGCACCGTATTACGGGGCCCAGGTTCGCCGCTGATTGCAGGCCGCATAGGAGGTGGGCGGAGAGGTAGTGGGATCGGCCCGGGAGCAAAGTATAATTCGGCATCCCACTCCCGTAGCAGCCCCGCCCTGCCCTACCCACCTCACATGTTGCTGCCCAGCCCTCCGCTCCCCGGCACACCCATCACTCCTGGCCCGCCCACTTCACCTGCGGATCGGCCCGCGCGCCTTCCGGCCGAGCGGATCGCGCCAGGCCTGGGTGCCGGATGTCCAGCCAGGCCTGCACGCCGGATGTCCAGCCCGGCCTCAGCGCCGAATGTCCAGCCCGGCCGCCCTCTCCTATGCGGTCCACCTGCCACCCTGTCCTGACCGAGTGACATCCAGCTGGGGTGAGTATGATTGAACATATGTAAATACATGTATATTTGTGTGTATGTATACTGTTGTATATACTGGATGTGTGTATGTATGCTGTGTATAGTGTATATATGCTGTATATCTGTGCGTATGTGTTGTATATATGTTGTATATCTGTGCGTACGTGTTATATATACTGGATGTGTGTGTATATATGCTGTATATCTATGCGTATGTGTTGTATATATGTTGTATATCTGTGCGTACGTGTTGTATATACTGGATGCGTGTGTATATATGCTGTATATCTGTGTGTATGATGTATATACTGGATGGGTGTGTATATATGCTGTGTATGGTGTATATATGCTGTATATCTGTGTGTATGATGTATTTACTGGATGGGTGTGTATATATGCTGTGTATGGTGTATATATGCTGTATATCTGTGTGTATGATGTATTTACTGGATGGGTGTGTGTATATGCTGTATATCTGTGTGTATGTGTTGTATATACTGGATGCGTGTGTATATATGCTGTATATCTGTGCGTATGTGCTGTATATACTGGATGTGTGTGTATATATGCTGTATATCTGCGTACGTGTTGTATATACTGGATGTGTGTGTATATATGCTGTATATCTGCGTACGTGTTGTATATACTGGATGTGTGTGTATATATGCTGTATATCTGTGCGTACGTGTTGTATATACTGGATGTGTGTGTATATATGCTGTATATCTGTGCATATGTGCTGTATATACTGGATGTGTGTGTATATATGCTGTATATCTGTGCGTACGTGTTGTATATACTGGATGTGTGTGTATATATGCTGTATATCTGTGCGTATGTGTTGTATACACTGGATGTGTGTGTATATATGCTGTATATGTGTGTGTGTATGCTGTATATACTGGATGCGTGTGTGTATATATGCTGTATATCTGTGCGTATGTGTTTTGGTATTTTAAATGTCTGTTTTTTAATGTCGCTACATAAGTTCACTGTTAAGGGGCCCACTGAGGCTCTATCGCCCAGGGGCCCACTGAAACCTGGAGCCGGCCCTGGTGTAAGTGCTTGATCTTCCGACACAGTTTCCTTTTTAAATTCCGCGGTTTGTCCAAATCCGTCGGGTTGTCCGGGGCAATTTGGCGCAAAACAGAAAAATTCAGGAAACCCGACAGAATCGCGTTCCGTGGACCCTTAGTAAATGACCCCCATTGTCTTCCTTGTAGCTGGCATAAGGGAGGAACCAGCACCGCAATACGACTAGTCCCTTGTCATGACAGATCTTCTTTACTAACAAAAATGCAAATTAAAATATCTCTAGTAAAAGCATAAAAACAGATGGTGGCAAATCTGGAAAGGGGATGTGAAAATATGACTTAATTTTAAAGGGTCACAAAAATATTGTAAACTGCACAGATGGTACGACATAGAGAAAAGACTCTAATGCAGACCATGCAATCTGTAGCTTCAGAAGTCCACACACATAGATATCTCACAGGTATTGTACCACCAGCAGATAAAGAGTTAATTACGCTGCCAGGAAAAAAAATAAATTAAACCTCAGACTTCCCTGATCTGGTCCAGGATTAATATTGAAAGGTCTTATCCTTCACCCTTTACCCCTAAACAGGAATTTTGACTTTGTTATGGGGAGGTCACCGGTTGCTACCTTCTGACCTAGGACCAAGAGTCCACAGAAAAGGTAAAAATCTGTCTGGTAGGGGCCAAGTTCAGGGCTGACCAAATACATGGAGCGTCAGTGATCAGGCTGTGAGTCAGGACCAAACACAGGGACACGTTGGGGACAAGTTGGGGTGAACACACATTGATGGGTAACAGAGGTCCAGAAACAAGAAGAAGTCAGATACATGGGAAACAGTCAGAATGTTGAAGCAAAACCCTCACAAGAACTAAAAAGTACATTGCCCAGGCACCTAATAAGGCAGTGGCCCTGCAATCGACACCCTGGCTATTACTGTCTCTTAAAGGGCCAGTGCATTGGCCATATGTACAGACAGGAGAGAGCAAAAATGGCCGTGTCCTCAGGTTCCAGGAAAGGAGAACAATGACAACAGCTCACAATTTTCTCACTACAATTTTACACCAAGGGACAAAACCGGAGGAGTGCAGAACCCTGCTCTTATTTTAAAGAGTTACTGTTTTCGACAAATCAATAGCTCTTGGGGTGTAAAACAACTTTTCCTATTATGTTCATTACCTATATGCAGTAGTTTCCTTGCTATGGCCCTCAGACTACCTCAGTGCTGCAATGGCTGCCTCCTCTCCATGTGCTGATAAGCCCTGGAGTCTGTCAGAGAAACAAAGTGTAAACAGACTATGAATTGATTGGAGGGGAGGAGTGTTTGCCCCCTGCTCACAGTGGAGAAGGTCATGTAACAGTGAATGTAACAGAGCTGGAAGTGTTCTGAACAGTGAATGCAGCAGTGCTGGATGTGTATGCAAATGTCTCCTGCACAGAATAGTGAGGCACAAGATTTCCCCTGTTCCCTATCAGTCCCTCCATCCCAGTCTGTGATTCTATAGAAGTTTCTCTGTCTGTCTCTGCTCTTCCTGCTGCTTACTTTCCCCACCTTGTCATTGGAACTATTATTGGCACTATGTGAAGATAAGCTATTAACCCTTAGTGCTCACACAGCAAAGGCTACAGACTGCACGTAACTGGGTTACTTATGATTTCTTTCACTTATTACATGTTCCCTGCTCCTCCATGTGATAGAAGCTGCCAGGCTGTCACCATATACATCCTGTATGTACTGTACATGTCCCCTGCTCCTCCATGTGATGGAAGCTGCCAGGCTGTCACCATATACATCCTGTATGTACTGTACATGTCCCATGCTCCTCCATGTGATGGAAGCTGCCGGGCTGTCACCATATACATCCTGTATATACTGTACATGTCCTCTGCTCCTCCATGTGATGGAAGCTGCCAGGCTGTCACCATATACATCCTGTATGTACTGTACATGTCCCCTGCTCCTCCATGTGATGGAAGCTGCCAGGCTGTCACCATATACATCCTGTATGTCCTGTACATGTCCCCTGCTCCTCCATATGATGGAAGCTGCCAGGATGTCACCATATACATCCTGTATGTGCACTGTGCAATGTTCATTGGATTTACTTGTGTTAAACTAAATGGATTTAATGCTAAATTACTTTGAGAGAGAACACAAGGCATCATGAAATCTGTGGGCAAGCTAATTGGCCTCAGCTTAAGGGCAAAGACTGACAGATATAAGTCTCCGCCCACTTCACCTCTAGTGAGAAAGATTTTTGTCAAACACTTTCAGAACAGAAAATGTCATAACTTTGGAAAGAAAAGGACGAGCAGCACACAGTAGGCATCATTCTGTTTGTTTTCAAAGGGGGAATCACATATAATAATTTGGTAAAATCACTATAGCTTTACAGTTACGCTTTAAGGATATGCAACATCCCCCACCAGGGCCTAGCCTTGTATTGGAGCCTGGAGACAGCCGGGGCCCGCAGTACCTGAGTGGCTGGCGGTTGCGGCCTAGGCACGCTAGTGTCACGGTGCTTGGTATGGGGAACCGGAGGGCTGTCCTACAGCCTGGCAGGTCTCCAGCAGGGTGGTGTTGTCAAGAAATGATGAGGGAGAGGCTGCTATAGCGGTTCTCCCTGGGGCAACTCTTTGGGTGTCTAGAGTATGAGTCTCTGTGTGGTGGACAGGGTGCCCGTGATGGTGACAGCCGTAGTAGCAGGGACCAGACGGAGACAGACGTTGAACAAGAATAACTTACAGTTCTTTATTGGAACCGACAGGACCAGTAGCAACGTGCCTTGACAGAATTGTAGAATGCTGGAGATGCAGTTGGAGGGAGCCACAGGATTGAGATCATCAGCCTGGATGCAATGGGCAGGCTGGAAGATAGCTGTGTCCTGGAAGGATGCTTCAGCTTGTCCTGGGTTGCTTCAGATATCACCCTTGAAGGTAGAATGATATCCCTTTACTCTCTCTGACTAACTCACTACACTCTTCAGGCATTGAGCTGAGCTCTCCTGCTCTGGTCTGGTGTGCTGGCTGCACAGACTCCTCTGAGTCTCTAATCTGATCTGTTCAGACTCCTTCGTCTGACCGACTGAACTCTAGAAGTTTCCTGACCAGGGGTTTTGTTACTCCCACTGGTCAGGTGGTGGCTACTCCTCCAATTACATCTCAGCTCACAGATACAAGGTATAACACATGTGATTGGATGACACATATTACATCACATAAAGTAATTAACTGCTGCCTTACCAGGCAGACTTTACCACTGCAGTGCTCATCTGTGTTATGTAGTTGTTATGTAGTGACATGCTGTGGGGCTGATCAGACCCTTCACAGGCTGCAAGCTACATGGTGGAACGTATTCGCAACAACCACTCTGCATTGCATCGGCGAGGGTGTTGCAGATACCCTTTGGAAAAAGACAGCTGTGACGTTATTGTTCAATGCTCTTCTCCTTTTCAGTAGATTTGAGCCCCCATTGGACTGTAATATAATCCATATTATCTATAATAATCCCCTATAGATGACTGTGTGGGGATGATTCCGCACTCGATACTTTTATATCACTTTGTTTCCTTTCTGTAGTCGTCGTTGCAGCTGCATTCCCTGATACAACATTCATGAAGCCTCAGCTTTGCCCCAGTATCTCAGACACATATTTATAGGTTGTGGTAGGCGCCAGGTCACTTGTACTAGAATCTAGGAGCACCGCTCCGCGTTCCCCATACCCTAATGGGGCATCCATGCAGACAGCTGAGGTTAGAATAGGAATCATTCATCAATGATTTTGTTTTTTAATTACTTAAAGTCATAAAACCTGATAGGAGCCGCATGACTTTGGAGCGGAGCTGTGTACGTACATCGCTGGCTTATGGAGAATTTATATGACTCTGCAATGGGAACATGACTCTACAGAGCAACCGCCATCTCCAGCGACCGTCTCCTTTGTGCCCTATTATTTTATGGCCGCAGCCGATATGCAATCATTAACCCTTTCCTGCACAGTGGCCGCCCATTTCATGAGACCCATAGCAATCTCATCTGGCAGTGCAATGGTTACAGACTCGCTGTACAGTATAAAGCTGACACTAAATAGCGCGGAGCTCTCATGAATAATACAGAGTCATTTCCCTCGTTTGCTTTGGATGAAAGTTTTGTCCATGTTTAATACAGTGAAAAAAATTGCACAGAATTTGGCAGAAGACAAATAGGAGAGGAATTATCTCTCTGTGTCTCCTCAATGTTATCAGGAAGATGCAAGGGGCAACGCTCTTATCTGCCCCCAGGATTGACCTGGAATAGGATTAGGATGTTGTGGCCAGTAGAGAGTGATGACATCACTGGGAGGAGTAATGAAGTCATAGGTGACATCTTGGTACTTCAGTAGTGAAGAAGATTCCACCCTAGTCCTATAAGTTATATGTGCAATAAGGGAACTTCTATGGGCGCTCTGACCCCTCTGTGACTACACCCCCCATACACAGAGAGCTGCCATGTCCTGTGTGTCCTGACACCCTTCTATCATAGCCAGCAGTGGTCAGGGGTCAGCATGGGCGCTCTGACCTCTCTGTGACTACATCCCCCATACACAGCGAGCTGCCATGTCCTGTGTGTCCTGACACCTTTGTATCATAGCCAGCAGTGGTCAGGGGTCAGCATGGGCGCTCTGACCCCTCTGTGACTACACCCCCCATACACAGCGAGCTGCCATGTCCTGTGTGGCCTGACACCTTTCTATTATAGCCAGCAGTGGTCAGGGGTCAGCATGGGCGCTCTGACCCCTCTGTGACTACACCCCCCATACACAGCGAGCTGCCATGTCCTGTGTGTCCTGACACCTTTCTATCATAGCCAGCAGTGGTCAGGGGTCAGCATGGGCGCTCTGACCCCTCTGTGACTACACCCCCCCATACACAGCGAGCTGCCATGTCCTGTGTATCCTGACACCTTTCTATCATAGCCAGCAGTGGTCAGGCGTCAGCATGGGCACTCTGACCCCTCTGTGACCACACCCCCCATACACAGCGAGCTGCCATGTCCTGTGTCCTGACACCTTTCTATCATAGCCAGCAGTGGTCAGGGGTCAGCATGGGCACTCTGAACCCTCTGTGACTACACCCCCCATACACAGCGAGCTGCCATGTCCTGTGTGTCCTGACACCTTTCTATCATAGCCAGCAGTGGTCAGGGGTCAGCAAGGGCGCTCTGACATCTCTGTGACTACACCCCCCATACACAGCGAGCTGCCATGTCCTGTGTGTCCTGACACCTTTCTATCATAGCCAGCAGTGGTCGGGGGTCAGCAAGGGCGCTCTGACATCTCTGTGACTACACCCCCCATACACAGCGAGCTGCCATGTTCTGTGTCCTGACACCTTTCTATCATAGCCAGCAGTGGTCAGGGGTCAGCATGGGTGCTCTGACATCTCTGTGACTACACCCCCCATACACAGCGAGCTGCTGTGTCCTGTGGCCTGACACCTTTCTATCATAGCCAGCAGTGGTCAGGGGTCAGCAAGGGCGCTCTGACATCTCTGTGACTACACCCCCCATACACAGCGAGCTGCCATGTCCTGTGTGTCCTGACACCTTTCTATCATAGCCAGCAGTGGTCAGGGGTCAGCATGGGCGCTCTGACATCTCTGTGACTACACCCCCCATACACAGCGAGCTGCCCTGTCCTGTGTGTCCTGACACCTTTCTATCATAGCCAGCACTGGTCAGGGGTCAGCATGGGCACTCTGACCCCTCTTTGACTACACCCCCCATACACAGCGAGCTGCCATGTCCTGTGTGTTCTGACACCCATCTATCATAGCCGGCAGTGGTCACGTGTCAGCATGGGTGCTCTGACCCCTCTGTGACTACACCTCCCATACACAGCGAGCTGCCATGTCCTGTGTCCTGACACCTTTCTATCATAGCCGGCAGTGGTCAGGGGTCAGCATGGGTGCTCTGACATCTCTGTGACTACACCCCCCATACACAGCCAGCTGCCATGTCCTGTGTGTCCTGACACCTTTCTATCATAGCCAGCAGTGGTCAGGGGTCAGCATGAGCGCTCTGACCTCTCTGTGACTACACCTCCCATACACAGCGAGCTGCCATGTCCTGTGTGTCCTGACACCTTTCTATCATAGTCAGCAGTGGTCAGGGGTCAGCATGGGCGCTCTGACTGCTCTGTGACTACATCCCCCATACACAGCGAGCTGCCATGTCCTGTGTGTCCTGACACCTTTCTATCATAGCCAGCAGTGGTCAGGGGTCAGCATGGGCGCTCTGACCCCTCTGTGACTACACCCCCCATACACAGCGAGCTGCCATGTCCTGTGTGTCCTGACACCTTTCTATCGTAGCCAGCAGTGGTCAGGGGTCAGCATGGGCGCTGTGACTGCTCTGTGACTACATCCTCCCATACACAGCGAGCTGCCATGTCCTGTGTGTACTGACACCTTTCTATCATAGCCAGCAGTGGTCAGGGGTCAGCATGGGCGCTCTGACCCCTCTGTGACTACACTCCCCATACACAGCGAGCTGCCATATCCTGTGTCCTGACACCTTTCTATCAAAGCCAGCAGTGGTCGGGGGTCAGCATGGGCGCTCTGACCCCTCTGTGACTACACCCCCCATACACAGCGAGCTGCCATGTCCTGTGTGTCCTGACACCTTTCTATCATAGTCAGCAGTGGTCAGGGGTCAGCATGGGCGCTCTGACATCTCTGTGACTACACCCCCCATACACAGCGAGCTGCCATGTCCTGTGTCCTGACACCTTTCTATCATAGTCAGCAGTGGTCAGGGGTCAGCATGGGCGCTCTGACATCTCTGTGACTACACCCCCCATACACAGTGAGCTGCCATGTCCTGTGTCCTGACATGTTTCTGTCATAGCCAGCAGTGGTCTGGGGTCAGCATGGGCGCTCTGACTGCTCTGTGACTACATCCCCCATACACAGCGAGCTGCCATGTCCTGTGTGTCCTGACACCTTTCTATCATAGCCAGCAGTGGTCAGGGGTCAGCATGGGCGCTCTGACCCCTCTGTGACTACACCCCCCATACACAGCGAGCTGCCATGTCCTGTGTGTCCTGACACCTTTCTATCGTAGCCAGCAGTGGTCAGGGGTCAGCATGGGCGCTGTGACTGCTCTGTGACTACATCCTCCCATACACAGCGAGCTGCCATGTCCTGTGTGTCCTGACACCTTTCTATCATAGCCAGCAGTGGTCAGGGGTCAGCATGGGCGCTCTGACCCCTCTGTGACTACACTCCCCATACACAGCGAGCTGCCATATCCTGTGTCCTGACACCTTTCTATCAAAGCCAGCAGTGGTCGGGGGTCAGCATGGGCGCTCTGACCCCTCTGTGACTACACCCCCCATACACAGCGAGCTGCCATGTCCTGTGTCCTGACACCTTTCTATCATGGCCAGCAGTGGTCAGGGGTCAGCATGGGAGCTCTGACCCCCTCTGTGACTACACCCCCCATACACAGCGAGCTGCCATGTCCTGTGTGTCCTGACACCTTTCTATCATAGCCAGCAGTGGTCAGGGGTCAGCATGGGCGCTCTGACCTCTCTGTGACTACACCCCCCATACACATCGAGCTGCCATGTCCTGTGTCCTGACACCCTTCTATCATAGCCAGCAGTGGTCAGGGGTCAGCATGGGCACTCTGACCCCTCTGTGACTACACCCCCCATACACAGCGAGCTGCCATGTCCTGTGTGTCCTGACACCTTTCTATCATAGCCAGCAGTGGTCAGGGGTCAGCATGGGCGCTCTGACCTCTCTGTGACTACATCCCCCATACACAGCGAGCTGCCATGTCCTGTGTGTCCTGACACCTTTCTATCATAGCCAGCAGTGGTCGGGGGTCAGCAAGGGCGCTCTGACCCCTCTGTGACTACACCCCCCCATACACAGCGAGCTGCCATGTCCTGTGTGTCCTGACACCTTTCTATCATAGCCAGCAGTGGTCAGGGGTCAGCATGTGCTCACTGGCTGCTCTGTGACTTAACCCCAATACACCTCGGTGTGGTAAAAATATTCATTTTTGTGGATATCCACTTTAAATTGGCTATATAGAGAGGAGATTGGCTATGAATTAGCTGGTATGTGTACAATCTACAGCTTAAAGGTCCTGTGCACCCAACAAATGGAGTCCGGATAGATAGGAAGATGAGGCCACGCGCCACGCCAGGTGATGCCACACAGTGATATACTGTAAGGTGGTAAATCTTCAAAACTGAAACATCGCCACCTTGTGTCCGTTATAAAGACTGCAAGGGTGTTAACAGATTCTGAGGTGCTTAAAGTTATACAGAAAATTCCATCTTAAGCCCAACATATGATATCTCTATGGCAACCATCACCAATGTGCCCAATCCCTATTTTCTTCTTTATCCATAAATCTGCAAAACAAGTTAATTCACAAATCATCTCATTGTAAGACAAAGGCTTCTAGTTCCCTGGTCTGAAGCAATCTACGTGCTGGCGCGGCGATCTCCCCTGTAATGAGCTGGATGTGTAATTATACTGCAGCCCTTATCATCGTTACATTGTTTTCCACTTCTCAATTGTCTGAAATGATGTCTTCCACCAATACGAGGCTTCTCCTCAGGAGGCAGCAATTATCCGGAGAGCGGATCCAGTTATTATACTTTTATAATCAGGACCAGAACTGTCACTAAATGACAGAAAAAAAAGACAACCCAAAACGGCAAACAGGTTCGCGGCTGGAGGCGCTCAGTGTGACTGTCATCATTTACATGGATTGTGGCTCTGCTTAACTTTTGACAAAATGTCGCATCAATTACTTGCATTTTCCATTTGCAACATGATGTCGGCTAAGTGACTCCAACCTATAATCTACATAATGATATCTAGTAAAACCAATAGCGCCCCGGGGGGTTCTACAACAATGATCCGTGCGATATATGATGTATTGTTAGATGTGCCTGCGCTTTTATGTTATAGATAGTATAGAACTAGGTGCTACTATACCTGTAATATAAGCACCTACTGTACATATATATGTGCTATAAAGTGTCATCTTCTGATGTCACATGTCCAATTTGTATCTACTGTATATGTATGTGCTTTTACGTATGTTCTGATGTGATCTAAAATGGTCACGACTGTCAATTACAATATAAACAACGTAATATCATATTATTTATGTCTCTAATTATCTGACATCTATCTCATATCTATCTATCTATCTATCTATCTATCTATCTATCTATCTATCTATCTATCTATCTCCTATCTATCTATCTATCTCCTATCTATCTATCTATCTATCTATCTATCTATCTATCTCCTATCTATCTATCTCATATCTATCTATCTATCTCATATCTATCTATCTATCTCATATCTATCTATCTCATATCTATCTATCTATCTATCTCCTATCTATCTGTCTATCTATCTCATATCTATCTATCTATCTATCTATCTCCTATCTATCTATCTATCTATCTATCTATCTATCTATCTCATATCTATCTATCTATCTATCTATCTCATATCTATCTATCTATCTATCTATCTATCTATCTATCTCATATCTATCTATCTATCTCATCTATCTATCTATCTATCTATCTATCTATCTATTGTCACGGGTGGCCCCGTGAACCATATCGTGGGTCGCCGGCTCACCCGTGCTTCTCTGTCCCCGCCAGCGCCCTGCCAGCGCAGCTTACCCATCCCAGCTCCCGGCTCGCTCCCCTCCGCTGTGCGCGTGCGTTCCCTACTGCTATGGCGCAAGTTCTTAAAATTCAAAGGTTCCGTCTGACATCGCTCCTTTGCCGCCTGCCCTGACCTGTTGCTATGTCTCCGACTCCAATCCTGTGCTGCCCATCCTGACCTCCTGCCTGTCCCCGACTACGAGATTGCCTGCTCCAAATACCTGTCCAAGCTGTGCAATCCCCGAAAAAGTTGGAAAGTGCGATCTACGACCCTTAGTAAATAAGCCCCCATGTATTTCATTGTTAGGTTCCTGTTTCTCCAAATTCATAAACCTAACACTAGTTTTATACTAATGAAAAAATTCATAGAAAATGAAATAAAACAAGAGAGAACATGTTTCTAAAAAAAAAATCAGATTCCATTTGTTGTGGGGAAATCGTCAGATTGGAATAGAACATAGAACACCATCGCTGCCCTGATGTTACATGTTTAATACTGTGATATTATATTGCTTTATGTTTAGTATTACATCACCGTCTTCATGTGCTCCAGGGCTGCTCTATGAGGATTCCTACGTTATAGTCTTATATTTTGATGTCTTATATTTGTTTCTCATCTGACCTCGGTTGTAATTATGTTTCAGCATCAGGGCTCGGAGATATTTCAGTATTGTGTTTGTTTATTAGATTTTTTTTTTTTTTGTATGATCCTGTAATTTCATCCTTTCTATAACAACATATATTACCACATTGCACATATCACAGGTTTCTACAACATATTTTGATTTTACATTTCATACATTTAATTCTTGAGTGTTGATGAACTCTGTATTATGTATATGATCTATACTGTAGTGTCATGTACAGCAGCTTAAGGGAAATCTACTGCTTAAATGAACCTCCAAAGCAAATCTTTATATATATCTTTATAGATATTACCCTGCTCGTTCTTTATAGAAAGGCCAGTGACATCACCAGCTTTGACCTATGCTCTCTTATGCTCTGCCTTGTGTTACGCACTGCTTTGTAGTTCCGCAGTCAGTTTCACAGGCTGTTACACTGTCTCCCACTGTGTGACAGTAGGGCAGGCAGAGGGATGGGGAAAATGTTGAGGGAGTAGCTTGTAAAGCTATACAATTAGAACACATCATATAATTGGTTACAGACACTTGATATGTTAACTGTTGCCCTCCCAGGCAGTTGTCCCAGCTGCAATTACCAAGTTCCCCACTGTTGGAGACCTCCTCGCGTGGTGATCAGTCTGCCTAGGCAGCTCCTAACATGAAGAGGGCGCTAATCGCAACAACTACCTATCCTATGCATCAGCACAGTTGTTGCATATATATTATACTGGCTGCATACAATGTATATATTATACTGGCATTATACATTGTATATAGTATACTGGCTGTATACATTGTATATGTATATTATACTGGCTGTATACATTGTGTATATTATACTTGCTGTATACATTGTATATATTATACTGGCTGTATACATTGGGGCTCATTTACTAAGGGCTCCGTGGCCGCACTATCGTCAGGTTTCCCGAATATTTCCGATTTGCCCTGAATTTCCCCGGGATTTTGGTGCACGCAATTGATTGTTGGCGCATCGGCGCCGGCTTGCACGTGGGGGGGTGGGCGTGCCATTGGACAACCCGACAGATTCGGACAACCCGCGGAATTTAAAAAAGGATTTTTGTCGCAAGATCAAGCACTCACATGCACCAGGAAGACGCAGGTGAACTCCGGTGGACCTCGGCGCAGCAGCGACACTTGCAGGAACTCGGGCGCACGATCTTAGTGATTCGCGCCGGACACAAATTCTCGTCAGACAACGCTCCGCGGGATCGCGACGGGACTGGGTAAGTAAATCTGCCCCATTGTATATATGTATATTATACTGGCTGTATACATTGGGGCTCATTTACTAAGGGTCCGAACACCGCACTTACGTCGGGTTTTCCTGAATATTTCCGATTTGGCCTGAATTTCGGATTTTGGCACATCTGCGCTGGCTTGCACACATCAAAAATGTAGGGGGGGGGGGGGAGACAACCCAACGGATTTGTACAAACCGCGGAATTTATGTCGCAAGATCAGCAACACAGGAAGGAACTCGGACGCATGATGTTAGTGAATCGCGCCGGACCCGAATCCACGTCGGACAACACACCACGGGATCACGGTAAGTAAATCTGCCCCATTGTGTATATTATACTAGCTGTATACATTGTGTATATTATACTGGCTGTATACATTGTATATATTGTACTGGCTGTATACATTGTATATATTGTACTGGCTGTATACATTGCATATATAATAATAATAGTAGTAATAATAATCTTTATTTATATAGCGCCATCAAATTCCGTAGCGCTTTACAAATCATAGGGGACATATACAACTATATTACATTACAAAGAACAAACAGTCATATGGAACAATAGGAGTGAGGGCCCTGCTCACAAGAGCTTACAGTCTATGAGGATGAGGGGGTGACACAAGAGGTTGTATAATGGTCCAGCCATTCTTCATAAGGGACCAATATAAAATAATTTAATAAATAATTTACTAAACAACGATGTTGCTGCTTGAACCAGCCATCAGCCGCCATCTTATTTACAGGGTCCTAGGTGAAAAAGACTGTAAAGAAGCCTGCTTATATTGTATCTCTCTATGATATACAGTGACACTCTTCCATATGGTGCAGGTGAGGCAGAGCCGCATTTCATCCTTATAAAGTCAAGTGCCGCTTAACACCGGGATCCTCCATCCAGTGATCTTTCCTTCTAATAACTTTTCCGTCTCCTGATCCCTGGCAGCAGTTACGCCAGACGTCTGTCTGTAGACTCAGAATGAGGGAACTTTAATTGGGCGTCTGCCTGTGTTTGGGCGATGTTGTTACCTCCGCCATAATGACTTGGACTGAGGAGATGTTTGTTGAAGATGCTGAGCGATATTGTCAGCGACTCGCTCATTATTTCATCTGTGTTAGTCGCATCCGATGCAGATTGTGAAATGGATTTGGGGGGAGGCGGGTGGAGGGTTATGAACAGGAGGAGAAGGTAGGAGGAAGAAGATTCTGGCATCACTTTGCACACGAGAACATTCTTCCTTGGACTCGGTTCTGCAGGAGAAACGTCTGGATTTGTTTTTATGTCTTGCAATGTAGATGAGACCACATTACTAATGAATACAGCGATATGTTCCTCCTGCCAAGAGCAACACCTAAACTTCTGCTGGCAACGAGATCCGAGAGAGAAATTCACACTGATACATCCAGAAACATACAGATAGGACTCTGATCACAATGACGCAATGGCTCCTGCTCAGGGGCAAGTACATGGAGAAAATAACTCTATGGGGCACATTTACTTACATGTCCGATGGAGCTCACCAAAAGTACATTGTCCGATGATCATGCTCTGTGCTGCGATTCACTAAGATTGTGCACCCTATATCCTGCATGTGTCGCTTCCCCTCTCAGGTCCGCCGGGGTTCACCTTCTTCTTCCTGGTGCTTGATCTTGAAACACAATTTGAACGTTAAATCCTGCGCTCAGTCCAAATCAGTCGGATCGTCCTATGGCACGCCCCCGTTCTCTGACGCATAGAAGCCGGCGCAGCTGCGGCAAAATCCGATCGCGTGTAACACAATCCCAGCGCAGACGCCTGTTAAATACCTGTCAAAGCCGTGCAAATCCCGAAAAAGACGAATAGTCCGACAAAAGTGCGATCGGCGACCCTTAGTAAATGAGCCCCTATGTCTGAGAAGAAAGGTGCAAGGGGGTCTCCTGAGCTTGAGATAGAGACCCAGAAGTTGCAGAAGGGTGTAGTAGAGCAAAGCAGGAGTGCCATCATGGGGAGAGAAAGCAGGAGAGAGAGAGCAGGAGTGCCATCATGGGGAGAGAGGTAGCGAGAAGGCGAGCAGGGCATTGCAGACTCCGCAGTCACGGCTTGGTCATGGTACATTGTTTAACCCTTCAGTGACAAATGGAAGGGTTGAGATTTGCCTCCCCATGGAAGGGGTGGTATTGGTTGCCTGTGGGACTGGAGGGGGAACCTATGGATTCCAGTCATGTAGATCCAGTAAACTAATGGAGACTGGAGGTAGACATTAGCCAAATGAGCCCCTGAATCTGGGAGTGTCGCTCACAGTCATGACTAGTGGGGGAGAAGTCCAGAAAGATTGTTGCCACAAGAACCCAAAATAGTGCTTTGTATTATATGGAGAAAATATAATTAATTATCATTCACATTGCAGCCACCACTATCTATCTATGGATCTATTTGATGGATCTGTATTAGAAGCCAGAGAGCCCTGGGTCCGGGTTGTAATTTACCTCCCTGGCACAGTAAGTATGGCACTGATTAAGTGTGGGACTTCTTGGCGCCACTGAAGGATTACGGCACCAATTTTGTTACTGTTACTTTTGTGAGGTCCCAAATGCCGCCACTCCTCCACCACTGATACCCGTCCTGTGCTGCCACCTCCCTGTCGTCTTCTTTACCGTGCCCCATAATGTGACCTGATGACATTTAATGCCGCCATTCCTGCCACCATGTCCCCTTTGGTGCAGACCCTTATTTGACCATGTTTCATGTACCCTGACTTTTGCCCATTTCCATGTCGGAAGAGGAGGAGAAGGTAGTAGGAAGAAGTCACTGGTAATACGTTGCGCATGAGAATCATCTTCCATGGACTCGGAAGTACCTGACATGAGAAATTTTCATTGTCTTTCCTCCGATCCTGCTCTTTCTCTGTTCTCTCCCGTCAGATCCTCTGACGGTTGCTCTGAGATCGCATGATGTGATGATGTCATCACATGGCGTCTGCCAGTCTCCTCGCACCCAGCAGCAGCAGTAGAGACTAAATGGTGGAGCAGAAAGCTGATGGCTCCTTGATTCTTCATTCAGTGAAGCCCAGGACATTCCTTCCCTCCTCCAGGACGATCCTTCTCGGTCCGGGACAGAATGAACTTCTAGAATAATTCAGTGCATTCCCCATGTACTCCCGAGGTGGTCACCCAGACGGGCAGCTGCGTGGTTGCTGGGTAACGTGAGGTCGCGCCGTTTTCTGAGCGGCGATGGCACGATGTGAATACTAATGTGATGCTGCTGCATTGGAATTAGCTTCAGCCTTGACTGACACTTGCTCTACACACAATAATATAACATTGGCGCAGTCAGCTTTCCCATAAGATTCCGCAAGCTGCGCTCTCCTACATAAAACCGGAAAATATGAACCATTTTTTGCAAGTTTTTAATCAAAGATTTAGTGTGAAAAACAAACCTGTCTTCATCTGTGGTGACATCCTCCATCTCCATAACCCGCTCCATCATTAACAGCTGCTGGAGACTATCAGCGAGTCGCGCTGTAATTACCGTCGCTTTCCAGCTTACTGATCCAATTGTCCTTTCTATTCCCCATTGTCCAAGCCTCACATTTCCTTCTGTCCTAGATTTACCGGCCCATCTCCCATCCATATTCATCACTGGCACCATCCTTATCCCCCCCATCTTATAAAAATAAGCCTGCAGCCTGTTGAATGGTGCCCCCCCACCCCCAGCATGGCGCCCGTGCTCTTTAGTGCTGACAGCCTGGATATAATATTGGTTGGGTAATTAAATCAGCTTAGCGAACATCTGACCCGCACGCTCGCAGTTAATTAGTGATTCTGGAAGCCATCGGAGGCCGGTCCGCCTGCAGGTGAAGTGGATGCAATCATTCCACATTCTGCGTAACTACAGAACGGAGGCGGCTTCAAAGCCGAGGAGGAACCTGCCTGGCGCCGATAATCTCTTATCTCTCTGTGTTCTGCAGGTCTGTGCACACCAGGCTGCACCTACAAGATGATTTACTGAAACAAAGACCCCGCACTACGGGCAGCAACTTCCCTAAACCGGGATGAGATTGTTTTCTGGAGTCAGGAGGGAGGGGGGAGCATCAGGAACTTGCAGACGTCTCATCTTTTTCTTATTGTGGCCAGTGCAATGATGTTTCCGGCAAAGTGATAATACTCTGTGCATTGTGAAGGCATCTGGGGTACAGGCAGGGGTGAACCTAAACTCTCTGCTGCCTGAGGCGAGTCATAGAATGGCGCCCCCTGCACCTCATCCAGTACCAATATATCAGGTTATTTTTTTTTTTTTAGTACAAAGGTTCTCCATTTACTAAAGGGTATCCTTCCTATGATGACATCTGGTGTAAAGTAACACTTTTAAGTGTCAGATCCTGCTTTGTAGCAGGCGAATACAACTCTGATGTTGCTACTTATCTTGCTACAGGTGGTGCTGCCTGAGGCAAGGGGTCCGCTGTATCCCCCATAGAGTAGAGAAGCGGGTTGCTCATGCGTCCTGCCTCGCTGTTCACCACTTATGGCAGACATAGACATCAGCAACATAAATAATGAATAAATCAGCAGCAGTGGGCAAAATGGACATATTCATGGGTGCAATGCCCCCCTCATCCTGTGTACAATCATGACCCACTTCTAACCCATATACCCCTTCCTGAGAATGGGGGTAGCTTTTTTGTCATTTGAATGCCCCTTTAGCTATTAACATTTTGGTGTACTGTGGGTGTGGCCATGATGTCTGGTGCATCCACTCTTGCCCAGATTCTCCATCCAAACCTGTCACCTTGGTAGACATTACTCCGTATCCCCTGTGAATGTTAGCACCGACCACATGATCCAACCTATTTTCTAAGAATCTTCTAAAAAGGAACAAAAGTTACCAATCCCTTTAAGTGTCAGGTCATCTGACCATTCCAACTCTCTACTAATGTGATATTATTTCATCACCTTCATCCAGGTGCTTTGATGTGATTGTTACAAGGAGATAATCAATGACTCACATGACAATGGAGGAAGGTCTGCTGATAGTCTGAAGAGATGAGACTTTGGTGAGAGAAGACAATGGAAGCAGAAATATGGGAAAACATGATGTCAAGTTATAACAAAGGTAATCACAACATAAAAGACCACGAGGCCGGTCACATGTTCACTGGTGATCCCCAGTGACCCCTCCATCACCCAATGTCGCTGACTCTAACTCACGTATTGCATTTATTTGATATTGTACTTTGAAACAAAAAACGAGCACCGGTAAAGCTATTACAGACATGGCAACCAAAATCCTCAAGTCACCATCTGGTTACATCGAGTCCACCGGCGTCCTGCCGCGACCTCAGGCTGCGATTTATTTCATGACTGAAAGGTGCATTAGACTTCTTTCACAGGAAGGTGCCTGAGCAAAAGGTCCCAAGCTTGATAGTTTGATTGATTTTGAGCAAATGCTACTATTTTACCCAAATCTGAGGATCTTTATGCAAGAACAAGATGTGGGACCTGTTCCACCAGGAGACCCAGACCTTACGCCCCCAGAGCTACCTCTGGCTGATAAAAAGGTATCCACAAAGCAGCTTTTCCATGAACGATCTGGAGATGTAGGGTATCAAGAAGGTCAGTAAGGACACCACTAGTGGTCTACAGTAAGAGTTTGATAGAACCCCCTCCAGAGGTTAAAGGATCAAGCCTGAGGGTCAGCATTTACTGCTGAGAGACCACTCCAAGCGGCTAAAGGGTGAATACAATGTGAAGAGAGATAAGAATTCGGAGCAATACTAAAGTAGCAGTGGTTGTGCCATCTACTATAGGGTGGGAAGATGATAGGGATTGGAGCTGTAAATAGATACAGTCAATTACATCAAAGCTAAGATACAGAAACAACAGGGCACATTTACTTACCTGGCCGACGAAGTTCACCCGAAATGCATTGTCCGACGATAATGCACTGTGCCGCGATTCACTAAGATTGTGCGCCCAATATCCTGCATGTGTCGCTTCCCCGCTCAGGTCCAACAGAGTTCACCATCTTCTTCCCGGTGCATGTAAGTGAGTTGGTTGCGTCACAATCTGAATCTTAAATCCTGCGCTCAGTCCGAATCAGTCAGATCGTCCATCGGCCCAACCCCCGATATCTGTCGCATGCTGAGCCAAAATCCGGTCGCATGCGACACAGTCCCCTTCTAAATATCTGTAACAGCAATGCAAATCCCGAATATTTTCAAAATCCAATAAAAGTGCATTCCGCGGACCCCCCAAATTTCCATTCTCTGAGGATAGTCATGAAGCACGAGGACCCCAATACTATGTAATGTCTTAGGGCCCCTATTTACTTGCCCTCCCCCTATCCTATAGGAAGCACATAGACGTCTGCTGCGCTCTCAGTGCAGAACATTTTCATCACATCAATGTCTCTATTTTCGGCTTTTGTTTGTGTTTTTCTTGTAAGATTTGTCGACTCATTCAGAGAAAATCTTTGCTTGTCTTCTCCACAATGGAGATAAACGCTTTACTCCGCCGTCCTCAGCTCTTTCCTTTATATGGGGGAAATGTTATTTTGTAGTCGCGTTAAAACAAACAATAAAAATACAAATACAACCATGAAAAAAATCTGATTTTATGTGAAACGATTGAATTTTGAATAAAACAACAGAAACTCACAACAAACAGAAGCGGCAACGAAGCTAAATCCATGTATCAGTATCTATGTCTTACTGCTAGGTTCTTGTGTAGTTTAAGGATTGAGGACTTAAGTCATGGGGTAAGAGCTCCCCAAAATATGGAGAGGCTGCAACTCTGCGACAAATACAATATAGCACAACCTAAGAAGCCAATGGGGAAGATGTATTATCGTATCTGCGCCATAAAAGTGTCAGGAATTGTCTAAAGCATAATGTATGCGGATCATTTATAATGGGTTTTGCGCCAGAGAGAATGATTTCTTCCGACAATTCTGACTCGTCCGGATTTTTTGAGCGCAAGTAGGCGTGGCCTTTATATTCCCCATCATCAGACACATTTATGTGGAGTTTGTCATCATTTTGGCGCAAAACAGACCAGGAAAAAAAATCTGAAACCAAAAAAAAAAATGGCGCAGACCAAATAAGATTTTGGCGCACATCTTATTTGTGTTGGAATTTTTATAACCCCCAACTGATAAGTTCCGTCTGCGCATTAATTGCTTACAGCCGTGCGCTACTTTAATACATCGGTCTATGCTTTCCGCAGTCTGATCTCGGATGCCGACTGTCGTGGTTGCGACACTATTAGTAAATCCCCCCCAATGGGGGTCATTTACTAAGGGCCCGATTCGCATTTTCCCGACGTGTTACCTGAATATTTCCGATTTGGGCCGATTTCCCCTGAATTGCCCCAGGATTTTGGCGCGCACAATCGGATTGTGGCGCATCGGCGCCGGCATGCACGTGACGGAAATCGGGGGGCGTGGCCGAACGAAAAACCCGACGGATTCGGAAAAACCGCTGCATTTAAAAAAAAAATGTGTCGCGAAAATTGCACTTACCTTCACTCAGCCCGAGCCGGTGTATTCCAGTGCGTTCCGATGCTCTTCAGTGCAGCAGCGCCACCGGGTGGAAATTGGAGGAACTACCTTAATAAATCCCGGCCGGACCCGAATCCAGCGCAGAGAACACGCCGCTGGATCGCGAATGGACCGGGTAAGTAAATCTGCCCCAATGTGTCTCAGTATCCGCCAGTTTCTAGCTGGAAAACACTTGTCTTTTGCTGCTCCCTATTTATCACTATGATCATGAATTCTGTTGCAGGATAAGACTGTCGGTCAAGCCACGCCCATTCCTCTTGAAACCACCCCCCCTTTCCTGGGGGCCACTCCCCGTTAATCGGACAAGTCGGGAAAATGCCAAAAAGAGGTCTAAAAGCCTTGATAAATGTGGCACAAGGCATTTTGGCGCAAAACCACCAGAATTATGGCACAAGTGCGTTTATAAATCCCCCCCAATGTGTGTATTGTCTCCATTTAGAAATCTCTTAAAAGAAACCTACCATGAGGAACCTGCCATGAGAAGTAGATCTGATACAGATGGCTCCTGCTGCCTCTGCCCTAATCTGTAATTTAATAATCCTAGAACCTAATTTGCTAAAAACTTTATTTTAGTAATATGTAAATTACCTGCAGGGGCTACTGGGGCGGGGAGTAGCCTTAACTCCCAGTGCCCAGCCAGGCTAGTACACGCCCCAGTAGCCTCTGCAGTTCATTTACATATTACTAAAATAAAGTTTTTACCAACTTGGATTCCAGGATTATAAAAGTACAGATTAGGGCCGAGGCAGCAGGAGGAGTCTACCATCACATCCACTTCTCATGGTAGGTTTCTGTAACATAAATGACACCCCAAAAAGTAACTTATTAATGTTAGAAATCTTAGTTAGGTCATGACTATTATGGCTGTTTTGGTTTTGTTAGTGAATAAAAACATTTCATATGTAAGTTCCCCCCCCCCAAAATATCTACTTGTCCGATAAAAAAGAAGACCTTGCGCTGCTGCCAGAGTATTTCTAAACTTATTCCTTTAATCTTTATCTTAAGTGTTTTTTTTTCTTAAACTAAAAATGATTTATATTAAAGAAAACTTGTATACATTTGGGATTTCTGGAATCTTGTGAAATAATCATGTTACTTCTTCTGCGCTGCCAAAGCTGGTAAAATCCGAAAATCTATTTTGGGATTTGTATCCCTCACACACACAAAATAGGAAAAGTCATAAAATACATTATGTTTACCCAGAAATTATGAGAATTGAAAAAAAATCTCACTTCATATTATGGCTTTCGGGTGACCTCCTTAAAGGGGTATTCTCGTCTGGGCATTGAAATCTGCTATTTAGATACATTAATCAACTGGATGTTATTAAAAACATGTCCCAAGATAATTTCCTATAAATGTACCCTTGTTGTCACATAGAAACAAGATTATTGTCCTTGGATACGACCACCACTGCTGCAGTGATTGCACAAAGAAACAAATAGTTTTTGCATATGAGAGTTTCTGCAGGTCCCACACTTCCTTTGGTCAAGAACGCTGAATCCAGGTGGTCGGTTGCCTCAATAGCTCATGCCTGCCAGGGTGCAGAGGTGGTTGTATCCAAGGACAGCTCACTCACTTCTAAGAGACCACATTTATGAGAAATTATATTCACACGTGTATCTATATAGCAGATGAATTCCATTAAATGTGGATGCCGAGATAGAAATACCTATTTAAAGGGAACACTCCTGCAATGTAGCACCATCCAGCCTGGAAGGGGAGAGGATCCTGTGACCCTTGTGGCCAACAAATGGCCTCATCAGTCACCTAAGTAAGAATGATGATGTCACTGCTGAGGCCAGTGATTCCTCCCAGCGGACACTGAGTACGGTACATGACCTTCACTTTTTATTGCATGGCCTCTGTGGAGTATTCTAATTACCCCCGAACACACCTTTCAGGGTTAAATTAACTATCTATTCAGTGTGACCAGTCCCCTTTAAGAGTTGTTGCGCCACGCAGCGCGGTGCCATGTATCATCTTAATATAAACATTGCTATTGTCTATTAGTTCTCCCCGGGTGACACTTCCCCTTTAATCGTTCGTTGATTCCTTTAGCGAGTTCATAATTCACGGACAGAATTCCAATTGCTTTCCATCACGTTGTTTTCTTTCCGAATTCCATTTGATCAGCCGTCACTTTTGAGTGACTTATGTCCGACATCCACCCGTCCGTTTTTTTTCCCTTCCCGCCGTCTTCCGGGCGTTTCGCCATCATTTCTTGCACTTGATGAATTTTCTATGATGTTCCGCATTTGCCTGGAGATTTTATTCTCACATTCACCTTGAGTGAATAACTTTTGTGAAATGGAATTATAGGATATGGCTCCCCGAAACGCCATTAGATTTATATTAAAGGGTCGTTACTTGTAGGATAACCCTCATCCGCAAGATTTATATACAGGAGGCGCGGGGGGCGGCGGCTTCCTATTAGTATCCGGTGACCTGGGATTGTCCGGCCACTTCACCCAGACGCTGATTGTCTCCCCGTGATGTTTGCAGCGTCTTATCCACATCACGACAGCGGGAATGAGACGCCGAGTCTTTCTTCCGTGATCAAACTGCAATCTCTTTTATTATTGTGGTTTATGAAGTCGAAAATACATTCTGAGGAAATCTATCCCAAAGGAAGAAATGAAAAGCTACAAATAAATGACACATGTGGAAGGTTTGTTTCTTACGGAATAGAAAACTCAGGAATAATGATAATGACACAGTCTATATACATGGCCGACACGCTGATCAGACTAAGAATGGCGCCAAACACAACACATCATGTAGAAGTAAAACCAATATCACAAGATTAATTTATGTACATAGCTGTAGAGTTACATCCTGTATTATACTCCAGAGCTGCACTCACTATTCTGATGTTGATGGTGGACTCACTGGGGCACATTTACTTACCTGTTCGACAAGTTTCCCGAAAGTGCATTGTCTGATGATAATGCACTGTGCTGCGATTCACTAAGATCATGTGCCCGATATCCTGCATGTGTCGCTTCCCCGCTCAGGTCCGCCGGAGTTCACCTTCTTCTTCCTGGTGCATGTAAGTGCTTGGTTTTGCGACAGAAATTGAAAGTTAAATCCTGCGCTCTGTCCGAATCAGCCGGGTCGTCCGACAGCCCCCCCCCCTCCGATTTGTGTCACATGAAAGCAGCACAGCTGCACCACAATCCGATAGCGTTCGACACAATCCCAGTGCAGACACCTGTTAAATACTGCCACAGCCGCGCAAGTCCCTAAAAACGTCGGAAAGTACGATGAAAGTGTGATCCGCGACCCTTAGTAAATAAGCCCCACTGTGTATATACACAACATTACTTATCCTGTACTGATCCTGAGTTACATCCTGTATTATACTCCAGAGCTGCACTCACTATTCTGCTGCTGGTGCAGTCACTGTGTACATACATGACATTACTTATCCTGTACTGATCCTGAGTTACATCCTGTATTATACCCCAGAGCTGCACTCACTATTCTGCTGCTGGTGCAGTCACTGTGTACATACATGACATTACATATCCTGTACTGATCCTGAGTTACATCCTGTATTATACTCAGGAGCTGCACTCACTATTCTGCTGCTGGTGCAGTCACTGTGTACATACATGACATTACTTATCCTGTACTGATCCTGAGTTACATCCTGTATTATACCCCAGAGCTGCACTCACTATTCTGCTGCTGGTGCAGTCATTGTGTACATACATGACATTACTTATCCTGTACTGATCCTGAGTTACATCTTGTATTATGCTCCAGAGCTGCACTCACTATTCTGCTGCTGGTGCAGTCACTGTGTACATACATGACATTACGTATCCTGTACTGATCCTGAGTTACATCCTGTATTATACTCCAGAGCTGCACTCACTATTCTGCTGCTGGTGCAGTCACTGTGTACATACATGACATTACTTATCCTGTACTGATCCTGAGTTACATCCTGTATTATACCCCAGAGCTGCACTCACTATTCTGCTGCTGGTGCAGTCATTGTGTACATACATGACATTACTTATCCTGTACTGATCCTGAGTTACATCTTGTATTATGCTCCAGAGCTGCACTCACTATTCTGCTGCTGGTGCAGTCACTGTGTACATACATGACATTACGTATCCTGTACTGATCCTGAGTTACATCCTGTATTATACTCCAGAGCTGCACTCACTATTCTGCTGCTGGTGCAGTCACTGTGTACATACATGACATTACTTATCCTGTACTGATCCTGAGTTACATCCTGTATTATACCCCAGAGCTGCACTCACTATTCTGCTGCTGGTGCAGTCACTGTGTACATACATGACATTACTTATCCTGTACTGATCCTGAGTTACATTTTTTTATTATTCAGAAAGGATTTCCCTGTCTCCTCAGTAGGGAGTACACTATTTGAAACTTACAAAGTAATGTGGTTTACTCCTGTCCGGCGACAGAGGCAGTTTAGGGTGAATGGAGCAAATAAGGGGTTAAAATGCACTTTATGGGGTTGCCTGCATTTTAAGGGATCCAGCCCTGCCTAGAACTACCTCATTAGTTAACTCTCCCCTGTTTCCTGCATTCATAAGCTTGGTGTGTGCTTTCCCCTTCCCAGGGGAACTGGGCATACCTGGGAAAGTGCTGGGGGAGGGCCACAGTACATAAGCTATCCATGAGGGTAAGGGGGCTGTATCTAATGAATTCATAGAGGGTGAATGGAGCCCAATGAGGCTCTGTCTACCAGGTGCCTATTGAGACCTGGAGCCGACCCTGCCCCTTCCTCTTTGTATCGCAGCACCATAAGCTGTTCCTCCATCCCTATTTTATGGTTTTGCTGTTTTATACTTCTGTGATTTATAGTGCCTTCAGGTCACAGCGTGCGAAAGAGAACAAAACGATGAGTGCTCGGCTGGCCGACTTGCCAGCTGGGAGTCCACCTGGGCTTTCAGTGATCTGAAGAGAAGTTGTGACACTTTCGTGAGAGATGCACAGTTATATCAGTGCCTGAAATTTATTAAAGTTGCGACCAGTTTTTACCCACCACCCAACAAGAGGCCTCTGTGTTATCTGATTGATTTATTGCTGCTTCTATTACGGGTAAAATTTTTGGAGCATAAAACACTTAAATAGTCTGCGAAGGGGTTAGATATTGACCAATCCTGGGTCAATAGGAGCTTCCTGATGGTGAGCGGGTCTGAGATAAATCCTTCAGGAACAGTAGATACTGGATCTGTCCATTAATCTATCAATACCCTACAAGCTCCTCATGGGAGGGCACAGGGTCAGGGTTCACACCCACAGAGGTCAATCCATTCATTTTGAGCATGATGCACTAATGTCTTACTGAAATCCACAACCCTCAAACCACAGCGATCTGTCAGCTTAGACCTGATGAAGGTCTCTATGTGCTTCTCACATATGCACAGTGTCTTCTTGGCCTGTACCCATGCACAGAGTTAAAGGGAACCTGTCAGCAGGTGTGACCATGTGGACTGTAGGGAGTGTCCCTGGAAAGATGTGTAATCAGACCTTTGTGTGGGATGTTAGTAGCAGCAGGACCGTGAAATATGGATTTATACTCCAGCTTTGTACTTTCTCCTAGCACACTGGTGGTGTGTCCTCACACTGCTGTGCACTGAGCTCTGTAAATGAAGCTACGGCGCAGCCCCTTTCCTCTACTCTACTGCTCATCCAATGAGACCTGGGATTTGGGGGCTATCAGAAAATCTGTTTGCCCCATAGCAAGATAGTAGTCACACCCGAAAAATGGTAGATGAAGTATAGCAGCCAGTTCCAAACATCAACGTTTTCTCTGGGATCAGGAGCCCAGAACGAAGATAACGTAGTGTACAAGACCCGGAACAGGAAGAGGAGGAGCGGCGCTTGGGTCACTGTATTTCGGTGGTGGAAACCTCGGCATCGGTGATAGGAGTTTTATTGTAGGATAAACAGCGACGCGTTTCAGCTCTGGACCGGAGCTGTCATCAGGCAACTCTACTGATGCAATACTAAGGGCAACAGAACTTATGTAACCACCTGTGAGGGCACTTTAATAAATTACCCGTAACACAAATATCAGAAAACTTTAACCGTATAAGTAACTTCCAAAATATGACAGACACTTCCTGCTAAAATTAGGTCACAGCTTTATTTTTGTTTTATACATTAATCCATAATATCCCAAACTCAGGCACTTGATATAGAACCACATATTTTTGAGCTCTGGAAGCTGTATCCTCTGATGGACTCCCAGCTGGCAAGTCGGCCAACCGAGCAACCACCATGTCAAATCTTCCACCATTCCACCTGCTGTGACTTGAAATTAAATCTAAATATAAAATACAAAAGTAAAACATTACAAAAATATAACATCTCAATAACATAGGGAGGGAGGGACAGCTTGAGTGTCGCCTCAAAGAGGGAGATAACATTGAGTCATCAGCCATATAAACCCTCATGTCCTGTAGGAAGGGAGGACATCATGAGGCAACAGGGGAGGAGTGAGAACACATCTTAAAGGCACCAACCCTATTAAAGTGCAACAGTACCCACACTTTTAATCCTTTTGTATCTAATAATGTCAGCCCCCAGTCCAGGGGTACCTTCCTTAAACAGTCAGGTGTACCCCACAATCGGAAAGGTGTAAGGAAGTTTAGTGCAGAGTCTGTGTAGATCAGTGCTGGTGACTGCAGGGGGCGGCGTATAGCTCCATACACTGTGTAGTGGCTATGATTGGTACTGCAGCTCTTTCTCATTTATATAAGTTCTGAACATTATATAAAGATCAAGTTGAGAATGTCTTATCCCAGACCCGATCGCAGCCATATGACATACAGAGAACATGGAGAAATCGTCATGAAGGGGTTAAGAACTACAACACGTCATGTGATGTGTCACTATATGTATAGGAAAATGTAGCATGTGCAACCATCCTGCATGTCGCAACGCATCGTCCCTGCTCCTGAGACTCTGTCCCCCGGCCGTGTGTGGATATGATGGCTCCAGACTGCTCGCTGCGCCCCTTCGATTTCCACCATCTGAATCTCGATGGTTCCTCTCGGAGAGTTGTGGAAGTCGTCTGCCCCTTTGGCACAGTCACATATGTCCCTCCTGCATCTTCACAGATTCTGGGCTTTGCATTGGCAAGTCGATGTATTGTCGGAGATATGTGTAATTAGTCCTTTGTTTAGGTTGTTTTTAGCATCAGGACTGTGAAATTCCAGACTTGTATCTGTGATGGTGGTGTGTCCTCACACTGCTGTGCTCTGTGCAGTCAGTGTTGTCCCTGGGGAGATGTGTTACCATACCTTTGTGTATGTTAGGATTGTGATAGGACAGTAGGATTGTGATATTTGAACTTATACTCAAGGATTGTGGCTGCACTGGTGTGTGCAGCCCGGGGCCCCTGAGAGACACAACACCCATACCCCTGAGGGACATAACACCGGAACCCCTGAGCTCTCTGCTGTCCCTGCTGTGCTCTGCTCCTGAGCTCTCTGCTGTCCCTGTTGTGTTCTGCTCCTGAGCTCTCTGCTCTTCCTGCTGTGTTCTGCTCCTGAGCTCTCTGCTCTCTCTGCTGCATTCTGCTCCTAAGCTCTCTACTGTCCCTGCTGCGCTCTGCTCAAACAGGACTTACCGAGGGTAAAGCTATAAAGATCTGTGAGGATGCAGCACAAATGGAGTTTGTATTTCGTTTAAATGCGATGGAAACAACTGAGGTCATAACTTACCCTATTACATATGTGTTTCCATTGAAAAGCATGTGATCAGTAACCAGCAAGCCTTTTAGACTCCTCCGACCTCCTGTAGATCTCTCTGTTCTCCTCCAGACTCCTCTGTTCTGGAGGACTCCTCTGCCCTCCTCCTCTATATTCCTCTGTCCTCCTCCTCTATATTCCTCTGTCCTGCTCTTCCTCCAGACTCCTCTGTCCTCCTCCTCTATATTCCTCTGTCCTGCTCTTCCTCCAGACTCCTCTGTCCTCCTCCTCTATATTCCTCTGTCCTGCTCTTCCTCCAGACTCCTCTGTCCTCCTATTCTATATTCCTCTGTCCTGCTCTTCCTCCAGACTCCTCTGTCCTCCTTTAGACTCATCTGGCCTCCATCTCTATATTCCTCATTTACATCCCCTTGTTTACCTCCACCAGACTTCTCTGTCCTCCTCTGGACCCCTCTATACTCCAACCAGATCCCTCTATACTTCCACTCCAGACTCCTCTGTCCTCCTCCTCCCCCAGATCCTCCATGCTCCTTCTCCACAGAACCCTCTGTCCACCTCCTCCAGACTCCTCTGTGCTCCTCCTCCAGACTCCTTTGTCCTCCTCCTGACCCCTCTATACTCCTCTTCCAGGATCCTCTGTCCTCCTCCTCCTCCAGACTCCTCTGTCCTCCTCTTCCTCCAGACTCCTCTGTGCTCCTCCTCCAGACTCCTTTGTCCTCCTCCTGACCCCTCTATACTCCTCTTCCAGGATCCTCTGTCCTCCTCCTCCTCCTCCAGACTCCTCTGTCCTCCACCTCCTCCAGACTCCCTGTCTCCTTTGGCCTCCTCTGTCCTTCTACAGAGTACTTTCTTCTCTTGTGACTGCTTTGTCTTCTCTGTCCTCCGCCAGACCCCTTCCTAGACTGCTCTGTCCATTGACACTTTTGTATACTCTCAATATCTCTCTTAATCCAGTGTTATTTCTGACACTAGATGGCACTGCAGAGCTTTCTAGTTGATTCCAGCACTTTATAAGTATTAACTCCCACAAGAGCACCCCATGAGGTCAGGAGTGGTACTGCAAATAAAATACATCTATGTTTCTAGGATTATATTGCAGAAACATTACTAAAAATACATCTGCAAATACATGTCACACAATACTTCTTTATTAATAAATGGAAGCTGAGTATTCAATGTGTTACTAATTGTATGCAGATTCTAGTACTTTTCCTATAACTGATGATTTTGCATTTCTACAGCACAGGGGGAACACATCCAAATCTTCTCCTCTGTTATCTATCATTGTGAAGTATTAGAATTCCAAACTGGTGCAGGCAGAGCCATTTCACAGGGGTAAGTCAGACACAGCGCAGTCATGCACCAATTGTAAATTCATAATATACAATGGAACCAGGAGGATCCCAATGTGTCTGTTATATGATAAGAATTCAGGGAAAATCCAAAATGGTTAATTCATCTCCAGAAACAGAACATTTCCACCAATTAATATTTGTTCTCGTGTCCATGTTTTCCTGCATATTCTGCTATGTCCTACAGGGTAAACAGGTGCAACATACTGCGGAGAGTTATCAGCCGCAATTGGTGATTTAACATATCAGGAATAGGGATTTCGGGCTTGTGCTGCGCCTCGGGACAGGCGGGACAGATTGGAAAGTGTATGTAGAAATATTTCACTGGAGCGACCGCTTGACTTAATTCAGTATTTTCCATAGTTCTGATACCAGAGGAGATAGGGACACACTTATATAAATGGTAATGGGGGATGTTGGTGAATCACATTAGCCGCTTGCACGGCGCCAGATTCTCTATCAAAGTAAATGGCGAGTCGTTTAGTGAAAATTCTTCTATGTTCCTTGTCTAGTTGTAGTGTAAAAGATGTATAATGATACAGCGTATACACTGTAAGTACCATAGTGGGTCAGTTTGTGATTGAAACACCGCCGCCTTGTGGATGGAGGAGTGCATGACCCACTAAGGGGTTTATATACAGTCAGTGGACTAAGTATTAATGTTCAATAAGCCGATGCCCAATGCCCAAATGGGGATCAAGATGAGACAGTGGCTTGGTTGTTCCACTGTGCACCGTACCACTAAAGCTGTAATGGTTCCGTGGGCAATGGCCAGTGACATGTGCCTCATCATCCCCCGCACAGACACACATACCCCTCCACAGGTCCCACGAAAAATGAACATGCGCTGGTCCCTGGAGCAAACAAGGTTGTAGACTAAAGCTGTACAGGATATCGTGGGCCAAATGAACCGGCCAGGTCAGATGTAGGTTGAGGGAGAATAATACCAGATCAGAGTAATGGAGAGCGGCTCCTGTTATACCCACAGTCAGAGCCCACATCGCATCGCTGTGCAGGAATGCACACTGTCATATCGGTAGTAGCTATGGTGTTCAGGGTAATAATAATAATAATTCTTTATTTATATAGAGCACACAGATTATGCAGCGCTGCACAAAGCTTGTCAAATCAGTCCCTATCCCCATGGGGCTCACAATCTAAACAACCTACCAGCACGTTTTGGAGTGTGGGAGGAAACCAGAGCACCCGGAGGTAACCCACGCAAACACGGAGAGAACATACAAACTCTTTGCAGATGTTGACCTGGGTGAGATTGGAACCCAGGATTCCAGCGCTGCAAGGAAGAAGTGCTACCCACTCAGCCACCGTGCCGCCTATAGATAGTGGTGCTTTCTAAACTTACTCCATTGTATCGCACATACAGCCATGTAGTGGTGAGCGGCTCCTTCACGGTCCTGACTCATCGGTTCTGGATTTACTCACCTGTGAGCATCCGCTCCTTCTCCATTCTGCATCCATGAAGCACTGAATGGGGATGCACAGCATATACCTGGTTCTCAATGCCTTCTGAGCTGCTACATTCAGCACCAACAATAACGCCCTATCAATAATACCCAGTGTGATGTGGGTACTGGCATGTACCCTGGTGTCCATGCTTAGCCCCTTTGGCTTTTGCTTCCTATGTATGGGGTATCCGCTAGTATAACATATACAGTACTGTGAGTCATTCAATATAATGGGGGACTTAAGAATATTATAGATTTTGCAAGATCTGCCATATAATTTTAATGACCAATTTCTTGACAGGAAGGTGCCTGAGCAAGAAGGTTCCTCGATCACTGGCTCCTGTAAAGATTCACATCTGCTATTTTGCCTTACAATTACTTGTGTGTGACCTGAGCTTATCTGACTCTAAACCCATGATTTGTCGCTTTTACAGTGGATTGAATGGAGTCAGCCCTGACCTCAGCTTGTCTCCTGACCACATCTCTACCTGTCTCTTTGGTGTTTGTGTGTTGGCGTCTCTTGAATTGCCCAGTTCTGATGTCAATGTAGTGAAACTTCTCCAAGAGGTAGAGACCTGGTGGTTCCCCTGCAGTATAGTTCAAATACTCATAAAGGGGTTAAAGAGTCAATACCAGGCAACTGCATCGGTCCCAATAGAGATGAATGGATCAGCACCGCCAGCAATCACCTATGCAGGACCTGGTATCCATGCATCCGGGGACTTGGACCATCATATATGAATAATTCATCGCTCAGAACGTGTCCAAACCAAACCAATCAGTTCCAATGGGCTCCTTGTCTACTTCACCACGATCACCATAGAAATATTCACTGAGATTTTATTCTCATTTTTATTGTTGTTTTTATTACCATCATTTGTTTGTTTCACATTTTTGTCCCATTTTTCCGTGTCACTGTTAATTTTAACTCTGTTGAATTAGGAGAAGAAAGTGATGTGCGGGCAGATGGCTGTCACAATCTGCATATCTGTATTGGGAATTAATTGATACGTGTATGCCTCCTCGCACGCCGTATAACATGAAGTGCCAAAATAAATCAGCCGTGTGAATCTCTTCTGAGACTCATTTATCTATTTAAAGGAAAGATAAATAAGTGGAGAATATCCCAGGGAACGGTTCAGAAAAAATAAATGTTCAATATTTAATACATAAATCACTTCTCAAGCCTGTTGCATAAAAGTGGAGAAAAAAAAATGTAGGAATTAAAAACAAAAAAAGTTCTGGAAGTATTTGACAAAAAGAAGTCGAGAAGTGAAGAGAACTTGATCAAAGCGAAGAAATAACTGAATAAATGAAAAACAAAATACATATATTAAAGACACCAGAATTGGAACTTTATCAGAACATTTCCACAACACTGAAACAATGTAACAAGATTTTTTATAAATATTTTGTGTCAGGGGTCAGTGAGTTTTCACTCTGGAGTTATAGCGAGCCTACAATTCCCAGTATTGATTGCATAATGGGGCACATTTACTTACCCACTCCCGCGGGGTTCACGAAAGTGCATTGTCCTATGATAATGCACTAAGATCGTGCGCCCAATATCCTGCGTGTGTCGCTTCCCTGCTCAGGTGCGCCGGAGTTCACCTTCTTCTTCCTGGTGCATGTAAGTGCTTGATCTTGTGACACAATTTGAAAGTTAAATCCCGCACTCAGTCCGAATCAGTCGGATCGTCCGACGGCACGCCCCCAATTTCTGTCGCATGAAAGCCAGTGCAGCTGTGCCAAAAAACGATTGTGTGGGACCCAATCCCAGCGCAAACCCCTGTTAAATACCTGTCAAAGCTGCACAAATCCTGAAAACCGTGAACAGTCCTACGAAAGTGCGATCCACGACCCTTAGTAAATAAGGCCCCATATACTTATTCACTGTTCCTCAAAAGTGTTATAAATGTGAATGGAGCATGCTGGGAGTTGTAGGTTGGCGGCTGGAGTGTGCCATAGGATGCTGATCCTTGCTATGTGTTATAAGTCTGCTCTGAAAGCCAAAGTTTTTTGCTACCAAACTATCTTATTTCCTAGCTACAGAATAGGGGAACACATTAACGATCACTGGGGGGGCGTCCGGTGCTCCATTCACTTCTAGACTAGGATTGAGCAGTGAATGAGGAGAAAGCACTGGTCATTCATTTGCACCATCACTCCATTCACACAGGGATTTTGCTTCCTCTTTGCAGGGTACCTGTCACCTGACACGATTGGAAGGACCTCTCCAAAGATCCACAGATGATGGATTATGCACAGGGTGCCAATACAATGTAAAGTTATGGTAGACCCCCCCCCCCCCCCCCCCGGCTGAGCTTCACATCTGAAGGCTCCAAGGAGGTCAGGCCTCCACCTACTAGTAAAAGATTTACTCATAATGTGACTCATACAATTACTTGGGGATCAGAAATTGGGCAGAGGCAAGATGCCGACCCACTTGGTTACAGGACTCAAAACAGGAAACAAAAGACTCCTTGTGCTGCACATCAGAGCAGATCTAGATATTGGGGAGAGGTCCCAGGAATGACCTTGTCACTGCTGATTATACACGTATCCCTTATTCTGTGCAGTCTGACCATGGGACAGGGGTCAGTGTAGCCCTAATCTAGAGATCGGAGCAGGTCCCAGGGGTTCATCCATCATTTATTTCTATCTTATGGACAGCATGGTGGCTGAGTGGGTAGCCCTGCAGCACTGGAGTCCTGGGTTCTAATCCCACCCAGGTCAACATCTGCCAAGAGTTTGTACGTTCTCTCCGTGTTTGTGTGGATTTCCTCCGGGTCCTCCGGTTTCCTCCCACACTCCAAAACATACTGGTAGGTATGTGGACCATGGGGACAGGGACTGATTTGTCATGCTTTGTGCAGTGCTGCGTAATCTGTAGGCGCTACATATATATAAAGAATTATTATTATTATCCCGTGAATATGTTCCGGGGGAAGTCTCCTGATATTCCAATGAGGAGACTATTGTGAGTAATGGCCGCCGTGACATCAGGTCATTTTAATTCTTCCCATTTATGAGCATAAAACACATTATGGAGGCAATGTCACAGGAGAGAAAATGTAGAACCTGCTCCTATTAATAACATTACACGTCAGTCATACGGTTTAGCGATACCGCCGCAAAGATAACAAATATTGAAATGTGCTGCCAATCACGGCTCCATGTGTCAGTCACCGGCGCCGTCCCCTGACTTCTCATAAAGTAATAGGATGACATATGCTAAGAGAGTGACCCCGGTGATATATGGCGGCCGGCCGCCCCCCCCAGTGATATCACGTATACATTACTCCAAGGTCAAGGGGACAAGAAGGAAAAACTTTCTTAAAGAGCATGAAAAAAAAGACATCCGGGCCGTATAGATTCCGTTACAATGTGTCACCAGTCATTTTCTTGCTTACCTTTCGCTTTAACGTAGATTTGACAAGTGAAATGCAAATTGTGACTTTCTGCAGATTTCAGATTCTCTAAATGTTAATTGCAATTTTGTGACACGGGACAACCTTGACAGACGTATTGACAATATCCCGGCGAGGGCTGCGGGGCCATATGGGTGAGATGGATCTGAGGATCGGAATTTTAAAAAGGAGATTGACATTCAAGGTCAATAGTTTATGGTGAATGTAAAATATGACTTTATCTCCCTGTAGATAAGATCAGCGCCGCAGCCCGACTGACGGGAGAAGAGCGAATCCTGGAGCCGGGAGAAAGGGAAAAGAATCCTTCTCATACTATCATTATTGTATCAATATTTTTAGGATTTTGTTTATTATTATGGTTTAGCATATTTTATTATATTTTTGTATAATTTCTCCTGTTTAAGCATTACCTTAAAGGGAAATGTCGGTAATTTTATTAATGATGAAGTGTTATGTATTGTCCCTGGAGAGATGTGTAATCAAACCTTTGTTAGTTGTCAATTGCAGCAGGACTGTGATATATATATGTGATTTATATTCCAGGATTGTAGCTTCTCCAAGTACATTTGGGATGTGTCCTCACACTGCTGTGCTATTAGCACTCTTGAGACAGTGTTAGGTATTGTAGCTGGAGAGATGTGTAGTCAGACCTTTGTGCACGTTGTTAGTAGCAGCAGGACTGTGATATATGAAATTATATTCCAGGATTGTAGATTTTCCAAATGCACTGGGGCTGTGTCCTAACACTGCTGTGCTCTGTGCTGTCTGAAGTCAGTGTCAGATATTGTCCCTGGAGAGATGTGTAATCAGACCTTTGTGTATGCTCTTAGTAGCAGCAGGACTGTGATAAATGGATTTATATTCCATTATTGTAACTTTTCCCAGTGCACTGGGGATGTGTCCTCACATTGCTGTGCTCAGTACTCTTTGCAGCCAGTTTTAGATATTTACCCTGGATAGATATTTAATCATTCCTTGGAGTATGTTGTTAGTAGCAGCAGGACTGTAAAATATGGATTTATATTCCAGGATTGTAGCTTCCTCGAGGGAACTGACAATATCTCTTCACATTGCTGTGCTCTCTGCAGCCAGTTTTAGCTATTGTCCCTGGAGAGATATGTAAGCAGACCTTTGTGTATGCTGTTAGTAGCAGCAGGACTGTGATATATGGATTTATATTCCAGGATTGTAGCTTCCCCAAGGGAACTGACAATATCTCTTCACATTGCTGTGCTCTTTGCAGCCAGTTTTAGCTATTGTCCCTGGAGAGAAGTGTAATCAGACCTTTGTGAATGAAGTTAGTATCAGCAGGACTGTGATATATGGATTTATATTCCAGGATTGTAGTCTCATGTGACTGGGGGCGTTACAGTCCCTTTATAAGCACAAGATAAAGTTAAAATCTCCTTGAGAGAGAAGTTTTGCAGAGTCTGGTGCTGTTCGTCTCGCAGATGACAATGCCGCCGCTTCTCTCGCAGCTCCTGGCTTCCTTCCATCGCTTTGCAGTAATTTTGGTAATTGTATAATATTTATGCAGAGCGGAGAGGTCAGCCATCTGTGGACCTGAATATTGTTTCTCGTTTTTTTGGCTCCTTCCTTCCTCTATATAAACATTTCCTCTTCGCTCCAAATGGTTTTGGAAATTTATTTTGATTTAAAAGAGACATAAGTCAGGAGGGAGCGGCGCGCCGCCATGTGATTCCTGTTCAACAAATTAGGAGGCTCATTAGCATATGCATGTGAGAGCGCCGCCATTAGCCACCCGAAAGCCGCCATTTATTATCTCCTATATTATCAGGCGCCGTAAAATATCCGAGTGCAGAATATTCAGCAGCTGAGATATTTATACAGGGAGCAATGATTTCACTCCAGGTCATTGTTAGGGGGAGCTCTGAATATTGCAGTAATACATAAGAAGCAGCACAGGAGACAATAGGAAATATCCAGGAGTTACTGCATTTTCTCAAATAGTACGGTGCCACCTACTGTTCAGATTGTGAAGCAACATGCACATCCACCTGTGAAGCTGTGTGCTGGTGGACACGCATGCTCAGCCCCTAGCCTCACTATCAGTGGTGTCTCCAAAGTCCTCTAGACCCCAGGGCAATATTCCTAATGGGAACCCTGTCATCCTAACCGTGATACCGGGTGGTCAGAATACCAGAAATAAATGGGGACGTGTGCTCCCTGTAAAGAAAACACAACCACATGTACTAAAACAAGGATTGTGTACAGGGGGTCTTAGGTAGATTTACTGCCCCCTTGCTTCTTACTTTTCCCCTCCTGGTGAGTGGTCCCTGTCTTCTGTCCCTGCAGTAAGGTGCCCACCACCAGTGCCACAGAAACGCCATTGCGCCCCCACCTCTTGAAACGCTTCCATCCAGAGCGGTGCTGCGTATAGTGGCACAACAGGGGTGTCAGGGCATTTTCTAGGTAATTAAGCCAACAGGGGGAACCTCGAAATGTGTGCCTAACCCCACCAACCCTTCAAGTTATGTTGACAGCCAATAAATAAACTCATAATACATTAATATTATATACATACATATTATACAAACCTCAGGTACCCGAGAACATCACACTACACACCTCAGCTAATGCACAACCACATTATACACACCTCAGCTACTGTAGAACATCATGATACACACCTCAGCTAATGCACAACCACATTATACACACCTCAGCGGCTGCAGAACATCACAATACCTCAGCTACTGCGCAACCTCATAATACACAGCTCAATGGCTGCAGAATATCACAATACACACCTCAGCAATGCACATTATAGACTGTGCAGGGACAGTGCAATATCCAGGGGAGGTGCAGAGACTGTGCAGGAGCACTGCAACATACACAGAGGAGAAGAAGAGACTGTACAGGAGCACTGCAATATACAGAGGAGGAGAAGAAAAGACTGTGTAGGAGAACTGCAATATACAGAGGAGGAGAAGAGATTGTGAAGGAACACTGCAATATACAGAGAAGGAGCAGAGACTGTACAGGAGCACTGCAATATACAGAGAAGGAGCAGAGACTGTACAGGAGCACTGCAATATACAGAGGAGAAGCAGAGACTGTGCAGGAGAACTGCAATATACAGAGAAGGAGCAGAGACTGTACAGGAGAACTGCAATATACGGAGGAGGAGCAGAGACTGTGCAGGAGAACTGCAATATACAGAGGAGAAGCAGAGACTGTGTGGGAGCACTGCAATATACAGAGGAGGAGCAGAGACTGTGCAGGAGAACTGCAATATACAGAGGAGAAGCAGAGACTGTGCAGGAGAACTGCAATATACAGAGGAGAAGCAGAGACTGTGTAGGAGCACTGCAATATACAGAGGAGAAGAAGAGACTGTGCAGGAGCACTGCAATATACAGAGGAGAAGAAGAGACTGTGCAGGAGCACTGCAATATACAGAGGAGAAGAAGAGACTGTGCAGGAGAACTGCAATATACAGAGGAGAAGCAGAGACTGTACAGGAGAACTCCAATATACAGAGGAGAAGAAGAGACTGTGCAGGAGAACTGCAATATACAGAGGAGAAGCAGAGACTGTGCAGGAGAACTGCAAAAAACAGAGGAGAAGCAGAGACTGTACAGGAGCACTGCAATATACAGAGGAGAAGCAGAGACTGTGTAGGAGAACTGCAATATACAGAGAAGTAGCAGAGACTGTACAGGAGCACTGCAATATACAGAGGAGGAGAAGAGACTGTGCAGGAGAACTGCAATATACAGAGGAGGAGAAGAGACTGTGAAGGAACACTGCAATATACAGAGGAGGAGAAGAGATTGTGCAGGAGAACTGCAATATACAGAGAAGGGGCAGAGACTGTACAGGAGCACTGCAATATACAGAGGAGGAGCAGAGACTGTGCAGGAGCACTGCAATATACAGAGGAGAAGCAGAGACTGTGCAGGAGAACTGCAATATACAGAGGAGAAGCAGAGACTGTGTAGGAGAACTGCAATATACAGAGGAGGAGCAGAGACTGTGCAGGAGCACTGCAATATACAGAGGAGGAGAAGAGATTGTGCAGGAGCACTGCAATATACAGAGGAGGAGAAGAGACTGTGCATGAGCACTGCAATATACAGAGGAGGAGCAGAGACTGTGCAGGAGAACTGCAATATACAGAGGAGGAGCAGAAACTGTGCAGGAGCACTGCAATATACAGAGGAGAAGAAGAGACTGTGCAGGAGGACTGCAATATACAGAGAAGGAGCAGAGACTGTGCAGGAGCACTGCAGTATACAGAGGAGGAGCAGAGATTGTGCAGGAGCACTGCAATATACAGAGGAGGAGAAGAGACTGTGCATGAGCACTGCAATATACAGAGGAGGAGCAGAGACTGTACAGGAGCACTGCAATATACAGAGGAGGAGAAGAGACTGTGCATGAGCACTGCAATATACAGAGGAGGAGCAGAGACTGTGCATGAGCACTGCAATATACAGAGGAGGAGCAGAAACTGTGCAGGAGCACTGCAATATACAGAGGAGAAGAAGAGACTGTGCAGGAGCACTGCAATATACAGAGGAGAAGAAGAGACTGTGCAGGAGAACTGCAATATACAGAGGGGGAGGAGAGACTGTGCAGGAGCACTGCAATATACAGAGGAGGAGCAGAGACTGTGCAGGAGCACTGCAATATACAGAGGAGGAGCAGAGATTGTGCAGGAGCATTGCAATATACAGAGACAGGGCAGGGTCTCTGCAGAACCAGTTACATTGTATAAAATACTGAGCACAATGTATATGAGTTTGGCTTTGAAGGGAAGGAGAACAAATAGAAACTTTCTGAAGACAAATTTCTGAATATACAGCTGGCAGATAGGAAGACGCTTACTGTAGTGATGTGAAGGTATTAGATGTGACCCTTCCAAGCAGCAGGAAATAGTAGCCCAAATTAGCCCCAGGGGTCAGAGAACACATGGATAAAAAAATGAAAATACATTAAAGGGATATTCCCATCTAATGAAGTGATAGATATCATGAGGTTCTGCTATCACTCAATGATCAGTTCCCTCCCAACCTGATAATATTACTTCTAGAAAATATCCAAATGTTACAGATAAAAGTGTTTCCCACCATGAAACGTGTCGCTATAAATGTGAAGAGGATCACGATGAGTCTGCAGGAGCTTCTGTACATGGAGACGGCACAGACCTCTGCCAGAGAGTCACATGAGGATAAAATGATTCTGAACTCCTCACCCGGGAGAAGAGGAAAGGACACTGGGAATGGGATATTTTCTAACTTTAACAAAAGCAGCCGACGTGAACATCATTTTAGTGTTTTAACCCCTTCATTCTCAGGGCTAGATTGAAGCACAGAGACACGACCGGCACAGTGCAGGACCGTGGCTAATCTCGGCTACTGATGGATAAAGATGAGTATTTTCTCTTCTTTCTGCCTACACTTCCCATAAACCCTTGCATAAGATTTATAGTTCCTTAACTTTTCAGTATTGTACATCACCGCTATTCAGTCTCCTATAGTGTAGATGTTTTTAATATCTACAGCATTGTAAATGTTCCTAAAGTTCTGCATAAGGTAGGTCTTGGGGCTGGGAGTTTGTGGGTTCCTACTCCTTTTCCTAGACATGCAAAACCATAGGGAACCATGACATGGTCACTTTATAAAAATCAACATGCAGCAGTAGGGTCCACAGTGATCATCAGACAGTGGGGGGTCATTTATCGTATTTCCCCCTTTTCAGAGCTCTTTTTGGGCCTGTTGTGAGTCTATTTTTTGCACCTGATTTGTCTTTGGCGTTTTGTACCTTTGTCAAATGCAGGTTTTTTGCGCCCCATTATGATCCATATAGGCGCAATAGTATAATAAATCGGGTGCGCAATGGAATGACAAGTAGGGCACAAAAACATACGACAGATTGAGGCGTAATATTCCAAAAAAGAGCAAAATAAATGCAGCAAATAGGCCCAAAAACACCAACGGCAAGAAAAAAAAAAGATAAATGACCCCCATTATTTGATATTGGGATAAAAAACCTGGAGATTTTAGGCTAATGACAGGAATGACTCCTGCAACGTGGATGTGGACAATGACATGTGCAACACCCCTGCCGATGTGTAGGCAAGGCAGTGCTTGCGAATAAGACCCTCTATCTGTAGTATCCCTATAGAGGAGTCTGATCAACTCACTTTTAGGGTAATACAGTCATTGTAAGGTAATTAGCAGCGGTAGACCCTGCCTGTACAGCAAGGGTTAACAGAGTATGAGTTTTGATTTACTGTCATCCAATTGTATTCCAATCTGTAAACTGAAGTGTGATTGGTGAGTGAGCCACCACCTGACCAGGGAATAATAAAACCCCTGGACAGGAAAGGGCAAGTCCTCTTAGGTTCCAGCTCCTGAGACAGGAGCATCTCTTACCAGCCAGCACTCTTACTAGAGAGACCTTAGAGCACATGCTCTGACCACAGGCCTCTTAGGCCTTAGCTCATCTTCCAGAAAACACACTGCGTGACCAGAGACAGTGCTTGTACACCACTAGCACAGACACACAGAACACCCAGGACAAAGCTGAAGCTTCTATACCTGGACACAGCTACCTCCCAGCCTGCACCTACTACCAGGCTGGAGAATCTACTCCTGAGGATCACTCTCCATGACCACTCCAGTAATCCGGAATCTCCAACAATCCGGCATCTGTAATCAGATCGTTTGGCTTGTTGCCTGCAGTTGTTCGAAAAAAGAACTGTGAGTTGTTTTGCACAACGTTGCCTCTATCTGTTCCCTGAATGTGGCTGTATCACCACCACGGGCTTCCCCATCCACTACCCAGGGTCACATACTACAGGTGCCCCAGGGAGAACCAATACCTCAGTCTCTCCCTCATATATTTTCTTGCACACACCACCTGCTGGAGACCTGCCAGGCTGTAGGACAGCTCTGGTCCCCATACCAAGCACCGTGACATTAGCGTGCCTAGGTCGCAACCTCCAGCCACTCCAGTATTCTGGGCCCTGGCTGCCTCCAGGCCCCACAGCTAGGCCCCGGTGGGAGATGTTGCACATGAATCACCTACCTCAGTGATGGCGAACCTATGGCACGGGTGCCAGAGTTGGCACTCAGAGCCATTTCTGTGGGCACACAGAAAATCACCCCAGGACAGAGTTCACCAAATAGGACCAAATCCACCGAATCGTCCTGCAGTCCCAGGCAACGTAAGAGATGCTGCTCTCAGCACTATTCGACACTTCATTGGATGTTTGGAACTGCAGAAAAAGTGAGAAGGTGTTGACAGAACTGCTTTATCTTTGGAGGTCCTCCTGCTAGTCCCACCATTCTTCCTCTACAGAGAGACCCTGGAGAGAAGCTACAACCAGAGTCTGACTTTGCCCTCCTTCTTTCAACTGTATTGGTGGCCTCAGGTGCTGTTACGATTGAAAGATGTGGAAGAACAGAAAAACGCTGTGTTGGAATTTCACAGTAAATAAGTGGATTTTGGTTGTAGTTTGGGCACTCTGTCTCCAAGTAGCCATCACTGACCTACCTATACGTTGTATAGACCATTGACACCCCCTTCACAATAGTGATCCCCCCTAATGGTGGTGGCTTCTTTCTACAGGAGGATTCCCAGATGACTTATCCAACATCTACTGGAGGAGCAGGGAGCAACTCCAAACCATGGAGACCCAGTTGTGTCAGATGACATGTACCTGGTAGGAGGTGCTACAGTCCAACTTATACTGTATGGGGTTAAATGCCTCCTAATTTACATAATTATCAGAAATATGGCACTAAACAGTGAATAGTGTAAAAATACCCCCCCCCCCCCCCCTCGTTGCTCGCTTCAGCACTTCTCCATGACATTGGCTGTGTGGTGCATGTGATGGGATGGAAATAGTAGATTATTCCTATGCCTTGTACTGGGGGTGGGAGAGGTGAGAAGTTATTAGATGAAGCGTTCATGCACAACCTGGACTCCAGCAATACCAAACCAGCACATAAATCCTACAAAAAAGTCAAAGAAAAAACTGAGATTTTTAAAGTGTTGAGGTTCTTAGGCAGAAGGTTGGACCGTGGTTTTGTCCATTGTGACTTTTCTTCCTTGTTTAGTTACTTTCAAGTTTGGTTTGGTTACATCTATACGTAATAGAGGCCATAATGTACAATAAGTATTTCATTCTTCTACAGCGCCCCCAGAGGGGAGATGAAAAATTGCACCATAAAATCCTTAAAGGGAATCTGTCACCAGGAGAGCCATTATTAGCACTCCCCCAGTCCCCACAGAGCATAGTACATACACTGCCAAAGTGTTTTTGTATTAAAAATTGGTTTTACAGAAAAAAAGATATGTTATATTGTACCTTTCATTAGCATGTGCTGTGTGACTAGGCAGTTGCCAAATGGGAGGGGCTGGAAAGGAGCAGCCCCCCCCCACCCTTGGGGAACAGCTCCTCCATGTGACCTTTTCAAATCTATGAAAACACCCATCACTAGGCTTAGCGACGCCCCCTGCTCCTCTACAGCCAATCCCGAGTGTGGGGAGTTATTCATGTATTTGAAAAGGTCACATGTTTCCCAAGGGTGGGGGGGGACTGCTCCTTTCCAGCCCCTCCCTATTGGCAACTGCCCAGTCACACAGCAGATGCTAATGAAAGGTACAATATAACATATCTTTTTTTCTGTAAAACCAATTTTTTATACAAAAACACTTTGGCAGTGTATGTACTATGCTCTGTGGGGACTGGGGGAGTGCGAAAAATGGGTCTCCTGGTGACAGGTTCCCTTTTAATATCAAGAGCAGATCCTGTCTCGTATAAGGGGCTGGGTCCTCCATGGCTGGTAGGACTCTTCACAGCTCTTCTGGTCTTATTCTGGGGACCCCCATATAGAAATGAAATGTGATATTATGCAGATATATGTAAATTTATTTGAAATGAATAGATTTTTTTTTACTATTTCTGAATCAGGGAGGAATAATTGCAGGATTCCCCTCCAGCCTCCGCACATGCGGCAGCGCTGCTTTTACCATTAGCCTCCCGTTCATGAACCATCATCATCCGCCGCGGCTTCTTCCTTCATTCTCCTCTAAGTGTTCCTCCGAGACATAAATTTGGATGATAACAGACTCTAAGATTTTCTGGCAGAAATAAGAAAAGACTGCAATGTAATTAGCCTCCCACACTCCACCAGAACCAACCGAGAGGAAATTACATCGTAAAAATCGCAAAATAGTCCGGTGGGAGCCGATCCGCAGCCGGGGCCATCTCTGCCCTTCCACGTAACATCCCTGCCATGTGCCGAGCAATACGGGGCCTAATGCAGCCATGTGAAGATTACAGGTGATTACAGGTTCCATCTCCGGCAGCAGCTTATAATGGAGAAGTAATTAAGGGAAAGCTCGATGGTAGGAAAAAAGGGGGAAAATATACTATTAACCCTTGTGGTGCCAATGTACTACATTCTTGTGTTGTGCGGTGCAGTACGGCTTTGATGCAGGATATGTACAGACTCTATGATCATCCTAAAAGAAGGTCACTAGTTGGATTGTAGTTTCTCCAACTGCAATCCTTACCCTGCTGTGCTCTTAGCTCCCTGCATTGAAGAGCTGCACAGACACTCTCATTTGAATTGTTCTACACAGAACAGAGTGAAGTAGCTTTGGAGCTACATAGCACTTAAAGCACATCTGCCTACTGGGAGCACAGAGCACAGCAGTGTGAGTACAACCCCCCCTCTCCCCCCCCCCCCAGTGCTCTTGGAGAAGCTACAGTACTGGCATGTACATCCATATTTCACAGTCCTGCAGCTACTTACAATATATAGTGGTATGATCACACATCTCTCCAGGGACAATACATAACACTGGCTGAAGAGAGCACAGAGCACAGCAGTGTGAGGACACAATCCTTTCTGCACTACAAGCTCAATCCTAGATTATAAATCTATGCATTACAGACCTGCTGATTCAAACAACATACACAAAGTTCTGATCACACATATCTCCAGGGACAATACATAACGCTGGCTGCAGAGAGCACAGAGCACAGCAGAGTGAGGTATTATCACATATCTCTCCAGGGACAATATATAACAGTAGCTGCAGAGAGCACAGAGCACAGCAGTGTGAGGTCTGATTACACATCTCTCCAGGGACAATACATAACACTGGCTGCAGAGAGCACAGAGCACAGCAGTGTGAGGTCTGATTGTACAGCTCCCTAGGGTTAATGCATAACACTAGCTGCACAGAGCACAGAGCACAGCGGTATGAGGTCTGGTTACACATCTCTCCAGGGACAATACATAACACTGGCTGCAGAGAGCACAGAGCACAGCAGTGTGAGGTCTGATTACACATCTCTCCAGGGACAGTACATAACACTGGCTGCAGAGAGCACAGAGCACAGCAGTGTGAGGTCTGATTGTACATCTCCCCAGGGTTAATACATAACAGTAGCTGCAGAGAGCACAGAGCACAGCAGTGTGAGGTCTGATTACATATCTCTCCAGGAACAATATATAACAGTAGCTGCAGAGAGCAAAAAGCACAGCAGTGTGAGGTCTGATTGTACAGCTCCCTAGGGTTAATGCATAACACTAGCTGCACAGAGCACAGAGCACAGCAGTATGAGGTCTGGTTACACATCTCTTCAGGAACAATACATAACACTGGCTGCAGAGAGCACAGAGCACAGCAGTGTGAGGTCTGATTGTACATCTCCCCAGGGTTAATACATAACAGTAGCTGCAGAGAGTACAGAGCACAGCAGTGTGAGGTCTGATTGTACATTTCCACAGGGTTAATACATAACACTGGCTGCAGAGAGCACAGAGCACAGTGGTGTGAGGTTTGGTTACAAATCTCTCAAGGGACAATACATAACCCTGGCTGCAGTCTCCATGGTCGCACCTTCTGACAGTTTCCCTTCACAGCTACATATAGTGGCCCTAGAGAGAAAGTTTTAGGTTTTCTGGCACACAGCTCGAAACTAGTAATTTCACAAGAAATACAAAAAAGTGGACGTGGCAGGTTCTTTCAATGTCCTTCAAAACAAAATGGGGTTTTCCTGATATTAAATGGGACACACAATAAATAGGATATGACCTTATCTCATCATTGACCTGAACCAAAACCTGTGATATGTGCACTGTGCCGAATATAACATCCTCCAGGGAAGATCTACAGAATACAGGAGAAGCGATGGATACAATAAGGACCGAATTGGCAAAGCTCTGTGCAGCGCTGCGTTATCTGTGTGCGCTATATAAATAAAGGAATTATTAAGTGATACAATGTACAACAATAATGATGATGATGATGATGAAGATGTGCTGCACTTTATTCTTTCTCCAAATACATGTAATGCTGAGCGCCACCCCCTTCATATTCCCAAATCTTAAAGGGGTTGTCAGTGATGGCAATATACAGGCCCCTATACGGCCCCTGTAGAGAGTTATATTTCGCTCTCTCGTCTCCTCTGTTGCTACGTGCAGCTCAGCATTGACCGGGATAGAGGTAAAATATACAATGTTTTTTCATTTACTGCCTCTCCAGCTATGGGGCACACATCTGTCCACCCCGGAAAACCCCTTTAAATTTGATATAAGACTTCTATTTCCTAAAAAATTCTCAGTGCAAGGAAAACAAAGCAGTATGTAAGACAAAGGCCGGCGGCCACCTCCGCTCACGCGGTGATACACTGGCTGTAATATGTTTTTATGGCTTAAGTATATCTCCTGTTTATGGTCGCTTTTATATCCTGTGATGCCGAGGAGGGGAAGAGGCAGAACACGAGCTCAGACCCACAACAGGCAGAAAATAACGCTCCCCCACAGGGCGCCAAACCTCCGCAAGCCGCCGTGATGATGCAATAAAACTGCAAGTGCTCTCCAGGTAGGTTTTCAGAAGGTCAAACTATGTTTATGCAAGGCAGACAAACTCCGCCAGGCTACGGGGAGACATGAAAGTCAGGGAGATAGAAACGGGAAACAACGACGGAGGCAAAAAGAGGCAAAAATAAGAACAAAAATTTAAGTAGAAGTGTAGAAGCGACACAGAAGGATCGGTCTGATAATGTTACATATTATACTTGTGGATAAGTGACAAATGTGGACAAATTATTGAGACCAGGTTGAAGATTTTTGCATGAAATCCATTTGTGATGCAAAGGATTCATCACTGAGTGGATACAATGTAGCAGATTATAAAGTATCAGAATTAAACACCAGAAGGACAAGTGATGGAAGCAACAAAAAGGCACAAGACCATGAACACTTTAATTAGCAAGAAGTTCCTGGAATAATTGGAGTCTTGGCCTTCCCTGGGTGACATTGTGGACCTTCCCTCGAAGAAGGTGATTGGAGTCCAGAGGCAGTGTCTTCATGCATTTCCAAGACAATGGCTTCTCGTATCACAAGACGCTATCAGTATCAGAGGTTTCCGAAAATAATTAAGCTGGGAAAAGTAATTACAGCCCCCAGCCACTCCTAACGAAGGTGGTGCCCTAAACGCGAAGGGAGAAGATGGGGGAAGCGAAGTCAATATCCCGAGGAGTAACACTTTATTATTCTAAGGGATCATGAACTTTCCTTCAAGAAACAAAAAGGTCTCCAAAATGACAAGAACGGGGAAGTACAGAGGGTTAATGACATCTCCTCGAAGGGATTGCGACTGATTGGAAAGAAGACAAAATGTCAAAATCGAAAAGTTTTTTTCTTGTTCACAAAGCAGAACCAAGGGATGGAGCCTGCGGAGCAGAAGACAGAGGGCGGAGGAAAGGGTAAAATGTATCATTACATTAATAAGAAATTAGTAAAAAAAAAATTAAAATGCACATTATATAGACAGTGGGGGATATTTATCAGGACTTGTGCACCTTCACCCCAACTGTCCATGGAGGGAAGTGGCAGAGGAGAAGCCGTGTACTGGGGGAAAGTACAATTCTCTCCAGGCAGGACCTGGCGTAGAATGGAAGGACAGCCGGATATATGAAGAGGCAGGAGCTGGAGGGGTGGGAAGAACATCATATGCTGGTACCTGATAAATATCCCCCAGTGACTGCACCAGCAGGATAGTGAGTGCAGCTCTGGGGTATAATACAGGATGTAACTCAGGACCAGTACAGGATAAGTAATGTCATGTATGTACACAGTGACTGCACCAGCAGCAGAATAGTGAGTGCAGCTCTGGAGTATAATACAGGATGTAACTCAGGATCAGTACAGGATAAGTAATGTCATGTATGTACACAGTGACTGCACCAGCAGCAGAATAGTGAGTGCAGCTCTGGGTATAATGCAGGATGTAACTCAGGATCAGTACAGGATAAGTAATGTCATGTATGTACACAGTGACTGCACCAGTAGCAGAATAGTGAGTGCAGCTCTGGAGTATAATACAGGATGTAACTCAGGATCAGTACAGGATAAGTAATGTCATGTATGTACACAGTGACTGCACCAGCAGCAGAATAGTGAGTGCAGCTCTGGGGTATAATACAGGATGTAACTCAGGATCAGTACAGGATAAGTAATGTCATGTATGTACACAGTGACTGCACCAGCAGCAGAATAGTGAGTGCAGCTCTGGAGCATAATACAGGATGTAACTCAGGATCATGCATGATGTGTACATTCAGCTGCATGCACATCACACATATGAATGTTATAACATGGAATAGATTATCCACATAAAAACAGAAATGTTGATTCCTAACTATTAGGTTTTAGAATATGAGCAGATTTATCCTTATATGAGACTATATATAAAGCGCTACAGAATACTGAATACCCCACATGACATCACGGAGGTGAACTACCCCCCCCCCTCATTTACATGAGTCTGAAGGGTATTAGTGGCTGCACTTCATTCGCTACTATTCATTGGATGTGTAATGGATTAATAACTCCCATCAGATGCTCCAGAATCTTCAGTTACCAAAAAGGGTTCAGGTTGGAAGAAGGATTTCTGATGGCAGACAAAACAATTCAGCCAACTCTCAGCGAGCATCTTACCTGCCACCCAGAGCAGGAACAGGGGCCCAGAATACTTTATTTCAGGCCATTGTGTATTTGTTGAAAACATGATCCTATGTGTGTAACCTGTTTCCTGTAGTAGCAGCGCACCATGTGGTAAGGAGTGGCACTGCACATAGTATTTTAGGCAGAGGTACATCCACGCCGCTAATTCTTGCAGAAGACATCAAAGCATCAGGGCAGCACTGTGGCTCAGTGGTTAGCACTACAGCCTTGCAGCGCTGGGGACTTGGGTTCAAGTCCCAGGGTCAACATCTGCAAAGAGTTTGTATGTTCTCTCTGTGTTTATGTAGGGGTCCTACGGGCACATTTACTTACCCGGTCTCTGCAAGATCCCCGATCCCGAATGTCCAAGTATGAAGTCTACCGCGATTCACTACGAGCGTGCGCCTCTTTCCTTCTTGTGTCGCTTCCCCGCTCAGGTCTGCCGGAACTCACCTTCTTCTTTATGGTGCATGTAAGTGCTTGGCTTGCGACAATTTTAAATGTTAAATCCCGCGCGTTGTCCGAGTCCGTCGGCCCTCCGCCCGATTTGTGTCACTATTGCAACACAATCCGATCGCGTGCGACGCAATCCCTGGCGTGCTCCCCGAAAACTTCGGACACCCCGACGGAAATGCAGCCGCGGGACCTTAGTAAATAAGCCCCACTGGGTTGTGAGCCCAACACACTGTGGACAGGGACTGAATTGGAAACATCTGTGCAGCGCTGCGTAATCTGTGTGCTCTCTAAAAATAAAGAAATGATTATTATTATAAATCATTTATAAATCCCTAACAGGCTGTGTATGACCCTAGGTATGACCCCCCCAGGCTGTGTATGACCCTAGAGACTGGGTATCTTATTGCTCAGGCACCTTCCTATTGGTGATGTTGCCTTAAACAACTCTGCTGTACAATCAATTAATGATCGAGTCGTAGGAGTCATATTCCTGCCCTCATAAGGGTAGACAGTGCACTCAAAACGTGACCCTTTAACAAATGTGGCCAAGGTAGCGCCAAAGATTCCCCTAGTGGTGACTACAAGAAGTGAATATAAGAGACTCTCCCCGTACAGTACTAATAACTCAATTATTTCATTAGAAATTGACCCCAGTTTGCTTGTGATCAAATTCTGAGCCCCGCCGAGGACTTGACCTGATTTGACAGTGAAAAAAAAGCGAACAAATACTATTAATATCAATGAATGATTTATGACCTAAATGTTGTCCTCCGCGCCATTAATATTTATGGCCCCGGGGACCTGGTGATGGCGAATAGAAATGTAAAGTCTATTTATTAAACATTTTGATTACATTATGGATACATTTATTTTCTCCCCGAAAACTGGACCCGTCACTTATCTGAATGATAAAAATAATCTGGCATCTCAGTGATGAAGCGGCGGCAGACTGATCCGTGTGGGAGACTCTCGCAGCGCTGCCCGTACGCATTTTTGCATTTTTGCAGTTGGCCGCTGCTATTCCCTTTAATAGCGCTGAAAAAAAAATAAAAATAAAAAAAGAACAATGTGACTAATCTGTATCAGAGATTATGTTTACATGTGTCCGTCTGAAGGAGCCGTGATCTGGCGCTCGGAGGTCCTGAAGGCGCGGACTTTGATGAGCGCTGATTAATGTTGGCTCTTAACCCGACCCGATGTCTGAGGCAGCAATGAGATGCACAGGACGACCTTATGCTGCAGGTCTCATGAAATATGGAACAGAAGATTATCACCTTATAACAAGTCACCTGAAAGGACAGAGAGCCGAGGCATCACTGATACAGAGGGAAATCAAGTCTGACCCATCCTTAGAATCTGTGCATTTAATCCACAGACAGTAAAAAAATGTATATACATAATTCTACTTATAATTCTGAAGAGAAAAGCAGAGAGAGCTCCATCAATTTATAACTTGTCACAAGAGTATGGAACATTATCATAAAAGAGAAATCATTGAAATAATTGTACCTGGAAAATCCTGGGTGCATTGGATGGAAAATCAGAATACCATCATAGTATGAATATTAGGAACAGCTATACCATATATTATACTGCCCCCTATGTACAGGGATATAACTACTATAATACTGCCCCCTATGTACAAGAATATAACTACTATAATACTGCCCCCTATGTACAAGAATATAACTACTATAATACTGCCCCCTATGTACAAGAATATAACTACTATAACACTGCCCCCTATGTACAAGAATATAACTACTATAATACTGTCGCCTATGTACTAGAATATAACTACTATAATACTGCCCCCTATGTACAAGAATATAACTACTGTAATACTGCCCCCTATGTACAAGAATATAACTACTATAATACTGCCCCCTATGTACAAGAATATAACTACTATAATACTGCCCCTATGTACAAGAATATAACTACTAAAATACTGCCCCTATGTACAAGAATATAACTACTATAATACTGCCCCCTATGTACAAGAATAGAACTACTATAATACTGCTCCCTATGTACAAGAATAGAACTACTATAATACTGCCTCCTATGTACAAGAATATAACTACTATAATACTGCCCCTTATGTACAAGAATATAACTACTAAAATACTGCCCCCTATGTACAGGAATATAACTACTATAATACTGCCCCCTATGTACAAGAATATAACTACTATAATACTGCCCCCTATGTACAAGAATATAACTACTATAATACTGCCCCCTATGTACAAGAATATAACTACTATAATACTGCCCCCTATGTACAAGAATAGAACTACTATAATACTGCTCCCTATGTACAAGAATAGAACTACTATAATACTGCCTCCTATGTACAAGAATATAACTACTATAATACTGCCCCTTATGTACAAGAATATAACTACTAAAATACTGCCCCCTATGTACAAGAATATAACTACTATAATACTGCCCCCCCTATGTACAAGAATATAACTACTATAATACTGCCCCCTATGTACAAGAATATAACTACTATAATACTGCTCCCTGTGTACAAGAATAGAACTACTATAATACTGCCCCCTATGTACAAGAATAGAACTACTATAATACTCCCCCTATGTACAAGAATAGAACTACTATAATACTGCCCACTATGTACAGGAATATAACTACTATAATACTCCCCCTATGTACAAGAATAAAACTACTATAATACTGCCCACTATGTACAAAAATAGAACTACTATAATACTGCCCACTATGTACAAGAATATAACTACTATAATACTGCCCCTATGTACAAGAATATAACTACTATAATACTGCCTCCTATGTACAGGGATATAACTACTATAATACTGCCCCCTATGTACAAGAATATAACTACTATAATACTGCCCCCTATGTACAAGAATATAACTACAATAATACTCCCCCTATGTACAAGAATAGAACTACTATAATACTGCCCCCTATGTTCAACAATATAACTACTATAATACTGCCCCCTATGTACAAGAATAGAACTACTATAATACTCCCCCTATGTACAAGAATAGAACTACTATAATACTGCTCCCTATGTACAAGACTATAACTACTATAATGTACAAGACTATAACTACTATAATACTACCCCTATGTACAAGAATATAACTACTATAATACTGCCCCCTATGTACAAGAATAGAACTACTATAATAATCCCCCTATGTACAACAATATAACTACTATAATACTGCCCCCTATGTACAAGAATACAACTACTATAATACTGCCCCCTATGTACAAGAATATAACTACTATAATACTGCCCCCTATGTACAAGAATATAACTACTATAATACTGCCCCCTATGTAAAAGAATATAACTACTATAATACTGCCCCCTATGTACAGGAATATTACTACTATAATACTGCCCCTATGTACAGGAATATAACTACTATAATACTGCCCCCTATGTACAGGAATATAACTACTATAATACTGCCCCCTATGTACAAGAATATAACTACTATAATACTGCCCCCTATGTACAAGAATATAACTACTATAATACTGCCCCCTATGTACAAGAATATAACTACTATAATACTGCCCCCTATGTACAAGAATATAACTACTATAATACTGCCCCCTATGTACAGGAATATTACTACTATAATACTGCCCCTATGTACAGGAATATAACTACTATAATACTGCCCCCTATGTACAAGAATATAACTACTATAATACTGCCCCCTATGTACAAGAATATAACTACTATAATACTGCTCCCTATGTACAGGAATATAACTACTATCATACTGCCCCCTATGTACAGGAATATAACTACTATAATACTGCCCCCTATGTACAAGAATATAACTACTATAATACTGCCCCCTATGTACAAGAATATAACTACTATAATACTGCCCCCTATGTACAAGAATATAACTACAATAATACTCCCCCTATGTACAAGAATAGAACTACTATAATACTGCCCCCTATGTTCAACAATATAACTACTATAATACTGCCCCCTATGTACAAGAATATAACTACTATAATACTCCCCCTATGTACAAGAATAGAACTACTATAATACTGCTCCCTATGTACAAGACTATAACTACTATAATACTACCCCTATGTACAAGAATATAACTACTATAATACTGCCCCCTATGTACAAGAATAGAACTACTATAATACTCCCCCTATGTACAACAATATAACTACTATAATACTGCCCCCTATGTACAAGAATACAACTACTATAATACTGCCCCCTATGTACAAGAATATAACTACTATAATACTGCCCCCTATGTACAAGAATATAACTACTATAATACTGCCCCCTATGTACAGGAATATTACTACTATAATACTGCCCCTATGTACAGGAATATAACTACTATAATACTGCCCCCTATGTACAGGAATATAACTACTATAATACTGCCCCCTATGTACAAGAATATAACTACTATAATACTGCCCCCTATGTACAAGAATATAACTACTATAATACTGCCCCCTATGTACAAGAATATAACTACTGTAATACTGCCCCCTATGTACAAGAATATAACTACTATAATACTGCCCCCTATGTACAGGAATATTACTACTATAATACTGCCCCTATGTACAGGAATATAACTACTATAATACTGCCCCCTATGTACAAGAATATAACTACTATAATACTGCCCCCTATGTACAAGAATATAACTACTATAATACTGCTCCCTATGTACAGGAATATAACTACTATAATACTGCCCCCTATGTACAGGAATATAACTACTATAATACTGCCCCCTATGTACAAGAATATAACTACTATAATACTGCCCCCTATGTACAAGAATATAACTACTATAATACTGCCCCCTATGTACAAGAATATAACTACTATAATACTGCCCCCTATGTACAAGAATATAACTACTATAATACTGCCCCCTATGTACAGGAATATTACTACTATAATACTGCCCCTATGTACAGGAATATAACTACTATAATACTGCCCCCTATGTACAAGAATATAACTACTATAATACTGCCCCCTATGTACAAGAATATAACTACTATAATACTGCTCCCTATGTACAGGAATATAACTACTATAATACTGCCCCCTATGTACAGGAATATAACTACTATAATACTGCCCCCTATGTACAAGAATATAACTACTATAATACTGCCCCCTATGTACAAGAATATAACTACTATAATACTGCCCCCTATGTACAAGAATATAACTACTATAATACTGCCCCCTATGTACAAGAATATAACTACTATAATACTGCCCCCTATGTACAAGAATATAACTACTATAATACTGCCCCTATGTACAAGAATATAACTACTATAATACTGCCCCCTATGTACAAGAATATAACTACTATAATACTGTCCCCTATGTACAGGAATATAACTACTATAATACTGCCCCCTATTGTATCTTATTATTACTTAATAAAACTCTAAATTCATAAACTTTAAATAATAATGAAAATACAAATATTCATGATAGGACTATAGTTATGTGTATGCGCTTGTATCCGGAATGTTCCCAGCTTGCGCTCTGTGTGTTATCCGTTGTGGTCGCTGCCAGCAGGAGACAGAATGTACCAGTCATCCATGTGCTCCAGATTTTAATAAATATTTTAAAAACAAGTTACATCTGTCATAGAATAAGTTACTGTTTCCCGGTCCAGAATCGTTGGCAGCGGTACAATATGGGGAATGTACAGTATATCGCAGACGTGTGGATACATTAATATATGGATATTCTTTATTATTCTAAATCAAAATCCATCATAATAAACCAGCGACACTTCACTTACTCATAGATTTGCTTATATTTGTTATTCAAGGTCTATTTGTGAAGAGTGTAACAGCCTGTGAAGCTGCAAGCTTCTGGCTCATTAGCATAATTTTCAAAGTCTACCACAGTCCCGGTGCCTGGATCTATGAGTAAGTGCCCCTCAGGATGGATGTGATGGTAGATTCCATAGGCAGGTGCCTTCTGTTACTTTATTGCAGGTTCTATAAGTTATGTGGATACATTTTATATATTCTATGGATGTTCCATGATATGTACATCTACTATTTGGTTCCTCTGCCACAGTTCTGGTTCGGTTCTGTGGCCGCACCGTCTCTGTGTATATAACATGTGAGCTCTCAGGATCTGTGAACCATATAACGCGATTATGTAGATCTATTGGGGCTCATTTACTACGGGTCCGCAGATGCACTTTCGTCGGATTTTCCCACGTTTTCAGGATTTGCGCTGCTGTGACAGGTATTTATTGTGTCGCACGCGATCGATTTGTGGCACAGCTGCACTGGCTTTCATGCGACAAAAATTGGGGGGGGGCGTGCTGTCAGATGATCCGACTGAATCTTAAATTTCAAATTATGTCGCAAGCCAAGCACTTACATGCAGCAGGAAGAAGAAGGTGAACTCCGGGGACCTGAGCGGGGAAGCGACACATGCAGGATATCGGGCGCACCATCTTAGTGAATCGCGGCAGAGTGCATTCCGATCGGACAATGCACTTTCGTGGAACGCATCAGGACGGGTAAGTAAATGTGCCCCATTGGGTCAGTTTTATGGATCCCATGACTTTCCTATGTGGTGCAGTTGTGTTGGAGACAGATCTTACTCCATTTCCTACAGTAGATCTGAAAGTAGTGAAAATAAAGAAAAAATCCAAGGAAAATAACAATGACCTTTTGATTCTGCTTCGTTGCCGGTGAAGTCCTGCGTTGTATAAGCTGAGGGTCTGTGTTGTGCTCATGCATAGGTCCAAACAGAAAAAATTGTCGCTTCCTGATGATGTGTCGACCCTCACCAAAACACCGGTGCGCAGCCGATGTAAATCAGCACCGGCTTTTGAACAGTAAACACCCGTCAGCACTAATATGATTGGGGTCTGAGTGCAGTTCCCAAACCCAAACAGGTTTTTGCAATTTTAATGGATCCCCTCATCACTACTCAGGAGCCTACAGCGCTCCACATGGTCAGGTTGGGTATTGCAAGTGATTATTATTGATTGTCGCTTAGATCTTTGTTGTACCATTGTTCTTCCCTAGAAGCCGAAATAAAGCTGAAACATAATAACAAATGATATCAGGAGGAAGATAACATTTGTGTCTGAGATACTTTGTTCCAGTACAATCCATAAATAATGGCGGAACATACGGGATCTCTGCCATGTTCATCCCTTTAATCTCTGCGTATAAGAGGCGCACAGTCATGAGATCAGGGCGGGGGCCCTCTACATAAGTACAAGCCTCATCTTCTCAAGTAGCGGCCCAGGTTTACATGATGATATCTGGAATTGGCCAGATTGAGCTTTAATCTCCCTGCGGACCCCGTGGACTGACACAATGTTGCAGCGTGTAGGATAATAACCAGATGGAATCAGCCAACTACAGGTGGAGTTTAGGAAATTAATTGAGGGTGTCGTCTGCGGCACCAGATTAGGAGAGCGGAGGCGAAGCTGAGTTATGTCTTACAATTACCACTTGTCTGAGCTCCTAATTACTCGCCTTCGACTCCCACTAGTTTATTACTGGTGTCTTGCAAATCAATCAATAATAGGACTGTAAACTGCGAGTGACCCCCGCAGAGGGGGAGCAGTGACAAATAATTGGGATTTGTGCATCTTTAATAAACGAGATGTTAATAATCCGCGCTCTGTGACATAATAAACTTATCAGGGCAGAGGACTGAGAAATGGGCAGGAGATGAGCGAGCCTGGGAGGATAATCAGACGGGTGAAGGATGGAGTCAATGCAAGTGGAACATTATTAATATCCTATTAGGACTAAAGTGGAAGTGTAATTAAAGGGATCTTCAGTCTTAGGTAAATAAGGTTTAATCACTGGATAAACTGTGTCGTGTTAAAGGCTTTTTAATGGGTCGGGCATTGATTACAGGGTTGCTACCTTTAGGTGGTATGAGAGAGTCTTCTGCAGTATAGATTGTACACTTTACCCTAGGACTCTCAACAGCATCTGGATCTCCAAAAGAAGAATCTGTAGCCTTAAAAAGTCACATGGAGAGAGCATTGGGGTCTGTGCGTCGCTACCGAGCCAGGATGACCCTGTGAGGTCCTGGACCGCTAAAACTACCTAGAGGCGGATTGAAAGAACGCAAGTGGCTGATAAAGGAAGACAACAGCAGATAAAAAAGTACAAGGTGGATGGACTTCACTTAAGGGAACCACTACTCACCTGAGGCCACAGCAAGGCGGCACCAACACAATCTAGTTGTCTCCAAGAAAGTTTCCGTTGCCAAATATACAGTAGAATAAAGAAGTGACACTTCAGAACCAAGGCGCCTTCTCTGCGATGCGGACGCTGCAGGCGTTTTCCTTTTCAGGTTGATTCCTCTTCCTCTCTAAAATAAAATAATTCAATGTTTATCAAAAATCCAAAGTGCAATTAAAAAAAATGATTCTTAGATTTCCATGTTAAAGGGGCTTTCCAGGAATCGCTGAAAACTCCATAGGGCAGAGAGTAAGAAAAAAGTAATTAATAATCCCCCCATGGGTCCTGGTCAGGGCCGGATTAAAGGAGGGGCTCATGGGGCTCGAGCCCCGGGGCCCCCACCACTTTCACTTTTTAAGGGGCCCCCACCAGTTTCGGACAGTCAGCGACTTAGCTCAGCTCTGTGTCTCTGTGCACAATGCGCAGCGGCTGGTGGCCGCTCGCAATGCACATAGGGGTCTAGGATGACAGCTTTGTCAGTGAGACACAGCTGCCTTGGCTGGGGGAGATCACAAAGATCGCCATTTTCTACAGGGGACTGGCGGCTATAGTCTACAGGGGGCTGGTGGCTTTATACTACAGGGGTCTGGTGGCTTTATACTACAGGGGGCTGGCATGGTATATACTACAGGGGCCTGGCAGGCTATATACTACAGGGGGGCTGGCAGGCTACTAACCTCCAAAATAATTGTTGGAAGGGCCCCCACCAGTTTGCGCCCACCCTTAATCCGGCCCTGGTCCTGGTTCTTTCATTCTCCATTTTTACCAGAAGAGTCAAGGGTCCCAGGAATCACTGCAGCCAATCAGTGACCTCTGTGAGACAACACAAGGGACACTCCCATGAGCCGCCGGAGGACACAGGATAGGAGATGAGTAACAATGCTAGTACAGTCCCTTCAAGGAGACCCAAAACCCGATTTTTATATGACAGATGGGGAGAACCAAAGATTCCAGAACCACAGGCTGACTACCCGGTTCAGCCGATTCTGCATCCAGGAGGAGGCGCCATTCCCAGTGTTTACCAATATCTCTCCTAGCGGTTACCCCTAGGCCCATTAGGGACCTGTTACTGATACTGTATACTGGGGGGCGCTGGTACAGAACCTGCACTGGGGCCCAGCAGCTTCTGGTTACGGTTCTGGCCCTTTCATCCATTATAAGTAACGCGCCAGAAAATAAATATTCTGGGAATGAAACGTTTCCTCCATTTCTGTTGCCATCCACAGCTCCGTAATTTTCTCATTTTCCCCCCTCCCCCCTTCATGGCATAATTATGGATGTGCAGACAGATTGTGGTTCCGTCCGATAAAAGTTCTGTACATCCATTACATCATTGCAGGGATGTTCTATTCCCCGGCGCCGGCGCTTTTTCTCTCTTTCCGGCATTAATGCTGATGTTAAAGAAGAAAGGGCATAGAATATGAGCATTAATCCTGCGCTGCGGCGGCCCGAGCCCATAAACCTCCTGCCGTGACCCACTCCTCACCCCGATACCGCTGATCTCATTCCAAGGAAATGTTTAGATTATATCTAAACAAATTAAATAGTGATTTGTGAGAAATTACAGGAATGCAATCTGCTTGGCGCAGCGCACACACAGAGGCGAAGGGAACATTACATTTCAGTGTCCACTGAACACAAATAATGGCTGCGGCTAAGAGGACGGACACTTATAGAACCAACGACACGAGGAAGCAGATGGAAACCACAGCCACCGGTCACACGACAGATCATCTGTCCACAGCGCCATGGAGGCCAGCAGTCCATCTTATCAGCTCAGCAATTACATACATGACCACCAGGGGGAGACAAGTGCTACGAGATCAGCGTGAGGTTTATTACTCCTATGTTATTATGGTCAAGAGTATTTATTGTTATTATGGGAAATATCATAATTATTCTATATTTTACTTTTAGCAGCAGATTCTCAACTACAATATATATATATACTGTATATAAACATTATAAACACCAAACGCAAAGTCAGTTTCCCTATAATGATCCTGAGTTACATCCTGTAGATCTTTTATTAAAATATATCATATAAAATATAACAAAAACACAAAACATAAAACAAACATTATGTAAAATATATACAAAATATTTACAACTCATTCACACCTAGTAGCCATTTTTTTTCTTTAAAGAATGAGAAAAACATAACGTTAACATAAGATATCATTAACATAAATGAACATAAACACACCCTCCACCATCTAGTAACATTCTGTAGATCTTTTAGTAAAATGTATAATATAAAACATAACAAAAACACAAAACATAAAACAAACATTATGTACAATATATGCAAAATATTTACAACAACTCACCTGCTGGTCCAGCCTCATTCACACCTAGCACATAACATAAGATATCATCAACGCAAATGAACATAAACACACCCTCCACCCTCTAATAACAGACCAACCCACACAAATAACACATCCTACACCCAAAAAATTTTTTTTTCAATACGATTTTTATTTATTTATTATTTTTATTTTTTTACATTTTTAATAATTTTTATTTTTTACATTTTTTTTTTAACAAAATGCACCCTACACTAAACTGAATCCCATGCCCACTCCCTCCCTCAGACACTGGTCTAATGTCCAAAGTTTGCATTAAGAAGTCCAGACCAGTGTCCAATCCAGTGTCCAATATCAGTTCCAAAATCCCACCACCATCACCCCCCTTCCAAGCTAACACACTATATACAGTTACATTCTGTATTATACTCCAGAGCTGCACTCACTATTCTGCTGCTGGCGGCACGCTTTGGGTCACATTTATCAGAACCAGTGCAGTGTGGACTATGTGTAGCTGCCTTTGTAGTGAGCAGGGGGCGCCAGATTCATCTGTTTGGGAAGTGGTGCCATTTTTTTTCTTTTGGTGCACTCTGTTCATGCTGCAGAATTGTGGTGCACGTCAGTAATAAATGTGGTGCAAACTCTGACTAGGGTTTGTATGTTCTTTCCGTGTTTTCGTGGGTTTCCTCCGGGTCCTCCGGTTTCCTCCCATTCTCCAAAACATACTGGTAGGTTGATTAGATTGTGAGCCCCATTGGGGACAGGGACTGATTTGCCAAGCTCTGTGCAGCGCAGCGTAATCTGTGTGCGCTATATAAATAAAGGAATTATTATGTTATAAAATTGTAATATATAATACAGTAATAATTGAATTAATTCTATGATAAAACAATCTGCACATAAGTTATCGGTTGTGAAGCGCAGAGAAGGAAATACGACTAGAAAGGGTTAAACAATATGAAAGCGTAAATTGAACGTCTCAGATTTGACTCCACTTCTCTTTACGATTCCAAAAAGCTCCTGTAATGTAACAAATGAGGAGACAAGAGGTGAGGAGATAACCGGCGTCAGCGGAGCCTCCGGGCTCTGTTCACACTCAGCAGATGAGGACTGGACAATGTTGTGACTAATTGATACAAGTGAAGAACAAAGAGATGAAATATAACTTCTACCAATTCCAATTTATGTTGCAGATAATTGTGTCGTGAGGCCGGATAAGAGTGACGGATGGTGAGGTGGAGGATCCGGGGAGCAGGTATCTGTGGAATTCCAGGATTCAGGGAGGATCGGAAGCGCCTGGAGACCTGACAACAAGCAGACACCCAGGAGCAGGGTGTCAGCGCGTGCCAGGGGTACAGGCTGGTACAATGGCGGCTCCTCGCATACCTGAGCGCTGGAGGATTAGCGCTTGTTATAGAGCAGATGGAAGGGGCTGACAAACAGACTCTGAGTAATGCGATTGCGAAAAAGCTGCGCAATTGTCAGATGTGTGAAGAGACACAAGAAGAGGGAGCAGAGATGAGTCATGTCAGGCTCTCCCAGGCTGCACTCGCTTTGTGTTGTTCTGGAATCGAGACTCTTCAGGGCACCACTAGAAACTCTGCTAAAAGTCTTGAGAATGGTAGAAAATAACCCTAATCGCACCTCTGTGAAGTTGTCGCCTCCGCCTGTTTGTTGTCAGGTAGCGGCAGACGTTCCGCTAGACGCCGCGCATCTTTCTTCAGGTATTTCTGCAGAGGAACAATTCTCAGTAATGCGCTTTGAGGTTGACAGGTTATTTTTTACAATGTAGCGGAGTCTCATCAAGAAGTGGAACCAGACACTGAGTTTACGCTGCAAGTTTGATGTCTCTGGGAAGGAGACGGCACCGAAAAACCGGACAGAGAAGATCCAGGGGCAAAGTATAATATAGCTTCATACCTGCATCATTACCGAGACAAATAATACTGCCATACAGTACTCACATAAGCAGTCACCAGTATGTACAATGTGTATATATATATATATATATATATATATATATTTATATAATACCGCCATACAGTACTCACATAAGCAGTCACCAGTATGTACAGTGCAAATATAATACTGCCATACAGTACTCACATAAGTACAGTCACTAGTATATAGAGCCCAAATATAATAATGCCATACAGTACTCAATAAGCACAGTCACCAGTATGGACATTGAAATATAATACCGCCATACAGTACTCACATAAGCACAGTCATTTATACAGTGTAAATATAATACTGCCATACAGTACTCACATAAACACAATCACTAGTATGTACGGTGCAAATATAATACTGTTATATGGTACTCAAACAAGCACAGTCACTAGTATGTACAGTGTAAATATAATACTGCCATACAGTACTCACATAAGCAGTCACTAGTATGTACAGTGCAAATATAATACTGCCATACAGTACTCACATAGGCACAGTCACTAGTATATAGAGCACAAATATAATACTGCCATACAGTACTCACATAGGCACAGTCACTAGTATATAGAGCACAAATATAATACTGCCATACAGTACTCACATAAGCACAGTCACTAGTATGTACAGTGCAAATATAATACTGCCATGCTGTGCTTGTATAAAGTTGTTATATAATGGTACAGTTATATAGATGGTAACAATGTTGGTCAAATACAGAACGGTGCACAGCAATTCATCCATAGCGCATCCAAACCGTGCCCATACAATAGTATGATAGCAGTTTCTATGTAATGACTCTAAAACAGGCTTACAATATAGTACAGTTCCTCCATAGTACTGCTATATACTGCATACAGTATGATAGGATTCAGGTGCCACATAATCAGTCCCTATACAATACTACCAATCAGTCCCTGTACAATACTACCAATCAGTCCCTATACAATACTACCAATCAGTCCCTATACAATACTACCAATCAGTCCCTATACAATACTACCAATCAGTCCCTATACAATACTACCAATCAGTCCCTATACAATACTACCAATCAGTCCCTATACAATACTACCAGACAGTCCCTATACAATACTACCAGACAGTCCCTGTACAATACTAGCAAACAGTCCCTGTACAATACTACCAATCAGTCTCTGTACAATACTACCAATCAGTCCCTGTACAATACTACCAATCAGTCCCTATACAATACTACCAGACAGTCCCTGTACAATACTACCAGACAGTCCCTGTACAATACTAGCAAACAGTCCCTATACAATACTACCAATCAGTCCCTATACAATACTACCAGACAGTCCCTGTACAATACTAGCAAACAGTCCCTATACAATACTACCAATCAGTCCCTATACAATACTACCAATCAGTCCCTATACAATACTACCAGACAGTCCCTATACAATACTACCAATCAGTCCCTATACAATACTACCAACCAGTCCCTATGCAATACTACCAACCAGTCCCTGTATAATACTACCAATCAGTCCCTATACAATACTACCAATCAGTCCCTATACAATACTACCAGACAGTCCCTGTACAATACTACCAGACAGTCCCTATACAATACTAGCAGACAGTCCCTATACAATACTACCAATCAGTCCCTATACAATACTACCAGACAGTCCCTGTACAATACTAGCAAACAGTCCCTGTACAATACTACCAATCAGTCCCTGTACAATACTACCAATCAGTCCCTGTACAATACTACCAATCAGTCCCTATACAATACTACCAATCTGTCCCTATACAATACTACCAGACAGTCCCTGTACAATACTACCAGACAGTCCCTGTACAATACTAGCAAACAGTCCCTATACAATACTACCAATCAGTCCCTATACAATACTACCAACCAGTCCCTATGCAATACTACCAACCAGTCCCTGTATAATACTACCAATCAGTCCCTATACAATACTACCAATCAGTCCCTATACAATACTACCAGACAGTCCCTGTACAATACTACCAGACAGTCCCTATACAATACTAGCAGACAGTCCCTATACAATACTACCAATCAGTCCCTATACAATACTACCAGACAGTCCCTATACAATACTAGCAGACAGTCCCTATACAATACTACCAATCAGTCCCTGTACAATACTACCAATCAGTCCCTATACAATACTACCAATCAGTCCCTATACAATACTACCAGACAGTCCCTGTACAATACTACCAGACAGTCCCTGTACAATACTACCAATCAGTCCCTATGCAATACTACCAACCAGTCCCTGTATAATACTACCAATCAGTCCCTATACAATACTACCAATCAGTCCCTATACAATACTACCAGACAGTCCCTGTACAATACTACCAGACAGTCCCTATACAATACTACCAGACAGTCCCTATACAATACTACCAATCAGTCTGTATACAATACTACCAGACAGTCCCTATACAATACTACCAATCAGTCCCTATACAATACTACCAGACAGTCCCTGTACAATACTACCAGACAGTCCCTGTACAATACTACCAATCAGTCCCTATACAATACTACAATACAGTACAGCACCACACAGTGGGGCACATTTACTAAGGGTCCGCACTCCGCATTTACGTCGGGTTTCCCGACTATTTCCGATTTGCGCCACATTTAACTGGGGTTTCTGGCGCACGTGATCAGATTTTGATGCAATCGTGCCGACTTTCATACACCGGGAAGAAGAAGGTGAACTCCGGGGGACCTGAGCGGGGAAGCGGCACATGCAGGATTTCGGTTCATCCTCCCTCGTCTGACAGTCCGGATCGGGGATCGCGACAGGACCGGGTAAGTAAATGTAAATTTAAATGCCCCATTGTGTACATTGGACTGACAATTATATCTACAACATTGTACCGCCCGATGATTGGTCCGGAATATCGCACTGTGGTGTCTACACTATTTGACGATTCTTTTTAAATAAGTTCTTTCCATCAAGTAAATGTTCTACAGAAAACGTCTCCAGTCTGTGTCTGATAATCAGATCCTGTGTGTGATGTATATGCATCAGGAATCAATGGATACCAGCAGAACATCTCCTCATCCAATTATCTCACACATGACCGCACCAATCAGGAGGAGAACGAGAGCCAGGGGTGAAGGGGTTAATTGTCACACAGAACAATCAGGACATGAAAGAGGGGACATCACAGATAGGAATTATCCCTAACATCTTCCCACTCAATCTGATAAACCTTACTATCTATCTATCTATCTATCTATCTATCTATCTATCTATCTATCTCCTATCTATCTATCTCTTATCTATCTATCTATCTATCTATCTATCTATCTATCTATCTCTTATCTATCTATCTATCTATCTCTTATCTATCTATCTATCTATCTATCTATCTATCTATCTCATATCTATCTATCTATCTATCTATCTATCTATCTATCTATCTCTTATCTATCTATCTCATATCTATCTATCTATCTATCTATCTATCTATCTCCTATCTATCTATCTATCTATCTATCTATCTATCTCATATTTATCTATCTAGCTATCTCATATCTATCTATCTATCTATCTATCTATCTATCTATCTATCTATCTATCTATCTATCTATCTCCTATCTATCTATCTATCTCATATCTATCTATCTACCTATCTATCTATCTATCTATCTCCTATCTATCTATCTATCTATCTATCTCATATTTATCTATCTATCTATCTCATATCTATCTATCTCATATCTATCTATCTATCTATCTATCTATCTCCTATCTATCTATCTATCTATCTATCTATCTATCTATCTATCTATCTCATATCTATCTATCTATCTCATATCTATCTATCTATCTCATATCTATCTATCTATCTATCTATCTATCTATCTATCTATCTATCTCATATCTATCTATCTCATATCTATCTATCTCATATTTATCTATCTATCTATCTATCTATCTATCTATCTATCTCATATCTATCTATCTAATATCTATCTATCTTGACCTGTTGTCTTTTCCGTGTTCTGGAAGGAACCGTGATCCATTGTCTCCGTGTGATCCCTGGCAGCCGCATAACATCGTGGGCCTCCCCTCTACCATCTACCCGGGGATCCTCATATCTGCACATAGGGAGATACCCATGAAGAACCATTTCCATCTGCGGCACCTCCTTGCTTTTCTAAGCGACCGTGACCAAAGGTCTGATTACACATTCCTCCAGGGACAATCCCTAACACTGACTGCAGAGAGCACAGAGCACATCAGTGTGAGGACACACCCCAATGTACTGGGAGAAGCTACAATCCTGGAATATAAATCCATAATTCACAGTTCTGCTGTTACAAACAACATACACAAAGTTCTGATTACACATTCCTCCAGGGACAATCTCTAACACTGACTGCAGAGAGCACTGAGCACAGCAGTGTGAGGACACACCCCAATGTACTGGGAGAAGCTACAATCCTGGAATATAAATCCATATTTCACAGTTCTGCTGCTACTGACAACATACACAAAGGTCTGATTACACAGTGCACCGGGGACAATCCCTAAAACTGACTGCACAGAGCACAGCAGTGTGAGGACCTGCCTCAGGTGCACTTGCAGAAGCTCCAATCCTGGAATATAACTTGACATATCCATGTTTATGCTAACATACATACAGATATATACACTGTGCAGGGACAGTACATGACACTGACTGCAGTCTCCATGGTCAGAAGACTTTGCCTTTAAATGATGAGTCTGGATGCCCGGGGTCAGTGGCGCCTCCACCTCGCCCTGTGGTTAGATGACACATTGTGTGTAGGTGTGTGGCATGACTACGTGTGCAGGAATGTACCCGGAGATAATTCTACTCCTCCTGCTGTAATAACAGCCTTTATAATGGCACAAAATAAACCACCACGAGGAGCATCACGTAACAAGACCGAGGAGATGCTGCTGGAGAGATGGAAACTACATCCCCGAACACAAGCCGAGAGACTCCAACAGAGAAGACACAGATGCAAGGGGGGGCTGTGACTAGAGGAGGGCAGGGTGTGGCGGTATTATTGCTGGGCTCTAAATAGAGGGGGCAGGGGGTGGTGGTATTATTGCTGGGCTCTAAATAGAGGGGGATAGGGGGTGGCGGTATTATTGCTGGGCTCTAAATTCAGTTTTCTGAAGCAACAGCTAAAACCATGGGGGGAGGCGAATGATTCTAGAAATGTAAGTAACTTATCAGATGACTTCTCTGTCCTCACCCCAACCCCAACTATACCCCAATCACTGGATGGAGCATTAAAGGGGATGTCTCCAGATTCCATTTCATCCTCTATGCACTGGGTAGGAGGCTGGATGCTGATAGGTGGATTTAGAACTTGACATATTGTAACAATTCTCTGTTATTCCTCCTGGGAATATATAAATAACTTGACAACTGGGTGTGACCATATTTTGTGTCCGAATCCCTATGGGATCTGTTTGGAGCTGGAATATTGTATGTCCCCCCTGGCCTCTGCCCCTCCATACCAGGGTCCACACTATTTTAGGAGCTCCATCTAATATTGGGGTACAGTAATCTCCTTCCACATCTCATGAAGTTCCTCCACATCTTTGTCCAGAGTCTTCCAGGAACCATAATACAATGGGGCTTATTTACTAATAGTCCGTGGATCACATTTACTTCCTGACATTTTCGGGATCTGCACCGCTGTGACAGGGATTTAGAAGGGGATTGTGTAGCACGAGATTGGATTTGGCACAGCAGTGCCGGCTTTCATGCAACAGAAATGGGGGGAGGGCCATTGGATGATCCGACTGATTCGGACTGAGCGCGGATTTAATATTCAAATTGTGTTGCATCCAATGCATTTACATGCACCAGGAAGAAGAAGGTGAACTCTGACGGACCTGAGCGGGGAAGCGACACATGCAGGATATCGGGCGCACAATCTTAGTGAATCGCGGCAGAGTGCATTATCGTCGGACAATGCACTTTCGGGAACTCCGAGCGATCGGATAAGTAAATGTGCCCCAAAATCTTCCTGTCATCACCAGAGACCGAGAGCCACCGCCGGAGACACCTGAGGCCCAATGTGGTTTTATATTTACCCAAAACCTGCCCCCTGTGTGGTTTCTGAAATATGGAAGTTATTGGGTGACTATTGGGACTATGCTGGGTGTTTGTTTTGGGTCTTTTTTGGCTTTTCTTTGAATCTATTTCCCATTCTCTTCCAGATCTATAAAGAAAAGAACAGGTTACAATGTTACTGGACGCAGGGATAATACGTTCCATATAAAGAGGAATGGGGCTCATATGACCTTGTGCGGCTGATGACGGATCCTTCTTTATAACTCACATAAACTTCCCTCCAGCTGTGGCGGGCGATGTGGGGCCCCGCAGCAAAAAAAAAAAACCTCATTTACTCCGGATCCTATAAATATTTGTAATGCAGGTCCACTAAAAAAAAAGTATCAGCAGCGGAGAGCGGAGAATCTCGTTTTCTCTAGGATTAAGATTCCTCGTAAAAGTTTACAGTACTGAGATGCGAGTCACGCGGAGGCGACATCGGTTTACTCGGAGTTCCCCGCATTCACGCTATGAGGATCCGCGCTCTAATTTATAAGAGTAATTTCAATGAAAATGACTTTATCCCGGGAACACGAGTATCTCATGGAGGAAAGCGACGACTAATGATACATTGTAACTATGAAATGTGTCCATGTACTCCATTATCTCCGTACTTAAAGGGGTTCTCCACTTTTGTGCGGTAATGACCTCAATGTTTGACCTCAATGTTTGAGGGCCTCTGTAGAACATCCCTGGCTCCAGTGGTGACCACCTATTCCTCGGTGCCATCACTTCATTGTCTATGTGACATGAAGGTCAGGGATTGGTCCAGACATCACATACACAAGCATGGATAGTAAGGTTAACCCCCAGGCTGGAAGGTGGCTGGCTGCAGACTTCTCCATTCATAGGTGTATATATAATATGGATCATCATATATCCTAAGGAACTGGGAGTGTCCTCACACTGCTGTGCTCTTATCTCTCTGCATTGAGCTGCTCCATAGCTCCTCCCTTTTGCTCAGAGTGTCTTTTGTAGTATCCAATCAGAGGTGAGGGACTGTGGAGCAATTCAAAGCAGAGAGCAAAGAGCACAGCAGTGGTGTCTTGGTGGAGAGAAGTTTCGGTGGTCCATCTTTGGGTTGTCTTATCTCTCTCTGGAGGTCCCCTTGGTCTTGCACTGGACCACCCATCTTTAGCTGGAGCCCCCCACAGTCTGTGCCGACCCCACACATGCACATCCCTCCTACACCTCAGATCTGTTCTCCCTCCATCCTGTTGCTGCAGAATCCATGGAGGTTCTTTGTATAATTATGTAATACAATCTGTTCCCTTCATATCGGGGGAGGGGGAGCGTCCCCCCTAAATATTCTGCCTTGTCATGTGCAGATCTTTAATCTATGGTGGAGCCACAGGGGGACATGGAGAGACGAGACAAGGATGGAGAGCATTTAGCGAGATCACCCCGTGACAGCCCCGCAGGGCGAATCTACAGATGCCAACCCTGGCACCTGAGGAGGCTGCGAGGGAAGCAGATGCTGCGGCGGCACAAGCCTCTATTTTGGCATCTGTGTCCTGTGACATTTCTAAAATAGAACGTGTAGGGAAAGGTCTGACAAGATCCCATACATCCTCATTACAGAGAGGGGCTCGTGCTGCTCAGGGTGGCATCAGCTGCAGGGGCACAACTCATGGCACCGCTGATTGATTAAGAATCGGTAACACTGAGCACTGCCAATCAGCGGCAAGTGGTGTCCTTGGTGCCCAAAAGGGCCCTCAATGGCACCTGAGAGATAAGGGGCCCTACTATCGGAGGCCAGGAACCTCAGTCACTCCTCTGCCCTCCACTAATAACTTAGTCCTTGTTGAGCATCATAGACGGGAACTATCCATCGGGTGCAGGGGGCATAGACCAGGGAAGAGGTTTCCTAGAAACAAAAGTTTAGTCCTAATTATGAGACAGGGGCTGCCACACGTGATCAGGGAACATGATGTGTCGCGTGTCATGGACTGAGCACACGGCTGGGGATGTATGGATAAATGATGCACGGATCCCCAGCAGTGGTCAGACACAGGACGTTTCTCTATCACACAATGATGACAGCTGTAAATGATAAAGATTGGACGGAAAAAAAGATGCTGGTCTGGTCACCAGGTATAATGTCCAAATAGGGAAAATGCAACAAGTTCAATGCATGATCCAAAAAGTAGTTAAGGAAAAAAGGTTAAAAAACTACATTTTAATTTATATGCGTCCATCCGTCAAATGGATGATAGATACAAGGACATAAACAAAAACGACAAAAAAGCAGGTGGCGGACGCGTTTCGGACTTATCACATTTTAAGTCCTTAGTCATTCCTAACTACCTGGTGTCTTGGTGTCTGGTTTTATACTGATGTAGATCAATGGTGTTAAACGGATGATCCAGCGCAGGAAACCAGGAGCTGCCCCATGGATAAATCACATGATCGATTAAGGTAAATATTAGGGATTTAATAAAAATACATTAGATCCTGGTTAAAATGTAGGTGTCCAAGGTGAAAATCCAGAACGCCTCTCTTGTTAGTAATGCCTCTTTCCAATCGCCTCCTCCACTAGGACGCAATACGTGTTCAATGGCAATGACTGTCACGCTTGATACTGAACCAGCATGTCTGTCTCTAAAGTGTCTCTAAAGAAGCCCCTAAAATATTTTTGGTACTTGTAAGTGTATTGGGCTCTGCACCTGTAATGTGCACATGTAGAGCAACCAGTGTGGAGCACCACTTACATTCCGGTGATCATTATAATACGAAATTGTGCAGTCAATTTCAATCTCCTGCATTACCAGCTCATGCAAGTAGATCCATGTCTTGTGTGTTTGACCTCAGCTTCTTTCTTAGGCTTCTGGAGTTTCTGCTTTCCCTAACTTCATTCCTGGATTGTGGACCATGCACCACTCCACCAGTCCTGACCTGGAACTATACCCCTCAGAGCCACAAACTGTGTCCCTTTACCCCCATGACCAAAACAAGGAGTACCAAGAGGTTAATGACCTGGTGGCTTCTCTGCAGCTAAGCTGAATTAACTGTATGGAATTTAAGGGTGAAAATAGGGAGACACATAGACAAAAACCAGAGAAAAGTCAAACCAGTTTGGTGACATGGTAGACACACTTCCTTCCCGAGGCAGTGCAATACAAATGGGAGGGGTCATGCCCCCTCCTGAAGCTTCTTTCCCCCAATCCAGTGAAATATGGATTGGGTCTGGATTCCATGGATGACAGTACAGAGGAATGCCGGATCACCGGACCCTTACACTATGGTGACCCTTAGGTTTCCCTGTATGACCCCGGCCCCGTTGTATTAGTAGGTAAGTCACATCCAGCATGGAATCTTCTACTTCTCTCCCACATACAGCAAGTTCCTCCAGATGATAAAATACTTTAAATATTTACATTGACGGGGAAGTGGTTGGAGTTCTGCCATTCTTTGCATTTAACTTTTCTTGAAGTATTTTGGTTAAACACAATTTTTAGCATCGGGTAAACAGCTTCTCCTCTATGACGGAGCGACATGGCTGCCAAGCCGGGCCTCCAGCGATCAGAATCAGGACCTGACAGATGCCGAAGCGTCGGGCAATGCTGAGTGGGTAAGACTTCTGTCTTGCAGCACTGGAGTCCTGGGTTCAAGTCCCACCCAGGTCCACATCTGCAAAGAGTTTGTATGTTCTCTCCGTGTTTGTGTGGGTCTCCTCCGGGTCCTCCGGTTTCCCCCCACACTCCAAAGCATACTGGTAGGTTGTTTAGATTGTGAGCCCCATGGGGACAGGGACCACTTTGGCAAGCTCTGTGCAGCGCTGTGTAATCTGTGTGCGCTATATAAATAAAGAATTATTATTATTAATGGGTGGAAATAAGAGGGAGACATTGGATTTAGTTCTTTAAAGAGTTGGACCTGAGTAGGGGACAGAGCTGACACCAACAAAAACAAAATGTATCACAATAAATGACAATGTATCCAATGCAATAATGTCCATTGTATCTTCCCTACCACAGACAGACCCAGGGGGAGACCGGGCACCTGCACAGCATGAGGACCCCTCCTGCACTCCTGGCCACCATCATCCATCAGAGGGTTAATAAAGATGGCGTTTCTCTCCTGATGGACTGCTGGTATATTCTGGCTACTTCCCCTCGTCGCCTCTCATTTCCATGCCTTTCTTTTCTCCAGTGTCTTGTATCCGCGCTTTGCTTGTGTGTGATCTCAGAAGGAGAAGATCTGAGCGGACTCGTGGCCGCTGATCACTGACAACTTGAGCTCCTGCTGCGATGAAAGGGAGTCCACGCCTCGTACACGACTTGTTGAGGCTAAACTGGAATTACACGTGTCAGTAATGAAGACGTATACAATCCATGGCCCCGTACTCTGAGCCGGGACTACAACTCCCATAATCCACACTGATCCCTTTAATAGAGGATGGGGTGGAGAATCCAGAGCCGGTCACACCTGAGGAATAGCAGGGATATTTGTGGTGGGATTGGATTTATGAGAATGTTCTGCAACATTTTAGGACCCTAAAGGGGAACTCTGCAGGAAGTACAGAACCCATCAGTAACACGGAGGAGAATATTAGGGAGCGGCAGAGGTCAGTGTCAGTCTATGCAGATGTGAGGGATCAGCACATTCTTCTCCGGGTTATACAATAATAATTCTCGTATAGAGAGTAAACACATATGGTGCGTGTTCTCTAAGGGGGTCCTGACGTTCCTCCTCACCCCCTGCAGGAGATGACAGGGTCAATGGATTGTTATACAGATGATAACCGCACCCGAGAACATGTAGTGGGGATGGGGGAGGAGGTGTCAGAGGATAAGGAGCGGCTCCGCACCTTTCTAATAAGATTATGGAGTTGATGGATCTTTTTTGTCGCACTTTCCATTGATTTTGTGGAAGTTTTTCCGTGTGTGGAGTAAGATCATTGAAGTTACGGGGTCTCATAAGGTAGTTCCTCCGACGTCCACCAGGTGGCGCTGCTGCGCTGAAGTTCCCCGAGGCCCGCTGGAATGCCCTGAAATTCACCGGCCTATTCCTGGTGAAGGTAAGCGCGAGTCCTGCGACATTTTTATTTTTTTTAAAAATGCAGCGGTTTTTCAGAATCTGTTGGGTTTTCGTTCGGCCACGCCCTCCTATTTCCGTCGCATGCATGCCGGCGCCGATGCGCCAAAATCCGATCGTGTGCGCCAAAATCCCGGGCAATACAGGGAAAATCGGCGCAAATCGGAAGTATTCGGGTAACACGTCGGGAAAACTCGAATCGGGCCCTTAGTAAATGACCCCCAATATCTTGAAGATGTTTTTTGGTCATATATATGTTTTTTATGTACCTGGTGAGGATCGGGTCATGTGTTCCTGTCTGGAGAACTTTTGCGCATTTTCGCGTTTTAGTGATTTCAACAACCACTAATCAACATCACACCTTGAGGGCGCATTCACACGATGCGTTGCGACGAGTTGTGCGTTGCGTTTTTTGACGCATTCAACTGGCTCCAGCCTTGATCACATGCTATGGTTACATTGGGGGTTATTTACTAAGGGGCCCGAATCGCGTTTTTACGACGTGTTACCCGAATTTTTCCGTTTTGTGCCGATTTTCCCTGAATTGCCCCGGGTTTTTGGCGCACGCAATCGGATTGTGGTGCATCGGCGCCGGTGTGCACGTAACGGAAATCGGGGCCGAGGCCGAACGGAAACCCGACGGATTCGGAGAAACCACCCCATTTAAAAAAAAAAAGGTCGCTGGACACGCGCTTAGCTTTACTCGGCCCGGCTTGGTGAAGTTCAGTGCATTCAGCGCAGCAGCGACACCTGGTGGACGTCGGAGGAACTGCCTTAGTGAATCGCCTTAAGACCCGAATCCTCCGCACAGAAAGCGCCGCTGGTTCGCGAATGGACCGCGTAAGTAAATCTGCCCCATTGTGTTTTAGCAGATGCAGTGGAAACGCAATGTAACCTTAGCATGTAATCAAGGCTGAGGCCAGTGGAATGCATCAAAAACGCAACATACGACGAGACGCAACACAACGTGTGAATGCGCCCTGAGGCGACTGATAAATGCAGCTGCTGCAGAAAAGTGACTGTGCCACCAGACTTTGGGGCATTAAAAACGCAATGCAAAACCCGCAAACACCAAAAAGTACAAAAAAGAAAGAATTTGTCCCCAATTAAGATAAGATACATCACCCCCTATATCTTACTATAGCTTCCAGTTCCTCGTTTTAAGACTGTTGACAAAAAATGGAAACCTTTTTGATGCGCAGATTCCTACAGCAACACTCTGACGTTACAGACCGCAGCAAGTGTTGGGTATCGCCCTCACACTGCTGTTCTCTGTGCTCTCTGCAACCATTTAGTCAATGTCCTTGGAGACAATTGTAATCATAACTTTAAATATGTTCCTAGTATGAAGACTGTAATTTATCTTCAGGATTGCAGCTTCTCCGAGTGTACTGGGGGCATGTCCTCACACTGCTGTGCTCTGTGCTCTCAGCAGCCAGTGTTAGATATTTCCAATCATATGTAGGGGGTGGGGGTGCGTCCGTAGTGTAGTCTCCAATCTGCCCCCACTCACCTTTGATTCTGCCTGCAGTGTGCACTCCATGGTCACTATATGGCGGTATTACTGATGACATTGTATACTGACAACAATCGTAGATACACAGCGGAATATTTTGACTTTTCCACATAAAATATTAAAATCTGGAAACAAATCGTCTTCTCCCCCCCCCCCCACATCTTCTACAACCGCGGAAGATTTGTGAAAATAATGACGTTCTCCATCTGTTCCCGCGCTGACCCGTTACAGATCTCTACAAGGGAGAAGGCGACGTCTCCGCAGCGCTGCGCCGTTATGTTTACCCTTTATATTTTACATTTCAGATTGTAATAACAGATATTTCATTGCACGTCGCCCCCGCCGCCCCTCCCCGCGAAACCAACCGCATCAGCAGTTTTAAAAGAGCTTATGGGCTTATCTGCAGATATTAGAGGAACGTCGGAGCCGCAAGACAATTATTCATTACAAGACGAGACAAAGTAATCACAACACACAATGATACAATGTATCACTGCTGATAGATGGCACCAGAGCTCATAGGACCCTCTAATCCAACCAGAAACCCACCCACAAGAGATGCATCAAATCTACTACTCCCCAAATTATAAATGATGTCACATATTTCATACAATCAGGGCTCTAGGAAAAGAGAAATAAGAACACAATTATATATGTAGTGTCTGCAGCCACCACTAGGGGGAGCTCACTACATACAGATTATACAGCCACCACTAGGGGGAGCTCATTACATACAGATTATACATCCACCACTAGGGGGAGCTCACTACATACAGATTATACAGCCACCACTAGGAGGAGCTCACTACATATAGATTATACAGCCACCACTAGGGGGAGATCACTACATACAGATTATACACCACCACTAGGTGGAGCTCACTACATACAGATTATACAGCCACCACTATGGGGAGCTCACTACATACACATTATACACCACCACTAGGGGGAGATCACTACATACAGATTATACACCACCACTAGGTGGAGCTCACTACATACAGATTATACAGCCACCACTATGGGGAGCTCACTACATACACATTATACACCACCACTAGGGGGAGCTCACTACATACACATTATACACCACCACTAGGAGGAGCTCACTATATACAGATTATACACCACCACTAGGGGGAGATCACTACATACAGATTATACACCACCACTAAGGGGAGATCACTACATACAGATTATACAGCCACCACTAGGGGGAGCTCACTACATACACATTATACACCACCACTAGGGGGAGCTCACTACATACACATTATACACCACCACTAGGGGGAGCTCACTACATACACATTATACACCACCACTAGGGGGAGCTCACTACATACACATTATACACCACCACTAGGAGGAGCTCACTATATACAGATTATACACCACCACTAGGGGGAGATCACTACATACAGATTATACACCACCACTAAGGGGAGATCACTACATACAGATTATACAGCCACCACTAGGAGGAGATCACTGCATACAGATTATACACCACCACTAGGGGGAGCTCACTACATACAGATTATACACCACCACTAGGAGGAGCTCACTACATACAGAATATATACCACCACTAGGGGGAGATCACTACATACAGATTATACACCACCACTAGGGGGAGATCACTACATACAGATTACACAGTCACCACTAGGAGGAGCTCACTACATACAGATTATACACCACCACTAGGAGGAGATCACTACATACAGAGTATACACCACCACTAGGACAAGCTCACTACATAGAGATTATACACCACCACTAGGGGGAGATCACTACGTACAGATTATACACCACCACTAGGGGGAGATCACTACATACAGATTATACACCACCACTAGGGGGAGCTCACTACATACAGATTATACAGCACCACTAGGGGGAGCTCACTGCATGCACATTATACACCACCACTAGGGGGAGCTCACTACATACAGATTATACACCACCACTAGGGGGAGATCACTACATAGAGATTATACAGCCACCACTAGGACGAGCTCACTACATACAGATTATACAGCCACCACTAGGGGTAGATCACTACATACAGATTATACACCACCACTAGGAGGAGATCACTACATACACATTATACACCACCACTAGGAGGAGCTCACTACATACAGATTATACACCACCACTAGGGGGAGATCACTACATACAGATTATACACCACCACTAGGAGGAGATCACTACATATAGATTATACACCACCACTAGGGGGGGGGGGGGATCATTACATAAAGATTATACACCACCACTAGGGCGAGATCACCACATACACATTATACATTCACCTTTAGGGGGAGCTCACTACATACAGATTATACACCACCACTAGGGGGATCTCACTACATAGAGATTATACACCACTACTAGGGGGAGATCACTACATACAGATTATACACCACCACTAGGGGGAGCTCACTACATACAGATTATACACCAACACTAGGGGGAGCTCACTACATACAGATTATACACCACCGCTAGAGGGAGATCACTACATACAGATTATACAAGCACCACTAGGGGGAGATGACTACATAGAGATTATACACCACTACTAGGGGGAGATCACTACATACAGATTATACAGTCACCACTAGGGGGAGCTCACTATATACAGATTATACATCACCACTAGGGGGAGCTCACTACATACAGATTATACACCACCGCTAGAGGGAGATCACTACATACAGATTATACAAGCACCACTAGGGGGAGATGACTACATAGAGATTATACACCACTACTAGGGGGAGATCACTACATACAGATTATACAGTCACCACTAGGGGGAGCTCACTACATACAGATTATACACCACCACTAGGAAGAGCTCACTACATACAGATTATACAGCCACCACTAGGGGGAGATCACTACATACAGATTATACAGTCACCACTAGGGGGAGCTCACAACATACAGATTATACATACAGATTATACAGGCACCACTAGGGGGAGATCACTACATACATATTATACATCACCACTAGGGGGAGCTCACTACATAGAGAATGGAGCTCTTCTTTATCATACAGATCTCTTTTATTACTTTCTTGCAAAAAAAGGTTAATAAATATGTCTTACAGCTGATACTGCAGTATTTTGGTGTTCATTTTGATAAAAAAAAGAATGTCTTAGCATTGTAAATATCACTGCTTGCTGTCAGTGTAGGAGATTCTTGTTTAGTTCCAGAGGAGGAATTTCTGGGCAGAGCTCTCCCTTGTGACAGCTCAGTGTTTGATGATGACATTTGTGCTGTAACTTTCTTTACTGATACATTATTTCAAAACATCTGTTGGGTGAAAGGTGGTCAGGAAGTCTCGAGCAGGGGGTCACTTTCACTGACAACAAGCAGAGATCTTAACACAGTAAAGACAGTAATAAGTAGTCAAACATTTTATTATACTGTAGCTAAAGGTTCACTCCCGCTTATCTACAGGACCCTAAAAATCAAGAGACTGGGGCCCCCAAGTGCCCCCTAATCTTATTCTATGGGACTTCCAGACTCCATCCTCCACCCATATAAGTAAATGGGGGTCCACTAGGGGGCACTTGTGAGCCACATTCTCATGACCAATCGGGGTCCCCGCAGTAATATCCATGTGGATTAGACATCTTCATTTGCAGTGGAACTACAACTCCCAATATGACTTCAGATGCATGAAGATGAGGGTTACAGTCGTTCTCCAGATCACTGATTCCTGGGGGGCTATTTATCTTTAGTCAGCACATTTGTCTGTGTCTTTTCTTGTTTTTTTCCTTACTTTTGGACTTGTTTGGTCTTAGAGGTTGATATATCAGGCAGTTGTGCCAATAGAGTTTCAAAATCTTCAACTTCTTCTACAGTTCTTCCTACGCCTGGTCAGGGCTGGAGTATATTTGTGCCTTTTTAACCTCAATTTGCGCCAAATTTGAGACTTTTCCATATCTTCACATCTGGATTTTAGAGATATATCAGGCACAACACTGAAAAATTCTTGCACCGTGGGTGGATAAATCATAAATTAAGGCACAAATATATTAAATGTACACAAAAAGTCACAAAAAGAAAAAAAGGGAGAAAGGTAAATGACCCCCATAGTCTCATGTATCAATGTATTTTGCTTCGGTCTGCAGTATAAAAGTATTAGGGTATTCTGGGAGTTGTAGTCCCACCCAGAATGGAACATTTACAGACCACTTATCCACATTGTATCAATCATCGGTTGCTCTGGGTTACAGCACATGTAATAGACACTGCTTCTTTAAAAACCAAGACTTTGATTTAAGCAGTTTCACCACTTGGCCACTAGATGTCTCTCTTGTGCCTTCAAAAATGTTTACATTCCCATTGATTTTATTTCTAATTTCTGTTCCCTAAGTATCCATAGGATAAAAGAGAGAATGGGGGAGGGGAGGAAAGTGTTATCCCAGAGCTTCACCCCAACATCAATCCCTACGATCCCCCCAACAAATATCCCCACCGTACACACATCCATCAGCGTTAATAGCGCAATCTGCTCCGCCCACACACATTTACTATCTGATGAATGGAGCTGATACTTGCTGTAATGGATTTTAATAGATTTCACAGGAAAATAACAGCTTTTCCCACCATATTGCCAGCGATGTACTTCCAAGCGCACATTAATATTCATCCATGTAGAACACTGCCGGCTCTGTGCATCCCATAGTAGAGGTAGAGCCCCCCGATACTAAGAAATCCCCCCAAAAACCACCATCACCTGCATGAATCAATTTAAATGGATATTATGTTTTTGCATAAAATGTAAAATTTTGCACTTTCTTTTACTTTGCAGAATTGATCTATGTGAATCAGAGAGTAATGGGGGTGCTAGGACCCCCCCCCCCACCAACACTCAATGAGAATTGAATGCTGAGAGCTCGCAGTAACCCATCGCTGACTGAAACGTAAAATCACTGCTGCACAGAGTATTTAAGGGACATTGCATCTATGATGCGCCCATTGCTGACCACACACTGTATATGCATCGCTCACTGCTGCGCAGAGTATTTAAGGGACACAGCATCTATGATGAGCCCATTGCTGACCACATACCATATATATACGTCGCTCACTGCTGCGCAGAGTATTTAAGGGACATTGCATCTATGATGAGCCCATTGCTGACCACACACTGTATATGCATCGCTCACTGCTGCGCAGAGTATTTAAGGGACATTGCATCTATGATGAGCCCATTGCTGAACACACACTGTATATGCATCGCTCACTGCTGCGCAGAGTATTTAAGGGACACAGCATCTATGATGAGCCCATTGCTGACCACACACTGTATATGCATCGCTCACTGCTGCACAGAGTATTTAAGGGACACAGCATCTATGATGAGCCCATTGCTGACCACACACTGTATATGCATCGCTCACTGCTGCACAGAGTATTTAAGGGGAACGTGAGCATTGATAATAAAAGTGGGTGTAATCTACATGCGATATATTCTATAGTCTATAATCTATATTCAGCTCCATTATTTCGGTCCTGTTGTGTTTCTGATTTTCACAATGTTGTGGATTTTGTGATTTCTGCACATCCCGCGGTGCGATGCGGGCATTGTTGTTGATTAACACTTGTACGGAGGTGCCAGGTTGTGAGTTGGCGCCTGTTCAGACTGCGGATCATTAGCCAGGCGTTGTGATGTGGGTCTCATCTCATTTTATGCACAGAAAACTTTCAAAAACTTCATCAACTTTAATTGTGCTCCATGTGTCAGATCTCTACTAAGTAGTTCCTAGCTGTGGCCACCAGGAGGCGGCGCAGTATCACACCTAGAGGCACATTGTATATTCAGGACATAGAAGCCGGTGTATGGTTGCAGGGGCTCCTCTGGGGGGCGCTATGATCTGGCAGTATATAGGATAAAGTATATAAAATGGCAGATTTCCTTCACAAACAGCGCCACTCCTGTCCATGGTGGTGTCTGGTACTGCAGCTTGGCCCCTTTTGTTCCCTGGTTCACATTCTATTACTCCTTGCTATCTCTGTATTATACAGATCACTGACCTACGTGCATCTACCTGTATCACAACCAATGCAATCGCTTGAGGCCCCAGAGATCAGGGGGCCCCACACAGAGGTGGGACGCAGGGAATTGTCAGACTCCATTCAGAAGGGGGACTGTGCAATGGGGTTACTTCGATTATGGCCCCAGGTTTTGTAATAGTGGGGGCCCCACATACCAGCCCTGCACCCCAATGCTGCTCAGAGAGGGCGCTCTTCTATCCCCATTCATTCTTTATATTCATGTTGTTACATTTGTAGCCACTTTGTGACACTACATTACTGTATGGAGAAGGAAGTGGAGGACCCCTTTAAGTGGGAATAGCTTGTGGCATTGCAGGGGGTTGGAAGCAGCCCCAGACAGGTTGAAGGTAACACTGAATCACCACCCTGCGTGTCCTGTGCCCCATGTAATGCGCCTGTGGGTGCAGGCGGGTGCTTCCACATTACATGATATTTAATGAAGGTTCCGGCTTTTGTAATAATGAGCTGCTTGGGTGATTAGACACATCATGTGCAGGTTCATTGTGTCACAAAGTGAACATAAAGGAGAACTCCGCCTGGAAGAGGAGACCTGAGCTCAGACTTCTCCACACCAGACACAGAAGCCTCCACCGGCCTCTACACCAGCCACATCATTCCCCCCACTCCCCAAACAATCAGTCCTAAGTGCAGTGACTGCGCAGAACAGCTCCTCCTCCTGCCTGTATCATAGGGAAACTGTCAGCAAATAGCACGCCTACAGTGATGTGTAATCAGACCTCACACTGCTGTGCTCTGTGCTCTATGCAGCCAGTGTTATGTATTGTCCCTGGAGAGATGTGTAATCCGACCTCACACTGCTGTGCTCTGTGCTCTATGCAGCCAGTGTTATGTATTGTCCCCGGAGAGATGTGTAATCAGACCTCACACTGCTGTGCTCTGTGCTCTCTGCAGCCAATGTTATGTATTGTCCCTGGAGAGATGTGTAATCAGACCTCACACTGCTGTGCTCTGTGCTCTCTGCAGCCAGTGTTATGTATTGTCCTTGGAGAAATGTGTAATAAGATCTCACACTGCTGTGCTCTGTGCTCTCAAACAGTCATTTTTAGGTATTGTCCCTGGAGAAAGGTGTAATCAGACCGCTGTTTATGTTGTTGGCAGCAGCAGGACTGTGCTATATGTAGTTACATTCCAGGATTGCTGCTTCTCCAAGTGCATGTGGGTGTGTCCTCACACTTATGTTCTCTGTGCTCTGTGCAGCCATTGTTATGTATTGTGTATGGAGAGATGTGTAATCAGACCTTTGTGTATGTTATTAGAAGCAGCGGGACTGTGATATATAAATGTATATTACAGGGTTGTAGCTTCTCCAGGTGCACTGGGGATGTCCTCACACTGCTGTGCTCTGTGCTTTCTGCAGCCATTGTTAGTTATTTTGCCTAGATAGATGTGCAATCATAGCTCTGTAAGTGTTGTTAGTAGCAGCAGGATTGTGTCTCCTAGTGCACTATGAGGGGCCCCACATCCAACCAATGGAACCCAATAGAATCAGTGATATCCCTGTTTGTTGCTCAACTGAGGATCTTCCGTTGTGATGACATCATTAGTAGCAGTGATGTCACTATTCGCAGCTTGGATCACTGTGCACAGATTCTGATACATTGTTATTCTACTTACTGTTATTATTATTATTGCTATTTTTATTTATTATTATTATGGTCGTTGTTATTATTATACGTTGTGTAATATCAGGAGGTGATGACGCGTTGATGCTCCATTCTCTTCCCATCGTGGCCTATAACAGACAGCAGCAGATAGACTTTCTATTAGTGGTCCCCCGGGACCCCCGCGCTCCGCTCATCCTCTCTTGTTGTCTTCATACTTTCTCTTTTTTTTTGCCACTGTAAAGTTAATAATTTTACCTGAGTAATTCTTCCATTTCTAGTTACCTGGGGGATTGTTAATAGCAGAGAATCCCATTCAGACTCTTCTCTGCAGCTCAATCAAATCTTCAAGGCGCCAGCTCCCTGGTATTGATCACTCGGTTCCTGACAGACTTTGCCACAAGGATGCAGCATCTTGTACTCCACAGTGTCAGGCTGCAGCTAATAGCCTGGAGCAGGAGGCACCCGCCTCACATTAGGCTCCTGACCACAGATTCCTCAAAGGCTATGCTGCCCCCAAACTGGACAGGCTATGCTTCCTCCCACCGGACAGGCTATGCTGCCCCCAAACCATACAGGGTATGCTGCCCCCCCCACTGGACAGGCTATGCTTCCCCCCACCGGACAGGCTATGCTGCCCCCAAACCATACAGGGTATGCTGCCCCCCCACTGGACAGGCTATGCTTCCCCCCACCGGACAGGCTATGCTGCCCCCAAACCATACAGGGTATGCTGCCCCCCCACCGGACAGGCTATGCTTCCCCCCACCGGACAGGCTATGCTTCCCCCCACCGGACAGGCTATGCTGCCCCCCACCGGACAGGCTATGCTGCCCCCCACCGGACAGGCTATGCTGCCCCCAAACTGGACAGGCTATGCTGCTCCCCACTGGACAGGCAATGCTGCCCCCCATGGGACAGGGTATACTGACCCCCATCACACATGATATGCTGTCCACACTGGACAGGGTATGCCGCCTCCTCTGCACATGGTAAACTGCCCCCTCTACACAGGCTATACTGCCCCTCTCCTAACAGGATATGCTACCCCCAACAGGACAGGGTCTGCCACCTACTATGTACACGCCATGCTGCCCCCTTCTTACAGGCCATGCTGCCCCCTCCTCACCGGCTATGCTGCCCCCTCCTCAGCACACTAACAGGGGGTATAACATTTCACTGCCTTCTGCCTAATGTCAATACATATTTGTATCCAGCCCATGTCTACATATAGTCAGATTTCCTTTCTATAATATGATCGTCCCATGGAGCTTCTGCCCGACATGTCATGGACTTAACCCTTTCTGTGCTCAGTCAATGGTCAAAGAGAGGAGGGGTTAACTCCATAGTGCTGACTGCGAATTATCCACTGCCACAGATAAGAAGATCATCTATCTATCTATCTCATATCTATCTATCTATCTATCTATCTATCTATCTATCTATCTATCTATCCTTCTCTCTTTCTCTCCCAATTTCTGACTGATCTCTCTCTTCTTTGCCTGTGTCCTCCCTATATTCTCATGCAGTGTCGTTACAGTTGCAGTACATAGTAGGGCCCACACCCCTGTATAAGTCACCCCCAGAGCCCTCTCTTAGGATTGTGCCCCCGGCGCTGCTCTCCTTCCTCTGCCCTGACTCTACAACCTTGTCCCATGTAACATTAAATGAACATCTCACCATTAACCACCCCATTGATTTCCCTTAGCAGTGATCCCCCTGTAAATAATGTGACAAGATCTTCTCTAATCTGGATATTTAAGCGCCTGGGATCAATGGATCTGATTAAAAACACATTAAATAAATCAAAGCCACAATGGAGGCTGAGTGTCTGCTGTATAAATGTCTCTAGCATGTAAATGCTGTGCGTGAGGAGGAGAAGCGGCTCCATCCAGGATCACAGAGGGATGTGACTGCTATTACCCCGAGCTGGGGGCAGCTTTATTACTGCCCTGCAGAAGTCCTGGAGGAGCACATGACCTGCAGCCTGGAAGGGGTTACTGCATGGCTAATAGACAAGATAATGGGCTTCTAAGTGCACAGGGACCCCTGGAAACAGAATAAGGGGGCTACGGGAGATAGTAGAGGTATTAGCAGGGTGACAAGGTGCTGCCCCCCACCTGTACATACATATAGTGATGGGGGGAGGGAGGGACACAGATCAGCTTAGTGCACAGGGACCCCAGGATCCAGAATAAGGGGGTTACATGTACTAGTGCAGATATTAGCAGGGTGACAAGGTGCTGCCCCCCACCTGTACATACAAATAGTGATGGATGGAAGGACAGTAATCAGTGCCCAGGGACCCCAGGATACAGAATAAGGGGGTTACATGTATTAGTACAGGTACAGTAGCAGCAGGAGAGGGCGCTGCACATATATATGGGGTCTAATCACTTGCCTGTGACCTGCATTAGCTCTCCTGTCATGTCACCAGCTTCTGCAGGAACAGGGGCAATTCCTAGGCTGCCGCGCCCCCCCCCCCCCCCCTTCCTACAAACTCCTCAAGGACAATACATGGAGCAGAGAGGATTTTCTATTCACATCTAACAGGATGATTCATTAAGACAAAGCAGTCACAGCAGGGATGTGCAGCTTATCAATGGGACTGAGGGTCCCAGCAGCACAGAGGGTACGACCAGCAGCAGCACAGGAGGTATAAGCAGCAGCACAGAGGGTATGAGCAGCAGCACAGAGGGTACGACCAGCAGCAGCACAGAGGGTTTCAGCAGCAGGAGCAGCAGTACATGGGATATAAGCAGCAGCACAGAGGGTATGAGCAGCAGCACAGAGGGTATCAGCAGCAGCACAGAGGGTACGACCAGCAGCAGCACAGGAGGTATAAGCAGCAGCACAGAGGGTATCAGCAGCAGCACAGAGGGTACGACCAGCAGCAGCACAGGAGGTATAAGCAGCAGCACAGAGGGTATGAGCAGCAGCACAGAGGGCATGAGCAGCAGCACAGAGGGTATGAGCAGCAGCACAGAGGGTTTCAGCAGCAGCACAGAGGGTTTCAGCAGTAGCAGCACAGAGGGTTTCAGCAGCAGGAGCAGCAGCACATGGGATATAAGCAGCAGCACAGAGGGTATCAGCAGCAGCAAAGAGGGTATGAAAAGGTATGAGCAGCACAGAGGGTATCAGCAGCATAGAAGGTATCAGCAGCAGCACAGAGGGTTTCTGCAGCAGCACAGAAGGTATCAGCGGCACAGAGAGTATCAGCAGCAGCAGCACAGAGGGTATGAGCAGCAGCACAGAAGGTATCAGCGGCACAGAGAGTATCAGCAGCAGTACAGAGGGTTTCAGCAGCAGCACAGAGGGTATGAGCAGCAGCATAGAGGGAATGAGCAGCAGCATAGAGGGAATGAAAGGGTATGAGCAGCACAGAGGGTATCAGCAGCAGCACAGAGGGAATGAAAGGGTATGAGCAGCACAGAGGGTATCAGCAGCAGCACAGAGGGTATAAGCAGCAGCACAGAGGGTATAAGCAGCAGCAGCACATAGGATATAAGCAGCAGCACAGAGTGTATAAGCAGCAGCACAGAGTGTATGAGCAGCAGCACAGAGTGTTTCAGCAGCAGCACTGAGGCTATAAGCAGCACAGAGGGTATAAGCAGCAGCAACACATGGGATATAAGCAGCAGCACAGAGGGAATGAAAGGGTATGAGCAGCAGCACATAGGGTATAAGCAGCAGCACAGAGTGTTTCAGCAGCAGCACTGAGGGTATACGCAGCAGCAGGACCTCGGACAGCTCCTCCCTGCAGCTCCTCTGCTGCTGACTGCTGAAGTTTTCCTCCCCTGTTCGGAATTTGAGGCTCCCCGTCCTCCTGCCCTCCTCCCCCCGGGGCTGTGATTGGCTGCAGCAGTGAGAGCCGCTTCCCTCCTCCTCTCTGTCTCTCCCTGTTCAGACTGCGCTGCCAGTAGTTATCAGCAGCAAAGCGCGAGAGACATCCAGGAGCCTCTGGGTCCAGTCACTGCACGATCACAGGGATCCACAAGGACTCGGGATCTACACACACCCGGATCCCACTTGGATTGTAAACTCCTCTATTTGCATTTTTGCGCATTTGCATTAGGGAAGAGACGTGTGATGGGATCGGGGGCTCCTGCAGGAGCCTTGGACATTTTCTGGAGATTATTGTAAAGTCTTCTATCTGCTGCTGCATCCATAGTGGATTTATTTGCTGCTTGGCTCCTGCATAGACCACAAAGCAGAAGAGATTTCCGGGGAGGGGGTCTCTGCAGCCCACCTGCTCGCCTCTCCTATCAGTCACACTTTGTGGCCATCACAGGCAAAGGTGGGACTTGGAATTTTCTTGGCAAATACACAATTGCAGCCAGGACTGCGTAAATGAATGGACGCTGCTGAGCCCCTTCCATCCTAATTATTGCAGCTCTGGTCTCCGGGAGGCTATGGATCAGAGGTGGCGGAGGGAGGTTTGAGGCTGAGCTCTGCACGGACTCCTTGACATGCTAGCAGAGCCCCTCCACATCCTTGCAGCTGATTGAAGAATGAGATGAGTGCAAGTCATGAGGACGCGGTTGAAGTGCCCATCCAGTGCACCCTGATGCCTGCTTCTTGTCCCTGAGCCATTGCAGAGCAGGTGGCAGGGGTCCTCAGGCTGCCCCCTACACTTCATGCTGCCCTCTCCATCATTGCATCGGGAGCTGAGACTGCAGCAGAGCAGACCAGAAGAAGCCAAGTTCAGGAGGAGCTGAGGAGGACCCTTCCTTCATCCCAGCCGGTACCCCCATTGTCTCTATGTGTGTTCTGCACCTTTGCTGTGTTGCTTGTCCTTCCTCAGATTGATCAGCGCCCCCCCTTCCCTTTTGCTTGCACATTTTAGGGGAGACTATGTGGCGGTGCTGGTGCAAGGAGATGGATGTATTTCACATTTTGCTTCTGCTGGCGGTGTCTTGGGCACGGACCCGAGCCTTGATCAACTTGAAATACACAGTGGATGAGGAGCAGAGAGCCGGCACTCAGATCGCCAATGTAGCAAAGGACGCTAAGGATGCAGGATTTGTCCTGGACCCCAGGCAACCTGCCTTCAGAGTGGTCTCCAACTCTGCCCCCCACCTGGTGGACATCAATGCCTCTGGAGTGCTGGTCACCAAACAGAAGATTGACAGGGACCTTCTCTGCAGGCAGATGCCCAAATGTGTCATATCCCTGGAGGTCATGTCCAACTCCATGGAAATTTGTGTCATTAAAATAGAAATCAAAGACCTGAATGATAATGCCCCCAGCTTCCCCACTGACCAGATCGACCTGGAGATCTCAGAGACTGCCAGCCCTGGCACCAGGATCCCCCTGGAAAGTGCGTACGACCCTGATTCTGGGAACTATGGGGTGCAGACCTATGAAATCACCCCCAACGACCTGTTTGGCTTAGAGATTAAGACCAGAGGCGATGGCTCCAGGTTTGCAGAATTGGTGGTGGAGAAAAACCTGGACAGAGAGACTCAGTCCCACTACAAATACATCATTACGGCCCTGGATGGGGGTGACCCCTCCAATTTCGGTACAGTGGAGCTGAATATTAAGGTGATAGATTCCAATGACAATAACCCAGTATTTGAGGAGGCCGCCTATACGGTCAATGTCCCTGAGAACGCTCCCCTCAGCTCCATAGTCATTGATCTCAATGCTACAGACCCCGATGAAGGCACCAATGGGGAGATTGTCTATTCCTTCAACAGCTATGTGTCTGACAAAACCAGGGAGCTCTTCAAGATCGACCCCAAGACTGGGCTCATCACAGTCATTGGAGCCATAGACTATGAAGAAGGCCACGTCTATGAGATAGATGTGCAAGCCAAGGACCTGGGACCCAACTCCATCCCCGCTCACTGCAAAGTGACTGTCAATGTATTGGATGTAAATGATAATGTGCCTGTCATCAACTTGCTCTCGGTGAACAGCGAGGTGGTGGAAGTGAGTGAAAACGCCCCCCCTGGCTATGTCATTGCCCTGGTGAGGGTCTCAGACAGGGATTCGGGCATCAATGGAAGGGTCTTGTGTAAACTCTTGGGTAACGTGCCCTTCAGGCTGCAGGAGTACGAGAGCTTCTCCACTATTTTGGTAGATGGCAGGTTAGATAGGGAGCAGAGGGATCAGTATAATTTAACCATTCAGGCTAAGGATGGGGGGAACCCCTCGCTGCAGTCCACCAAGTCCTTCACTGTCAGGATCACAGATGAGAATGACAATCACCCGCACTTCTCCAAAACCTTCTACCAAATGATGGTTCATGAAAACAACACCCCAGGGGCCTACTTATTGTCCGTGTCAGCCAGGGACCCCGATTTAGGATTAAATGGCAGCGTGTCCTATCAGCTGATCCCTTCCCAAGTGAAAGACATGCCAGTGTTCACCTATGTGTCAATCAACCCCACCACCGGGGACATCTATGCCCTCCGCTCATTTAATCATGAACAGACCAAATCGTTTGAATTTAAGATTTCGGCAAAGGATGGGGGGACCCCTCCGCTGCAGAGCAATGTCACCGTCAGAATCTTAGTGATGGATGTGAATGACAACACCCCAGTGATCACTGCCCCCCCACTGGTCAATGGCACCTCTGAGGTCTACATCCCCAGGAACGCTGGCATGGGCTACCTGGTGACCGTGGTCAAGGCTGATGACTATGACGAGGGCGAGAATGGGCGACTGTCTTATGAGATTACCGAAGGGGACAGGGGCTTTTTTGAAATTGACCAAATCAATGGGGAGATCAGGACCACCAGGACTTTTGGTGAGAACTCAAAAACCACTTATGAATTGATAGTAGCAGCTCAGGACAATGGGAAACCTGCACTTTCTGCATCCGCCTTGATTTTGATCTACCTGTCCCCAGCCCTGGACGCCCAGGAGTCAATAGGATCTGTCAACCTATCCCTGATTTTCATCATTGCCCTGGGATCTATTGCCGCCATTCTCTTTGTCACTATGATCTTTGTGGCTGTGAAATGCAAGAGGGACAACAAGGAAATTCGGACCTACAACTGCAGGTAAGGAGCTATTTCCAATCCACTCCATGATTATAGATAGGACCCCCCCCTGGTTACTGTAGATTGCACTAAGTCATGTACAAGTCCATCCATTCTGCCTACCAATACATCATCATAGCTTTGTATCTTTTCTCTCAATATTCCTCTATGCTACAGATGTATCCCTCCTTCTATTGGACATCCTTCTATGGGAAGGTATGGATTCTGCATACAGGGAGGGGGGTGTTGCATGGGGTCATTTTATTTGTAGAAAGTTCAATGTGGATAGAAATGGAGGTGGATGTGATGCATTAGTGCAGTGAATAGACTGGGAGAAGCTTCCACCTTGTTATTAGAGATGTAAAAGACTGAATAACTCTTGCAGGTGTCTGCAGAGCAAATAGCCGCTGACTGCTCCTCTCTGGCACATTGCTGTCATTTGTAAGGTACAGGCTGCGCCTCCTGTTTTTCGCCATTAGGTGGCACTGTGAGCACAAGGAATGCAGGAATCTGCTGGAGTCTTGTCACTGGATGTGAATCACAGTTGGAATTTGAAAGAATACAGAATTAAATGAAAACATAATGATTTTTACATTTCAGTGCGTTCCATCGGAGGCGATCACATTCAATCCAGTCCCTTTTCTTAGCACTGTCCCCTTTCCCTGCTCCAGTCATAAGCGGAAAAAAAAAAATATTACAATAAACTCCCTGAAAAATAATCCGCCGTCAGAGGCAGATTAATTATTGATTCACTTCTTATCAGTTTATGTCAGATTTTTTTTAGCGCTTATTTCTATCAGATGTAAAGGGAAGCTCGGGGATGAGGTGGGCGCGCGCCGGCTGGGGGCGGCTGAGGATGCCGCACGCTGTAATGGGCTATGAAGCAGGCAGACAAGATTTCTTTCCCTTTACCCTATTGTCAGCATAACAAAAAAGTTTGGTAGACAAATGCTAACCCGGCATGAATATCAATCAGCTACCCTGTGGGGCAGCTGCGGCGCCTAATATTCTGCTTAATCTTGTTACTGGAGGATGGATATGCTTCCCTCTGATATCCCAAGGAATGGCCGCCTCATCCAGGGGGATGTGGATTTTGATGTATTTTATGTCTTGGTGTAACATAAACCGAGGCTCCAATATTCCTGCAGAAAATCACAAAATATAAAAGACTAATCTATAGATAAATCCAAAGAAAGTGAGTGGAGTTCTATCTGAAAGGGCATGCTGAGATTTGTAGTTCCACATCGGATACAAGATCATTGCTGTATTTATGAAACAATGTAACAATCACAAAGATTCCATAAACACAAATGTATCCGTTCCATTGTAGAAAATTAGCTCGGTTTTGGCTCCTAATTCAGCCGTATAGATATATCTATAGAAGGGAGGAAGCAGCTGAGGAGGAGGGGGAGCACAGATGTAATGAGTCAGGGAGCCAAATATGTTACACCCCAGTTGTGCAAACATCTGCCTCTGTCCAAATACACAAGACTGACTGCGGAGCCAGGGCTGATGTATGGCCGATAATGCAGAGGTGCAGAGCATCGCTCCTGACTACTATGTGCATGCTGGCAGGGTGTCACACTGCGCCCATCCCGGATAATGCAATTTAACCATTTAGGATTCCCCCCTCCTCCTTCCCTCTCTCCTTCCCTTCATTGAAAAACCAACAATTTTATGAAATTCTGTCAAAATGAAAAAATGATGGGCAGGAGAAAATTAAAATTCCTCCCCTGGAAAAGAAAAAAAAACCCTCTCATCCATATTTTTCCTTTTTCGCTGACTTTTTTTTTGCGTCCCGGTTGCCGCTGCTCCGTTATTTAATTCTGCGATTTTATTTCCCGGCGTGATGAAAATGTCATCGGGACTGAAGTATAAATCCATGTCATATTTTTTTTAGTTTTATGTGACATTTCCAATTGCGGAGCGCGCTCCCTGTTCATTATTTTCACTTAGGAAAGTGACCCCGGAATTAACCCTTCGCTGCCGGCGTAGATGCCCCTTGTCACACCCTCCTCCTGGCATGAGTACATACAGACACCATAGAGAGCCTCATACACACCACTGCAATAACAAGTAATTCTGTGCCCCTTCCCATAGAATTCCAGAATAAATCCCAGGACTGCGCCCGTGGGGTGTAATACAGGGCGCTCACACCAGTCTCTGGCTTCTTACCCCGGGGATGGAGATTGGGAGATTTTTTGTCTTTATCTTATTCACTTATATATTCCCATTTTCTACTTGAATCTCCATCTCTCGGCCATTGGGGGTTGCTTAGCTATCAGATCGCTCCTCACGCTCCAGCGCTCACAAGAATAGAGGAGCCTTAGGTGAGATGTGACTGCTCATTGACTAGTCATTGGAAATAAAGATTCCCCAGTATCCTCCATACTCATCCTCACTTCACAGCACATCCTCGCCTCTGATTACGGAAAGACATGCAGATGTAGCAGAGCCGGAGAGCTCCTGGTGGTAATTGACATAGGACGGCAGAGAATACTCTATAATATCAGAATACTGATGCCCCAAAAGGGCTTGAAATACACCAACAGGATACAAACATGACATAATGTGCAGCTTAGTGGTGCTGACATAAAGGGGTTAATGGAGTAGCACCAGCTCTGCTACATCTGGATCGGTAGATAACTGATAATTGACGTGAAGGTAACATTCACACCAGGATTCGCTTTAGTTTTGGTCAAGAAGAGGTTTATTCGATATAAGAGATAAGAAGATTTCACAATGTACAGAGCAGAATATTGTCAGCTGCCGCCAGGTCATTCTGGGAGTTGTAGTTCTTCATTAGAGCTGGTCCATTCTGTGTAGTCTCCTCTTTAGATCCTAAATCTATAAACTCCAGACTAAAGGGGTGTTAAAAAATCAAAAAGAATTTTCAATGTGAAGATAAAAAAATTCCCTGATGAATATATTCCCGTATACGTGAGCGAGCCCGGCGCTGGGCTTTGTAGATGGGCTCCTCTGCTCGCCTGGCGGAAGACCAATTAACCCCTAGAACTTCCAATTAATAAGCTGGAAATCATAGGTTCACGACTCCTAACAGCAGCGTAATGAGAGGATGAAGTCACAGACACTTGTAAATCACAACCTCTGACTAGGATGAGATTTCCGCGTTTATATCTAGAATTTTTAGGAATTTTTCTTTCATTGTTCTTGCCTTGATAAAACATGCGTATGTTTGCACCTTATTAATGTTGTCTTGCAGAATAGCCGAATACTCCTACGGACACCAGAAGAAGTCCAACAAGAAGAAGAAAATCAGCAAGAACGACATCCGCCTGGTGCCTCGTGATGTGGAGGAGACGGATAAAATGAACGTGGTGAGCTGTTCCTCCCTTACTTCATCACTAAACTACTTTGACTACCACCAGCAGACCCTTCCGCTTGGCTGCAGGCGTTCAGACAGCACCTTCCTCAATGTGGAGAACCAAAACACAAGGAATGCAGGGTCTAATCATGTCTACCACCACACCTTCACCAACCAGAGTCCTCCTCAGCCTGACCTCATCATCAACGGGATGCCTCTTCCTGAGGTGAGTACATTGAGCAACCACCTTCTCTTCCGCTAGCCTCATGGGGTCTATAGCTAAAATCACATGGCAGGTGAGATGCATTATGGGCCACTCATAGCCTTTGATGGTCAACGAAATCTGAAGTCAACCCAACATGTTCTCCTTGACTATTTGCTCACATATTGTCTTTTTTTTCCTAACTTAATGACTTGATATAAACTTCTAAAAGTTGACCTTTTTGTATTTGGAGTTTGAACTATGATACTTGTGAACCATCATTCATAGAAACCTCCTATTGTACCATAGTATATAAGGATGAATGAAGGAGGAGCATCAAGTCCAACCTCCAATCCTCCAGTGTTGATCCAGAGCAAGGCAAAAAAAAAAAAACCTCATAAGAAACTTCATGGTTTTGGACTTTGTAGTCAATGGTTAATTTTAGATGATTGTTGGATTATGGTTAATTCTGATTCATTTTGGAATGAAACCAATTAACAGTATTTTATAAGTGTTGACCAAGGTAGAGGAGGAGTAGTGACATCTTATGTCTTCTACCAAGTTTGCATTTGCCCAAAGTTTTGGTTGGGTGTCAATATGACGGAAACTAAGGAAAGTTCCCGACTGAAACAATAAGTCGCAATGTGGAATCGTGTTACATTTCTGCAGATATACATTGAAGCTTCTCTTGAGTTTATTTTTTCGGACATAGGATATAAAGACTCTTGTAATGTAGAACAATATATCTCATGGAAGGTACAGAGATACTGTAGTAAGTATGAATAGGAGATGTTGGTACACAGAGATTTTCCTATATCTTTCATGTTCCATGGCTTCTTGAGTCTTTGGAGATGGGGACTTAGTGTTGATCACATTTTGGTATGGATTGAAAAAAATAACCATTAATTCTGTAAGACTAAGGAGCATCTGATGTTTTTGATTTCATTTACCAAAAATGTGGGGTTTGGGGTCAATATTCCATATTTAGGAAGCAATTCAGGAACAAAGGAGGCTTATCATACAATGTAAAAAATTGCTACTTTTTTGACTTCCTCTTATTGGTTCCTTGTGTTTTTGTACCACCCAAGCCCTTGCCAAATTTTTGGTGCAATTTTTTAGATTTGGTTTCTAATGTTACAGTAACCAGGGAAATTAGTGTAGGAACCAAGATGATTCAGGCTGAATACACATGGATTTTACTGGTATATATGTCACCTGTATGTGACACCGGGTGTCCACATGGTTCCAACCTATGGAGCTGTAGGGAACCCATATGGCATCTACTGGAAGAATCTGTCTGGGTTCGGGGCTATACATCCCTATAGGTTCCTTATTTTGGCTTTATAAAACTCCAATAATGTTTTAAATCATTTGCCTAAATATCTGGAGCCCTTAGATTTGTACATGAAGGTTGTTGCAGGGTCTTCTTGGTCTTCCACTGCCCTCTACATAATTTGGCTGTAAGTTTCTCTTCCCTCCCAGAGATTGAGCACTCGTTGGTGTCTAGTTGATCTTTATTTTTATCTGTTGTCCCGAAAAAAATCCTGGGCGATAAAACTGAAGGTTTTCAGCATTGTCTTTGCTCAGTCAGTAGCAGGTGTGACTATAGGATTAAGCGTCGCACTTCCAGAGCTCGGGCCAATTAGTTTGTGTAGTCAGCTGGCTTGTAAGACGTGTGAATTTGTCTCCTATCAGCCGCACCGCGCTCCTTTCACACTTATAATATGACTAAAGAGTTTTTCTTGCGCTAAGTCAAAGACAAGTGACAATAGTTTCTGCACTTCTAGCGACACCTGTGTCGATGGTCGGGGGGGCATATACCAGGGGGCTCCTCTTATGTGGGTTCTGATGTACGGGAAGATGAAGTGTGGATATACAGTCTAATACAGGGGTTTGTAGGGCAGGTTTATCATTGACCCTATAAGTAGCTGCTCGTCCAACTTGTCCATAAACCCAATGGGTCAAGTAAAAAGCCTCCCATCTTGGCCACAGATCATCTACTTGGGAATATGGGGCTTCACTACCTAATTCTGCACATTTTTATATCCATTCAAGGTCAAGTGGATCCTATTGGGGGTCGTAGATGACCTCTGATTGTTCTCTATAAAGCTTTGCCCATATTCGTGTGAGTATTCGGCTCATTGGGGAATAGTTTTGGTCGTTTTGCCCTATACAGAAAGATAGATCTTAAAAATAGTTATCACAGATTGCATAAAGTACCATATATACATTTTATTTACTCGAGTATAAGCCGAGTTTGGGTTTTCAGCACCTTTTTTGTGCTGAAAAACTAGGCTTATACTCGAGTAAATAAAATATATCAAAACTAACCTTTCCAGCTTCCCCCTTTGCTGGCTATATACTGGGGCAGGGGGCTGGCTATATACTGGGGCAGGGGCTGCTGGCTATATACTGGGAGATATGGGCTGGCAGGCAATTTACTGGGGCAGGTGCTGGCTATATACTATGGGGCAGGGTCCGGCAGGCTATATAATGGGGAGGCTATGACCAATGCATTTTCCACCCTCGGCTTATACACGAGTCAATAGATTTTCCCAAGTTTTTCTGGTAAAATTAGGGGCCTCGGCTTATACTTGGGTCGATTATTCTCGAGTATATACAGTATATCAAAAAACTTTTCTGGGAAAGTTTTTGTGGAACAAGTAGTTGAAACGTTTAAGAGATATGATGTATATAAGATAAGTTTAATCCCTTTACTTATACACAATGCTATTGCCATATATTACACTGAATGGAAAATCACTGTTTCAGAATTCCCAAAGCAAAACAAAGGAAGAGTCAGGACTTTCCATATTGATATCCCCAAAACGCATCAATGTCTTGTGGTGACCTGTAATATGATTATTATAGATAGTACTACAAAGTGTCCAGTGCTTGGCATTCCTCTTCATCTCATCTTCTCTCCTATTGATACATTTATGGCATATTTTCCGCCAAACCGTCCTGTTTCAGTTTCAGGCCCCGACGCGTTTTGCGGTGCATTGTTACTTTAATTGTTCAAATTGGCCACATTGGGACTCATTGTGAAGTTAACGTCTTATTATTAGCTTGTTACAAAATTAAAACAACAACAGCCAAATTGGCAGAAGAGATGAGTCGATGTGATGTGCGGAAATTAATTATCTGTGGACTTTTTAAGTTTCAATCAAAGATATTACAGGGAGAAGACGCCGCCTGCGCCTCGCGCCTCATATCGCTTTCAGGATTATAAAAAAAAATAAAAGTATGTGAAGTAGATGCAGTCTGGTGGCAAATTTAATATTGAGGTCAGAGAGGAGTTTCAAATTCTTTTTCTATTAATACCAAAAATATGGAGACACAGAATAACCAATAGCAGGATGGCTTTTTATTGAGGCTTCAGATACTCAACCTTCAGCAGTAGATGGTGTTTTCTTATTTTGTTTGTGGTTGTGTTTTTGGTTCAGTTTTTTCTTAGTCATCTCGTGTTTGGTTGTTTCTTTATTCAGTTGATTTTTTTATTATTTGACTGGTTTGTTTCTTGTTTGGTTGGTAATTAGCTTCCTTGGTTGTTTGGTTGGTCTTGTTATTGGTTGGTCATCGTTGCTTAGTGTTGTGATTGGTTGGTCATTAGGTTGGTCGCCTTTTCAGTTTTTTGTTAAGTAGTTTAATTGCTTAACTATTTGGTTGCTTGGATGTGTAGTAGTATGGTTGCTTGGTTGGATGTGCAGTAGTATGGTTGCTTGGTTGGATGTGCAGTAGTATGGTTGCTTGGTTGGATGTGCAGTAGTATGGTTGCTTGGTTGGATACACAGTAGTATGGTTGCTTGGTTGGATGTGCAGTAGTATGGTTGCTTGGTTGGATGCGCAGTAGTATGGTTGCTTGGTTGGATGTGCAGTAGTATGGTTGCTTGGTTGGATGTGCAGTAGTATGGTTGCTTGGTTGGATGTGCAGTAGTATGGTTGCTTGGTTGGATGGATGTGCAGTAGTATGGTTGCTTGGTTGGATGGACAGTGGTATGGTTTCTTGGTTGGATGTGCAGTAGTATGGTTGCTTGGTTGGATGGATGTGCAGTAGTATGGTTGCTTGATTGGATTTGCAGAAGTATGATTGCTTGGTTGGATGTGCAGTAGTATGGTTGCTTGGTTGGATACACAGTAGTATGATCGCTTGGTTGGATGGGCAGTGGTATGATTACTTGGTTGGATGCACAGTAGTATGGTTGCTCGGTTGGATGCTCAATAGCATGATTGCTTGCTTGGATGTGCAGTAGTATGATTGCTTGTTGGATGCAGAGTAGTATGGTTGCTTGCTTGGATGTTCAGCAGTATGGTTGCTTGGTTGGATGGACAGTGGTATGGTTTCTTGGTTGAATTTGCAGTAGTATGGTTGCTTGGTTGGATGTGCAGTAGTATGGTTGCTTGGTTGGATGCGGAGTAGTATGGTTGCTCGGTTGGATTTGCAATAGTATGGTTTCTTGCTTGGATGTTCAGCAGTATGGTTTCTTGGTTGGATGCGCAGTAGTATGGTTGCTTGGTTGGATGCGCAGTAGTATGGTTGCTTGGTTGGATGCGCAGTAGTATGGTTGCTTGGTTAGATGCGCAGTAGTATGGTTGCTTGGTTAGATGCGCAGTAGTATGGTTGCTTGGTTAGATGCGCAGTAGTATGGTTGCTTGGTTGGAAAGCACTGGCACATGCGCACTGTATCATCCTTATGCACAGCCGTCCACTTTGTAGTGCGGCCATGCGAAATGAAGATACAGTGCGCATGCACCAGTGCTTCCGAGAGCTTGGTGACGTCACCTGCTCTTGGGAACGTGGGGGGATGTTTCATGCACGCAATGTGCATGCATTGTTATGATCATGACCATGCGCCGGGCACCCTGTGTCACAGAGCCAGGAGTGCTGAAGGGAGTCATTGGCTTTGTGTAAAAATTGATTTTTTTGGTGAAACTGCGGATTTATGTGCCTTATCAGGACCACCTCCCGCATCAGCTTACCTACCCCAAAGGTAAAGGAATGTTTAGGTCAGAATGACCATTTTGAAATGGTAGTTTTCCTTTAACTACAGTGAAATAGCTGGGGTTACATTTAAAGCAAATACAATCTAGAACAGCGCCACCTTTGTCTATGGGTAATATTACAGTTTAGCCCAATTTCAGTTTAAGCAGTAATATCCCTATATTCTAATCTCACACAACCCCATTCATTCATGTTTTTCATGCTGTTATCCCTCTCGGAGCGGAACCATAAGCATCCGAGAAACTAGACCATTTTTTTTTCAATGATACTAGTGAGCGACGCAATTCTCAGTAGATCCCCTGACAATGGCTTCTATCTGGGTTGCATATTTGTTGTATCCTGCATTCTCCTGCCGGGCCCCGATCTGCTCCTCCAGGCTTAAACACCTCATTCTGCTGATTTGTAAAGGCCGGAGCCTGATAAACACAATTGGGAGTGAATTGGGGAATGAGTGGGGGCGCTGGCGCTCGCTATTAGAGGCCGGATCGGTTTCTTCTGTTGCAGTTCGGAGCTCATTATTTTTACTTGCAGCAGAAATCAGAGGCGGCTGCACATAATGTAATCGCATATGCTTATCGCTGGAGTGTGGCGAGCCGCCGACACAATGCTGGAAGGGAATTCTCCAAAATGACCACCTGTCTGTCAGGGAACGCCGCGCTTGTTTTGATATGTAGCCGCTCTTTAATGAGAGAAGCTTTTAGTTTAACAGTTGTGTTTCTTGAAAAAGAGATCCCCCGAGACAAGTCGTCCTGAGGAGATCTTCTGCGGGAGACAAGGAATTTATTTATTTTACTTGTGTATTTACAAATGTGATGGGATTTTCTGTTTCTGTTACATATATTAAATATATATTTTTATATAATATAAACTATTCAATTATAATTTTAGCAAAAAAAGATTGCGCTTTTTTAGAGACTCCGTTCTCTACCTACAGTATAGCTATGTTGAACTTTAGTCGGCAATTTCAGGCTTTATGTTGATGAGTTGAAACTAAAATAATTTGAGTTTAGTTTTATGGTTAATTAGGCAGTGGTGTGATACTTAGGGGGTTACTGTTTGGTAACATAGTTGGATAGTTTGTGAGTTTACTGGTCGAAAATTAGTTGGGTTCATTGCTTGGTTGAGTAGTTGCTGGTTGTTGGGTTCATTGTTTGGTTAAGAAGTTTGCCAGTTGTTTGGTTCATTGCCTGGTTAAGTAGTTTGTTTGGTTCATTGTTTGGTTGACTAGTTGCCGGTTGTTTGGTTCATTGTTTGGTTGAGAAGTTTGCCAGTTGTTTGGTTCATTGCCTGGTTGAGTAGTTTGTTTGGTTCATTGTTTGGTTGACTAGTTGCTGGTTGTTTGGTTCATTGTTTGGTTGAGTAGTTGCCGGCTATTTGGTTCATTGCCTGGTTGCGAAGTTTGTCAGTTGTTTGGTTCATTGTTTGGCTGAGTAGTTGCCGGCTATTTGGTTCATTGCCTGGTTGCGAAGTTTGTCAGTTGTTTGGTTCATTGTTTGGCTGAGTAGTTGCCGGCTATTTGGTTCATTGCCTGGTTGCGAAGTTTGCCAGTTGTTTGGTTCATTGTTTGGTTGAGAAGTTTGCCAGTTGTTTGGTTCATTGTTTGGTTGAGAAGTTTGCCAGTTGTTTGGTTCATTGTTTGGTTGAGAAGTTTGCCAGTTGTTTGGTTCATTGCTTGGTTGAGTAGTTGCCGGCTATTTGGTTCATTGCTTGGTTGAGTAGTTGCCGGCTATTTGGTTCATTGCCTGGTTGAGTAGTTTGTTTGGTTCATTGTTTGGTTGACTAGTTGCCGGTTGCTTGGTTCATTGTTTGGTTGACTAGTTGCCGGATATTTGTTTCACTGCCTGGTTGAGAAGTTTGCCAGTTGTTTGGTTCATTGTTTGGCTGAGTGGTTTGCCAGTTGTTTGGTTGAGTGGCTGCCGGTTGTTGGGTTCATTGCCTGGTTGAGAAGTTTGACACTTGTTTGGTTCATTGCTTTGTTGAGTAGTTGGTAGTTATTTGGTTCATTGCTTAATTGTTGGGCCCATTGCTTGGTTGAATAGTTTGGTTATTTGTTTGGTTGAGTAATTGCTGGTTGTTGGGCTCATTGCTTGGTTGAATAGTTTGACTGGTTCATTAGCCGATTAAAACATTTGCTGGTTTTTTCTTGGTTAAGCAGTTTGTTGGTTTCTTGATTCATTGTTGGTAGTTGAATGTTTAGATCATTGCTTTGTTGAGTATTTGTATATCTAGTTCCTTGCTTGGTTAAGTAGTTTGGTTGATTCTCCATGATTCATTGTTTGGTTGAGTATGTATTTCTGTGAGACAATAAGCAACCAAGATAACTCGGGAATGATTGATGAGTATATTAAGAGACAAGTGACCGGGTAATATGTAGTTATCACCATGATACCTTTACATGGTATAACACGGAGTCATCTAAATTTTATATTAGTGATCCAACTAATGAAGTTAATATGTACTGGTTGGAGTTACGGTAATAATTATGTGTAATATTTACAATTGAATAATATTCAAGCTCATAGCTCTGCGTGGTTGGGAGTTGGGGTTTCTCAGGAACAAGAGTCCTGTCCTGTTTGAGTGACTATTGTGTCGGGTTGTACGTCTTAAAGGGGAGCAGATTTCACGAGGGTTTCTTTAACTGGATGACTACATTATATGGCAGCCATACAGATTAGATTTCTGATACTTTGGTCCCTGAATTTTAGATGCCTGATCCATTGGCTCTCATTGAAGATAAGACACCATGTTTGCCAGCAACTTTCATCCCTCTCTTTAGTCAGAACACATGCATTCTCTGCGATCTGGGCCTGCATGTGTATATCGTGAGTTGTAGGAATAGCTGTAGACTGAACACATAGTGAAAGCGTATGTCAATTTTTATAATAAAATTCTAATTAGTAACGAGCTGATACCATGGACCTTGCTTCTCTAATCACCAGTGGTTGGGGAATGTCCCATGTGACCACGTTAGGTGTGATCTAAATCCTATGTGAAGGCCATACGGATGTCGGAAGTGACCATATGGAACATGGGGCACTAGAGCAAGTGCTACTCTTTGCAGTGACCGTTCAGTCCATTTACCTCCATCTACTGTTTTTATGTCTTTACACCAAAAAGGAAAACTGTTCCCGGGGGCCACAATGATGTGTAGATCCACCATAAGTCGACAGATGGAGTTAAAAGGCAATGACTACAATGTAGCCTCTGCTGAGTATTTGCTTCCATTTGACAATGTTTTACTTTGGCGTGTCTGCTCTCATCTCGTTCCGCTTTGTATCTGTTCCAAGGAAGAGAATGTAACATCTGCACAAGACGCATCTTTGTCTTTCCCTCCTCTTGGCCCTGTCTTGACTCGTGCTCAGAATCCCCTATTGAAGGTGTAAAAAGGAACTTCCAAAGGGAACCTTGTTGTTCACATCACAGGCCTCGCAACTTCCTACACAAACCTTATTGCTTGAAATTGATTTTGTCTTCCGGGGCTTTTTTTTTTTTTTTGTGATTTACTTAAACAAGATAATGCAAGAGAGAATCCCGAATCTGGCGGCTTCCGATCTGCCATGTTTACTCATCTCCTTCCAGCATCTGGCTGTTTATCCTGCGTCTCATCAGATTGAAGGAGATCTGAGCAGAACCAAAGCCACCGAGATGCCGCTAAGAACTTCTGACACGCACCAAGTATTTTCACTTAGTGTCTGAAGTCTTCATGTTGTGGAAAGTCATAAAACCAGGATGTTGCCAGGCAACGTTTCCAAATTATTGTTTCATGGACTTAACTATGAGGATTTTAAGGTTTCGGGTTCTCAGGTGACGTGTAAACTAAAGTTATATTGCGTACATTGCTGTAGGGGCCATGGAGAGGACAGGAGGAGGAGGATTCATATCAAGACAGAGACATGCTACATATAGGGGAGGCATGTGACATCTGTGGGGGTCTGACCTTTGGCACCCCCTACCTACATATGTGTATTGGGTTATATTACAGCCAGTTTGGCCCAAGCCTTCTAGGGGGCCCATGGCCACCCACCAAATTTTATATTGAGAAAGACCTTCACCCATGACATCCTTGTACATTTGCTCCTGCTCTCATTACACATGTACACAAGAGCCATTTCAGGACCTTGAAGGTCCAAAGGTCCCGAAAACGCTGATTGAAACCACAGAAGGGACACAAAATCCATTCCCTAAGAAGATGATTCTAGCACCAGATGTAGGAAGTAATTCCAGACTCGTAGGGTCAATAATATTCCTACAGCCCCGGCCAATGGCGGTCTTATCTGCCCCTGGTCTGACCCCACAGACTGCAACCAGTTTTCAGTATTGTCCCTGGAGAGATGTGTAATCAGACCTTTGTTCATGTGGTTAGTTGCAGAAGGACTGTGTAATATAGATTTATATTTCAGGATTGTGGCATCTCCAAGTGCACTAGGAGCCTGTCCTCACCCTGCTGTGCTCTGTGCTCTCTGGAGCCAGTGTTAGGTACTGTCCCTAGAAAGATGTTAAATCGTGCCTGCAAGTAGCAGCAGAACTGTTAAATAAGGATTTTTTTTCAGGATTGTTACTCCAAGTGCACTGGGGATGTTCTGTAACACTGCTGTGCTCTCAGTTCTCTGCATCAAACAGCTCTGCAGACCCTGATCTTTGCTTTAAATGACAGATTTAGTATCCTACCATAAGTTACTGCAGATTTTACTCAGAGCAGCGGGGAGGGGCTGTAAATATTGAATATGGACCTGGAGAGTGGACTATGAGGCCAGTAGGGTGCAAAGTCTTACCCACCATATAGTAGGACATCTCTGCTAGACATGTGATGTTTGGGTGCAGATTTAGCGTCCCAGCTGTCCCCCACCCTCCTAAGGCCCCCTCATCTCTTTGTACTGTGATGTCACAGATGCAGCAGAGCTGAGAACGCTCACGTGCCTCCTCACTGCCACGTTCTATGGCGGAGAAATCCTTCCCAAATAAGATTTCATGCAAATACAAGCTCCGGAGTGTCTTAATCCCCGTCCTGGATGTTTTGCATGTACAATCACAAGCTGCAGCGCAGTCTGGCTCCTTTGAATACAGGGGAGACACATCCATCCAGCCGCTTATTATCTGCACCATCCGGACCGCAAAAAAATACAGGTTTCATTTCTAATTCTATGTCATTTTCACAGTAAATTATGTGTGAAGAGAACAAAAGTCCAGCAGTTAAATAGTTGGCACCAGCAAAGTTAAAGAGGAACATAAAGGAGGGATTATTAGTATCTGAGAAGATACATTAGACCTTTGATATCGGAGAGTTGAGGAAATTGAGGGACTACAAGTCCCAGAACGGTCTCCTGTCTGCAAAATGTGACATCTCTTCCTAATTTATAAGGAGACAGTAAAACTGAAGGTCCCTATAGCCTAGTGCTGGGGTGGTAGAGGCTCTCTCCATGCCACATGGTCTCATGTCATCTGGTGGACACGATACAAGTTACTTTATGTTCTATAGGAATTAATCCCTTCCCGTTGTATGGCAATATATGGTAGGATCAATCAGACAACCTAGGGCTAAAATACCCTAGGGGGTCGTAAAAATAGTTAAAAAAAAAATAAATAAAAAAATAAAATAAAAATTAAAAAAAAGTTTTTTAAAAATTATATAAAAAAAAAATAAAAATTCAAATCATCCTCCTTTCCCTAGAACTAATAAAATATAAATAAACAGTAAAAATCATAAACACTTTAGGTATCGCTGCATCTGAAAATGCCTTATCTATCTAAATATAATAACGTTTTTTCACTGTGTTTAACCCCGTAACGGGGTATAATTTGAAAAAAGTGTATGAAAACATTATAAAACCTATACAAATTTGGTATGTCGACGATCACACTGACGCGGAGAAAAAAAGACATGTCATTTGGGGCTTACAGTGAAATCCGTATATCCAACCCCACAAGAAAATGGCGCAAAAACATTTTTTCACCAATTTAAATGTATTCAGAATTTTTTCCCCGCTTCCCAGTACACGGCAGGGAATATTAAATAACGTCACAAGTGCAATTTGTTACGCAGAAAAAAAGCCGTCACACAGTTTTTTACATAGAAAAATAAAAAAGTTATAGATTTTTTAAAGGTGGGGAGTGAAAAATGAAAACACAAAAACCAAAAAGGGCCTGGGAAGAAATGGGTTAAAGATATAGAGAGCAATGGGGCCATTGGGGTAGAGGTACTAACCCCCCTATAAAGTGTAAGATGCACCAAATGTAAACAATTGCTGCATCTTGTAAGATTCTGGTTACTTTGTATCAATATTTACAACAAATCGAGATCAAGCCCATAAGCTCCACCCTTCCCTCTAAAGCCACACCCCTTATGTAGTGGGAAGGGATCCGTTTGTAAAGTACATGAGCTACAGTTTTTTGTTCCAAATTAAGGCAGAATTTCCTAAATTCTGCCCTTGACTTCAGTATTGCAGATTTGTAGAGATATCTGACTGTGTGTATGAGGCCGTATTGCAGTTTTTATAGTACGTCCACTTTTTATCCTTCAAGATTTATGTCTTTAAAAGGTTCTGGACCCCTAAAATGATGCCTATCGCACCCCAAATGTTCAGTAACCAAAGTAAAACAAAAAAGTGTGACAATGACTTGTGATTGTGAAATCTTTGCTTTTTTTATACATTTACTCATTTTCTAGGCTTGAAAATGTACAAAATGTCAAAATGTTACAAAAGTAAAAGAAATACAAAGTAAGCAGACAAGTAACTGTGGAGATTCTGTGCGTCTTGTAGTGTGGTGCCGTGTTCAGGGTCATGTGACCACAGAATAGAATGTTGATGGGAAATCTGTTACATTTTGTTATTATTAAATATTTGAAACACAACAGAAGAAAATAACTGAATTGATGAATAACATTATAGGTCATTGCCCGCATCCGCCTCTTGTGATATGATTTCTATTCCTTCTTTCTAGAAGTTTCTATCCTCCACAATAACAGTGAAGTTTGTTACAGAGCGGGGGCTGCACATGTCTCGCTGCTGACCACTAGCCCCCTGCACCTGCTAATGGAACAGTTAAGGGGGGAACAATGATTCATCAGGCGGCCATTGTACAGGACAAAACAGTCAGCTGAGTCAATAATCCAGGCCGGGAGTGAAAGGAGCGACAACAAGGAAGAATTGGCATGTAAATGGGGGCAGTACAGTGCGGCACTTGTCCGTTTTATCACCACTTACATCCCACCTTGTCCCAGGGCAATTACCAGGCAACAAATACAAAAGGGAGGACCCCAACTTCCCAGAGAACCACAAGGTATTTTTATGGAAATCTGCTGGTTAAACACAGGAAAGGGGTAAGAAAAGATGCCTGGAGGGCACAGAGGAGGGGAACAGGGGCTTCTCCTTAATTATCCCACCTGCAAACTCTAAAACTCCTCCAACCCAACCCTCTGCCTGTGCTTATACAAAAAAATCATAAAACTACAGTGAAGTAAGTGTAAGAAACCTAAGAAGAAATAGAGAGAGATAGATATGATATTGATGATAGATAGATATGAGATAGATAGATAGATAGATAGATAGATAGATATGAGATAGATAGATATGAGATAGATAGAGGATAGATAGATAGGAGATAGATATGAGATAGATAGATAGATGATAGATAGATAGATGATAGATAGATAGATAGATAGATAGATAGATATGAGATAGATAGTTAGAGGATAGAGGATAGATAGGAAAGAGATAGATAGATAGATAGATAGATAGATAGATAGATAGATAGATAGATAGATAGATAGATAGATATGGGATAGATAGATAGATATTAGATAGATAAATAGATAGATAGATAGATAGATAGGAGATAGATAGATAGATAGATAGATAGATAGATAGATAGATAGATATGAGATAGATAGATATGAGATAGATAGAGGATAGATAGATAGATAGGAGATAGATATGAGATAGATAGATATGAGATAGATAGATAGATAGATAGATAGATAGATAGATATGAGATAGATAGTTAGAGGATAGAGGATAGATAGGAAAGAGATAGATAGATAGATAGATAGATAGATAGATAGATAGATAGATAGATAGATATGGGATAGATAGATAGATAGATAGATATGAGATAGATAGATAGATAGATAGATAGATAGATAGATAGATATGGGATAGATAGATAGATAGATAGATAGATAGATAGATAGATAGATATGAGATAGATATATAGATAGATAGATAGATAGATAGATAGATAGATAGATATTAGATAGATAAATAGATAGATAGATATGAGATAGATAGATAGATAGATATGAGATAGATAGACATTACATTTTGTAATGTATACATTTGCTCATGATGTCATTGCACTGCGACTATAAATATCTGTATGTAACCAGACACACCTCGCTTGACAAAGGCTGAACAACAGCCGAAACGTTGCGGGAGGTGGAATAAACGCCAAAGTTTTTTTTCACTATTTTGGAGTGCTGCCGCTTTCTTTGAATTGATGTCTACTGGACTCTGACTGGTTAGAGTCAAGGATAGCACCCATTACCATTTCTTACCAGGACTGTGCTGCTGTTTTTTTGATTTTTAGAAAGATAGATAGACAGATATGGGATAGATAGGAGATACAGTAGATAGATTCATGTTGATTGGCAAAAAGACCCCAAGAAAGAATTTTCAAATCAAGATTCATCCTTTGACCTTTTGGTCGGTATAAGACAACATTATGATAATAAGAATTTTCTTTGATTTTTGAAGGTCATCATATTGTAATTATCATCCTTTGCTTCAAGCCCTGAGGTTGAAAATCTGAATTTCCTATTCTTTTACATATTTTATCTTCTCCTTAGTGTAAATTTTTGTTATTTTTTTGGAATCTTCTGAAGATTTGTTGCAGCCGATTCAGAAAGTTCTGCCCAGTGTCTGATTATCACCGGCATCGCACAAATATTCTGGAAATGCCGGTAATGTTACATTTCCCTAAAATTAACACTTTGAAAAGAGCTTTTTGTTCAACATCCACAAAAAATTTCTCTAATCAGGGCAGAAAAATTCCAGTCACCCATATAAAGCGCGGGGATGTATGCGCTGAATGCCAAGCGCCCGTCAATCAGAGCGTCATTGTGTCTCCCGCCGAGTCGTGTTTTTGTTGCGTCAAAAGACTTGAATTAATTCCTGACTTTAAGTCTTTTTTACATTTTGCGAAAATCAAGTCACCTCTTCATATCGATGACAAATTCCTCCTCCACCAATCTGGATGTTGTCTGGGTAATTGGGATCCTTGATTGCTTTGCTAATAGGGGAACTGTGTGTTTTCTTTAGAAAAGTTTTCGGAAACTTCCCAAAACTCTTGAGTAATATTTGTCTTCAGTAGGGAAGACATAGTGGTAGCCAGAGCTGCCCACTTCTTGGTGTCACTTCAGGCTCGGATATCCCGTCCATTCAAAAAGTTCTTCATTGACATCTCAGTTATAGGTCGGCCCGTACAGCAAGAGAACAGGAAGTTCTACCATCCCAAGTATTGGTTGTCCCCCATACCAAAAAGTCAGGGTACTGGCTCGACAGAGAGCTATAGAATCCTTTGATGGGTCCAGGATCTATACCCTAACCCTCAGAACTCCAGCAGAAGGCAATAGGGGTTATTGAAAGGGTATTATAGGGTGGCCCAGAAGAACACGGGTCTAACACTGCCCAATATGACCACCATTCCCCTGCATATGCACTTTTGTCAGATTTTCCGACGTTTTAGGGGATTGTGCGGCTGTGACATGTATTTAGCAGGGGATTGTGTCACAAGCGATAGGATTTTGGCACAGCTGCGCCGGCTTTCATGCAACAGAAATTTGGGGCTGGCCATTGGATGAGCGCGGGATTTAAGATTCAAATTGTGTTGCAAGACAATGCACTTACATGCACCAGGAAGAAGATGGTGAACCCTGTCGGACCTGAGCGGGGAAGCGACACATGCAGGATATCGGGCGTACGGATCTTAGTGAATTGCGGCACAGTACATTATCGTAGGACAATGTACTTTCTGTTAACTCCTAGGACCGGGTAAGTAAATGTGCCCCATATCTAATTTTGGAAATGCCATTTTGACCTCTGAAGTACGTTGGAACCCAATATCTTGTGGATTAGAAACGCTCTTCAATGAGAAGTTGAAATTGAGTCCTTCCATGGATGGAACAGATGACTGTCATTTGTTTTAGGGGCAGAGATGTGATTCTTTTGGGGACACTGGGTAAAGTTTTTATATTTCTTAATATTGAGTATTTTTGAATTGTATCTTGTCTGAGGCTCCACGTGACGGAGAATAATTACAGATCTATTTTGGTCCATGAAACCCAAGAGGGACAATACGGCCATCATCTGCGGGTTGTTGTTGTTACAGTGGGCGGAGCTGTGGATAACATTCTCTGTTCGCTACATTGTATCCAATCCATTCCTAACCCAACGTCTTGTGGGTGAGGCACGCTCTTCAATCAGAAGTCGAAATTGAGTCCTTCCATAGATGGAACAGATGACTATCATTTGTTTTAGGGGCAGAGATGTGATTCTTTTGGGGGCACTGGGTAAAGTTTTGAGGGTTGTTGTTACAGTGGGCGGAGCTGTGGATAATATTCTCTGTTCGCTACATTGTATCCAATCATTAATGTGTCAAGAAACATTTTTAGAACATCTTTTTTTATGCAAAAGGAATCAGACAATATCCCAGTCAGCAGCCGAGATGAGGGGGCAATGTAGTAATATCTGAGCAACTGCTTGTGTTTAGATCCACACGTGTGAAAAACAGTGCACCGGGTGTTACGTGTTTCACATCACTGCCATAGCATGGGGTATAGTCTAGCCACGGGCAACGCGGTCCTCCCACGCCTCTATGTCTATATATACTTCATAGATAGATTGTGCATCCGAAATATCATTATAACTTCAATGACCTTTTTACATAATATAGCAAAATAAATTCAAAAAAATATACATGACAATATCTGCAAAAAAATTGCATAAAATAACAAGGGATCCAATGTCCAGTTTCAATATAAATTTCATCATCACATTTGATTAGATTATTTGAATCTATTGAAATATTCCCAATCATCCGCGTTGGGGTTTGGGTTGTTCTGCACATGAAAGAGAAGGAATGTGCTTTAAATATAGTCAAATCATAAATCACATCTAATCCTCTTTGACTATGCAAATAATCCAAACAAATGATCTCTGGCTAAAAAATGATGATGAGGTAAAATGTGAAGACATGTAATGGATTTCTATAAGTTACAATGTAACTGCTTCGGGTTTTGTGTCTTTGTTATGAAGAATTTGTAAATTAGTGAATTGTGGGTAAAGATTTTAGCAGTTTTTATGACACTGCAGTTTAAGCCTCCCAGATCATTACATTGTACAGATTCCATCTCATACAATCTCCTGATAAGATGGATCCCCTACAGGTTATGGGCTAAGTCATAGCAGCTAAAGCCATAACAAGAAGTGATAACAATTTCCTAAACTGCTTATAAGACGCCTGATCCTTCATGGATATGTAAAAATGCAATATTGAAAATCTCTGGAGCGTTCAAAGAATAAAGTTACTATAATACTGTCCCCTATGTACAGGAATATAACTACTATAATACTGCCCCCTATGTACAAGAATATAACTACTATAATACTGCTCCCTACGTACAAGAATATAACTACTATAATACTGCCCCCTATGTACAAGAATATAACTACTATAATACTGCCCCCTATGTACAAGAATATAACTACTATAATACTGCCCCCTATGTACAAGAATATAACTACTATAATACTGCCCCCTATGTACAGGAATATAACTACTATAATACTGCCCCCTATGTACAAGAATATAACTACTATAATACTGCTCCCTATGTACAAGAATATAACTACTATAATACTGCCCCCTATGTACAGGAATATAACTACTATAATACTGCCCCCTATGTACAGGAATATAACTACTATAATACTGCCCCCTATGTACAAGAATATAACTACTATAATACTACCCCCTATGTACAAGAATATAACTACTATAATACTGCCCCTATGTACAAGAATATAACTACTATAATACTGCCCCCTATGTACAGGAATATAACTACTATAATACTGCTCCCTATGTACAAGTATATAACTACTATAATACGGCTCCCTATGTACAAGAATATAACTACTATAATACTGCTCCCTATATACAAGAATATAACTACTATAATACTGCCCCCTATGTTCAAGAATATAACTACTATAATACTGCCCCCTATGTACAAGAATATAACTACTATAATACTGCCCCCCTATGTACAAGAATATAACTACTATAATACTGACCCCTGTGTACAAGAATATAACTACTATAATACTGCCCCCTATGTACAAGAATATAACTACTATAATACTGCCCCCTATGTACAAGAATATAACTACTATAATACTGCCCCGTATGTACAAGAATATAACTTCTATAATACTCCCCCCATGTACAAGAATATAACTACTATAATACTGCCCCCTATGTACAAGAATATAACTACTATAATACTGCCCCCTATGTACACAAATATAACTACTATAATACTGCCCCTATGTACAAGAATATAACTACTATAATACTGCCCCCTATGTACACGAATATAACTACTATAATACTGCCCCCTATGTACAAGAATATAACTTCTATAATACTCCCCCCATGTACAAGAATATAACTACTATAATACTGCCCCCTATGTACAAGAATATAACTACTATAATACTGCCCCCTATGTACAAGAATATAACTACTATAATACTGCCCCCTATGTACAAGAATATAACTACTATAATACTGCTCCCTATGTACAAGAATATAACTACTATAATACTGCCCCCTATGTACAAGAATATAACTACTATAATACTGCCCCTATGTACAAGAATATAACTACTATAATACTGCCCCCTATGTACAAGAATATAACTACTATAATACTGCCCCCTATGTACAAGAATATAACTACTATAATACTGCCCCCTATGTACAAGAATATAACTACTATAATACTGCCCCCTATGTACAAGAATATAACTACTATAATACTGCTCCCTATGTACAAGAATATAACTACTATAATACTGCCCCCTATGTACAAGAATATAACTACTATAATTCTGCCCCTATGTACAAAAATATAACTACTATAATACTGCCCCCTATGTACAAGAATATAACTACTATAATACTGCCCCCTATGTACAAGAATATAACTACTATAATACTGCCCCTATGTACAAGAATATAACTACTATAATACTGCCCCCTATGTACAAGAATATAACTACTATAATACTGCCCCCTATGTACAAGAATATAACTACTATAATACTGCCCCTATGTACAAGAATATAACTACTATAATACTGCCCCCTATGTACAAGAATATAACTACTATAATACTGCCCCCTATGTACAAGAATATAACTACTATAATACTGCCCCCTATGTACAAGAATATAACTATAATACTGCTCCCTATGTACAAGGATATAACTACTATAATACTGCCGCCTATGTACAAGAATATAACTACTATAATACTGCCCCCTATGTACAAGAATATAACTACTATAATAGTGCCCCCTATGTACAAGAATATAACTACTATAATACTGCCCCCTATGTACAAGAATATAACTACTATAATACTGCCCCCTATGTACAAGAATATAACTGCTATAATACTGCCTCCTATATACAAGAATATAACTTATATAACTTCTATATAGTCTCTGTGGTGTAGTCGGCCTTTATACTGATTGGTTCTTGTTATTATGATGTAGCAGATGTGTGGATTTGTGTTTCCATCATATTATTTGCAGGTATCTGCCTGTGTGCAGGAGTTTTTCTAATATGAAAATGGTTTTGTTGCCCTTTAGAGGTAAAATCCAATCTGCTTTGCTGTGGACTGAACAATCCATTTCATTACGGCTTCTGGAGATATAGTCCTAGGATTGAGCTGGTGGATTACGCCATCTTTTGTAGTGGCAGGTGTGTGCCAGAGGGCAGGTTTACAAATCCTTGTGTTATAGGATTGCAGTGACTCAGCCAGCAGTCAGGTCCAATGCTGCTCACACACCTCCTGGAGCCCGTCCGTTTAGTCAGGTTCTGGCTGTCCTAAAAAATATCATCATTCCTCTCCCCCCATGTAATGACCTATAACATGTAGCAGTGGTAATGGAAGAACTTATTAAATGGGTCAAAAAATATTGATGTAAAACAAGTGGATAGAAATTAAAGTGTTTGCAGTCCGATGTGCTTAAATAACTCTTTTGCAGAGGTACACGAGGGGTTAGAAGAATAGTGAGAAGAATAGTGAGAAGAATAGTGAGTGCAGCTCTGGGGTATAACACAGGATGTAACTCAGGATCAGTACAGGATAAGTAATGTCATGTATGTACACAGTGACTGCACCAGCAGCAGAATAGCTCGTGCTGGCTCATTCCCCTGTGAACTGCTGACGGGTGTGGTTGTTGCTGCTGAGCTCCTGCACCACCTGGAGGAAGATTGATCCACCCAGGCCTGCTCTCTCCTCCCCAGGGAGGGAGTGGGTTTTCTGGGATGAGTGAACCAGGCAAATCCCAGGCTTCTGCCTCTCGGACCAGGCCAGCGGGGGGCAGGAAAAGCCAGATACCGGCCAACATGGAGGGGGTGAGAAGATCTGCCCGAACCCAAGGACGCAGCGATGTGACCTCGGCTGCCACCCCCAAGACCCAGGGAAGCCGCAAGGTCTCCGGAACACAGAAGATCAAGGCAAGTAACATCAGCCTGAGTGCTCCTCCTGGAAAGCTGAGTGACTGTGCGGGAAAGTTGGGTGGTTCAGCTGGAAAGCTGGGTGCTCACGGAGGTGTGCAAAAAGCATGGGGACATCTAAAGGCCCGGGAGTCTGCTACCATCTATGGCTCCCGGATTGCTGAGCACCTCCGTGAGTACGAGGAAGCTGGCAAGGCGATGAATAGGCTCCAGGAGGAGATACGCGAGACCTTGGCCCTAGCGGGGGTGGCTACACAGAAGAAAAAGTCTGATCTTCTTAACACCATAGACAGACTTAAAGCCGAGGTCACCGCTCTGCAGGAGAAGCGTCATCTTATCCGCGAGCACAGCGGTCCGTTCAGGGAAAAGCTGGAGAATGACGCCCGGTTTGATGATATGCGCCAGGAGCAGCTGAGAAAGCTGAAGGGGCTTCAGATCCAGGCGGATGATGGCGATGATGAGGAGGATGAGGAAGACCTGCCGTGTCCGTCTGGTGGCCTGCACCAACACCAGCAGGCCTCGCACGACAGGCTGCCTGCGGAGCAAGCGCCATTACCATCAGGCTGCGGCTCTGCCAACCTGGAGGAGGAAAGTGATGACAGCGGCCAGGGGGGGGCGCTAATGGCTCAGATCCGTCAGCTTGAGTCCCCAGTTCACCTCCAGAACTTCTCCTTCGGCGATGATTTGCCAGATGACAACCTAAAGAGAAAGAAGAGAGCCAAGAAGACCAAGGCGTCTCAGGAGGTGAATCTGGTGTTTCGTCCCCTCCCTGTTCCCTCCGGGCGGGCAGCAGTGCCAGCCTGTCGTGTAGGCCCCGTTACCCAGCCCAGCACGAATCCTGCCGTGGACTCGGTGCAAGGGTGCGGGGAGATTGCAAAGCCACGTTCCATCATGGCGCAGAGCACCAGCCTTGTTTGTAGTAGCAAGGATGGTGCAGGGAAGGCATCGGCTGAAAGGCCGGACAGTGAGGGCGATCCAGCAGGTCCTGGTACTGTGCGCTGCCCCCCAGTGGGAGGGGGGGGTGGCCCGGTGCCAGGGGCAGTGGCGGTGGCTCCTGTGGCCCCTAGCGCTGTGGCTGCATCTAGCTCCGGTGGGCAGCGGCAGTGTGATGGGGCTGCTGGGGCTTGTGGTGCGGCGCCTCCCAAGCGTCCTGTGCAGCCTGTGGGAAAGGGCGCAGGAAAAGTTTTATTTTGTATCGGTGCATCTGACCCTGGAGATGACCATAAGAGACTGTCCGGAGTCAATAAGGACAAGCGGCCTCTTTCATCCAGCGAGCAGCGATGCTCAAACCTTAGAAAAACTGCGGGACAACAAGGGGTTAATGCCAATGAGGCAGAGGGCACCTTTAAGATCGGGGTTGGAGCTGCCTCTTCTCAGGCTGTATCAGCTATGGAGGTGGCTCTACCTCCAGTGCCCAGTGACGCCGAGGCAACCCCAGGTCCTCCTGGCCCAGCTGGTGTGAGTGATGCAAGGAAGCGAGGCAGTGATGCAAGGAAGCGAGGCAGTAATGTACATAGTGTGGTGAATGTGGGGGTGGTGAATGGCGCTGAGGGGGATCCTGGTGTGAGTGCTGGTCCATCTGCACCCCCAGTGGTGGCCGCTCCCATAAGGAGCTATGCGAGTGTCACCGCTGGGGCAAGTGGGGTTAACTCCTTGTCTCCTGGCTCTGGGAATAGCGTTTTGCAAAGGCGTCTTCTGGAGGCTCTCAGGAGAGGGGAAAAGTCAATCAATGTAGAGGGGAGAGAGGTTGATCTGTCCTTCTGGACAGACAGGCATGGCCTGGCAGCCTTCCAAGAGAAAAGGGGGGGAGAGACTGTATGGTCTTTACCCACAACCGGGCCCGGAGCTTCCCGTAGGAATGTGGTTCGTCTTCGCTGGAGGGGCAGTGACGCATGCCCACCCAGGTCAAGGGTGGTGGAGCTCCTCCTGAAGATGAACTTCAGGGCTAGTGACATCTTTGCCCTGATACATCCTTATGGTACTCCGGAGTTCGACGTCAGCTTTGTCCGGCCGGAGGGCTTAGAGCTCTTCTGGTCGAATTATGAGCTGGCAAAGAACGAGCCCGCATGGCGAGACTTTGCTGTGCAAGCAGTGTCTCGCCAAAACACAGTCAAGAAGGTGACCGTTTTGACCCGTAACGAGTCACTTTCTTGCATGGACATCATGACGTGGCTCAGTCGTTATGGTGAGGTTGTACAGGTACCTCAGAAAAACCGCGATGAATTTGGCATTTGGTCTGGGGCCTGGACCTTCATGATGAAGTTGAAGTGTTCAGGCGGCACAGTCGCCCACATTCCCTCTTCAGCCTTTCTTGGGCGAGACAGAATCCTGATTTTCTACCAGGGGCAGCCGAAGGTCTGTCACAGGTGCGGTGACCCCACACACTTTAGCGCCAGCTGCCAAGTGCAGAAGTGCGCTTTGTGTGGTGGGCTAGGTCATCTCGCTGCATCCTGTAAGGACATTAGGTGTAACCTGTGTGGTGAGCTCGGTCACCCTTTCAGCCGTTGTCCTCGCTCCTTTGCCAATGCGGTTGTGACCCCAGTGGAGGAGAGCCATGAGGTTGCTTCTGCTGGGGAAGGTACCAGCAGAGGTGGAGGAGCTGAGGGGCCTGTGAAGAAAAGTAAGAATAAGTCGCCTTCTCAGTTGAGGCGGCTTGAAGCCAGACAAAAAGGGAGAGAACTGGGGAAGCCTCAGGTTGCTGGGGTGACCCTTGGTCCTTCCTCAGAGGCTGGTCATGCTACTGAGGCCCTGAGGGATGATGAGTTGGATGAGGAGGTCAGGAGGATGGAGCACGAGAAAGGTGCCATGTCCTCCACGTCCTCCCATTATGAGAGTATGGATGAGGATAACAGGATTTGGCTAGAAAATAAGCGCAAGCAGAAAAAGAAAAAGCGCGGCGTATCTAAGGTACCTAAGGAAGGGAAAACTTCCTCCCCTCTGGTTGAGCTTTCCAACCGGTTCCTCACCCTCGATGAGATCGCCTCCTCGGAAGGAGAGGCTGAGGGTGGGGTTCTGGAGGTGGCGGCGGAGCAGCCTGCAGGGGGCGCCGAGTCTCTATCCTCTGGGGAAGCCGGGTCCTCAGAGTGGGAGACTGACTCAGAGTCAGGAGACAAGGACGAGGGAGAGGGTGGTCCGGGTGGGTCCTTGGGGGCCAGTAATAACATGGACACCTCGATTTCGTTAAAAAGAAGTTGCCCCAATTCTGAAGGGAAAAGGGAAAAGGGATCATCCTCAGAGGACAGTAGAGGGAAGGGAGGTAGTAAAAAGAAAGCCGTCTAACTCAATCACTCATGATGGCGGCACCCACTCCGTTGACGCTGGCGTCCATTAATGTCGCCAGCATTAAGTCTGATGCGGCTAGATTTGCGGCCTTTGATTTTCTCGGCCGCGTTGAAGCCGACATTTTATTTTTGCAGGAGACCAGGCTGCCAGATTTGGCGGCCGTGTTTAAAGCTAAGAGGGAATGGAGACACGGGCCTTCCTATTGGTCTCTTGCGGCCGAGCCGTATAGCGGAGTGGCGGTACTTTTTACCGCACCGGTAGAATGCCGACGAGTTATTGAGTTAGAAATGGGGAGGTGCCTGATCCTGGATGTCCTCATGAAGGGACAAGAACTTCGTCTTATTAACATCTATGGTCCCCAGTCCAAGTGGGACAGGAAGTGTCTCTTTATGAGGATCAAGCCCTACCTTTTTACAAGTCGGCAGGTGGTCTTTGGAGGGGACTTCAATGCTGTCACGAGGTCCCAGGATAGGGGAGGTTCCAGAGACAAGCTGACTTATGATAGCGTCGCTCTTAATAGCATAGCTAGTGAGGCTCGCCTGGTGGATGTCCACATGCGGCACACCCCAGGCCACGCGGGGTTCACCTATTATAGGGGTAGCTGTAGGTCTAGAATAGACAGGTTTTATTTAAAGGAGGAAGCCATCTCTTCAGCAGTGTCCGTTGTTGAGGTGGAGTTCTCCGACCACTGTCTAATTTTGTTTTCTCTGAATGTTACAGAGACCCCCCGGATGGGAAGAGGCTACTGGAAGCTCAATTCGTCTCTCCTGGAAGAAGCGGAGATCAGACAATCCTTTGAGGACTTTCTTCAGAGCCAGGTACCATTGCTGGGCCTTTGTAGCAGTAAGTCAGAGTGGTGGGAGATGCTCAAGAAAAGGGTGGCGAGATTCTTCCGCCAGCTCTCGAGCCTCAGGAGCCTGGACAGGTACCGCCTGTATCAGGGCCTGAGGAGGAAACTCGAGCACCTCGTCTCGACTGGAGGTAGTCGTGAGGACATCTCCAAAGTGAAATCCTTGCTAAAGAGGTGTCAGTACGATAGACACGCATCTTTGGTTTTTGAGAGGGATTACGGGAAATACCGCTCGCCCGACCCTTACAGAAACTGCAAGATGTCAGTGAATGGTAAAGTTGTCACAGGACTGGTTGACAGTACGGGATCCCTGAAAAGGTCCAGATCAGGGATCCTGGAGGTCGTCAGATCCTTCTACTCACACCTCTTGGGCAGGAGGGATCTAGATCGGGATGTGATGTCGGCTTTCCTGGCTGAAACTGTCCCTGAGCCAGGAGTAGACCCCTCTCTTGATGTTTTGACAGAGATGATCAGGGAAGAGGAAGTCAGCCGGGCGATTGAAGGGCTCGCCCTCAAGAAATCGCCAGGTCCGGATGGCTTAACATCCGAGTTTTATAAGACCTTTAAGGACGCCTTGGTTCCCCTCTTGACTGAGGTATTCAATGAGTGTCTTTCCTCGGGCGCTCTGCCGAAGTCAATGAGGAGGTCTGCCCTGATCATCCTGTCAAAGGGTAAGGACCGATCTCGTATTGAGAACTGGCGTCCCATAGCGCTTCTCAATGCGGACAGAAAGGTTTTGGCAAAGGTGCTGTTTAATCGGCTGGTGCAGTTTGCGCCACGGCTCCTTTCGGGGACCCAGCACTGCTCTGTTCCAGGCCGCAGTACATTTAGTGCTGTGCTTTGTGTCCGGGAGGCAGTGGAACAGGGCAGGGCTGGTAACTGGAAGGGGTACTTGCTGTCCTTGGACCAGGCAAAAGCGTTTGATCGGGTTAACCACGAGTACCTCTGGTCTGTCCTTCTGAGGTGTGGCCTGCCGGGGGAGTTTGTCAATTGGCTGAAAGTTTTGTACGCAGGGGCAGAGAGTTTCCCGCTTGTGAACGGTTGGATTGGCCGCTCTTTTGAGGTTGGGTCTGGTGTTCGCCAGGGTTGTCCTCTGAGCCCACTTTTATACGTGTTCGCGATTGACCCATTCCTTAGGAGGGTTGATCGGGGGCCGTTAGTGGGAGTCGGGATGGACCGGGCAGCACCAGAAGCCACTCTAAGGGTGGTAGCGTACGCCGATGACGTCACCGTTTTTGTGTCCTCGAGAGGGGAGGCGCAATGGGTGATGTCAGAGGTTGACCGCTACTCAGAGGCTTCTGGGTCCAAGATCAACCGGGATAAGTGTGAGAGTCTCTGGCTGGGAGAGGGGGATCCAGGCTTTGATCTCCCGGACACTCTTCCAGGGCCCCAAGACTCTGCCAAAGTTCTCGGCATCGAATTTGGCCAGGGGGATTACCCCATGCAAAACTGGGACGGCAGGCTTAAGATCGCCGCTCAGAAGGTGGACCAGTGGAAGGGTTGGTCTTTGACCCTCAGAGAAAGGGTAAATCTGATCAAAACCTACCTGCTCCCATTGCTGATATATCTGGGCAGTGTATGCATGTTGCCAGAACCCCTCTGGACTCGGGTCTACAGTCTGTTCTTCCAGCTGTTATGGGGGAATAGGCTGAACCTAATCAAGAGGGAGGTTACTTACCGCACGAGGAGACAAGGAGGGTTGTGTATGGTCAACCCTGTGGTATTCCTAGTGAATACCTTTCTTAAGATCAATATCGCCAACCTCTGGAAAGAGAGGGCTCCTCCGTGGGTATACTCCTGCAGGGGATGGTTTCGGCCTTTCTTCCAGGAATGGGAGACAGGAGGGCAAGTGAAGGATCTTCGCACACCGCATGGGCATCTTCCGGCTTACGCTACCCCGGTTCTGAAGGTGATTCGCCGGTGGGGTCTGGGAATGTGGGAGATCAGGACCATGTCGAGGAAACTCCTTGACAAAAGGGTTCTGTTGACCCATTTCCAGAAGCCTCTGGCCCTCAGGGATTGCCCAAGTCGGGATCTTGGGGTGGGTTTGAGTTTATTGAATTCCATCAGGATCCCCTTGAAGTTTTGGGACGTGACTTGGCGCTGCTTCCATGGAAAGCTGTGTGTGAGGGACAATCTGAAGTGTAGGAGCTCTGAGGAAAGGGGTTGTCCCCGGGAGGAGTGCGGTGGCCTGCTGGAGAGCATGGACCACTTCCTGCTTCAGTGCCCCTTTAACACAGAGGTGTACAACCGGGTGGGCGCTTCCATCCATTGGCCCGGGTTGGCTGGTCTCTCTTATGCGGAGTGGGCCTATGGAGCATTCAGAGGCCTGGGTGGCCGGGACCGCTGCACGTTATTCTTAGTCAGTCTAGTGGTCAGGTACCACACGTGGAACGCACGGTGTTTAGTATCGACGCAGCGTAAAATCCTCCCGGTGGATGAGGTGGTTAGGAACATTGTGGGTGACCTGGTGAAGGTGCGCTCTCTGGAGTATGAGAGGCTGGGCACGGGGAGGGCCTCTCTCCTTTGGAGGGGGTTCTCCTTTAGTGTCCCTTAGTCTGTCATCTCCTCTCCTGGTGTTGGGCTGAAGCTGACACTGTAGATTTTTGTTTTGTATCGGAGGTTATAGTGATGTTGGGCTTGCAGGAGCCGAACCTGGGCTTTATGTGGTTTTGATATATGTTGATATGTTTAATGTGTTTGTATCTTGTGTACAGTGTGATATAGTTATATGTAGTTATAGTTAATGTGTATATAGGTTGGTTGGTTTTGGGGTGTTGGTGTTAGGGTGTTAGGTTGGGAGGGGGGTGGACGGGACTTGGACTGTACGATCCTGGGCACTGGTCTGGACTATATAACGCAAACTTTGGACGTTAGACCAGTGTCTGGGGGGGGAGGGTGATGGGCGTGGGATTTAGTTAGCTATATTTTATGTTATTTAATGTTATTAATGTTATTTCCGTTATATTCATTGTTATTTCTGTGTTTATTTATTGTTTATTTATTTATTTATGTGTATTTTGATATATAAAAAAAAAAATAATAATTTAGGTGGTGGGACTGGGTGAAGGTTTTGTTTGTTCTTATGCTGAGTGTGTGGTGTGTGTGTGGCTGGGCCAGGAGGTTTTGTAAGTTTATTTTCGTTTATATTTGTTCTTTTGTAATTCTTTTGCCAGAAGTTATGGCTTTATTTATGTTTATTATTGTTATGTTTTTCACTTTTATATAAAATAAAAGATTTACAGGATATAACTCAGGATCAGTACAGGATAAGTAATGTCATGTATGTACACAGTGACTGCACCAGCAGCAGAATAGTGAGTGCAGCTCTGGGGTATAATACAGGATGTAACTCAGGATCAGTACAGGATAAGTAATGTCATGTATGTACACAGTGCCTGCACCAGCAACAGAATAGTGAGTGCAGCTCTGGGGTATAATACAGGATGTAACTCAGGATCAGTACAGGATAAGTAATGTCATGTATGTACACAGTGACTGCACCAGCAGCAGAATAGTGAGTGCAGCTCTGGAGTATAATACAGGATGTAACTCAGGATCAGTACAGGATAAGTAATGTCATGTATGTACACAGTGACTGCGCCAGCAGCAGAATAGTGAGTGCAGCTCTCGAGTATAATAGAGGATGTAACTCAGGATCAGTACAGGATAAGTAATGTCATGTATATACACAGTGACTGCACCAGCAGCAGAATAGTGAGTGCAGCTCTGGAGTATAATACAGGATGTAACTCAGGATCAGTACAGGATAAGTAATGTCATGTATGTACACAGTGCCTGCACCAGCAGCAGAATAGTGAGTGCAGCTCTGGAGTATAATACAGGATATAACTCAGGATCAGTACAGGATAAGTAATGTCATGTATGTACACAGTGACTGCACCAGCAGCAGAATAGTGAGTGCAGCTCTGGGGTATAATACAGGATGTAACTCAGGATCAGTACAGGATAAGTAATGTCATGTATGTACACAGTGCCTGCACCAGCAGCAGAATAGTGAGTGCAGCTCTGGGGTATAATACAGGATGTAACTCAGGATCAGTACAGGATAAGTAATGTCATGTATGTACACAGTGACTGCACCAGCAGCAGAATAGTGAGTGCAGCTCTGGAGTATAATACAGGATGTAACTCAGGATCAGTACAGGATAAGTAATGTCATGTATGTACACAGTGACTGCGCCAGCAGCAGAATAGTGAGTGCAGCTCTCGAGTATAATAGAGGATGTAACTCAGGATCAGTACAGGATAAGTAATGTCATGTATATACACAGTGACTGCACCAGCAGCAGAATAGTGAGTGCAGCTCTGGAGTATAATACAGGATGTAACTCAGGATCAGTACAGGATAAGTAATGTCATGTATGTACACAGTGCCTGCACCAGCAGCAGAATAGTGAGTGCAGCTCTGGAGTATAATACAGGATGTAACTCAGGATCAGTACAGGATAAGTAATGTCATGTATGTACACAGTGACTGCACCAGCAGCAGAATAGTGAGTGCAGCTCTGGAGTATAATACAGGATGTAACTCAGGATCAGTACAGGATAAGTAATGTCATGTATGTACACAGTGCCTGCACCAGCAGCAGAATAGTGAGTGCAGCTCTGGAGTATAATACAGGATGTAACACAGGATCAGTACAGGATAAGTAATGTCATGTATGTACACAGTAGGGGTCATTTACTAAGGGCCCGATTCGCGTTTTCCCGACGTGTTACCCGAATATTTCCGATTTGCGCCGCTTGTACATGAATTGCCCCGGGTTTTTGGCGCACGCGATCGGATTGTGGCGCATCGGGGCCGGCATGCGCGCGACAGAAATCGGGGGGGGCGTGGCCGAACGAAAACCCGACGTATTCGGAAAAACCGCCGCATTTAAAAACCGAAAATGTGTCGCTTGGGGAGCGCTCACCTTCACCTTCTATGGGATGGTGCATTCCGGGGCATTAAGATCATTTTCGGCGCTGCAGCGCCACCTGGTGGACGGCGGAGGAACTACCATCTTAAATCCCAGCCGGACCCGAATCCTGTGCAGAGAACGCGCCGCTGGATCGCGAATGGGCCGGGTAAGTAAATGTGCCCCAGTGACTGCAGCTGCAGAATAGTGAGTGCAGCTCTGGGGTATAATACAGGAGGTAACTCAGGATCAGTACAGGATAAGTAATGTCATGTATGTACACAGTGACTGCACCAGCAGAATAGTGAGTGCAGCTCTGGGGTATAATACAGGATGTAACTCAGGATCAGTACAGGATAAGTAATGTCATGTATGTACACAGTGACTGCACCAGCAGCAGAATAGTGAGTGCAGCTCTGGGGTATAATACAGGATGTAACTCAGGATCAGTACAGGATAAGTAATGTCATGTATGTACACAGTGACTGCACCAGCAGTAGAATAGTGAGTGCAGCTCTGGAGTATAATACAGGATGTAACTCAGGATCAGTACAGGATAAGTAATGTCATGTATGTACACAGTGACTGCACCAGCAGCAGAATAGTGAGTGCAGCTCTGGAGTATAATACAGGATGTAACTCAGGATCAGTACAGGATAAGTAATGTCATGTATGTACACAGTGACTGCACCAGCAGCAGAATAGTGAGTGCAGCTCTGGAGTATAATACAGGATGTAACTCAGGATCAGTACAGGATAAGTAATGTCATGTATGTACACAGTGACTGCAGCTGCAGAATAGTGAGTGCAGCTCTGGGGTATAATACAGGAGGTAACTCAGGATCAGTACAGGATAAGTAATGTCATGTATGTACACAGTGACTGCACCAGCAGAATAGTGAGTGCAGCTCTGGGGTATAATACAGGATGTAACTCAGGATCAGTACAGGATAAGTAATGTCATGTATGTACACAGTGACTGCACCAGCAGTAGAATAGTGAGTGCAGCTCTGGAGTATAATACAGGATGTAACTCAGGATCAGTACAGGATAAGTAATGTCATGTATGTACACAGTGACTGCACCAGCAGCAGAATAGTGAGTGCAGCTCTGGAGTATAATACAGGATGTAACTCAGGATCAGTACAGGATAAGTAATGTCATGTATGTACACAGTGACTGCACCAGCAGCAGAATAGTGAGTGCAGCTCTGGAGTATAATACAGGATGTAACTCAGGATCAGTACCGGATAAGTAATGTCATGTATGTACACAGTGACTGCACCAGCAGAATAGTGAGTGCAGCTCTGGGGTATAATACAGGATGTAACTCAGGATCAGTACAGGATAAGTAATGTCATGTATGTACACAGTGACTGCACCAGCAGCAGAATAGTGAGTGCAGCTCTGGAGTATAATACAGGATGTAACTCAGGATCAGTACAGGATAAGTAATGTCTTTCCAGATCGCCTTGCACATGGGGGTCATCCTTAGATTCCATATCATGTAAATCCCTTCCTGTGGCATCACTTATGGTACAGTGCAGTATCTGGTCAGCAGCAGACGTCTTTATGGTGGAATTAAAGGGACGTTTTGCTCTGGTAAAACATAATGAATCTCTGGTCCCATGAGAACTGATCCCGGGACTTAGGAGAAGAAAGATCCTTTCTTAATGGAAGCGTCAGATGAAGACATGTTTAGTGTGTGAAATCGGGCAGTGATGTTTCTCATGGGGCCTATGATCCCTCTGACGTCTCTTAATTATTAATATTGTCCCTTTGTCTGTCGCTGTGTCTTTAAAGGGCGGTTTTGTGGAGTTAAAACCACATCAAAGTTGTGCTGAGCACAGGCCCCTCTTTCACAGAGTCATTTGATGATGTCGCTGTGCCGGAGACAATGGCTGCCTGACAGTTTTAGGGCCGCATGTACATTACATGGGATTTGCTTCCTTGATGACATCTTCCTTTTATCCTTTAACAACAAAGTGATTGTTTACAAATTGTTGTTGCGCTGAGATTGCGGATTCCTGCGGTGGAGCAGGTTACGGCTTGTGACAGAGCGCAGGAAATACGCGGAGGGGATGAGGATGATTTTATGCGTCTTATTCTTTACAGGGGTCTCACACAATTAGGGGATATCAATGGTAGAGATGGGGGTTCCCACTCAGGAAACATTGTTGCAAGGTGATTGAATACTCTGTAATATTGTATACAAGGGGTCGAGTTAACTTCTTAGTCATGTATGGCCACTGTACAATGTATGGAGCTGTCAGACTCAGGCTCCGAACCCTGTACTGATCCAGTTGCAGCAGGTGAATAGTGGGGGTACCAGCTCTCCGGTTCCTTTTTATCAAAATTTTTTTATCCCTTCCCAATCATAAAGAATAAAACTGGGAAAACCTGTGAGTCCTGCTAACCCCTCCCACTCATAGAGAAAGCCTGTGAGTCCTAATTTCCCCTCCCACTTATAGAGAAAGCCTGTGAGTCCTGCTCCCTCCCACTCATAGAGAAAGCCTGTGAGCCATCCTCCCCTCCCACTTATAGAGAAAGCCTGTGAGTCCTGCTCCCTCCTCCTATTCATAGAGAAAGCCTGTGAGTCCTACTCCCCCTCCCACTCATAGAGAAAGCTTCTGAGTCCTGCTCCACTCCCACTCATAGAGAAAGTTTGTGAGTCCTGCTCCCTCCTCCCATTCATAGAGAAAGCATGTGAGTCCTGCTCCCTCCTCACATTCATAGAGAAAGCCTGTGAGTCCTGCTCCCCCTCCCACTCATAGATAAAGCCGGTGAGTCCTCCTCCCCTCCCACTCATAGAGAAAGCCTGTGAGTCCTCCTCCCCTCCCACTCATAGATAAAGCCTGTGAGTCCTCCCCCCTCCCACTTATGGAGAAAGCCTGTGAGTCCTTGTTCCCTCCTACTCATAGAGAAAGCCTGTGAGTCTTACCTTCCCTCTCATAGAGAAAGCATGTGAGTCCTACCTTCCCTGCATAGAGAAAGCATGTGAGTCCTACCTTCCCTGCATAGAGAAAGCATGTGAGTCCTACCTTCCCTGCATAGAGAAAGCCAGAGTTTTTTTTTACCTTTAATTAAAAGTGAATGAACTCGGTGCACCATTTATTAACCATTTAATTTTCAGTCGTCAGGTTCTGTCCCTGTCTTTTCATTAGGGCTCATTGCATAATCCGTTGGAATGTAATTAGAGCGCTGCTGCGCCGGTTCATTGTATGTAATTCTTATTTTGTATCCAAACATATTCTATTACCAGCGAGCCCAGAGACTATTCGTTATCAGCCCATTCACAGCAGAAGAGTGGAGCCCCGTCCATTCCCCGCTCCGCGGAGCCGCAGCTCCCCTTTTATACCTGCACCGTATTGAGTTTCCTTTCAGGAAGAAATTTAATAGTCATGTAATCACATCACAAGGTATTGGGTTACTTGTTACATTTGTCCTGGGAGAACTCATTGCATTTTCCTTTTACTTCTGAACCTTGGGTGAGTGAATGGGGCTTTATGTGGACTTAAATTACATACATTTGTTCGGATGGTTCCTGCCGGCCCCGGCGCTGTACATTACTGAAAGCAGCCATTCCTTGAAAGCAGAAAAAAATTCTATAATTAATGAGTCCACTTATGTAGACAAGGGGGTAATAGAGCAGACAGCAGAGTCTTATTGTCCTCGGAGCTTGCACTTTTATTGGAGATAAGTCCCATTTTATTCACTTTCTGGTTAGAATCCGGCAATTATTAGGGTCAAAGGCAGAAGAAAGTGGATTTGTGCTTGAAGCAAATAAATCAACTCACTATATCCAGCATCTGCTCAGCGCCGCCATACAGGGCCATACATTGTAAGTTCTTTGATTTGTCTCGGATTCCCAGATACAAAGGTTTTTGGAAGTACCAATGGATTCATGGGGTCCTCATAAATCAGTCATGCAATCACAACGTGAAGTACTGAAGTTTGGGACTTCTCTGACCAGCAGTGGAGTGGTTGGAGTTGTTGAGATGCTGTAGTAGATATTTGCTAGTTCATACAGTACTTCCTACTTGTCTAATTACCTAGACTATGCACCTTCTATTATCCTGGTAGAGCATGCATGTGTTTCTAATATGTAGAGAGGCAAAAGTATTGCCATATATGCATTAAATGCATGGTTGAACTTTTGCTTTGCCTTGACCTTCTTCCTACCCAATCTCCTGGTTCTCTAGAGATTTAAGTCATCACCGGAGGAGGTATTTACCATCAGCTTATTCCCTTCTCCAACACTCCACACATGCAATCTTGGCCTAAAGGGGCTTATTTACTAAGGGTCCCGCGGTTGCATTTTTGTCGGCTTTCCCGACTTGCCAGGGATTGTGTCGCCAGTGATTGGATTGTTTCGCAAACGCGCCGGCTTTGATGCAACACAAATCAGGGGGGCCGGCCGTCGGACTAAGCGCAGGATTTAACATTTAATCGCATCCAATGCACTTACATGAAGCGGGTGGAAGATGGTGAATTCCGGGGGACCTGAGTGGGGAAGCGACACATGCAGGATATCGGGCGCAAGATCTACGTGCATCGCGGCACAGAGCATCATCGTTGGAGAGTCTGGATCGGGGATCGTGACTCGGATGGGTAAGTAAATGTTGCCCTACTAGGGCACATTTACTTACCCAGTCCATTCGCGATCCTGCAGCGCGTTGTCCGATGTGGATTCACGTCTGCTGGGATTCACTAAGGTCGTGCCCCCGATATCCAGCAGGTGTCGCTGCTGCGCCGAGGACTGCCGGAGTTCACCTTCTTCTTCTTGGTGCATGTCAAGTGACAAAAATTCTTTTTTAAATACCGCGGTTTTTCCGAATCCGTCAGGTTTTCCAACGGCCATGCCCCCCGATTTCCGTTGCATGCAAGCCAGCGCTGATGCGCCACAATCCGATCGCGTGTGCCAAAAACCTGGGGCAATTCAGGGAAAAACGGCGCAAAACGGTAATATCCGGGAAACCCGGCGATTCAGCCCCTTTGTAAATGAGCCCCAATGTGTCTTACCAATCTAAGCCATCACCAGTCATCATTCGGGGAAGATCCAGTCAGAACACCCGCATACACAATACAATGTATCAAAATAAGAAGTGCTGAAACATCTAATCCAGACAATTATACAGCTATTGGTCTGATAATATTTTACACAATTGATGATCCTTCCAGATGATACTTATGGCCACCTCTATAGAAGAAGACTAGGAGAAGGTTGACCTTATGTATAATCCTATAATTTATAGGTTAGTCCACCAAGTCCTCTAGAAGACTCATCCACCATTATATTCTCTGTCTCGACAAATGTGTCATTAGTCATAATTTGCTCCCATTAAGGAATGTAACCAAAGTCTTCCTTTCTTGACACATCACAAAGTTTTCTCCTTCCGCTGTAGATTTTCTTCCAGTCGGAGTATAAATTATAGATAGAAGTTTGCAACTTTTTTCCTTTTAATTCTGCCAAAGTCAGAAGAGATAATCAAAGCCTCATCTCTGGCTCTTTCTCTTTCTTTACCTTAGTTTGATTTTTTTTTCCATTTCATAAATACTTGACAGGGCGTCTTCTTTATGTGCGGATCCCTTCTCCCACCCCTAACCTCGGCTTCTTTGAAAATTTCTGAACAGCTGTCACGCTTCTTGGTTTTAATTGGACCATTGTGAAACTCATTTCATGGGAATCATCTCCCCTCTCCACGTCAGGATCACAGAGGAGTCTACACAAATCTTCCATCTTGTCCTTCCTCCGGCAGATACAAAGTATCTCCTTGGTCATTGGGAATTAATCATCACCATGGAAAAAAAAAGAATAAAAAAACCGGTCCTATCCGTCATAAAGTGTTTAGTGTGACCTTCCGAGCGCTAACACTAATTATTATTACACAAGTCAGGAATGTGAGAGTGATAATTAACAGAGATTTATCTGATCGGACAGTCTGAGGAATGCCGCGGCAAGTTAGCCATCCATGTTGTCATGACAGCATCACAAATCTGTTTTATCGAGTGGGTTAATTAGGATAATTAAGAACTTCTGTTGTCCTGTTGTGTTTTTTCCATGTAGTGAAGTCTATATCGGTGTTACCTTCTCAACCTGCGCTACCTGTTGATTGCCGCTATCATTATTACTTGTATTGTATCACAAAGCTAATTTATACCAATTTAATTGCCTTTTATACCTATGAATACTAATTACGGAATTATCTCTAATGCTAATGTCCTCCATGGAGTCTCTGTAGGTTTTGCTGATGTATAAATCAATCCGTTCCTTTGGGGTCATTGGTTGAGTTGTTTCACAAAATGGACTCAGAAGTCAAGTTTGGAGGTGCATGTATTTTATGTGGTTCTCAATGGGGTCATAGTTGATAGAAACCAATAGAGAGAGATCCAAGAGATATTCTCATCACTTTATGATTATAGGGTCAACTGATGGGTTCAATATCCCCAAAAATCCTGTTTCAGTTCTGTGGACCTATCACAGCCTGAAGTGCTAGAACTGGGACAGTCGGGACCACTACTCAATGCTGCGAAATCGATGGTCATCCCAGATGTTGAACCCCAGTAATCACTTAATGAAACAGAAATATCCCCACACCGCCCCCGACAGATCCCAGGCCAATGGGGCACATTTACTTTACCTGTCCCGTTGACAATGCCGATCCGGAATGTCCGACGAGGATTCGGAGCTGCCGCCATTCACTAAGATTGTGCGTCCAATTTCCTTCATGTGTCGCTTCCCCGCTGAGGTCCGCCGGAGTTCACCATCTTCTTCCCGGTGCATGTAAGTGCTGATCTTGCGACACAATTTTGAAAGTTAAATTCCTCGGTTTGTCCGACGGCCACGCCCCTGATTTGTGTTGCATGAAAGCCGGCGCCGAAGCACCACCATCCGATTGCTTGCGACGGAACCTTAGTAAATGTGCCCCAATGAGTCAAGCCCATTGGGAACCAACACAACCATTTTTATGACTATTTCAGCACAACTAAGGGTCGACAACATGAGGGGCTAATAATTACCAGATCTACAATCTTACTAATTGGTCGTCCCCTCCATCCTCAATGATGGGGGTTTCCTCGGTCGCTGGTATTCATGGGGTTAAGTTTCAGGTCTCTGTGACTCATCTGGTGGTTTACAGATTTGTGGTTAAATTATAAAGGGCAGCGCAGCGGATATTCCAGAAATGGATCAGAAGACCTTGTTATCCTTCAGTGAACTATGGCCGGACGCCTGTACCCTGTGATATAAAGGCCACGCACTGCTGCCCGGCTATTTACAGGTCTCTTATAATTACTAGGAAAACATCTTAAAAAATACAAGTTTGGTTTGCAGCATAAAATTGAAGTATTCACCTAGAACGTTCTAAAATGAATACAATTTTCAGGTCTTAGTAATGAATAATCTTGGTAACGACTTGTTTAGGGCCGGCAATCCATACATATATAATAATACAATATATGCTGAGCTGTAGGATACTGGCAGCCAGTCTTATAGGGGAGATGACTGACAGGAAATGACATCACTTGGCATTAAGGAAATGACATCATTCTGTAGGTCTAAGCATCGGTACAATGTGCAGAGTGTGTGCCATGACTTTATAGATGTTTAAGGCACCTTCATCTATGGGAAGGTGCCTGAGCAATAAGGTTATAAGTTCAGTATTGTTCTAGCACTGGAGAACATTTAGTTTGTCTGTTCTAGTGATTTATGTTTTCCCACATTGTATTATTATTATTTTTGTCCATGCACCAATATCTTTTCGCCTGATTACTCATAGTCCAGAACCCTGTCCAGAGGATCCCAAGTCTTTAGTGATTGGGACCTCATCTACTATTCTACATCCAGATAAAGTGGGAGCAATTCTGCCTCACCTTCTCCGGAGCGTTGCCCCATATTATTGCATTGGATCCCATATGGATCATTGGCTTCCTCCCATGATAGATGTATATAATTCCTGACCACATTCCCCCATTGTTGTGAATTGGTAATGCTCAGCAATTAGTACATTTTCATTTGATCAATTTGCTTATGATGATTTGACTACTACAAATGACAACATGATAATTTGCAGGGATTGTTTGCCTCCGGATAGTCAGACAATCTGCTCCTGGCATATTATTCAATGCGGCTCTCAATGACAGCCAGACAAACTTGCCTTATGAATTGAGCTGTTTAGGGTAATTAGCCATTGTTTTTGGTACTTTTTTGTCAAATGGACCTACTTAGGCATTGCTTGGGCAAGGCTTCAAAAAGACAATCGGTAGAAAATGAAAGTCTCTGCCAGGCGGGGACACGATCACTTCTGCCAAGAATTCTCCGTCTCCAGTCGTATAATTTATCTGTCCTGTGAATCCTGCTATTCCGCTAATGTAATTATAAAATTACCTTCCTTACTAGTGCTCTGTTCTCCTATTTCCAAAGATTTATGGTCGGACGACAAGTAATGGGCATTTTTTTTTCTCTGCTGCCGCTTCATTCAGGGCAGTTCTGTGCCAGGAGGTTTCCAGCTCTGTCCGTTCTATGGTGAAGTAAAAGTCATATTGTCGCCTTTGGGGAAGTTTTGTGGCTTAATTCAATGTATCTCCTTGAAGTCGGGTTCTAGAGGTTTGCATTGTTTAGTTTTCAGTACTTTATACTAGTTACAGTTCACACAATTATATATATTAGTACAAGAGTGAAACAGAGACTAGTAGTGGAATCAGTAGAGTCAGCGATGCTCACTACATTGGACATTTTGGTTGGAGTCCATGTAGCAAGATCATAGTAAGAGAAGGAAAATGCTTCTTCGGGAACCTCAGAGAACTTGGATGGATTTAGCAAAGCTGTGTGTCTTCTCATGGGTTTGATAACCTTCCATTGTACTGCAACCCCAAGGAGATGTGCAACAGCATAAACTGTGTAGTAATAAGATAAGGCGTATATGGTAAGCTGCCAACGCTCACCCGAAGAAGTAAATCTTAAGAAGGCTCCCACTCCTGCAGCTCGGATCTGCACGTGACCAATGTGTTTCGACAAAGAAGACTTAAAAAAAAACAGTTATCAAGCGCATATGGTTAAAAGATCCTCCAATTTTTTATTTTCTCCAAAATGTACAATACAATATCACATGGACCAATGCACTGCATCCATATAGCTACAGATTTCCACCTACGCGTTTCCAGCGTGTTAAAATGCTCTTACTCATGGCACGCGTGGAAATCTGCAGCCTACTATATGGATGCAGTGCATTGGTCCATATGATATTGTTTTGTACATTTTGGAGAAAATAAAAAATTGGAGGATCTTTTGTGCTGGATCACTGTTTCTTTAAGCATAAATTATGCCAAATTATTAAAAAATAACACGGAAGAAATTGCTGTTGATGAGTTGGATGAGTAATTAGACGTTGTTTGCCTTGGTCAGATTTGCCATTGTCAGGTTGACTGTTTGGAAGATATTTGGTCGGATAAAATTGTGCCCATCTATAACTTGCCATGAAATGCTTGACACACAAATTTCTCATGATACAAAGTTGATACATTGTTGCTTGGATACGTATATTACAAACAACTCCCAAGAGAGTATTGCAAAATCATGATTTTCCTAAAAGTTGGTGACCTTGTGCCTCATATATTTGGAATACATTACATCAAAGCTGGAGGGTAAGTAATGAAAGATATTCTTATGGTGTTCAGCTATAGACCAGGGGTATATTCATATCTAGATGATATCTCTAGGTTTGGAATACGGTCAGTCTGGAGTGAGGTGTTGATCAATTTTGTTGGGAAATTCGGCGAATCTAATTTTTGAAAAATTTGCCCATCTCTTGTTATGAGTGTGGTGAGGGCATGCTGGGAGATGTAGGCCTCCTGCAGAATGGAGACGGCTGCTATTACCTCAATCAATGATTTTCATGCCATGTGATACATATGTATCAGCGTTTCCTTTTCCCCATTCTCTTTTTAGCTTGATTTATGGTGTCAGTTGTTTCTCACAGACTGGAAGTCGATATTTTTTTGCCACAAACCGGCGTTTAAAGCTCTGCTACGTCACCACACAAATTGTTTTACATTCCTGAATGACTCAGACCCAGATGTCTTTTCACTCGAGTGATTGATCTTCTGTAGGTTAAAAATACATTGTTTACCCCGGCGCAGAGAATTCATTAATACGACTCATACTGATACGACGTTACGTTTCCTACATGTGGCGCCTCAATATTAGGGGTTTTCTAGAATATATCAAATATTTTTCAAAGCCGTTTTGCTTCTGATTTGAAGCAGCAGCCAAGGCTACGCCTGATACATTCTCTGTGAAGATTGTGATGCTTTGATCCTCAAATTGTCCCACTTACTGAATCCAAAAGTAGCGACTATTTCAAGTTCTGCTCTTCTAAGTATCCAGAGACCCACGGCCCAGGCAAAAAATACAAAGATATTAGTCACGTGGAACGGGAAGGAATCTTGTTGTGCATTTCATTGCGATGATAAAATAATTAGTCACTGGTACAAAGGAAAAAAAAAAGTCACTTTTAAAAAATAAAAAATAAATACAATAAATACAGAAATTGGAATATTATGTAAGATTTAATTCAGTCTAAATTAATGAAGTTATCAAAAGATCCCTATAAAGTCTTTATGACACTTTCTTAGAATTTTTGCTTTTAAATTGGGAGAAATGGAGACCTGGTGCTGATGGCCATGTCTAGGGACTTGAGGGACTATCTACGACTTCCCGGGGTCGGCTTCCCTGACCTGGCCCGAATTCCAGAAACCAGTATAGGGGTACCAAGAACTGGTACTAGTGGTCAAGACCAGGGACTATGGAGGGACTTCTAATTTAGTCTTTACACCCAAAGTATTACTACAGGGTCCCATTGCTCCATAGGAGGGACCTGGAAATCTTACTCGACCTACAGAACAATCTTTTCCCAGTTTTTGGATTTCCCAAAATTTTTGTGTTTGGAAATTGTTAAAAAAATGACTTCCAAATAATCAATTACAGGCAGTCCCCGGGTTACATACAAGATTGGGTCCATAGGTTTGTTCTTAAGTTGAATGTGTATGTAAGTTGAAACTGTATATTTTATAATTGTAGATCCAGTCAAAAATGTTTTTTGCCCCAGTGACAATTGGAGTTTCAAAATTTTTTGCTGTAATTGGACCAAGGATGATCAATAAAGCTTCATTACAGACACCTTACAGCTGATTATTGCAGTCTGGGACTATAGTAACATCCAGAGACTTCACCAGAGGTCACAGTGGGCAGAGGGGTCTGTCTGTAACTATGGGTCGTCTGTAAGTCGGGTGTCCTTAAGTAGGGGACCGCCTGTATTTTGCTTCTAAAGTACAAAATAAAAGTCTGAATCAATAAAGAAATAAAATAATTACACCTTATAACTAAAATCAAAGCAAAATTATTCGACAGATGTATCATAACGATGTATATTTTATACTCGTGACAACACCAGGAAGCCTCATACTGTCTGTTGCTGGGACATTAGGGACAATATGATACCAGGAGGTCAATACAAAATTTGTAAAAGTGTGAGAATCGCTCCAGGGTCAGTTGTAAAAGTATTAGCACCTTGTATGACAGATGACCTTCAACCTCCACCTATGACCTTGGGTCTGTATCTTGAGCTATGATACTATGTCTAGTCATCGCTGTCTCTACATCAGGTGCAGCAGGTGTTTGCTGTCGGTTTCCCAGGTGTCTGACAAGTCTGTTAACATATTATTCTATTCACGGTGACATTGCCTTTAAGCCTCGGCCTTACTAATAGCCTGTAATATAATAAGGCTTTGCTTTCTGTATAAAGATACTCTTGATACTCTTTACATATTGTTTGGGCTTGTTTTTAGCCTTAATAGATCAGACCTTGGACAAATTACCTTCATGATCATTCATTAAGTTCTCGCTGACATCAGCTGCCAACAGTTACATAAGAGAAGGTTTAGAATGATAAAACAGTTACATAAGAGAAGGTTTAGAATGATAAAAACAGTTACAGTTCAGAAATAAAAGACATTTCTTTCACTTTGATTTAGTAAAAGTCAATTATATATATATATATATATATATATATATATATATATATATATTTGAATCTACTGAGTAGATACATGATAACATTGTGTTTTCATGGTCACCAGTCTAATACAGATTATCCATTGATTCTAATAGTAACACAGTATTCACTGCACTCCTGAGCTCCCCCTAGTGGTGGCTAAAAGCAGAAAATTGTATCATATAATATTAAGAAGTAAACCTGCTGAAACTGGTGAACGTTCACTTGAGTGACTATGGATATTCCACACCTGGGAGCATTTTACTGAATCTCTTCATCTTTTCGGCCAGTTTTAGCCATCAACGAGCCGCATTCGGGAATGAGTTGCCATAAAGTTTGATAGATTTTCATGAACTGAGAGAATTTTAATGCAGAAGTATCTCTCACGCTAGACTCCAGCAGTACCAGGGCTAATGGCTTGCGACTTGAGCTCTTCACAAAAAAAAGACGAGTCGACTCTAAAATCATCCTGATACTTATTTTTAGCTGCTGCTAACCAACTACTCATATGCTGCCATGCTACATTAACTGAGATGCTGCATAGTATCTATTCTTTCGGGGTGACCTGAAGGATTCAATTTAAAGTTTTCTTCATTTTATTAGATGTGAATAGTCAGAATTCCAACATTTTATTTTATGTATATTTTGTTATTAATATATCATCCAGTTATATATATATTTAAAATAATAATAATAAAATAATAATAAGAATAATAAGAATAAGAATAATAATAATATTACAATAATAATGGTGGAATAGTGTCCCTGCTGTTTCTCATCCTTTTTATGGTTCACCACAGTGTGTATCCAGGTGCAGTATATACACTACAAAGAGTACGTACCTGCTTGGTATAACTACACTACAACGATTTTGCCTTCTTATCACTTGCTCTGTATCTCCTCTGCCAAACAAAGACAATTCTACAGCTATAAATGCAACCTTCTCATCACACTAACCAAAGAAGCAATGACTGAGCATGTGCGTCCACCCTGGCACTTGTGGACATACAATAGATGTTCCATAGAAACAGCAGGGGGCGCCATTCTAACATTTGAAAAAATTGCAAATATAAAAATAGATGTTTCGTAATAAGGATGATACATAATATTCTTCATTGGACGATTACCTTAGTTGTTGGATAATTTTTTATAATAGCCGCTGATTGCACTGAAAGATACCGCAGAGGAATCTTTTTTTTTTTTTTCTTTTCCTCCGGGCTGAGAATCTGTGCCGGCAGCAGCTCGGATGTTGGAAGTTATTTGTAAGTGTAAGGGCAATGTTCTTCGGCTGAACAGAATAATTAGTTATTTAGAGCTTGTAGGCAGCAGGCAACACCTGTGACATTCTTCTACATGAGCTACATGGAGAGAAGCCTATGGGGAGCGCCGGGTCTGGAGATACTTGAGCAGAACGCTACAGTATTGTGCGACTAATACAGAGAGGAGGGAAAAAACCCTTTGAAATGAATATGTTCCTAAAGCAGCTGCTTCTTTTCTATCCTGTAGCCTTGTGAATAGATACCTGCTGGACACGCCGGGGACACCCTGTACATTACATTGTGGGGGGGGGGGGGGACATTGCTCCAGTTTTCTTCTTGTTTACTCTCAGTGGGTTCATATGTTTCCGACTTGTACAAATCTATTGAGATGGGTGAATAGAACTAAATGGGGTTTGGCAAAATCTTTATGGCTCATATTCGGATAAATGCAACTTTTGAAACATGTTTCCTGTGTTTGGTTTATTCCCAAACCCTAGGGGCACATTCACTAAGGTCCTTGCGCCAGTTTTCTGTTGGACTTTGTACGTCCTTTCTAGTGCAAACTGCTTGCACAGGTATTTATGAAGGGTCCGCGCCACATTTCTGTCAATTTTGAGTTGCGGTTGCACTATTCTTCATGCGGCACAAATTTTGCGGTGTCGCAGTGCTCAGTCGGACCGCGCGCCAGAAGTGTGTCGCACGCCCAATGTTTAAATGTGCACCAAAAAAAAAAGTGCACTCTGTTGAGGCAGTGCAGGGGGCGCCAGAAATCCTGAATCTGGGGCCCCCTGCACACCTACAGACCCTACAGACTGTACTGGTCTTAGTAAATGTGCCCCAAATTCTTGCCAAAAAAAAAAAAAAGGGCATCAGAAATTAGATCAGATTTATCAGATCAATTTTTGTTTTTTGAAATATTTTTGGTGGATTTTTCTTGATTAAACATGTAATTACAGGCAGTCCCCGGGTTACGTACAAGATAGGGTCCGGAGGTTTGTTCTTAAGTTGAATTTGTATGTAAGTCGAAACTATATATTTTATAATTGAAGTTCTAGACAAATTTTTTTCTGCCCCCAGTGACAATTGGAGTTTCAAAATTTTTTGCTGTAATTGGACCAAGGATTATCAATAAAGCTTCATTACAGACACCTTACAGCTGATCATTGCAGTCTGGGGCTATAGTAACATCCAGAGAGGTCACCAGAGGTCACAGTGGGCAGAGAGGTCCGTCTGTAACTAGGGGTCATCTGTAAGTCGGGTGTCCTTAAGTAGGGGACCACCTGTATATGGAAAAACTACATATAATACTTTATGTATATATGGAAAATGTTCTCTATTGGCGCCATACAGTAGGTCCGGTACCACCGCCCCTGAGCGCAATTGTTTAGTCTTTCTTTCATCTTTCCTTCATGATTTTACCAGTTTTGAAAATAAAAACACTGAAATACATCCTAAAGAAAATACATTTAATTAGAAAAAAACCCATGGGCTTTGGGACAAACCAACCCGATCCAGATGAATGTAATAGATTTTTCATTATGCCTGGATTTATTATTCAAATTGTCATTTTTTTTTATTGCTAATAATAATATTTTATAAATTATCTTCATATTTATAAATATGAATAGTCTTTTCCAATCGTTATTGTATTCTGTATTCTTGTTACATTTCACTTCTTTATGATATAATTTGACACCATTGACCTCCTGGACCTCTCTGAATATGAACTTATTGGTCAAGGTCAAGCTGAAGTTTGTGTTGGTTGTTCCCCTTTGTCCCCATTTGTCAACCAAAACCGAGGCGATCCAGAGGCATCTGGTTTTTAATTCTTTTTGGCAGCTTCTCTATCAACAAGGAATCTGAAATCTTTGGAATCAGCTTTTGTTTTTTTTCCTCCGGAGCGGCGCTAATCTCCTTTTGTAAGAAAAATAAATACGTTATATATGTCACCTCTGCCAATATTGATTGTGGAGCTGTGATAAGACATTGGCAGACCTATAATTCAGCAGCAGGACCGTGTTCTCATTACAAGCTCAGGTCGGCTTCAATAGAAGCACAATACAATTTTGAACATATATACGCTGCTGCACCCGGAAGCTTTTATGACCAATTCAGAAGGGAAATCAATGGCGGGACTGCAGTGGTATATAACGTCTACTGTGAAATACCTTATCCACAAAGCTTGTATTTAACAGTCCCCCTGAATTACGGCTCCACCGGGTCCTGGAGAATTCTTGGCCAAGCCTCATGTCTTTATCCATTCAGGAACATTGTGAATGTTTCTTGGAATTTTTATAAATTCATGGATTTTCTAGCTTAGGAGTAAATTTTCATTAAAAAGGAAGCCATTTTGAATTTACCCATGTTTATTCTAATATCACACCAAACACTCAATAATTTCCGGATTTTGATATGAGGGAGGCCAATAGTTACTCATGGTATTTCTACAAATTAAGTGACATAAAGGAGGATTGATTCCAGTACACAGCTTGATTTCTGAGTGCCGTCCATCCTTATATGTTTTGTATTACGTGGATTTTTTGCCCCACTCTGTTGGCAGTCTCCACTTTTTTACAAGTATCAGGTAGTTCTGCTCTGGACTCTATTCATTATATATACTCCAACTTGGAGGTGTAGCTAAGAAGTGGAAGGAGGTACAGTACTCCTCCTTGTTCAGAGTGATGGCTAAAATATTTGCCTTAGGTAAAGGATAGAGGGGTGGGAGCAGCAGGACTCACAGGCTTTCTCTATGAGTGGGAGCAGGACTCACAGGCTTTCTCTATGAGTGGGTGGGGAAGCAGGACTCGCAGGTTTTCTCTATGAGTTGGAGGTAAGCAGGACTCACAGGCTTTATCTATGAGTGGGAGGGGGAGCAGGACTCACAGGCTTTCTCTATGAGTGGGAGGGGAGGAGGACTCACAGGCTTTCCCTATGAGTGGGAGGGGAGCAGTACTCACAGGCTTTCTCTATGAGTGGGGGGGGGGAGCAGGACTCACAGGCTTTCTCTATGAGTGGGAGGGGGAGCAGGACTCACAGGCTTTCTCTGTGAGTGGGAGGGGGAGCATGAAATACAGGGTTTCTCTATGAGTGGGAGCAGGACTCAAGGGCTTTATCTATGAGTGGGATGGGGAGCAGGACTCAAGGGCTTTATCTATGAGTGGGATGGGGAGCAGGACTCACAGGCTTTCTCTATCAGTGGGAGGGGAGGAGGACTCACAGGCTTTCTCTATGAGTGGGAGGGGAGGAGGACTCACAGGCTTTCTCTATGAGTGGGGGGCAGGACTCACAGGCTTTCTCTATGAGTGGGAGGGGAGGAGAACTCACAGGCTTTCTCTATGAGTGGGGGGGAGCAGGACTCACAGGCTTTCTCTATGAGTGGGAGGGGGAGCAGGACTCACAGGCTTTCTCTATGAGTGGGAGGGGAGCAGGACTCACAGGCTTTCTCTATGAGTGGGAGGGGGAGCAGGACTCACAGGCTTTCTCTGTGAGTGGGAGGGGGAGCACGAAATACAGGGTTTCTCTATGAGTGGGAGCAGGACTCACAGGCTTTATCTATGAGTGGGAGGGGGAGCAGGACTCACAGGCTTTCTCTATGAGTTGGAGGGGGAGCAGGACTCACAGGCTTTCTCTATGAGTGGAAGGAGAGGAGGACTCACAGGCTTTCTCTGTGAGTGGGAGCAGGACTCACAGGTTTTCTCTATAATTGGGTGGTGGGAGTAGGACTCACAGGCTTTCTCTATAAGTGGGATAGAGTAGGACTCACAGGCTTTCTCTATGAGTGGATGGGGGGAGCAGGACTCACAGGCTTCCTCAATGGCTTGTGGGAAGTAGATGACTCATAGGCTTTTTCCACGAGTGGGTAGAAATGACTTTTATAAAAATAAACATGAGCTTTGAACCTTTCCTTTAAGTCTGAAGAACAAACAGCCTTAACGTAATGTTCTTGAATGATACCATAGAATACTCTATATCCCCAGGCACAGCGACCCCCCGCCATCATGCAGCGCCCTCAGATAGAGACCTGACACATTGACTTTAAATACTTACCCGGGTCGTAACCTTGTAGCACCGCAGTCTTTTCCCTAGACTCAGTGCAGAACATTGGCTTCCAGTCATTGACCTGATGTTCTAGCCTCAATATATTTTTCAGTTCTGACCTGGACCTCTGGGCAATATCTATCTGATCTGGCACCAGCAAATGCTGGAAATCTGGACCAACTGCTTCTTAGATTGAGAGGAGTTTCCTATATGACAAAAAACACACATAGATACAAGGATACAATGTAACAATACACAACATTCTACCAGCACGTACATCAATGACGAGCACTAGGATTCACGCATTGCCCCCCCCCCCCCCCCTCTGATACTTGCTGATTCCTTGGCAGTGCAAGAGTTAATCTCATTTCTATCAGAACCGAGCAGATGAGTATTTTCTAATGTTGTTTTATGCTTTTTAATCTAATCTGCGTCGATATACAGAATTATATTTCTTTCTTTTTTTTTTATGCCTCCACTTTCCATATATCAAAATGAGGAAAATTATTAATTTAAGAGGAAAGTCACAATTTAAAGGGGATTAGTCGGACTTTTAATCTTGTCTATGTTTCTGTTCATTATAGAGAGACGAGGTTTAAGCCGCGGCGCCGTATTTGCAGGGAGCCTTTTACTCTATTAGAAAATGGAGGCGACTTAGCCCCATGGAGGGGAGGTTTATTTTTTTTTACTTGTATTATCCCGGTGGATTTTTTTATCATTTTAATTTTTAATTTTTTTTTTCTGTGTAATTATTACAAGGAGGTTTATTTTTTTTTTTACTCGTATTATCCCGGTGGATTTTTTTCTTATTTTTATTTTTTTTATTTTTTTCTGCGTAATTATTACAAGGAGGTTTATGTTCGTTCAGATGCGAGGGATGTTCTCTGAGCCTCATTAAATCTGAAATTAGTACTTGAAAAAGGTCATCCATAAATATTCTGTTTGTACAACATCTCCCTGACATAGATATAGAGGACACAGGCTGCAGATGTGCACCCCCCTCCTCGTAGACCCCATACACTATTCCGTCTTGAGATGCGGCTTTGTTAGGGAGGATAGAAAAAAAAATGAAGGGAAGGCGTCCAACTCATCAGACGCAGCAACCTCTTCCATTTTATTAGGTCTAATCATGAAAAAAAAGCTACACGGAGCTGCCGGTCCTCCTCCAACAGGCTGTTTCCTCCGACGTCTGCTCCCTTTTTCCATATGATATACAACCTAATAGAATTTTATGTACTGTCTGACCCACTTAGAAAGTCTGGTGCATCAGTAAATTTGATGAAGTCTCTTAAATCTGTTCTTCTTCCTTCTTTATTTTCCCTTCTTGGCTACAATGTATTCAGTAGGAGCCTTAAATAAAAAGAGAGAAGCCCCCGTTAGACCTGAACATGGAGCCGCGCTGTACAAATGACATGACAAACCCACTTGGGGCTTAAATGAAGTTTACTTAATCTCAGTCACATATGTTAGGCTAGCTGGCCTACTTTACAGCGCTGCAAAGCTGGGGAAAAAAAAAAAAAAAGGAAGTCAACTTTGATATGGATAATTTAGTGCTGGAGTCGGCCTACAGGCTGCGGGAGTAATCTCACGAGGTCCGTCGAGCTGTCTGGAGCCCCCCGGCTCGCTGTGAGCAAGGAAGTGGCTAAGAAATTGCCTTGGCGCTTGGAGATTCTATTCGAAACATCATTGTCTCTTAATATAGATATGGATACATTGTAACCGCTGCGCGGTCTCTCTTATAATTCCAGGTATTCTGGAGAGATAATTTGGTGAAAAAAAAGAGAAGAATCTTCTAGATCAGAGGTCTTCTATGTTCTACTGTTGGGTACAACCTGTGTAGCAATTGGGAGGTTAGATTTGCTCCTGGGGTCTTCTCAGAGAGTGATGGGAACCATGGTGGCTCATTGGTTAGCATTACAGACTTGCAGTGCTGGGGTTCTGGGTTCAAGTACCATCCAGGTCAAGATCTGCATAGAATTTGTATGTTCTCTCCATGTTTGTATTGGTTTTTAACAGGTCCTCTGTCTTCCTCCTACACTCCAAAAACATACTGGTAGGTTGATTGTGATCCCCATGGGGACAGTGACTGATTGGGCAAGCTCGGTGCAGCGCTGCATAATTTGTGTGCGCTATAGAAATAAAGGAATTATTATTATGGGCTATATGTGGTACCTGTGTAGGGGACCCTAGGGGCCCATAAGCCATCTCTTGCCCAAATAAGTAACCAGAACTATGAACACTTCTATGTATTGACCACATGGAGCCAGGTCTATAGCACATATGGATCCTATATAATGGGATCTTCTGTTATGTGGTGACATTGGATATTTTTAGTAGTACACAATGTTGTAGCTTTACACCCACACTTTAATTCTTCTTCTGACCCATTTCCCAGTGTGCACTATAATGGATGTATAAGATATATAGTATATGCACTGACTAATAGACAGGAATAGCATAAGGAATACATAACCCTTAATGAGCTGAACCCATAAAGCTGATCCTCTGCATGGAGCGGATGGCTGACGTAAGGCAGTTGTGTATGGACATCACATGGTATATATTATATTTTACTCCACTGCATTGTATACAGTATCATAGTTTACTATGCAGTTTTATACCTTTGTGTTGTAATATATTGACATACATGAGCCCTAAGGAACTTTTTGGGCTTCCAACAAGTCAATGGATTAACCCTGAGCCTTGGGTCTACTCCATTAGGTATATATAGTACATATACATGGCGTGAACACATCCTAACTGGTGAAAAACCTTCAGATGGGGCAAAGTTCATTTTGTAATTGTAGTTTTTGGGACTTTACTGTTCATTGTACCCAAGACCTTTATAAAACTACAGATAATCCCAAATGCATTGACGTATTATGCCCATGACCAACATAACCCTGCTGTATCTCAGTAACAATGCACCACCACAAAGCTTCTCTCTCTCCAACTGTGTCTTTGTGGATTTGCCACCATGGTGGTAAAATGAGATGAGTCTCCGAGCGGAGCCCAAGTTTTTAAGTCCTTCTGAAACTATTTGTAACTTTGTCTTTGTAAGTTTCTTTGAAGAATTTGAGCCTCCTCCATCTTATTCTGCTGAGTCTCATTTTCATTTTCTTGAAAGACTTCTAATCGGAGGAGTTCATCAGAGAAGATGCTGTTACATGGATGAATGGCTCCTCTCTATGAGGAGTCTATAAAAGAAGTCCATCTCTTTAATGTAGCATTCAACAAAGGAGAGTAATTGAATGTCACACCCTCCCAGGCCGCTCATTGCCGGTGACACAGGTCAGCCATTTTGAATGATAAAAGGTTAAGTGGGGCTGATGTTTGCCTTGTCCCCAACTGAACCCTACGCAACCCGAGGCCACGATGCCCCTATTTCTGCAGCTCCATGAAGATCTCGCCTCATTATTTCCTACCAATATCACAGTCTGCAAATTCTGTTTTGCAACATTCTTCTCTACAAGCCATAGACTAATTGCTTCTTAGATTAGTTACATTTTTGCACGGAAACTCCAACAATTGTTTCAGACTCAGTCAAGAAATTCCATTATTTGTAGCCGAGCAGAACAGTGAATCAATTATTTGTTATTGTCGAATATTCCAAGCACAGAGCTCGCATTATGCCTTGTCTCGGAGGATTATTACAATGGCTGTCTTATATCTGACATCCCGGGTCTTGTTAATATGCTTAGGTTGTGCAGCTAAATTGCAAACGTTGCAAAGGTAAAGATGACAAAGAGGGTCTGGAGCAAATAGGGTCACAAGTGAATCTAGTGTGAAGGCTTCTGCTGTACACGAAGGTTTATAATATCCAATGGGATTGGATTATAGGTGGAATTTCTTGACTTTGACTTAATCAGTGAAACCTTGTTTTGTGGTTCACTGGATCTTCCCATAAATTGCTAATGGAAGTGTATTGTGGAGCCCCAATCTTAGTAGGCCCCAAACTTGTCATAGATGCCTCTCTGTAGGGGAATAGCATTGCCTCAAAGCTATAAGCAAATCATGACCAAAACAAGGTGCTGGCCCAAAATCAGAAGATGAGATTCTGGTTTCTGTAATAGTAGGGAGTTCTCTGGGATTCATGTGTTCCCCATAGGTAATGGGATGCACTGTGATCTGTGGGCATCATATGATGGGTCTTCTCTAGAGGTCCAAAAATAAAACATAGAAGTGCAGAGCATGATGTAGCAGCCTCAGAAATAGACACATTGGGGCACATTTACTTACCTGGTCCAGTCGCGATCCAGCGACGCGTTCTCTGACGAGGATTCGGGTCTGCAGGGATTCACTAAGGTCTGTGCGCTCGATATCCAGCATGTGTCACTGCTGCGCTGCTCCCTCCGGAGTTCACCTTCTTCTTCCTGGTGCATGTAAGTGCTGATCTTGCGACACAAATTCTTTTTTAAATTCAGCGTTTTTTCCGAATCCGCTGAGTTGTCCGACGGCCACGCCCCCCGATTTCTGTTGCGTGAAATGCGGCACCGATGCGACACAATCCGATAATGTGTGCCAAAATCCTGACGCAAATATGCAAGTGCGGCGTTCGGACCCTTAGTAAATGAGCCCCATTGGGGTTCCATCGGGTTTTCCCGAATATTTCTGTTTTGCGCCGAATTCACCCATGTTTTTGGTGCACAGCATCTGATTCTGGCGCATCAGCGCCGGCTTCCACGCAACAGAAATCGAGGGCGTGGCCGTCGGACAACCCGACGGATTTGGAAAAACTGTGGAATATAAAAAACGATTTGTGTCGCAAGACAATGCACTCACATGCACCGGGAAGAAGAAGGTGAACTCCGGTGGACCACGGCACAGCAGTGACACATGTAGGATATCGGACGCACGATCTTAGTGAATGCCGGCAGATCCGAATCCTCATCGGACAACACACCGCGGAATCGCGAATGGACCGGGTAAGTAAATAAGCCCCATTTTGTCCACAACATTTCAGGACAAAAAAACACAGTTTTCTCATATGGGTCTCAATAAAAGTCACAGTTTTATAGGGGATTCTGGAAAGCTTTTGGCAACAGACTGGATCCTGAATAATCTTTAGAATTATTTTGTAACTATTTGAATCCAGTCAAAAAGACCCCAACAATAACCATCAGTGGACAGAAGTTGTCCATCTGCAGGAATAGTTTGCATTTTTGGCCCCACGAGCATGAAGGGCCAATTTTCAGGTCGGTTAAGCTAAGTTGAGCTTTCAGTAGGGGGCGTGTAGCCAATTATCATATGTTCTCCACAGGAAACAAGCGTAGATGGAGGTTCAATGTCTCCAGTTGTTGGCCCAAGCTGTAAACTCAAAGGCTCGGCCAGGTGCGAGTGTTTGTACTCTCCATCTGAGGCTACTCTTATTGTTGTCCTCATGAACGCCCATGAAGTTGGTGATTTGTATTCGTGACAGGTCACAGAGAGCTGGTGTATCACAAAGGAATCTTTTGTATTCCAAGGAGAGTCAAGTAAGATTGATGAGGTGATGGTAGATGCAGTCTAGCACTAACACTGGAGAAGTGACCCGGGTCTTCATCCAGCCGTATATTCCATGCATCTTCACCCATCGTAATCAGAGAAGAAGAAGAACACCTAAGGCGTCTTATCTAATAGGCCACCTCGCTCAATCAATATTACTCAGGTTGCTTTCAGCTTCTCCTGGTAATGAATATCGGGTAACAAGGTAAAAAAAAACACATAAAAACAAGCGAGTCCATATAACATTACAAGGACATTTTTCAGGTTCAGCTCATTTTTGCTGTTTCTTATAATGGTTCATATTTGATGCTTTTTTATGTTTTTCAGCAGCTCAGTTCCTATTATAACAAGACATTTGGGAACCATCTTGCTCTCACGTCACGTAATATACAATAGCTGTCATAAGCATCTCTGTAGGATGGATTCCTCCCTCTAATAATCACTGGTGGGGACCACATTGGAGGAACAATCACCTCCTGATGTCATAAAGGTTCCCGTAATCCACAATTACTAGTCCTTGCCTTATCAAAGGGGGTTATGGGTAATGCAAAAATATTCTTTGGGGATGGGTTGGAACTATCTATGGTTCTCAAAAATAACTATTGAAATTCAACTACATATTCAATGGGATGATGGATGTGGGTAATACATATCCTTGGATAGGTTTGAGGCATTTAAGGTTTTCAGAAATGGCTACTGGTGACCCCATAGATGAACCTTTGACCTCACAATCTGTAAATGTTTGATCTAATCTACAACTTGGTCATAGCCCAATCCTGGGAATGGATTTGCTCTGGAGATCTGGAGATCTCACACTGGAAGATCAATGATCCCTTAACCCAATTACAATTAATTTCCAACAATTCTTTCTACCCTCACCATTGGGGCTATTGTCGTATCATTTGGGAGGAATTTTCTGTTTAAATACCGTTCTGTAATACGACCTTCATATATCTCCAGCTATTCTTATATACACATGATATCAGAGGAACCTGGATCCAATCTCTTGGTGCTACAACTACGTAGGATTACATCACCTGATCCTCATATCCATCATTTATAGCCGACAGTTGTCCTCCATGGGCTCGTACTTCTTCTGGTTGGCCAAGTACAGACCCTAGAAGTTAGAAGGAGGACGAGCACATTAGATGAATGTTGGTCATTGGGGCTCACTTACTAAGGGTCCGTCGGATGCATTTTCGTCCGGTTTCCCAACGATTTCCGTTTTGCGCTGAATTGCTCTGGGATTTCGGCACACGCGATCGGATTTTGGTGCATCGGCTTGCACACGACAGAAATCGGGGGCCGGGCTGTCAAACAAACCGACGGATTTGGACAAACCGCAGAATTTAAAACACGATTGTGTTGCAAGATCAAGCACTCACATGCACCGGGAAGAAGCAGTTGAACTCCGACGGACCTAGGCGCAGAAGCGACACATGCAGGAACTCGAACGCACAATCTTAGTGAATCGCACCGGAACCGAATCCTCGTCAAACAACGCACCGCGGGATCGAGACAGGACCGGGTAAGTAATTCTGCCCCATTGTTTATGGGGGAAGTCTGCTTCCAGATATTGAAGGAAATAAGGATCAGGCAGGTGGCTGCCAACATGCCCGATCCTTTTTCTCCTCTAGCATGATCGTGTATAGGACATTAGGAGAAATACTGTCAGCTATGGCCGACCTGATTCTCCACGTAGGTCTTGGTCTCTAACAACCTCTTTCATGATCACATGACTCTCACTTTGTAGTTAGGAGCAAGTAAGACAATTATCGTGTCAATCATTGAATCCCCATCCTCATTCCAATCATGGAATCCCCATGTCAGTCATAGAGGATACAGCGGATGTATGAAGCGTGTGACGTTGTCTGTCATACGTTGCAGATTCAGGGGATTCACGTCATCTGAGAATCCCCATTGATTCGCGACCCCTTTCTCCTCTCCACCAGGAATGTTCTGAATGTCAATTGTTGCTTTATCTTCCGTCCTCGCTGCAGTAAAATGTCTTTGTTCTCAGCTGCTGCGGAGCCTATAGAAGCGGCGGCCGGTGGGAAGGCTGGTGGAGCTGCAGGCTCGCGGGGAGTTACCGCAGATAATCTCCCCATAGTGCGCACACAATGGCGCTGTGCGGCCGCGCTGGATGCAGAAAAGACCAATAATCGCAATTATTTGCTGCCGGCTCCTTCTGTCTGACGCCCACAATAGACCCATCTGCAATTTTAATTTCAAAACAGACGCGTTTTACTGTTTCTTTAGCATTTTCTGGGAATAGGACGCTGTGTAATGGGGCGCGAGTCTGAGCACCACCCACCGCGATACATCTATTATCTCCTCCATTACAGAGCAGTTTCCTTACAAAAATCCAAGTCTTCAGGTTCTTAAAAGCCACAATCAGATGTTTCCTTGGTAAATCTACATCACAGGGGCGACCACTAGAGACCTGATTGTCCACAACCTGAACACAAACCTACTACTGCTCACAGCTGAGGGTTCGTTTTAGTTGTGTCCAGATAAAGGGATGTTTCACAAATCTAACTTAGATCCATGTCAAGGCAACCCCCAGGGTCAGAATAGATCCTCAGGGGGGCCCCTTAAGGATCCAGGCTCTTACAGTGGTCCTTAGGACAACACAATAGGGCAGCATGGTGGCTCAGTGGTTAGCACTACAGCCTTGCAGCACTGGGGACCTGGGTCCAAGTGTCAGGGTCAACATCTGTAAAGAGTTTGTATGTACTCTCCGTGTTTGCGTGGGTTTCCTCCGGGTCCTCGGGTTTCCTCCCACACTCCAAAACATACTGGTAGGTTGATTATATTGTGAGCCCCATTGGGGAGAGGGGCCAATTTGGTTTTTGGCTCTCGAGTCTATTTCCTAGGGTTTTATATGGTGGCCCAAGGTACCGCAGCCCTAAACTGAGGCATAAATCCAAGCCCAAGCCTTTAGTTTTGGTGATTACCCTATTCAATGGAATTTCTCAGTTGAAGCTCTTAAGTGCTGAGGGTTTGCTGCAATGTATCTCTACAGCTAAACGGGATACAACCATAACAGGCTTAAAGGGGAAGTCCTGTTTTTTTTTCCATAAACAGCCCCATTCCTGTCCACAAATGGTATTTGGTGTTGCAGTTCAGTCCTGTTACATCAATGTAATGGAGCTGCAGTACCAGACTCTACCATCTGGACAGGGGTGGTGCTGTTTCTGGGGAAAAAAAGTGGAAATGTGTTTTCTATTCATAAAGCTTACATCTTAAAGCTTCTGGATGGAATCTGATTCCCCAACAAGCAAAGTTTTTGGTGGTGAAGTGATACACAAGTTATGGAACATCTGATGATACATTGAATAACGACCTTGGGTTCTAGTAGAACTGATTCAAGTCCATTTGGGTTTTGGACCTGTGCAGATTTGCCTGGGTCCTATGTTGCGTTCTATGGAAAGTTCCATGACACAAGTTCCTCTCGTCTCGGATGTATTAATAGATATAATTGTTCCGGCACATTTACAGATTTCATAAATGATGGAGGATTTTTTAAAATAATTTTAAATATTGTTCTTAATGAGTGTGATTATGCCGGGGATTGGGTTCCGTCTCTGACACAATGGTAATCATCGCGCTAAGATTTCTTTTGTTCCATTGTTCTGTGGCGCTCGTTCTTCAGCCATTAGAGCTGATGTCATGTGACAGCGGGCGCTCGGTGACAGGTCCCAGATACCGATGAATCATCATACTCCAAAATCTAATTTGTTCCGAGCAATTTTCAGAGAACTTTTTAAAGATATTTATGTAATGAATGATGATTTAAAGGGATTCAATGGGCCACATTTATAAACGTGCGCCAGTTTTCAGTATTGAGGAATCTGGCGCCCCCTGTAGACTCCACAGGCAACTGCACATAGTACAGACTGTACTGGTTCTGATAAATGTGGTCCAGTATCTGCTGCTTAGTCCTATTCACATCCATTGAATAGGCTGTGCATACAGCTGTTCAACACAACCAATAGACAAGGGTGGAGCTATTATTATAATAATTTTTTTTTTTGGGGGGGGGGGGTTCTATGTTTTTTTTTTTTAACCCCGTACTACCCTTTTAATGTAAGACAGAGCTGTTGCTCTTCACCTTGTAGCTGTCTCCAGAGCAGAGTGCTGAATTATGTTTCAAGCCTAAGTTTTCTGTGTGACAGATGGTGGGAGGGTGAATTTTGTAACCCATTGGAACACATTAAAGTTGCATGAAGGCGCATCAGCAGCAAAACTCTGTGTGACACTGTTTGGCCTCCTTGATAAAGGACAGGATACAGTAATACAACCACATGGAGCCAAAAAGGGAAAACTATGTTTGGCCACATTTAAAGGGATCCTGTCAGCAAGGGTGACTGTGTAGACTGTGCACTGGTGGTGTGTCCTATCACTGCTGCGCTCTGAGCTCTCTGCAGCTAGTGTTAGGTAGTGTCTCTGGACAGAAGTGTAATCTTACCTTTGTGTATGTTATTAGAATGTTATTGTGTATGTTATTAGTAGTTATTATAAAGATGGATTTATATTTCAGGATTGTAGGTTTAAGTGCGCAGGGTAAGTCCTCACACTGCTGTGCATACAGCTGTTCAATGTTCCCTCCTTACTGTTTTCATCGATTTTTGTAGTATTCAACCACATGCACGCTACAGCATTTACTCCAGGAAGAGCATAAGGGCTGTGGGACAATACCGAACAGTAGCAGCAGAGAGTACAGAGAACAGCAGTGTGAGGACACCCCTCAGTGCACTTGAAGAACTACACCCTGAAATATAAACCCATACTTCACAGCCTTGCTGATAACAGCATACACAAAGGTCTTGTCTCTAGGGACAACACATAACACTGGCTGAAGAGATCACAGAGCACAGCAGTGTTAGCACCACCAAAGCACCAGAGCAATCCTGGAATATAAATTCATATTTCACTGTCCCGCTGCTACTAACAACATGCACAAAGATCTGATTACACATCTCACCAGGAACAATATATAACACTTGCAGCACAGAGCACAGCAGTGTGAGGACACACCCCCAGTGCACTTGGAGAAGCTGCAATCCTGGAATATAAATTCATATTTCACTGTCCCGCTGCTACTAACAACATGCACAAAGGTCTGATTACACATCTCACGAGGAACAATATATAACACTGGCAGCAGAGAGCATGGAGCACAGCAGTGTGAGGACACACCTCCAGTCCACTTGGAGGAGCTGCAATCCTGGAATTCATAATTCACAGTCTTGCTGCTACATACAAGATGCACAGAGGTATAATTCTGTTTTCATGTTTGTGATTTGTTCCTGAGGACTTTGCAGGTGTCGTGTTTTTCATGTTTTATTGCAATCGTCTGACTCATAGTTAGCGAATTACTGTAAATGGCAGAAGAGAAGTGGAGGATGTAACACCTGAGAGCGGCGCTCATTACACACCGCGGCGTCCTGAGGTTTTCTTAATTCCCTGAATCAAATGTCATCAGCTTGAGAGCCCCTTTTATTTCAGTGCTCAGTATTTACATGAAAGAGACATAAGGAAGGAGTCAGGGATTATATGAGGCTCCCCTTAAAGGGATAGCTACCCCATTGTGTGGAGGTACAGGGAGGAGCCCCTATAGGAAAGCACCGGCAGGGAATCCCACTCCTCCCTGTGGTGAAGACCCTGTATTATCTCTTATAAGGTGCCATGGGCTATAGGTTACCATTTCATTTCCTTTATTAATCATTAACTGTACATGGAAGGTTGGGGACCCCTTTTTATCAGTAGTCACATGTTTGCATTGAAATAATTTCAGACTAGCAGTGGAGAACGGGATTGGAGAACGTCTGAAATGATAAATAATAATAATAGAAAAAATAATACAACTTGTTACAATGTATCTAGATACACTATCGGATACAATATTCAGAAGTGATGTCAATACAATGTATAGGAGCTGCGGTCTCTCTATATTAGAGTTCACTGTGTTGGGTGGGAGGGGGTTGGTGTGAGCCCATGGACACCCACCATAGCTACATATGAAGACCCCCTTTTATACAGTCATAATGACCAGTCATAAATGCAACTGGCTGTAAGAGTCACATTATTTGACGGTGGGGGCCCCGGGGTGTGACCCCAGCCCCTGCACTGCCATATTAGTGACCCCTCCACACATTATATGACAGTGGGGGCCCAGGATTGACCCCAGCCCCTGCCTTGTTATTGACCCCTCCACACATTATATGATGGTGGGGGCCCCGGGTGTGACACCAGCCCCTGTGGTGCCTTCTTAGTGACCCCTCCACACATTATATGGTGATGGGGGCCCCGGGGTGTGACACCAGCCCCTGTGCTGCCTTGTTAGTGACCCCTCCACACATTATATGACGATGGGGGCCCCGGGGTGTGAGACCAGCGATAAGAGCAGCCCAGCAGAAAATAAAATGATAACACTTGCTCCTTTAAGCGTCTCCGCATGCTACAGTCAGACAATGTCTTCTACATTTTAATGAAATCACACATGACGCCCGTGGCGATTTTTCTTTCTATTTTTTTATGATGCATTTCTGCTTGTGAGCCGTAACAAATATATACACCAGGAATTCAGCACAACATATAGAAACATTTCAATGTGCGTAATATTTAAAGGGACCAATCATTCTGTATGTAATATAAATAAGAGGAATCGGACCCCAGACTCATTTATTGCATTATGCAAAGGGTTAATATGTCTATAAAATGTCACAATCTGGTACTGTCCATCCTTTCGGACTTTACATGGTTTATTCAGTGCAAACCCCTTGCACATGTATTTATATAAGGTCCTCGACAACAAATTCTGCACATAAAGGGGCGATCCGGTGCGCCACATTTGTTATGGAAAGTCTGACAGAAGTGTGTCGCACGCCCCATGTTAAGGGAAACCTACCACTATTAAGGTAGATCCAGTGGTAGGTGCATCTAACGTATGTAAGGATAGCCCTTTTTAGGGCTAATCCTTTACTCCCCTCTGTCTTTGCTAATCTTTAATCAGGGTAATATGCAAATTTTCTAATGAGGTTAGAGGGGCGTGGAGTAGCTGGAGCTGAGGCTACACGACGTGGCTGCTTCATGTCCCAGTAGCCTCTTTGATCCTCCTACCCAGACATCTTCAGCGGACAACTACAAGGAGCTGCGCACACTAGTCTGCGCATAACACAGGCCAGCGGCTGCACGATCTTGGCTCCAAAGCCAGAACTACTACGCATGCGCAGAACTCCAGCTTTGCGGACGAGTGCACGCAGCTCCCTATAGCTGCGCACTGAAGATGTCTGGGTAGGAGGATCAAAGAGGCTACTGGGGCGTGGAGTAGTCGTGTCGTGTAGCCTCAGCTCCGGCTACTCCACGCCCCAGTAGCCTCTTTCGAAAGTTTGCATATTACCCTGATTAAAGATTAGAAAAGGTAGAGGAGAGTAAAGGATTAGCCTTAAAAAGGGCTATCCTTACATACGTTAGATGCACCTACCACCAGATCCATAGTGGTACGTTTCCTTTAAAGGTGCACTAAAAAAAAGTTGGTGCACCCTGTCGGGGCAGTGCAGCGGGCGCCAGATTCATGAAGAACGTGCACCAGAAATCCTGAATCTGGCGCCCCCTGCACACCACACAGGGCACTGCACTTAGTACACACTGCACTGCTCATGATAAATGTGGCTCTAGCTACATATACAGCAGATTCACATATAACACAATTGTCAGTACGCAGGTCATTTACTTACTTAAAACTTATAAATTCATTACAGGCTAAAGGATAATATGTAAGAAATAATAAAGTAATAATGCAAATAATTTGCAGATATTTCCAGAGCTACAAGGTAAAGTCCTGTAACAATTGGAGCCTTTATCCCACTGTTACCTCCACTTCCATATGTGAATCCTATGAAGGTCAGCAGCGCAGAAAGTGACCACTTACTCTGCGGTTTACCGCAAGCTGCAATTACTTCCTAAACTGGGGGAGATGGCCGCTATTTGGGAGAGTATATAGTAACCCTTGGAGAGGCTTCTAGACTTTAATGCATAGAGAGGTTGGGGTGGAAGAAGAAACCTCAAGATGTGATAAATAATTAAAGAACGTAAACTCAGAGTCCATGGAAACTGTAGGAATATAGAAGAGGGATAATAATAACAATAACCATTGTATAACAGTAATATTGAATGAATAAAGAATTATAAAATAATCTACTAATATAAAATAATGTACGGGCGGTCCCCTACTTAAGAACACCTGACTTACAGACGACCCCTAGTTACAAACGGACCTCTGGATGTTGGTAATTTCCTGTACATTAGCCTTAGGCTGTAATAATAAGATGTAACAGTTATCAAATGTGTCAGTAATTAAGATTTATTATTAATCCTGATTCCAACATTTTTTAAATCCAATTGTCACAGAGACCAAAAAATTTTTTAGCCGGGATTGCAATGATAAAATATACAGTTCCGACTTACATACACATTCAACTTAAGAACAAACCTACTGAACCGATCTCGTACATAACCCGGGTCTGCCTGTATTACAACAAAAGTTAAAAATAATCAGAAGGAATAGAAATAGTTATTCATATAAAATAATAATAGCAAACAAATAAGATAAGATAATAATCATAAAAAAGAACAATACAATATATTATTATAATTGTCTAATAAAATAAATGACTAATCTAAAATAACGACAAATAGTACAAATGCAGCAGCAGGGAGAATATTTCAGTACAGTTCTCTAGTTACTGCTCAATCTGCAAACATGAACTGCCTGTAATGGATAAAACCCCCCATAACTCTAGCGCCACCTATAGGTCATATAATTGTTCTATATATGTAAATGTCTATAGATCTCCTCCTGTATATAATGGTATTGTCCCCAGTGTCCGGCATGGGAGGTCTTTACTGTATATTCTGCTCTAGTTGCTGCCATGTATCATATATCATTACGGGAGACGTGATATTTCACTTTTATCTCTTCGTTACGCTGTTGGTCACCAATTTCAACCATGGACAGCAAGGCACCATGGGAGTAGCGTGCAGGTATACATCACCCGGCAGGGAGGAGGGCTGACACCACAGGCTAATTTCACACTGGACTGGCTGAGACGATCGCTCTTATGCCCTTCTATACCTTTACCTTCTGGAACCATATAGTGAAAATAGCTGCGATACATGAAGGTGATGGTTAGGGACTTGTGACATACATGAAAAGGAAGGAAAATGTCAGGAAAAATCCATTTATTTGTGTAGAGATGTAGCAGAGCTGACTGTGTCTTTCACCTTAATAGCTAAGGTAATAGTATAGGTTAACCTGCAGTCCCATGCAAATCCATACAATAAACTCTACTCATTCCTTACATTATCTTTCAGATTTAAATTTTTTTGCAAATCTTATCAAGATTCCATTCTTATGCATAAAAACTGCTGATAACACTGCCACCTAGTGGACAAATATTCATGAATTTAAAATAATTTGTAATATTTAATTCAAAGATAAGAATTGGATGCTCTAGAGCGTTACTTTTCCAAGTCTCGCATTATTTTCTACAACATAAATGACAATTTTCATCATCCAATAGAAATCAAAATAACGCGATGTTGCAAATATCATTGCAAGAAATCTATTTTACAATCCTAGAAAGAATGCAATTGAATGCACAAAAAGTATGAAACAATATGAAAAAATCCTCCTACTAGTAGTGCAGCATCACTGGCCGTAACATCGCCACCTTGTGGGCAAATATTTATGATATTCATTGAATAATTGAAATATGTAGAATATGTTGGAATATGTTTTTTTTTTTTTTACTGTGATTTACATAATGTTTTACATTTGTATTTTGGCCTAGAAGACTTTCTTTTATGACGTTCATTTTCCCGGAGAATCTCATCATTATAAAAGCATTACATAAGAGGCAGCAATTACACGAGGTTTATATGATATCAGTGCAGGACATCATTACATCTGCATTCACTGATAGTCCAAAGGCCTCGCTGCATTCATAGATTATGACTTCATTAACATTTCTAGTAGATCACCAGCAGTGACTTCTGTATCATACAATGTATGCAATTATGTTAATGGATCCTGTGTATAGGGGCTATAGGGCTTTTATGTTGATGGACCCTCTCGCTTCCAGGATGTCGGCTCTGCTGCAGGAAGATCCCCCTCTCCTTAAATTTCACACAATTGTATGAAGATATCTATAGGCAGCCCCGGTGTAGCCCCAGTGTAGCTCCTGTGTAGCTCCGGTGTAGCTCCGGTGTAGCCCCGGTGTAGCCCCAGTGTAGCTCCTGTGTAGCTCCTGTGTAGCTCCGGTGTAGCCCCAGTGTAGCTCCGGTGTAGCCCCGGTGTAGCTCCGGTGTAGCCCCGGTGTAGCTCCGGTGTAGCCCCGGTGTAGCTCCGGTGTAGCCCCGGTGTAGCTCCGGTGTAGCCCCGGTGTAGCTCCGGTGTAGCCCCGGTGTAGCTCAGGTGTAGCCCCGGTGTAGCTCCAGTGTAGCTCCGGTGTAGCTCCAGTGTAACTCCGGTGTAGCTCCGGTGTAGCCCCGGTGTTGCTTTGGTGTAGCCCCGGTGTAGCTCCTGTGTATTCCCGGTATTGCTTTGTTGTAGCCCCAGTGTAGCCCCAGTGACCTTCATTCTGTTGGGTGCAGTTGATCTTTTCTAGAATTTTGTGTTCCGTGATGATAATACAGATACGTCATCAGAGGTTCCATACATTTAGGTATAATTACACTCTGCAGATCCACGGCAGACAATGGTTGGTGCTTAACAAATGTGTCCGTAGAGCACAATCCACCCATTGGCTGATGGATGGGTCATGAGTATCGAATTGGTGGGAGTCCTACACACGGTACCCCTCCAGATCAGCTCGGCTGACCCCTGTTCCCACATCCTTTGCTCCATGTACTGACTCTTTGCAGTGCCATTAAAATGAATGGGGCTGAGCTGCAATACCAAGCATGGCCACAATGCAGTTTGTGGCGCATTATCTCTCCTAATAGATGATCATTAGTGATGACAGATAACCTATACTAGATATAGGACTATAGTCTTCTTTATCAAGAAGGAGAAGGGGAACCTCAATCTGTTTTAAGGTTTGGTTCTTGCCTTGGCTCGTTCAGAGTAAGATCCAGCCCCATTGTACTCTTAAGTGTTGCATAATCCCTGGTGGTTCCCTCTTTACATACAACATCTGTAACAGAAGGACCTGCGGGTCACCTTGCTTTATCCCCAGATTTCCACCAGGGGCCCCATAGAAGCTGCAGAAGCCTTGGACCCATTGTCATGTCTGTATCATACATTCTAGGTAACTCCAGTCTGGACAAGTATCAGTCGGGGTCTTGGATATGGCAATCACTACTGATCCCTTGTTTATGGGATTTCTCATCATTTTGGATCAAAGGGAGGATATCACAGTCATGTATCAGGATAACACAATGATGTCATCAGTCCAATGAATAAACTCATCATACAAATCCCACCAGATTATGGTGGATGCAGATCTGACACCTGATGATGTCATCACATGACAGGTTCATCCCTGGATCCTCTAATCCTACAAGGCGGATGACATCATTGCATCTCTCTGTTCACAGTTTTGTTATATCCAGGGAATTTCATTAGTTCATTCCGTTCCCTCCACCGAGTCTTCACTTCCAGGTTAAGAGATTTGTTCTCATCGCCCCTTAAGGCTTAGACATGACTGACAGGTTCAATTGGCCCCAGTGGTGGACAAATCACCTTATACCGGGGCAGATGTGATTATATTTGTCTCCGGAGGCAAATCATCCTTTAACGAACTCCATGGAACTTGTTCCTTCTCCGATCTTGAGGCTTTCTTCATGTGATTGCGGATATGTCCATTACATTTATACAAGAACTGTAGGGTCTGGAAAACCGAAACATGGTGCACCATAGAGCAGAGGACGGGAGGAGTTAGAAACCATCCAGTTATAACCTGTTACAGGACAGGAGACTGATACAATGTATAAACTACAGAGAATGTAGACACTTCCTGCTGTGCCTTTCCCATAGGGTCCCAATTACAAGTAATAAGACATTATTTTATGGGATACCCAACGCATTTCAGAGCCCATTCATCAAGTCCATTAAGACCATTCTACGATATTCCGTTCTCTCCAGGCAACGCGTTTCAGGGCCAACGTAGGTGCAGTGAGAGCCCTTGCCTATGGACTTTGTAGCCAGGGTCGCCCTTCAGCTGGTCAGTAACAATAAAACCATTTGATATTTACTAATTTCCATCCGTCCATTAATAATGATACAATAAAACCAGTAAAACAAGGATACGCGTTTCACCCCGAGCTGAGTTCCACCATCATAGTAACTTTCCAATAAGACCACTATATCCACCAAGGTCATGCTTTTCAGAGACAGCCTAGTCCCTCCATCAATAAGGTACAATCAGACCATTTGACTGTATACATGAAGACCCCACAACTCACAGCCAACTTAGTCCCTCCTCAGTTGTCGTAGGAGCATTTGGCTCCATCTACCAAGGATAACCATTTGGGAGTCAACTTAGTCCTGTGACTACTGACACCAAGGCAACACGTTTCATAGTCCTTCCATTTAGTTTTCAGTTAACCATTCTACTCCATACACCAAGGCTACGCATTTCGGAGCCTGCTTCGTCCTTTTACCTAGTCAGTAGCAGTAAACCATTTTACTGAATAAATCAAGGTAACACATTCAGAAAGGGATTTGATCTTCTTACAATTCTGACAACAATAAAACCATTTTACTGCATCTACCAAGGCAACGCGTTTCAGAACCAGCTCAGCCTTTAGTTACAATCAAAGCATTTGAATAGATACATCAATTCTTCATAGTTTCTGCAATGACTTCGTATTTTATATACAGCAGAATATTTTATTTATGCATCGCCTAAGGTAGGGATCGAAACGCGTGACCATTCAATATCACATCACCTGAGTATCAGTACATGGTGATATTCCATGGGGAGTATTTTGAAGAGAGACACTTGCATCCACATCTAATTCAGTATTCTAAGGACTATATTCCCACTGTATTAGTGATAATGAAACGCATTTTGAGCCCCCCTGTCTGTTCTTTAAAGGCCACAATAGGCGTCTTTGTATTGAGAGCCATTTCGTAGGATGCAGAGATTTAAGCTTTACTCTGCGGAGTCTTCATGATTGTGGGCACTCATTACCGGGGGACTGCGCAGGGTTACCCCGGCTCTCTGGATAACGTGTTCCTGACTAGGAGGTAAATGAGGCATTGTGCTGCAGGAGAGGTCAGTGGTAAGCGGTGGCGTTGGCTCGGCTTTATTATCTCGGCTCGGCAGCCTCGTCCCCGCCAGTGGTCACACTTTGATTTGCAGATTAATCAGCCTGGATGTGCGGCTCTATAGACTCTCCACTGTCTGATTATCTCAGCTCCAGACTTGTTGATGCATCGGCTGAATTTATTAACCGTCGATGGATGGATGATCATTTTTTTTTGTAAGTGGAAGCAGCTGCAATTTTTTTTTTTTTTTTCGCAGCTTTTATTTATCTTTCCAAACGAGGTATTAATTTGATAAATGAATTAGATCCAGTTCTGATGAAGAGGGAGAGGAAGAGGCTTGTGGAAATGACGGATGGCTTCACCGATGGAAATTGCATGTTTTCTCTGGCCGCCTGCCTGCAGTTTGAAATATTTTCTTCTATTTTTTTTTCTTTTTTTATTATTTTTTCTCCCATTTTCACCAGAATCGAAGACACTATAAATAAAATGAATTCAAGGAAAGAAATAACTTGTTTTATGCAAAACTGGAAACAAAACAAAAAAAGTTTCATCTTCCGGATCGCACAGTAAAAAATATTCTTTTATGGCTCTGAGTTATTATCTGGGTGAAAGAATATTATCCCAGTTTTTATATAATGTCTATTCTCAGGCAAATGATCTTCATGTAATATGCATGGTGTAATGATTGATATGGACTGGGGGACCTGATATCAGAATCCTATGGATTTTATGGATACAATATATAATAATTTCTTAAAATTTCCATCGGACTTCCCAACGTTTTCGGGATTTGCGCCGTTTTGACAGGTAGAATGGGATTGTGTCACATGCGATCGCATGGTGGTGGGGGGGTCCGTCGGACGATCCAACTGATTCGGACTGAGCGCAGGATTTAACATTCAAGTTGTGTTGCAACCAATGCACTTACATGCACCAGGAAGAAGAATGTGACCTTCGGAGGACCTGAGCGGGGAAGCGACACATGCAGGATATCGGGCGCACGATCTTAGTGAATCGCGGCAGAGTGGATTATCGTCGGACAATGCACTTTCGAGAACTCCGAGGGACGGGTAGGTCGATGTGCCCCAATATCTCCAAAATTCCTGGGCTCAGAGATACTATGGATAGGAATGTATCTTTGAATCCCTCTGCTCCACCTGTAGATACGTGTTAGCCCAGACCTAGTCTCCGGTCACAGTATGAGGTCTGCACTTCATCCTCTCTGCCCAGAGATCATAATGAGATATTGGGGCACATTTACTTACCTGGCCGAGGAGTTCATCCAAAGTGCATTGTTCCGACGATCATGCACTGTGCCGCGATTCACTAAGATCGTGCGCCCGATATCCTGCATGTGTCGCTTCCCCGCTCAGGTCCGCCGGAGTTCACCTTCTTCTTCCTGATGCATGACAATTTGAAAGTTAAATCCGCCAGATTGTCCGATGGCCCGCCTCCCCATTTCTGTCGCATGGAGGCCAGCAAAGCTGCACCAAAATCCAATCAAGTGCAACACAATCCCTTGCTAAATACTTGTTACACCATGAACAGTACGACGAAAGTGTCTTAGTAAATAAGCCCCAATATCTCTGGCATCCCTGGGCTCAGAGATACTATAGATAGTAATATGGATGTGTCTCTGTATCCCTCTGCTCCACCTGTAGATACACATGTTGCCTTTTCTGACACGTTGGAGAAAGTGTCAATCAAAAATTATTTAAAAAAGAATAATTAACCCCGACCCGGAGCTGTAGGCCCAATATTAATATCAGACACATTCCGCTGTCACCTAAAGCCGGGAGGTAATTATTCATCACAGGATGACAGAATGTCACTTCCCCTCATTAAATACATAGAAATCCTGTGCAATAGAACTATTTTTGGTCAAATTTTCAGATAACAGACAAATGAAGATAAATGTAAGAAATCTGGGAATATTAGAGTCCTGTAGTATGGGAAAATATGAAGTTGTGTTAATTCCGTGAATATATGTGGCGCTCGTCTCATCCATCATCCGAACGTATGTGATTCCTGAAATCTCATAATTTAATAGATCAGAATCTTGCGTTTCAGGGAATTTCGGTTCAATATTTACATTACGAGTCCTTGTCAATCAGGAAATGTTAATTAGATGCTAATGAGGGTTTACCTCTGAACCCCCGAGCTGCATCGGCACCTCCACAATTAGCCTCATTGGGGAACAGGAAGCAATTAGTCTGGAGACAGATTGTGGTCACATTGACCGTCCTTTGCCGTCTCTGGTGGTCCGCTTGTGATTGGTCGCCTTCATATGTCCTAATGACATCTAAGGAATTTTTGTTATTTTTAATTTATATGTTAATGATGTTTTTTTTTTCCGTTAAATGGTCCATTTTCAGGGCTTCAGTCTGGTCATACAACTTCTTTATAAAACATCTGCATGTAGCTCAGTCTACGATTCAGGGGAAAAATAATGCAAATCTATATTTTCTTTTCTTAAAAAATAGATTATTTTTCTTTTATATTTTGTTTGTGATTTTTCTAAAGCACTTACCATCGTTTTTAAATCCTATTTTAATTTATTTTTTGACCTTTGTGACCTGCAGTACTTCTCTTCACCTCCATAGTCATTGAAAATGTTCCATAGCTACCAATGCAACAGCGCCCCCATCTCTAGTTATAAGCCTATTGAAGGTAGTAACCTTGAAAGAGCAATCAACAAAGATCAACCTACACTTTACTATGAGTACAAACTTGATCAGTCACCTTCATTTTTGGAGAATTCTGATATTCCAATAAGTTTTTTCTTGTTATTTACAGTTGCAGTACCACATTTCACCACTGAGATTATTGTTTTTCATAGATATCAATGCAACAGCGCCCCCATCTCTTCTCACTACTCTTTGAAATGCAGTTACCTTGCTGTAAAGTGTCCCCCAGACATTGCCTTCATCTTGTTCTTATCAGGAAGATTTAACCTCAAATATTACTATACAAGTTAAATAATAAACCCCTTTAAATTATAATCCTCATTATTTTTTTTCTTGTGCCTATAGTTTTTAGGGTTAAGCCTCGTCTTTGTTCACACTGCTGCAAAATGGAAAATGTTTGACAGTTGCTTTTTGTTACTTTGTGTTCTGTGTATTATTATCCAATGGGATTTTAATAGTCTTAGTTTGTTGTTTGTTCCTTGCCCGGAGCGGTGAGATCATTGGCGCATTATACATCCCATATATAGGTGACACCCATCTCACAGCTGTGCTACATATGGTAACACTTAGTTGATGTTTCCATGTGTCCGTCCTAGGGCAGATCCATAAAACCATCTTGTATCTGTAGATATTCCGGAATGTTCTGGAACCTTCTAAGTGTAAATTCCACTTTAAGTTTATCTTCCATGGACTCCATATGGTATGATAGTAGCCTGCACTGTCCAGTGAGATCCCATCATGCTATATTTTTGTAGCTTGCATTCTGTATTGAGGCTGACAGAAGTTACGATGGTTGCTCAACAGGATCGGTTCCCGTCCACTTCGAGGGGTTAATACATAATTGATACTTTCACATCCTGTTAGAATCACTCTAAAAGCATTAGACATTGATTTTCCTTCCCATATATTAAGAACCTCAGCAAAGTCCAGTTAAAGGGATCAGATTCACTAAAATGATATATAATTTGGGGTTTGCCATTTTTGTTTCCGTAAAAGGAGGCGGAGCAATACTCAAGTCGTGACGTCATTAGTCAATATTGCTGTGTATAAAGATGTGAGCACACACGGGGTTAAGAGGGTTCTACATTGTTTCTTTTTCATTGAGACAAAGTATCCAAAACAATAACTTTATTTTCAAAATAAGGGTCACAGCTGATTGGTCGTCAATGAGGAGGATTCCACAGAGACCCGTTTGGGGTGGAATATCCCTTTAAGGCAGAATGTTTACAGTTAAAAACAGATAATGAAAGTTATAAAAAGATACAAAAGTGTAGCTGAAAAAAACCCCACATTTCTAATTCCTGCTTTTGCACAACTTTATCAGCCGTCAGTAGGAATTATCTGCTCGCCTACGTGATAATGAATGGCGCGGACCTGAGGATGATGGGAGAATGGAGTGTAAGTGTGAATTCACACTCTGCAGCCCTCACCCCCTTCACATGAATGGAATCTGTGCAACAAGTTAACCCTTACAAAGACAAACTCATCCTGTCCTTAGCAAAATTAGTTTTACCCCTTACATGCCAGGAGACGTCCCTTAGTGACCTCCATGACCCCGGCTGCTAGTTGCCACCACTGGAAATCCTGAATATCATTCAGATGTATTTGTGTCAGTCTTTACTGCAGCTCTAGATTGCTATTCAAATAAAAACCGTGCTGCAGTGCAGATAGAAACCTAGAATTTACATAGGTGACAGCAGCTCCCGGAGTGACCCTTTAAGAGGAATGACAAATAATTTCTGTAATCAGCCGAGCGCTCAGGTTGGGAGTGACAGGTGTCGGTGGAGCGGCGGTAAGTGGCAGTAAGCGCTGCCGCCGCCTGTGAACCCCGTGTCACCAGCGCTGGTTGTTTCTGCTCCGCACTCAGTGAGTACTGACGGGGTTAATGCAGGTCGCACCTGTTATATCCAGGATTGTGCGCTCTACCTGCGAGCCAAGTGTCAGCGCTGTGTGAACACGTCTGTCAGGTGCCGCCGCAGAAAACTCCATCTACTAATAGGACGAGGCTGCGCTATTGGAACGAAACATGCGGCAAAAAATGCGACTTTATATAAAATGTCTGAATTTATACAATTTACAAATTTTTCGTTTCATTTTATGTGTCTATAAAAACGTAACTTTCTTCCATGATTCTCCGACATTTTGCTTTCTTGTGCCTTGTAGCATCACTGTGTGTAATACATCCTATACTCCAGTCACCACAAGAGCTGCACTCAAAACATCTGCATGTAGGACATGTACTAGGGATTATTTAGAATATATTGATGGCTATCCGACAGCAGAGCGCAACCCAGCACAACAGAGCACAGCAGAGCGCAACCCAGCACAACAGAGCACAACAGAGCGCAGCACAGCAGAGAGCAGCACAGCACAACAGAGCGCAGCACAACACATAACAACAGAGCACAGCAGAGCGCAGCACAGCACAACACATAACAACAGAGCACAGCACATGAGAGAACAGCAGACCATAGCAGCACAACAGAGCACGGCACATCAGAGAACAGCAGAGCAGCCTTCAGCTGGCATATTTCGAGTGCAGCTCTGGAAGTGATTGGACATAATGGGCCACATTTATTAAAGTTTTTGCACCAGTTTTCTGTCTGACTTTGCCCTGAATAGAATATGCAAACTGTTGTACACGTACATGCAACTGTACATAGTATACCCTGCACATAGTTCACACCGCACATAGTACACACTTTGCATATAGTACACTCTTTGCATATGGTACACACTTTGCACATAGTACACCCTGCAAATAGTACACCTGCACATGGTACACATCCTGCTCATAGTACACACCGCACATAGTACAGCCGGCTTATAGCGCACACTGCACAAAGTACACACTCTGCACATAGTACACACTGCACATATTACACCATGCACATAGTACACACTGCACATAGTACACACTGCACATATTACACCCTGCACATAGTACACACTGCACATAGTACAGCCGGCTTATAGCGCACACTGCACAAAGTACACACTCTGCACATAGTACACACTGCACATATTACACCATGCACATAGTACACACTGCACATAGTACACACTGCACATATTACACCCTGCACATAGTACACACTGCACATAGTACAGCCGGCTTATAGCGCACACTGCACAAAGTACACACTCTGCACATAGTACACACTGCACATATTACACCATGCACATAGTACACACTGCACATAGTACACACTGCACATATTACACCCTGCACATAGTACACACTGCACCTAGTACAGCCGGCTTATAGCACACTCTGCACAAAGTACACACTGCACATAGTACAGCCGCCTTATAGCACACACTGCACAAAGTACACACTGCACATAGTACACACCCTGCACATAGTACACACTGCACATAGTACACACTGCACATATTACACCCTGCACATAGTACACACTGCACATAGTACAGCCGGCTTATAGCACACACTGCACATAGTACACACTGCACATAGTACAGCCGGGTTATAGCACACACTGCACAAAGTACATACTGCACATAGTACACACTGCACATAGTACACCCCGCACATAATACATCCTGCACATAGTACACCCCGCACATAATACACCCAGCACATAGTACACCCAGCACATACTACACACCACACAATGACTGATAAATGTGGCCCAATGTGTTTGTGTAGAGAGTTTAATCTAGTGATTTTCTGTCTATAACTGGTCCCTTCCCTCATTTGTGTGATGTTATATTCTCTGATCTGTATTTTGCCCCCCCCCCCATCTCCTCTTTTTTATCTATCCTCTCTACACCTCCTCATTTATCTTCCTCTTTCCTTGCATTTTTCTTCTATTTTCACATTCTCTTCCTCCTCCTTTCTCTCTCTCTCTCTCCCTTTCTCCATTCCTTTCTTTTCACATTTACAATCTTTAGCCATTTCCTTTTATTTTTCTTTTCTTTCCATTTGTTTTTATTTTCCTCTTCCCCTCAGACCAACCTCTCTCTCTCTTCTCTCTCTATTCCCCTCTTTATTCTCTCTCTCCTCTCCCTCTCTCTGGTCTCACCCTGTGTGCAGTCTCATGATGTCTCAGGATGTAACCATCCTCGTTTATTCTCTATCTTCCCCTATCTCTCTCTCTCTCTTTCCATTTCTTTCCCCCTCTCCTCTCTTTTCCTTCTCTCTTCGCTTTTTCCTTCTCTCTCTCCATCTCTATCCCTGTCTCTCTTTCCTCCTCTCTATCCTCTATTTTCCTTCTCTCTATCCTCTCTTTTCCTTCTCATTCCCTTCTCTTTTCCTTCTCATTCCCTTCTCTTTTCCTTCTCTCTCCTCTCGTTTCCTTCTCTCTCTCCATCTCTATCCCTGTCTCTCTTTCCTCCTCTCTATCCTCTATTTTCCTTCTCTCTATCCTCTCTTTTCCTTCTCTCTCTTGGGATCTAACCATCCTCTGGTATTCTCTTTCTTCCCCTATGTCTTTTCTGTCTTCTCTTTCCATCTCTATCCCCCTCTCTCCTCTCTTTTCCTTCTCTCTCCACTCTCTTTTATTTCTCTTTCTCCTCTCTTTTTTTTTCTCTCCTCTGGTTTCCTTCTCTCTCTCCATTTCTATCCCTGTCTCTCTTTTCCTTCTCTCTCCCCTCTCTTTTCCTTCCTTCTCTCTTTCCTTCTCTTTCCCCTTTCTTTTCCTTCTTTATCCCTGTCTCTCTTTTCCTTCTCTCTCTTTATCTCTATCCCCTCTCCCCTCTTTTTCTCTCTTTCTTCCCCCATCTGTTTTCTCTCTTCATCTCTTTCCTCCTCTCTCCTCTCCTTCCCTCTCTCCTCTCACCCTGTGTGGACTCTCGTGATGTCTCAGGATCTAACCATCCTCTTTTCTTCTCTTGCAGACTGAGAACTATTCATTCGATACAAACTATGTGAACAGCCGAGCTCATCTGATTAAAAGGTACGGATCTCCTTTCATTGCCTCAGAGAATCGATTCCTCCCCGGCCGCTGCCGCCGCTCGCAGTCGCTTCTCTCGGCTCCATTAGATGTTTTATGTAAACTCACAAATACAAAATAAAGGGAATAATAAAGTGTTTGTGCTACAAAGTGGCGCTGCCGGGGTTAATCATCAACCTTCCTCCATTTAATATAAACTTTTTTGATATTTAACATAACAATAAAGGGATTACCCCCAAAATCCATGGACCGGGGGCCCATTACACTTATTATATCCCATTACTGAAGGTAACATCGTAGACACATCCAACCAAACATGTGAACATGGTCCAATAATGAAAAGCTGGAGTGAGAATCACATGACCCTTATCAGCCAATCAGTGACAGTGATGATGTGATAGGATCTCAACCCCCAATACAAAAAAACTCACAAGACCCCAAGTATCTTAAATTATTTACTATTAGGGTAATGCCACACATGGTGTTTTGAAACCAATTTTGGTCCGTTTTTAAGCAGTCCATTAAAAAACGCATGCGTTTTTTTGAAAACACATGCGTTTTTTGAAAACGCATCTGTTTTTGAACAGTTTTAATTAAGATAATTGGTAAAAAGTGTCAAAATGTATGCATTTTTTAAAGTATGCATTTTTTAACGGACTGTTTAAAAATGGACCAAAAACGGTTTCAAAACGCCACTTGGTGTTTTTAGGACGTTTTTGGGCCATTTTTAGTTAGTGCGTTTTCAGATCGTAAAAAAAGCATGCGTTTTTGTCCGGTTTTAATTGCGCAAATTCGGAAAACCAGACAAAAGCACATGCTCTTTCAAAAAACACATGCGTTTTTAAAAACCGCATTTGTTTTTTAATGCATGCATTTTGTACGATGTGAAAACGCACTAACTAAAAACGCCCCAAAAACTGCCTCAAAACGCCATGTGTGACATCACCCTAAGTCTTTTTCTTAAGGGGAGGGGGAACTCTCAGGCCCCCCTTGTACTACTGGCCCCACTCTACGATTGAGGTCATGTATTGAACATTGTACTATTGAGGGTCTTATATCAATGATTCTGGTTGTTACTTTGTGACTCTTCATCACGGAGCATTAGATACATTGTTACTAGAGATGAGCGAACATGCTCGTCCGAGCTTGATGCTCGTTCGAGCATTAAGGTACTCGAGACGGCTCGTTGCTCGGACGAGTATTTCCCCTGCTCGAGATCGAGCATTTAATTAAAAAAACACAGTGAAGAACAATGAAGAATAGAATAAAAACAGTGAACACAGGATCATTTAAGTGAAAAACACAGTAAAGAACACAGTGAAGAATAGATTACAGATGTTCGGCACATCTGCTTACTTGTCGGAAGATACGCGCGGAACGGTGCGAACAAAATAGTATGTGAAGAACAATATATATGTGTGAAGAACACATTGCAGAACACGGTGAGCAGGACAGAGACAACGAGGAGCAGCACAGAGACACCGGGGAGCAGCACAGAGACACCGGGGAGCAGCACGAAGACATGGGGCAGCAGCACGGAGACATCAGGCAGCGGCACGGAGTGGCACGGAGACATCAGGCAGCGGCACGGAGACATCGGGGCACGGAGAGAGCGGGGCACGGAGAGAGCGGGGCACGGAGAGAGCGGGGCACGGAGAGAGCGGGGCACGGAGAGAGCGGGGCACGGAGAGAGCGGGGCACGGAGACAGCTGGGCACGGAGACAGCTGGGCACGGAGACAGCGGGGCACGGAGACAGCGGGGCACGGAGACAGCGGGGCACGGAGACAGCGGGGCACGGAGACAGCTGGGCACGGAGACAGCTGGGCACGGAGAGAGCGGGGCACGGAGAGAGCGGGGCACGGAGACAGCTGGGCACGGAGACAGCGGGGCACGGAGACAGCGGGGCACGGAGACAGCTGGGCACGGAGACAGCGGGGCACGGAGACAGCGGGGCACGGAGACAGCGGGGCACGGAGACAGCGGGGCACGGAGACAGCGGGGCACGGAGACAGCGGGGCACAGAGACAGCGGGGCACGGAGACAGCGGGGCACGGAGACAGCGTATCTCCCGACAAGTAAGCAGATGTGCCGAACATCTGCAATCTATTCTTCACTGTGTTTTTCACTTAAATGATCCTATTCTTCACATCTGCTAACTTGTCGGGAGATAATATACGCGCGGAACAGTGAAGAATAGATTGCAGATGTTTGCATACATCTGCTAACTTATCAGAAGACATTCTTTTTCAATTAAATAACACATTTTATTCCCGAACCATGGTCCCTTTGAAAAATGCTCGAGTCTCCCATTGACTTCAATGGGGCTCGTTATTCGAGACGAGCACTCGAGCATCTGGAAAAGTTCGTCTCGAATAACGAGCACTCGAGCATTTTAGTGCTCGCTCATCTCTAATTGTTACCTCTTAACCTTTTACATGTCCAGGGAACAGATCACATGACTCAAAGGTCAGAGGAGAGAGTGGAGGGGAGACAGGGTTGAGGAGACAGGGTATGGGTGACTTGGTGGGGTGACAGGGCTGAGGAGAAAGTATAGGGGTGATAGTGGAGGGGTGACAGGGCAGAGGAGACAGGGTATGGGTGACTTGGTGGGGTGACAGGGCTGAGGAGAAAGTATAGGGGTGATAGTGGAGGGATGACAGGGCAGAGGAGACAGTGGAGGGTGACAGGTCAGGGGTCATAGGGCAGGGTTCATATACTGTATTTCCTCCATGCTGGATGATTGTTCATTGAGCTGTTGCTGTCTTGTGCTTTGGTGCCTGTGAATAGCAGGAGGACACGGTTTGCTGGTCACGCACTATAAGATTGTGTAGGTGTATTATGAGCGGAGGATGTGCGCACATAGACAAACACACCTGCACTACACAGACACACAGCTGCCCGCACTGCTGCCTCCATTGTCAGGGTCCTATTAATCACAAGCCAAACAAACATGGCCACTGCTGCGCCTGATAGTCAGGACCGTCCCCACCTTCCCGGGTCCTCGGGTCTATTCATCAGGACACAAGGCAGGAATGTAGTGGTGCCGGATCGGTGCTGGGCCTCACCGCAGGAGCCGCACATTGTCAGGAGGATTTACCCTTCAATAAAAGATTTCCCTTCAAAGCAAAAACCTAAATGATCTTCAAAGAAACTTCCCCGGTTACTAATTCCAGGTCTGGGAACAATATGCCGGAGGGTGGAGGCTTCTGCACGCAAACCTGTCCAGAAACCGGGAGAGGCAGGATGGGCGTGTGTGTGGTCTATTATCTATCTATCTATCTATCTATCTCATATCTATCTATCTGTCTATCTATCTATCTCATATCTATCTATCTATCTATCTATCTATCTATCTCATATCTATCTATCTATCTCATATCTATCTATCTGTCTATCTATCTATCTATCTATCTATCTATCTATCTATCTATCTCATATCTATCTCATATCTATCTATCTATCTATCTATCTATCTATCTATCTATCTATCTCCTATCTATCTATCTATCTATCTCCTATCTATCTATCTCATATCTATCTATCTATCTATCATCTATCTATCTCATATCTATCTCATATCTATTTCCTATCTATCTATCTATCTATCTATCTCTCTATCTATCTCATATCTATCTATCTGTCTATCTATCTATCTCATATCTATCTATCTATCTATCTATCTCATATCTATATATCTATCTATCTATCTATCTAGAAGAAGTAAAATCCAAGTCAGCACAATCTTATGGACTCCTAATAAGGAGGGGTGCAGCGCCCACAAAGGTTCTGGCTTGATCCTCTTGTAGCTAAATAAAGTAAAAAGCGGGCAGCACTCCATAGATAGACAGATAGATAGATATGAGATAGATAGATAGATAGATAAATAAAGTAAAAAGCGGGCAGCACTCCATGGTTCAAAATTTCAAAATAAAAGGTGAACTTTATTGAACAAGTGGCGACGTTTCGGTGTGTGCTTGATGAAGGTGTTACACACCGAAACGTCGCCACTTGTTCAATAAAGTTCACCTTTTATTTTGAAATTTTGAACCATGGAGTGCTGCCCGCTTTTTACTTTATTTATCTATCTATCTATCTATCTATCTCATATCTATCTATCTGTCTATCTATCTATCTATCTATCTATCTATCTATCTATCTCCTATCTATCTCATATCTATCTCATATCTATCTATCTATCTATCTATCTATCTATCTATCTATCTCCTATCTATCTATCTATCTATCTATCTATCTATCTATCTATCTATCTATCTCATATCTATCTCATATCTATCTCATATCTATTTCCTATCTATCTATCTATCTATCTATCTATCTATCTATCATCTATCTATCTCATATCTATCTCATATCTATCTCATATCTATTTCCTATCTATCTATCTATCTATCTATCTATCTATCTATCTATCTCTCTATCTATCTCATATCTATCGATCTATCTATCTATCTATCTATCTCATATCTATCTATCTATCTATCTATCTCATATCTATCTCCTATCTATCTCATATCTATCTCATATCTATCTATCTCATATCTATCTATCTATCTATCTATCTATCTATCTATCTCATATCTATCTCATATCTATCTTATATCTATCTATCTCATATCTATCTATCTATCTATCTATCTATCTATCTCATATCTATCTCATATCTATCTATCTCATATCTATCTATCTATCTATCTATCTATCTGTCTGTCTGTCTGTCTGTCTGTCTGTCTGTCTATCTATCTATCTATCTATCTATCTATCTATCTATCTATCTATCTACCTATCTCCTATCTATCTACCTATCTCTTATCTATCTATCTATCTCCTATCTATCTATCTATCTATCTATCTCATATCTATCTATCTGCGTTTTAAGTTACATGATGATTATGGTTCTCTGGAGATGATGCTGGTGGTAGTCTGTAGATGATAGATGATGGTGGTTGTAGTCTGGATACGATGGTGATAGTGTGGAGATGATGATGGTGATAGTCTGGAGATGATGATGGTCATAGTCTGGATACAATGCTGGTGGTAGTCTGCAGATGATAGATGTTGGTGGTTGTAGTCTGGTTTTGATGGTGATAGTCTGGAGATGATGATGGTGATTGTCTGGAGATGATAGATAGTGGTGGTTGTAGTCTTGATTTCATAGTGATAGTCTGGAGTTGATGGTGGTAGTAAGGAGGTGATGATGGTGATAGTCTTGAGATGATGGGGATGATGATGACACTGGGTTTTTCTCTCTGTGACCTTCGCACTTGGATCTGATAATCCTGACACTTTGTTGCTGCTGACAATTATCAGATTTTCCATCTCTTACATTGAAAACGAACCAAAGATTTTTTCTTGTATTCTCTCAATATTTAATTTACATTTGTAATGATTTGTTTGACCCTTTATTTGTAGACAGGGGTGAGATGTGCGGCCCCTTCCTCAGGTAGTGGTAGGGGGTCTCTCTCTAGTTTCTATGGATACAGAGGGAAGTCTCTGCTCAGCCGCAGACCATCGCAGAACCAGAGGACCCTGAGTGTAGGACAGTAGCCTCAGCTCTGGAATATGTGTGCACCGCCGTGGGGTATCTCATCCTGTGCTATGTGATACAGTGCTGCGGTATCTCATCCTGTGCTATGTGATACAGTGCTGCGGTATCTCATCCTGTGATGTGTGATACAGTGTTGAGGTATCTCATCCTGTGATGTGTGATACAGTGTTGCGGTATCTCATCCTGTGATGTGTGATACAGTGCTACGGTATCTCATCATGTGATGTGTGATACAGTGCTACGGTATCTCATCCTGTGATGTGTGATACAGTGTTGCGGTATCTCATCCTGTGCTATGTGATACAGTGCTGCGGTATCTCATCCTGTGATGTGTGATACAGTGCTGTGGTATTTCATCCTGTGATGTGTGATACAGTGCTACGGTATCTCATCCTGTGATATGTGATACAGTGCTACGGTATCTCATCCTGTGATGTGTGATACAGTGTTGCGGTATCTCATCCTGTGATATGTGATACAGTGCTACGGTATCTCATCCTGTGATGTGTGATACAGTGTTGCGGTATCTCATCCTGTGATGTGTGATACAGTGCTGCGGTATCTCATCCTGTGATGTGTGATACAGTGCTGTGGTATTTCATCCTGTGATGTGTGATACAGTGCTACGGTATCTCATCCTGTGATATGTGATACAGTGCTACGGTATCTCATCCTGTGATGTGTGATACAGTGCTGTGGTATTTCATCCTGTGATGTGTGATACAGTGCTACGGTATCTCATCCTGTGATATGTGATACAGTGCTACGGTATCTCATCCTGTGCTATGTGATACAGTGCTGCGGTATCTCATCCTGTGATGTGGGATACAGTGCTGCGGTATGTCATCCTGTGATGTGTGATACAGTGTTGCGGTATCTCATCCTGTGATGTGTGATACAGTGTTGCGGTATCTCATCCTGTGATGTGTGATACAGTGTTGCGGTATCTCATCCTGTGATGTGTGATACAGTGCTGCGGTATCTCATCCTGTGATGGGTGATACAGTGCTGCGGTATCTCATCCTGTGATGTGTGATACTGTGCTGCAGTATCTCATCCTGTGATGTGTGATACAGTGCTGCGGTATCTCATCCTGTGATGTGTGATACTGTGCTGTGGTATCTCATCCTGTGATGTGTGATACAGTGCTGCGGTATCTCATCCTGTGATGTGTGATACAGTGCTGCGGTATCTCATCCTGTGCTATGTGATACAGTGCTGCGGTATCTCATCCTGTGCTATGTGATACAGTGCTGCGGTATCTCATCCTGTGATGTGGGATACAGTGCTGCGGTATCTCATCCTGTGATGTGTGATACTGTGCCGTGGTGGGGTATCTCATCCTGTGATGTGTGATACTGTGCTGCGGTATCTCATCCTGTGATGTGTGATACTGTGCTGCGGTATCTCATCCTGTGATGTGTGATACTGTGCTGTGGTGGTGTATCTCATCCTGTGATGTGTGATACTGTGCTGTGGTATCTCATCCTGTGATGTGTGATACTGTGCTGTGGTATCTCATCCTGTGATGTGTGATACTGTGCTGTGGTATCTCATCCTGTGATGTGTGATACTGTGCTGCGGTATCTCATCCTGTGATGTGTGATACTGTGCTGTGGTGGTGTATCTCATCCTGTGATGTGTGATACTGTGCTGTGGTGGTGTATCTCATCCTGTGATGTGTGATACTGTGCTGTGGTATCTCATCCTGTGATGTGTGATACTGTGCTGTGGTATCTCATCCTGTGATGTGTGATATTGTCTATCAGGGCCGGATTAAGGGTGGTGGGGGCCCCCGGGCGCAAACTGGTGGGGGCCCTTCCAACAATGTTTTTGGAGGTATATAGCCTGCCAGCCCCGGGTAGTATGTAGCCTGCCAGCCCCCTGTAGTATGTAGCCTGCCAGCCCTCCAGCCCCCTGTAGTATATAGCCTGCCAGACCCCTGTAGTATATAGCCTGCCAGACCCCTGTAGTATATAGCCTGCCAGACCCCTGTAGCATACAGCCACCAGCCCCCTGTAGACTTGAGCCTACAGTCCCCTGTAGAAAATGGCGATCTCGGCGATCTCCCCCAGCGAAGGCAGCTATGTCTCACTAGACCCCTATGTACGTTGGGGCAGCCATGGGCCATTGGGCATTGCACACAGAGACAGTCAGTGACTCAGCAACTCTGTTGGAGACTGGTGGGGGCCCCTTAAAAAGTGAAAGTGGTGGGGGCCCCGGGGCTCGAGGCCCATGAGCCCCTCCTTTTATCCAGCCCTGTTGTCTATCAGGAAGGAGTATCTGTCTCCTCTTGTTGTGTTTCTTATGTAAAGTTGGTCACGGCTCGTCCTGATTTGAGGAACTTGTGTTTTTCGCAGTTGAATAAGCCTCATCTGTATTATTCAGCTAGAAGAAGAAGATCAAATGAAAATCAACCTACAAATCGCAGAACGCTGCGGTGATTTACTGCTGCGGAAGCCCTGCGCTCTCCGTATTGTGGGAATCAGCGCAACCGCCACATTGTCAGCCATTAATTCCATCAGAAAACAGCAAATAATCCATCAGAACCCAGAGAACCGGCACTGGACCCCATATATTAGCACCCTATAGGGCATGGGTGTACAGCCAGGTGACTGCACCACTAAACATATATGGAAAATCAGAGGAATTGTCATTATTTGGGTCTCATGCACCGACCATTACATCAGAAGTGAGATTGTCATTAGACACAAGAAGTGGGAAAGTAAAATTCTGTGAAAATGTTTCTTATGGGAAAGAACCTTCCAACCGGGTCACTACATAGCGCACTCAGCTCTGCTACATATGCTGTATATATACTGTATACTACAGATATGCAATAAGCCTAAAAACAACTATTTTTTACCATTCAGGTCAGAGAGACTCCGTATGGTACAGAACCACAAGGACCCAGTGATACCTACTCCCTTATATACTGGTAGAACCTTTATGACAGATATTATGGAAAGTGTAACGGTCGCAATTTCTTACCCATCTCTCCACGAATCAGATGGAATTTTTGACAACTAGTTTAGGGCGCAATAAAGTAACTGCTGAGTGTTGTTGGCAGGACTTGGCTTTGTCTCCTGACATGTCACGTCCCCGGTGATGTCCCCCCTGTGTGCGATGTGACCGGAGGGATGAACTATTACTCGCCAAAGTCTGGAATGATTCTGGATGATAGGAGGTGACACGACACTAAATTCTTGTTGTTTCTTCTTCCCAGCAGTTCAACCTTCAAGGACTTAGAGGGGAATAGCCTGAAGGACAGCGGGCACGAGGAGAGTGACCAGACTGACAGCGAACACGACGTCCAGCGGGGCTTGTACTGCGACACGGCTGTCAACGACGTCCTCAACACCAGCGCCAATTCAGTGGGGACCCAGCAAACAGAGCAAGGTACCGTCTACAGCAAGGCAGGAACTCCTGCACCTCCCCAAAATCTATCAAAAGACAATCTCCAGTCTGCAAGGACAAAGCCGAGATATAAAGAGCAACTGCAGTCACAGACTATAAGATAAAGACGCTGTAACTAACCCTACTGCCCCCTATGTACAAGAATATAACTACTATAATACTGCCCCCTATGTACAAGAATATAACTACTATAATACTGCCCCCTATGTACAAGAATATAACTACTATAATACTGCCCCCTATGTACAAGAATATAACTACTATAATACTGCCCCTATGTACAAGAATATAACTACTATAATACTGCCCCATATGTACAAGAATATAACTACTATAATACTGCCCCCTATGTACAAGAATATAACTACTATAATACTGCCCCCTATGTACAAGAATATAACTACTATAATACTGCCCCCTATGTACAAGAATATAACTACTATAATACTGCCCCCTATGTACAGGAATATAACTACTATAATACTGACCCCTATGTACAAGAATATAACTACTATAATACTGCCCCCTATGTACAAGAATATAACTACTATAATACTGCCCCCTATGTACAGGAATATAACTACTATAATACTGCTCCCTATGTACAAGAATATAACTACTATAATACTGCCCCCTATGTACAAGAATATAACTACTATAATACTGCTCCCTATGTACAAGAATATAACTACTATAATACTGCCCCCTATGTACAAGAATATAACTACTATAATACTGCCCCCTATGTACAAGAATATAACTACTATAATACTGTCCCCTATGTACAGGAATATAACTACTATAATACTGCCCCCTATGTACAAGAATATAACTACTATAATTCTGTCCCCTATGTACAGGAATATAACTACTATAATACTGTCCCCTATGTACAAGAATATAACTACTATAATACTGCCCCCTATGTACAAGAATATAACTACTAGAATACTGCCCCCTATGTACAAGAATATAACTACTATAATACTGCCCCTATGTACAAGAATATAACTACTATAATACTGCCCCCTATGTACAAGAATATAACTACTATAATACTGCCCCCTATGTACAAGAATGTAACTACTATAATACTGCTTTCTATGTACAAGAATATAACTACTATAATACTGCCCCCTATGTACAGGAATATAACTACTATAATACTGCCCCCTATGTACAAGAATATAACTACTATAATACTGCCCCCTATGTACAGGAATATAACTACTATAATACTGCCCCTATGTACAAGAATGTAACTACTATAATACTGCTTTCTATGTACAAGAATATAACTACTATAATACTGCTTTCTATGTACAAGAATATAACTACTATAATACTGCCCCCTATGTACAGGAATATAACTACTATAATACTGCCCTCTATGTACAGGAATATAACTACTATAATACTGCCCCTATGTACAAGAATATAACTACTATAATACTGCCCCCTATGTACAAGAATATAACTACTATAATACTGCCCCCTATGTACAAGAATATAACTACTATAATACTGCCCCCTATGTACAAGAATATAACTACTATAATACTGCCCCCTATGTACAGGAATATAACTACTATAATACTGCCCCCTATGTACAAGAATATAACTACTATAATACTGCCCCTATGTACAAGAATATAACTACTATAATACTGCCCCCTATGTACAAGAATATAACTATTATAATACTGCCCCTAAGTACAAGAATATAACTACTATAATACTGCCTCCTATGTACAGGAATATAACTACTATAATACTGCCCTCTATGTACAAGAATATGACTACTATAATACTGCCCCCCTATGTACACGAATATAACTACTATAATGCTGCCCCCTATGTACAAGAATATAACTACTATAATACTGCTCCTATGTACAAGAATATAACTACTATAATTCTGCCCCCTATGTACAGGAATATAACTACTATAATACTGCCCCCTATGTACAAGAATATAACTACTATAATACTGCCCCTATGTACAAGAATATAACTACTATAATACTGCCCCCTATGTACAGGAATATAACTACTATAATACTGCCCCCTATGTACAGGAATATAACTACTATAATACTGCCCCCTATGTACATGAATATAACTACTATAATACTGCCCCCTATGTACAAGAATATAACTATTATAATACTGCCCCTAAGTACAAGAATATAACTACTATAATACTGCCTCCTATGTACAGGAATATAACTACTATAATACTGCCCTCTATGTACAAGAATATGACTTCTATAATACTGCCTCCTATGTACAGGAATAAATATAGGATTTCCGTCTGTGACTGTAGTTGCTCTTTATTTTTATGACTGATGTTATATTGCGGTATTTTCTACATTATCTTCTATCTGGTATATATGACGGTATTTGGTGATGTTATGCATTGATCCTCCTCGCCCTGTGCGGTATTATAGGGTCCGTCTCCTCCTCTCGCTGTTGTTGATACGGGGAGACTTATTAATTATGCGCAGTATAAGCCGGGACTCGGGAGATTTCCGTCTCTTCTTTGCATTTTCCCGTGTTTTTTGCTCATTGTAAGTGATTAGGATTTCTTGTTGACATTTCGCTGTGTCAGCAGTCTCTCCCCTTATTGAATTGGTGAGACTTTGCCTAGAGGACGGCAGGGGAGGCGCAGTAAATACAATCCATTTATTCGGAGCCCGCGTGGCCCCGGCGCTTGTTATACAACATTTTAATGGCTCTTTGCAAATTCTTACAGCTGGAAGCGAAGTAAATAGGTTGTAAGGAAAAAAAGGGGCAATTATGTGTAAGGAACATGGGAAGTGCGATACATCACACAGGTACAGAGCGTGAGGGAGGATTGTCAGCCCCGCACTCGTCACATGAGCTGACGCTCTCTTATGTTCGTTTACTTGGGTCTAATGAACGGGGGAGATCCAGTCCTGACAACTGACAACGGCTGCCGGAGCTGTGATCATATTCCCCATAGAGGAGCCCAGGCTTGTTCTATAGGGGCTCCGGCCATCCCTATAGAAGGTATATAGGGGTTTCCTTTTTATAGAGTGGAAGTCAGATGCAGAAGAGATACAAAGGGAGAATTATGGGATGATCATGGCAGGTCATCTGCCCTCCTGCCCTGCTGGACATAGGCAAAAAGCAGGAGGGTGTTATGTTGCTCTTTGTTATTGATGGATTAGTATTAACTAGTGACATAATGCATTAGGAGAGTGAGGACACCCTTGTGTCCTGGTGGGCTATTACTAAGCATTGACAGGAAGAAGCAGGGGGTCTTGTTGCCCTTGTGTCCTGGTGGGCTGTTACTAAGCATCAGCTTGAAATAGCAGGGGGTCTTGTTTCCCTTGTGCCCTGGTGGGCTATCACCAGACATTGGCACACAGTAACAGGGGGTCTTGCTGCCTTTGTGTCCTGATGTGCTATCACCAGGCATCAGCAGGATCTAGCAGGAGGTTTTGTTGCTTTTGTGCCCTGGTGGGCTATCACTAGGCATCGGCAGAAAGTAGCAGGGAGTCTTGTTGCCCTTGTGCCCTGATGGGCTATCACTAGACATCGGCAGGATGTAGCAGGGGGTCTTGTTGCCCTTGTGTCCTGGTGGGCTGTCTCTGAGAATTGACAGGAAGTAGCAGGGGGTCTTGTTGCCCTTATTTCCTGGTGGGCTATCTCTAGCCATTGGCAGGATGTAGCAGGGGGTCTTGCTGCTCTTGTCTCCCAGTGGGCTATCACCAGACATTGGCACCTAATAGCAGGGGGTCTTGCTGCCCTTGTGTCCTGGTGGGCTATCACTAGACAGGAAGTAGCCGGGGGTCTGGTTCCCCAGTGATATTAGACAGAACATATATTGCTATGTAGTTACTATTCATGGGCTTCGGGAGGCTGGATAATGGCTGGAGGTAATGGCTGCCATCACTCATGGCCGAGCGGCACCAGTTAAACATAAAATCAAGATCTCTGCTCATTTACAGGTCTAGTATTGATTCCAATGGGAAAGAGTCCCGATATCTGTAACATCTCCCGTCTGCATGATCCATTGTATCTGGTGTCCGTCCTCCGGACAGATGGACACCGGTAACTGGATCCTGTAGTGGGGATTGATCTGTTTATGTGTCTGACATCAGAACATCTTGTACATGAGGCTTTACCATAAGGGGCAGATACTTCCTTGTAGTTCGCACAGAGTAAAGTTTCATATTATTGAACACTAAGTTAAGATGAATCCATCGAGACCCCGGAAGTCTCGGCACGAAACATCGGTCATCTGTGACCCGAACTCCCAGGACTCCTGGAAGACAGAAGGTTTCTGGGAAGTTTCTTTTTTTTTGACATTGAGGATGTTTTTGTTAGTGACATCTGCCGGGGTCTAGCTATTGGAGACATTGGTTAGATATTGGTTAGACATTGGTTAGATATTGGTTAGACATTGGTTAGGTGTTGGTTAGATATTGGTTAGACATTGGTTAGACATTGGTTAGATATTGGTTAGATATTGGTTAGACATTGGTTAGACATTGGTTAGACATTGGTTAGACATTGGTTAGATATTGGTTAGATACTGGTTAGACATTGGTTAGACCACATTCACTCACAAAGTAACTCAGCTTCATTCCCATTATGACAGGCCAGAGAGAGTTATGGAGCAGATTATGGGGCACGTTTACTTACCTGTCCTGCACGTTCCCCGAAAGTGCACTGTCGGACCGGAATGCACTGTGCGGCGATTCACTAAGATCGTGCGCCCGATTTCCTGTATGTGTCGCTTCCCCACTCAGGTCCCCGGAGTTCACCTTCTTCTTCCTGGTGCATATAAGTTCTTGGCTTGCAACACAATTTGAATGTTAAATCCTGCGCTGAGTCCGAATCAGTTGGATCGTCCGATGGCCCGCCCCCCCCCATTTCTGTCACATGAAAGTCGCGCAGCAGCGCCACAATCCGATCGGGCAATCGACACAATCCCCAGTTAACTATCTGTCACAGCGGCGCAAATCCCAGAAATTTTCGAAAATCTGACGAAAGTTCGGCCGTGGAGCCTTAGTAAATGAGCCCCAATGTGTGCAGTGTATTAGAGACATCATAGTAACCAGTCTCCATTATTCAGCACTGAGACACCTGAAAATTTAAAAGAATTTAAAAAAATAGTTTACAGAGGGGAAAACAGCTGAACAATGCAGAATACACGTCACATAGTGCAACTGGTGCGATCTGGCTCTGTGCAGTCTCCTCACTAATGTGCAGGGTGCGGCAGATAACCTAGTAGTATCTCGGACTCCTAGTAAATTCGCTCTATTTTCAGGATGACACAGTTGCACCTTTTTTTTCTTAGTACTTTGCTTTATGCTGACAGAAACGCATCGTATCTCAGTAACAAATGTGGTGCAAACTAGGAACACACAGCAACACCCCCCTTTAGATTCACAGCCGCGTTTATTAGTGTCTGGATCAGTTTTTTGTCTGACTTTGCACAAACTGCTTGTACGTGTATTTATAAAGTGTCCGCGCTGCGCTATACCGGAAGCGACACAAAACTCTGCACATAAAGAGGCGCTCTGGTGCTCAATCGGATCATCACTACATTTATCATGCAGAGTCCATCAGAATTGTTAAAGGGAACCTGTAAGCTAAAAAAACAGGACTAGCTTTACATACTAATGAAAAACTGTCTCTACCCCTCTGTGGCACTTAGTGGTCCGATTGCTGGCCATATCTTGCAGCGGTCCAGTGTATTTGTCCAACCACTCCGCCCTTCCCACGCTAGATGCTGGCGGTGACTACAGCGTGCGCCAGGTTGGACCGCTGCATTACCCACCCTCATGTTACTGGTGGTAAGAACTTGCCAGGGAACATGGGGTCCGGAACAGGCCAAGTGGCCATGGAAGGGGGTCCTAGCTCATACATGACAGCAGTTACCTAATCATTATGCCTACAGTGTTATTAAGAGGAAATAATGTGCCTGGGATCCACAGAAAGTTCTGCACAATTGTCCGGTGTATTCGGCCACTTGCTTGTTGTCAGGTGCTTTAGAAGAATCAATGGCGGTGACACAGCGATGTGAGCAAGGTGATACGTAGCCTATTGATCCGTCAGGGGTCGGCCGCACAACCATTATGTGCCGCTTTCTCCTGTATTTTTAGAAGACTTTCTATGTTGGGCTTTCTGCGCCTTTTGGAGGTCAGGAATCATCGCTTGCACCTGATAATCGATGGCAGCTCCTAGACCTGAAGGATAGAAGCCGCCAGACTTCAGACAAGTTCTATTGATTCTCAGTCGTTCTGCAAAATGAAATGTTATAGGTATTGTGCGGCGGACAGGTGGACAGGTGGGAGAGAGGCTGCCTTTCATGTGCCACATGGGTTACATGATGGAGTCTGCACCCAGGTATTAGGAGTCACAGGTACATAAACCTTCTTGAAGGAGCTTTATAAAGAGGCAGGAGCAGGACTCATCATAGAGAGAATATAAGAGGTGCAGATGGAGGTGACATTCGATGTAGTAACCTTAGACCCAGTGCACACGGTGCTGCGGCAGGAGCTGGCGGACCCTCGTGTCCGGGCTTTCATCTTGTATTCGGGGATGTATGTTGTTGTTTCATGTCTAAGTGATGCAAACATCCAACGCAAACATCTTGTCTTTTTCAATTAAGAAGTCGGAATTGCGCGTCGGTGCCGGAGCTCCTTGAAGCCTCGGGGTGCTGGGATCTGTCTTGAGATAAGCCGAAGCCGGATCTCAGCTGGAAGCCTCAGCGCTCCAAGACTTAAGGATGGGGAAAAACAAAATTCTGTGATTATGTGTTCGGGTCTTGGGCTGTTTAATGCAATTCACGGTAAACATCATTAAATCCTTTTGTTTTGATTTTCGTAAATGAGTCAAATGGAAAGAAAAGGTTTTTAGCAGCCAGTTCTTATCTTTTCATATGCACTCTGCATACTTAATGTTCCAAGGAGGGGAACGTTCACTCCATCAACTCTGAGATAGAGGATGGAAGCAGAACAGATGGAAGACAAGGGCTTTCTGCAGGCATCTTCTAATGTTTGCACTTCAGCTTCGGGGGGTTGTATCCTAAGCCATTTCCTCAAATGGAGACATTTCTTTATACTTCTGAATTACCTAATATGTAGCAATATCCTGATATTTATCAGTTTCCAACTATGTATCATGTCCTTACGATGGAGCAACGTCCCAATATATATATTTCCTGATATGTCGAAATTTAAACACTTCCTCGTATTTATCAAATATAAATTCCCTTTTATGTATTTCGGAATGTAGACAAACAACTATCACCAGCGTCCCCACAGCTCTGAGGGGTCCTGAAAGCAGGAAGAGGGGGCCCACTGGTCTCCCCTGCTAATATATGCATTTATTTTTAAAGTATCTTCTAAAATGTAACAATTTCATAATATTTAGCTATTTACTAAGATGAGATTTATGAGATTCCTCATAAAGATTTCCTATTATGTTGCGATTTCATAAGATTTACCAGTTTTCCTTAAAGGGAACCTGTCACCAGGAGACCCATTTTAGCACTCCCCCAGTCCCCACAGAGCATAGTACATACACTGCCAAAGTGTTTTTGTATAAAAAATTGGTTTTACAGAAAAAAAAGATATGTTGTGTTGTACCTTTCATTAGCATCTACTGTGTGACTATGCACTTGTCCCCTGGGAGTGGCTGGAAAGGAGCAGTTCCCCCCCACCCTTGGGAAACTGCTCCTCCATGTGTCCTTTTCAAATATGTGAAAACACTCATCACTTGGCTTAGCGACGCCCCCTGCTCCTCTACAGCCAATCCCAAGTGAGGGGAGTTATTCATATATTTGAAAAGGTCACATGGAGGAGCAGTTTCCCAAGGGTGGGGGGAAACTGCTCCTTTCCAGACACTCCCAGGAGGCAACTGCCTAGTCACACAGCACGTGCTAATGAAAGGTACAATATAACATTTCTTTTTTTCTGTAAAACTTATTTTTTATACAAAAACTCTCTGGCAGTGTATGTACTATGCTCTGTGGGGACTGGGGGAGAGCTAAAAATGGGTTTCCTGGTGACAGGTTCCTTTTAAGGAAAACTGGTAAATCTTATGAAATCGCAACATAATAGGAAATCTTTATGAGGAATCTCATAAATCTCATGTTAAGAAATAGCTAAATATTATGAAATTGTTACATTTTAGAAGACACTTTAAAAATAAATGCATATATTAGCAGGGGAGACCATGGGGGTCTGTTTAGCCCATGGGGGTCTGTTTAGCTTTCATAGTAGAAAGCAGCCAATGAGCGTCCGCCTTGCGGTCCCTTTATAGTTGTGGTATAGCCATATAATACTGGCACATACTATGTACCGTATACCTGTACCCCACCGGTGGAGACCAAGGGGTATGGAGTGTCCCAGAATCTTACGTAAATAGGGCGTCACATCCAATATGGATTTCACATTAATTGTGGGTCCTTTTGAGCTTTTTCACCGATTTGTCAACTGGTTGACATTTTAAGAGATTTTAAAGGGCATGACGTCACTTAAAGGGTATGACATCACTTAAAGGGTATGACATCACTTTGCATCACATTTCTGTTCTTCAGGGAAAGCTCAAAGTGTCACCATTGCTTACTTTGGCTTCCAAATCTCCTACTGTTTTGCGTTTGCAGCTCTTATGCAAACTTATGTGTGTCCATGGTTACAGACTACGCTGCATAGGCTGATATTTCCTCCCCAATATCCCTGACTTCTTCCTAACAAACGTTTAGTACAAGTAAAATGCAGATGGGAGCAAAAATGACTGTAGATTTAGACCTTGCACGGTAACCATGGGAACATATGAGGCTGCGTACATAAAACGGTAGGAGATTTTTAATCAAGACTAATCACAAAGTTGCTTCATTTTTTTAGTTCTTACTTTTGATCCATAGTTACAATAAAGAAAGAATGCGATAGTTTACAAACTCGTAAGTTCTTCTTACGAGGGGCAGTAAATTGCTGTAGGTAAATTACTGATGGATCCTGGTGATTGTTGTAAAATGCCGCAGATTGTTAGGATTTTTGCAGATTATGATGGTGTTGGATGAAATATCTTAGGATCGGGTGGAGGATCTTCTCCTGTGGAGGAAGGAGCCGTTGTCTTGTCGCGGGAACATGCGCCTTTAATGGCGGATCAGAGCAGATGTTCTCCGAGTAATTGAAAATTCCATTTTATTAGAACAGTGTTCGCTGTCAAAAAGTTTTATCTGTACTTCAACAAAGAGGTTGATTAAGTCCCCCGGGGGGTGAATTAGCATGTTTGAGGTCAGACCGTCTACTTTGCAATTCATGGAGCCGGATCTCTCTAGGTTTCGCTGCGATGCGTAGCCGCGATGGTGCTTTGTTTTTCTGTTTTTCTTGTAAACCGATTGGATGCAACCGAGACGCTTCCTTCTGGGTCAGTGATGGGAGACGCTTGTGGTCCGGAGCTTCACCATCACTGACCGTGCTAGATTCAAAAAGGAAAATAAAACATGAAAGAAAATTTTAATTTTGATTTTACAGATTTTTTTTCACTAGGGAAAAAGTTGACACCATTAGAGCAGGAACAGTATACCGGGGGGTAAAATGCTGAACCGTAACTAGAACCTGCGAAATCTCTACCAGGTCCCAACAATTATGTATAGTTTATAGTGCTGGCCTCCTTATATGGGGGGTTTATTTTGGGGCTCCCCAAGGATTAGGATCCACCACGTCCTCCACTAGAAGTCATAATCGCCTACCACACTGTGCCATTCACTTCCAGTTCCATCTGGTCGTGAGCCTCACAACCAGATGCCAAATTTTTGGCATTTGCTTCCGCTTTCGAGCCCTGGAACCTAAAGTTGACCCATAAAATGTCTCTTTACAATACAAAGACCAGTCCTATAAACAACAAATTATAGGTTGAGCCTGGTACGTGCTAAAAAATATGATGCACTTTCCAGGTGTTCTCCGATGTTGTGATCAGATTGACCCATGATACCAAATGGATGGGGCATCACTATAGTCACCACCCATTGGTGTAGAGCTTCTCCCAACCAGACTCCAAGTCTACAATACCAAGCAATGAGTACTATTCTTCAGCAGGAGGGGATGATAGAGGTAAACCTATTCACTGCAGAACCCAGATCCACCTCTCCAAGGCCCGTGCCAGGACTCTGACCTACAGCATTGAGGACCTTATAATGAATACAGGAGGCATGGGGGGGGGGGTCTGCTGATAATTATTGCCTTCTACTATCCATAAGGACTGCACTGCTGACTCTAAAAGCTCGTCGGAGAGGCATTATTTATGGAGATCCACCTGAGCGCCGCAGCAGACTTGGCTGCAAATTTACATAATTTTCTGGTAAACTACGAAGACGACGCTGATAATAATTCACAAAGGTAGATCTTTTTTTTCTCTCCAGCCGTTTTTCCTCACGACGGGCTTAATTTACTTGAGTATGGAAGAAATTCACTCGTGGTATTGATTCTTAATGGTCCATCACCTTAACGAGCAATAACGTCGGATCGGCGATTATTTACCAATCGAGAGACATCATTTGTATCTCACGACTGACAACAGAGCCATTTTCTGGGGTTATGTATCTTACCCAAGTGGTGAAGGAGTCTCCCTAAGGTTCATGTTATACTACAGTTTACAAGCCATTGCACTGAGGAATTGTTACGGACAAAATGGCTTCTTTTTGCAGAATGTTCTAGAGTAGGATTGGCACGGGCAAAATGGCTGCTGTGGGACAAATAGAGGAGATGAAAAATCTTGGAACTGGCTCTTTAATGGTCTGTGGCCATGGAAAATAGCAGGTAAAAAAATTATAGGTGGTGCACATGTAGGGAGCGTCAAAGTTCCAGTGCAAATGTAGTATCCAAAAATTGTGCAGAATTGGTATAACACTGTAATGTGGTCCAATGATTTCAGGACCCTTGGAGCAAAATAAATCAAATATAATGACCTTGGTGGTCAACCATGTTCTGACCCTTGAATTTTGTAGATGAAGTGTCCATCTTTTGTGAAAGGTTCAAAACTTTGCCATTTGGGTAAAACATGGGTTGTCTTTGAAGAATAAACAAGAGGGTTTGTAGATGAGATGTTTCCTATAGGTAGAAATCCTGGCAAAAACATCACTCTTGATCGAAAGAACGTTGAGTTTCAGCTGAATGGGTCCAAAAAGACTCAACAAAGCTCTTATCCATGAGTTCTTCAGGCAAGTGGACATGAGTAGAGCTTTCTGTAGACGAGTCATGGCTCAATGGTGGCCACAGGGGGCAGTGAAGCTCCGATCCGTGAGCGACATAGATCAAATGGACTCTGATGTAGATGTTTTTCCAAAAATTTGTAAGACACAGCAATGTTGTTCTTGAGCCAATCAATAAGGAACTTCCTATAGCAACCAGTGTTCCTGTCAGTATCAGAAATTCTCAGGAGTTCTGCTCCAAAACAAAGTTGATAAGAAGAAAAACAAATATTGGAGAGTGATACAATTTTAATATACCAAGGCGACGGCGCAGAACACATCATCCCGGTGCTGACAGCTGCAGCTGAACGCTCCAACATCCGCGTCATGAAAAGTGGTACAAGGAGCCTCAATAATTCATATACCCTCACCTATGGACCCCAACCCGCCCCTATGTGTGCAATAGGTAAACACAATGTTCACACTGCACAGTTTAAGAAGCGTTAATCCACACATCTCCATCACACTTTGATTTATGGATTATTATTCTCTAGACTGCACCTCGAAGTATAAGAAAAGTCACCATGACGCCAGGAACGTAGGATGCAGGAGGCTCCACTCACTGATCTGAATAGATTCACTAAGATGGTTGATCAATGTTGTCTGCTGCACCATAACACTAGGAGAGGCTGAGAATTCAAGAATAATAAGAAAATTCCCTTTTATTTAAGTCCCATTATAATTATAGGGTAGTATTATAGTAGTTATATTCTTGTACATAGGGGGCAGTATTATAGTAGTTATATTCCTGTACATAGGGGGGAGTATTATAGTAGTTATATTCTTGTACATAGGGGGCAGTATTATAGTAGTTATATTCTTGTACATAGGGGGCAGTATTATAGTAGTTATATTCTTGTACATAGGGGCAGTATTATAGTAGTTATATTCCTGTACATAGGGGGCAGTATTATAGTAGTTATATTCTTGTACATAGGGGCAGTATTATAGTAGTTATATTCCTGTACATAGGGGGCAGTATTATAGTAGTTATATTCTTGTACATAGGGGGCAGTATTATAGTAGTTATATTCCTGTACATAGGGGGCAGTATTATAGTAGTTATATTGTTGTACATAGAGGGCAGTATTATAGTAGTTATATTCTTGTACATAGGTGGCAGTATTATAGTAGTTATATTCTTGTACATAGGGGGCAGTATTATAGTAGTTATATTCTTGTACATAGGGGGCAGTATTATAGTAGTTATATTCTTGTACATAGGGGGCAGTATTATAGTAGTTATATTCTTGTATATAGGGGACAGTATTATAGTAGTTATATTCTTGTACATAGGGGGCAGTATTATAGTAGTTATATTCTTGTACATAGGGGCAGTATTATAGTAGTTATATTCCTGTACATAGGGGGCAGTATTATAGTAGTTATATTGTTGTACATAGAGGGCAGTATTATAGTAGTTATATTCTTGTACATAGGGGGCAGTATTATAGTAGTTATATGCTTGTACATAGGGGGTAGTATTATACTAGTTATATTCTTGTACATAGGGGGCAGTATTATAGTAGTTATATTCTTGTACATAGGGGGCAGTATTATAGTAGTTATATTCTTGTACATAGGGGGCAGTATTATAGTAGTTATATTCTTGTACATAGGGGGCAGTATTATAGTAGTTATATTCTTGTACACAGGGGGCAGTATTATAGTAGGTATATTCTTGTACATAGGGGGCAGTATTATAGTAGTTATATTCTTGTACATAGGGGGCAGTATTATAGTAGTTATATTCTTGTACATAGGAGTCAGTATTATAGTAGTTATATTCTTGTACATAGGGGGCAGTATTATAGTAGTTATATTCTTGTACATAGGAGCAGTATTATAGTAGTTATATTCCTGTACATAGGAGCAGTATTATAGTAGTTATATTCTTGTACATAGGGGGCAGTATTATAGTAGTTATATTCTTGTACATAGGGGGCAGTATTATAGTAGTTACATTCTTGTACATAGGGAGCAGTATTATAGTAGTTATATTCTTGTACATAGGGGGCAGTATTATAGTAGTTATATTCCTGTACATAGGGGGCAGTATTATAGTAGTTATATTCTTGTACATAGGAGGCAGTATTATAGTAGTTATATTCTTGTACATAGGGGGCAGTATTATAGTAGTTATATTCTTGTACATAGGGGGCAGTATTATAGTAGTTATATTCTTGTACATAGGGGGCAGTATTATAGTAGTTATATTCTTGTACATAGGGGGCAGTATTATAGTAGTTATATTCTTGTACATTGGGGGCAGTATTATAGTATTTATATTCTTGTACATAGGGGACAGTATTATAGTAGTTATATTCCTGTACATAGGGGGGCAGTATTATAGTAGTTATATTCTTGTACATAGGGGGCAGTATTATAGTAGTTATATTCTTGTACATAGGGGGCAGTATTATAGTAGTTATATTCCTGTACATAGGGGGGAGTATTATAGTAGTTATATTCTTGTACATAGGGGGCAGTATTATAGTAGTTATATTCTTGTACATAGGGGGCAGTATTATAGTAGTTATATTCTTGTACATAGGGGCAGTATTATAGTAGTTATATTCCTGTACATAGGGGGCAGTATTATAGTAGTTATATAGTTGTACATAGGGGGCAGTATTATAGTAGTTATATTCTTGTACATAGGGGGCAGTATTATAGTAGTTATATTCCTGTACATAGGGGGCAGTATTATAGTAGTTATATTGTTGTACATAGAGGGCAGTATTATAGTAGTTATATTCTTGTACATAGGGGGCAGTATTATAGTAGTTATATTCTTGTACATAGGGGGCAGTATTATAGTAGTTATATTCTTGTACATAGGGGGCAGTATTATAGTAGTTATATTCTTGTACATAGGGGGCAGTATTATAGTAGTTATATTCTTGTACATAGGGGGCAGTATTATAGTAGTTATATTCTTGTACATAGGGGGCAGTATTATAGTAGTTATATTCTTGTACATAGGAGGCAGTATTATAGTAGTTATATTCCTGTACATAGGGGGCAGTATTATAGTAGTTATATTCTTGTACATAGGGGGCAGTAGTTATGTTCTTTAAATATAATCTTTTTTTTATATATAATTTCTGTTTCATCAGCTAATTTGATAATGTATTTGAAATGTACATTGATGGTAATTGCTCCTATTGAGCACCAGATTTTTCTCACCTGAAGCGCTGGAGGAGAATTAATATTTTTCAGATTTGTCTTAAGATTCCATTTCTTTGAGTAAATTAACATAATAATTTATAGATTTCTCATGCTGCAGAACACCTCATGTTAACCATTCTGCTTGCCGTCAGCCAATCCCTGTGCGTTGCGATGGTATATCCATACATTGTCAGCAGCGGAGGCCACTCTACCACGTCCTGGTGGGGGCCGTCCGTCCTTGGGAGAATAGAAACTATGTATTTGTCAGCCGTTAATGGCGGTGACAGCTCCAGTTGCTATGGAGATGATATATGGACGGCTCCACAGATTTACTGTTGAGTTTAAAGTGTTGTAACCAATAAAGCAGGAATTGCCATGAACGGCTTGAGATATACGACGTCCTGCCGTGAGGTCTTGAAGATGGCGCAGGCTCTCCATTCTCTGGACAGCCGCTGCTTCTCCAGAGGGAACATGACACATTTCTCATGGCTGAGATGTTTGTTCTGAGCCTTGATGTCTTCTTCTTGACAGTCCCATTGTTACAAAATTCGGAGCGATTTTATCCTATTATATCTTATGTATTGATATGATTAATATCATTGTGTGGAGGAGTCTTCTCACAAGAGATAATGTCACAATAGGGATAGAAGGAGGCACAGTTGTGCCTTGGATTGGGGCAGTCATTTTTGGCTTATATTTATGGAGGTCAGTTTTTGGCCGATTTGGTTTTGGATGCATCCACCCATAGGCCGGCAATAAGTAGTTTGGATAACATGTTGTTTGTCTGGTGCCGTTGGCAGCTATGATACATAACGGATGGAGTCTATGTCCATTGCTTAGTATCTTGCTGATCACTTACTTTTTATTAACCATTTACAATTTGATCAGTGATTGTCAAACAATATGATCCATATTCCGGAAGCAGTCATGCCTATAGTCTCTATAAATGGGGTTAAGATTAGATTGATGGGAATAGCTTGTTGTATCTTTGCTCTTCCTGTTATGTCTGTGTTCATTGTGTTGTTTCATTGCTGTTATAACTATTGTTGTATCTTTGCTGCTCCTGTTGTGTCTTTGTTGTTGTTGTGTCTGTTGTATCTTTGCTTTTCCTGTTGTGTCTTTGTTGTTGTTTGTTGTATTTTTTCTCTTCCTGTTGTGTCTGTTGTATCTTTGCTCTTCCTGTTGTGTCTTTGTTGTTGTTGTGTCTGTTGTATCTTTTTTCTTCCTGTTCTGACTTTATTGTTGTTGTGTCTGTTGTACCTTTGCTCTTCCTGTTGTGTCTTTGTTGTTGTTGTGTCTATTGTATCTTTTTTCTTCCTGTTGTGTCTTTGTTGTTGTTTGTTGTATTTTTGCTCTTCCTGTTGTGTCTGTTGTATCTTTGCTCTTCCCGTTATGTCTGCGTTCATTGTGTTGTGTCTTTGCTGTTATAACTATTGTTGTATCTTTGCTGCTCCTGTTGTGTCTTTGTTGTTGTTGTGTCTGTTGTATCTTTGCTCTTCCTTTTTGTGTCTTTGTTGCAGTTGCGTCTGTTGTGTCTTTGCTCTTCCTTTTGTGCCTTTGTTCTTGTGTCTGTTGTGTCTTTGCTCTTCCTGTTGTGCCTTTATTGTTTTTCTGTCTGTTGTATCCTTGCTCTTCCTGTTGTGTCTTTGTTGTTGTTGTGTTGGTTGTGTCTATGCTCTTCTTGTTATATCTTTGTTGTTGTTGTGTCAGTTTCGTCTGTGCTCATCCTGTTGTTCCTTTGCTGTTGTAACTATAGTTGTTGTTGTTGTGTCTTTTTATTGTCCTTTCCTTATTGACCCCAGAAACCTCATAATGTACCTTCATGGTAATGTTCCTACAAGCCTCGGGGTCCTGCGCCATCATTATGACTGAAATGGTAATTAGAAAACAAGGACTTTCAAAGTCAACACGACACAATATACACAGGGAGAGACATATCAAAAAATATCAATTATTTAATCTGAAACATGGAACACTTCCATAGAGAATGGGAAAAGTCATTCATCTCTCAGTTATCAGGTGATAGGAAAAATCCCCAAACCTCTGCCTACACAGCGGCGAGCATCTCCTCATCTCAGGACTAATCAATCTAGGAAGCTAATGAGTCTGAAGGCCCAGTCCTGGCACCAGGACGCTCACATCGCAGCCTGCCCTATTCTATTAACCTTTTCTGCTTCCTTCTCTGGACTCTAAATTCGGAATTCTAAAGCAAGATTTAATGTTGGAGACAGAACTGTTGCATTGCGACTCCAACAAGTCAATTGTAATGCGGCAGAGCGAGCAGTGGAGATACACACATCCTCTGGAGTGTAGGGATGAGAGGAGCTGAAGCCGTCACATGGAGAGCAGTGAAGCGGAATGTTCTAGATGGACACAATCTTCCTATAATTACAGCCATAATAGAGTGATATTCCTCTAATTTGCTAAAAATCTGGCAAAGCACAAAACTGAAATATAATGAGAAGAAATTATACGATTTAAAGGGGTTGTCTCCAAACATAGAATAGGATTAGATTACTGGGGGTCCTCAGCAATCAGCATATTGGGGGCCAGAAATCTCCCGCCATTTGATTGATGATGAGTCCTGGGGTCCCATAGAGTCACACAGCAGCACTGGAGCTTTATACATAGGGACTTTCAGTCCCCCATTCTCTTAATAGCGCGTAGTCCCAGTATTGGACCCTAAAGATCGTACATATTTTCTATCCTATGAAGGGGCCACTCTCTTAAAGGAGAAGAATGGGCAGAAATCACATGAAAAACAAGGGTCCCGAAGCAGTTATAGGGTCTCCTGTATTCTCTCACGTATGTCACATAATATTTAATTATCCAACAATACATCCATCCTGATCATGCAAGATTAAAAGACTCTTCTTCTTTGTCACCTCATTTTTCTTCTTCTTTCTTCTCCTTCCTTCTCCTTCCTTCTTCTTCTTCTCCTTCTTCTTCCTTCTCCTTCTTCTCCTTCTTCTCCTTCTTCTTCCTTCTCCTTCTCCTCCTTCTTCTTCTTCTCCTTCTCCTCCTTCTTCTTCTTCTTCTTCTTCCTTCTTCTTCTTCTTCTTCTTCTCCTTTTTCTTCTCCTTCTTCTTCTTCTTCTTCCTTCTCCTTTCTTCTTCTTCTTCTTCTTCTTCTTCTTCTCCTTCTCCTTCTTGTTCCTTCTTCTTCTCCTTCTCCTTCTTGTTCCTTCTTCTTCTTCTTCCTTCTCCTTCCTTCTTCTTCCTTCTTCTTCCTTCTTCTTCTCCTTCTTTTTCCTTCTTCTTCCTTCTTCTTCTTTCTTTATTCCTCCTTCTTTCTTCTACATTATTTCTGCTTGTCCTTATACTTCTTCCTTCTTCTTTTCTATTATTTTTAGTATTATTTAAATCTTCAGTTCTGGAGTTTTTGTTTTTTTTAGTAAGTACCAAGTAACTCCTATAGATGGATTATATATCATTTCAAGCTGATAATTTTAGGCCTATGAGATTTTCAATAAATGACACCGGCTTTAGAGAAGCAGGGATTGTCACTGAGGGTAATTACGGCACCCGGAGGGGGGTGGATTTGTTGCAACTTGTTCTATATCCACCATAAATCTCTGAGAATATAAAAGTGAATGAATTGTGTAGCCAAAGACCCGAACTGTGTCCTGACATAGCACAGAAAGCAGCACCATAAAGGATAAGTGCTCATGGGGCATCTAAGTAATAGAGACCAGGGGCAGGTGACTATACACAAAGGGGGTAAGTCATTGAGACCAGGGGCAGGTGACTATACAGGAGGGGGGGTAAGTAATAGAGACCAGGGGCAGGTGACTATACACAAAGGGGGTAAGTAATAGAGACCAGGGGCAGGTGACTATACACAAAGGGGGTAAGTAATAGAGACCAGGGGCAGGTGACTATACACAAAGGGGGTAAGTAATAGAGACCAGGGGCAGGTGACTATACACAAAGGGGGTAAGTCATTGAGACCAGGGGCAGGTGACTATACACAAAGGGGGTAAGTAATAGAGACCAGGGGCAGGTGACTATACACAAAGGGGGTAAGTCATTGAGACCAGGGGCAGGTGACTATACAGGATGGGGTAAGTAATAGTGACCAGGGGCAGGTGACTATACAGGAGGGGGTAAGTAATAGTGACCAGGGGCAGGTGACTATACACAAAGGGGGTAAGTAATAGAGACCAGGGGCAGGTGACTATACAGGAGGGGGGATAAGTAATAGAGACCAGGGGCAGGTGACTATACAGGATGGGGTAAGTAATAGTGACCAGGGGCAGGTGACTATACAGGAGGGGGGTGTAGTAATAGAGATCAGGGGCAGGTGACTATACACAAAGGGGGTAAGTCATTGAGACCAGGGGCAGGTGATTATACAGGAGGATATGTAGTAATAGAGACCAGGGACAGGTCACTATACAGGAGGGGGTAAGTCATTGAGACCAGGGGCAGGTGACTATACAGGAGGGGGTAAGTAATAGAGACCAGGGGCAGGTGACTATACACAAAGGGGGTAAGTCATTGAGACCAGGGGCAGGTGACTATACAGGATGGGGTAAGTAATAGAGACCAGGGGCAGGTGACTATACAGGAGGGGGGTAAGTAATAGAGACCAGGGGCAGGTGACTATACACAAAGGGGGTAAGTCATTGAGACCAGGGGCAGGTGACTATACAGGATGGGGTAAGTAATAGAGACCAGGGGCAGGTGACTATACAGGAGGGGGGTAAGTAATAGAGACCAGGGGCAGGTGACTATACACAAAGGGGGTAAGTAATAGTGACCAGGGGCAGGTGACTATACAGGAGGGGGGTAAGTAATAGAGACCAGGGGCAGGTGACTATACAGGAGGGTAATGTAGTAATAAATGACTTGCGCTGTACATCATACAGTAGGACGAATCATCACAGCAAATAAATGAAGTAAGAAAAAGGGAACAGTGTATACAAAGACAGCAACACAAATGAATGTGGTGAAAAAGTAACAAGGCACAAAAACAGCAACAATAACAGTATCATCATGAAACCACAATCTAAATATAGCACTAAAAGGATAGAATTACTCTATAATAAGACAAAGAGCGGAAGAACTGAGCTACAAATGCTCAAAAAGTGAAAAGAGTTTAATATATAAACACATTTATTCATGAACATTGTAACAAATGTGTAAATATGTTTATGTGTCATTATCTGTTTGGAAAGATGTAGAAGATGTATGTATCCTCCTGTTCATTATAAGAAGAGCACTTGTATCTCAGGTCATAGATCTTTATGCTATGCTGCATTAGATGTATACATATATATACTCTTCTTTCTTTGTGCTATGGAGAGGCAGTCTCTTGTATAGCAGACATAGCTTCCTGTAACTGTTTCTCTGCAGTTTGGAGGTACAGTCCCATATGTATCAAAAACTTTTTTGTTAAGGGTTGCAGGGGGGATTGCAGAGACTGCCTGATGCCATTTACTTGTACTACGAGGAGGCAGTCTGTTGTATAGTAGGTATACCTTCCTGTTGTCCTGTACTTGTACTATGGAGAGGCAGTCTCTTGTATAATAGGCGTATCTTCCTTTTGTCTTGTATTTGTACTATGGAGAGGCAGTCTTTTGTATAGTAGGTATATCTTTCTGTTGCCACGTACTTGTACTATGGAGAGGCAGTCCCTTGTATAGTACTTGTACTATGGAGAGAAAGTCTCTTGTATAGTAGGTGTAACTTCCTGTTGCCTTGTACTTGTATTATATAGAGGCAGTCTCTTGTATTATAGGTATACCTTCCTGTTGCCCTGTACTTGTACTGTTGAGAGTCAGTCTCTTGTATAGTAGGTGCATCTTCCTGTTGTCCTGTACTTTTACTATGGAGAGGCAGTCTTTTGTATAAGAGGTATACCTTCCTGTTTTCCTGTAGTTGTACTATGGAGAGGCAGTCTCTTGTATAGAAGGTGTATCTTCCTGATGTTCTGTGCTTGTACTATGGAGAGGCAGTCTCTTGTATAGTAGGTGTCACTTCCTGTTGCCTTGTACTTGTATTATATAGAGGCAGTCTCTTGTATAGTAGGTGTATCTTCCTGTTGCTCTCTGTTTGTACTATGGAGAGGCAGTCCCTTGTATAGCAGGTGGATGAAAAATGGAGTGTATTATGCCTGGATATAGATCCTACAGACTTTATGGTTAACTACTTCCTGTGATCTGTACGAGGAGCTTTGTCTCTGCTGCTTTGTCTCATTTCTTCCTTCCAGACCCTTCATATTTCTTCCTCTCTGATCATGTTGTGATAAATACCCATGATTCATTGCGTTTTTGCATAGGGCACATTGTACTTCAAAGCTCCGCATTAGATCACTTTTTTGCACCCTCTGAAATGCGTTCAGATGCCGCCACATGCGCTGCCGGCGGCGCTGGATTCATGTTTGTTGTCATCGCCGTCTTGTGCTTGTACTTTGCCGTGACGAGGAGAATAAGACCCCGAGGCACAGAACCGATTGCACAAGTGAGATTTACAAAGACCTTCATTGTAACGCTTAATGAAATCTATAGTCTCTCTCAATTTCCAGGACAAGCCATCATTTTTCTTAATTGTAGCAGTAAGTCACTTTCCGTGTGAACAAGAACAAGACATAATAACAAAAAGAGCAAAAAGTTCTAATTTTGTCCAACAGTGAAGATAATTACTAGGAGATATTTCCGCGATGACTCAGTGGCACCGGCCTCGGGTCTCTCATCTCCTGATACTTGTTACATGGTTTCTTCTTCGTAGAGGAAGGTTGGTCCAATCCACTTATGGTGGTGGTGGTGGTTTCCTGATTCTTCTCCGATGGGAGAAGGAAAAGTCATGACTGGGGGGTTCCGGCATTAGCTAGAACACATGCTTGCTTGGCTAAGACCACTGGACCATACATATAATGAAACTGTTGGCTTAGGGGGATCTGCTCCATGGAAAACATTACCTGATGTGCATTGGATGAGAGGGCAGAAAACATGTCCTACCACACCATTTAATCCCAGTTTTTGGTTTTGTCCTCCACTTGGCTAAATATGTTTATTGGGTGAACTGGAAGCATATTTAATGTTGTTGCCTGACTCCATAGAGTGGTTCAACCACTCCAGACTCCAAAGGTTGGCACCATTATATATAGTCTGTTCCTGAAGGGACTATTTGTTTCTTGGGTTGGTCTTTGATGCTGTTAAATTGAGCCAAATGCTGCTGTTTTGTGCTTCTTGTGCTCTACAATAATGCATTGGATTTTACTTGGTGGTGGATCTTACTAGCTTGTGGACGTCTCTAGTTAGCAGGTCACAATCTCTCCTGGGGCAACTTGGACAACTGGCCAAACACTGTGTGCAAACTGTAAACCAACTAAACTCAAAACATATGGGAACTCAAGTGATCTCCTTGGTATGGAGAATAAAGGCGACATAAGAAATGTGTAATATGGATGCGTTCCTCAAGATGATTGTGACCTGACCTTGGTATTCATGGCTTCCTTATCCTCATCTTCCTCCACTAGGCAATGCTATAAACTGAGGTGGGAGCAAATACTATTTTACAGAACTGCAACGATACAACAATAAGTCTTATCGACATGTATGTCCTCGTGAGTCACCCATGAACCCATGCGTTAAGGTGGGTGGACGTCAAGGCTGGATTCTTTGAAAGACTCATCAATAAACAATTGTAGAAGGACAGGACGCTGCTTTATTATCAAGGATGAAAGATAATTACCAATAACTTCATTATTTAATGTAGAGAATAAAATGTCTTGGATTCCTCTTCTGATCTTCCGTTGCGATGACATTTTTTGCCGTTAACCTGTTGCCTCCACTTCAGCAAGGGGCTGCTCAAGGCCTCCATATTTTGTAGTGTCCTGATAAGGCAGCATTATCCATTTCTCTACTTATCTCACAGTCTATTTATAGCCAGAGCCGGTGACGGAATTAACAGATTCAGGGACGTCGTGAGATTTTCGCAGCACTGGGGCTCAGCTGCAGATGTTACAGATGTGGCCGGTGAGATTGGGCGCGTGCACTGGGGCTGCCGTGACATATCTCCTGTGGTCCTGACGTAATGTCACATTGGGGGAGTCTGCTTTATCCTTCACTTGTGGATTAGCAGCTTGTCGTGTGCAGACATGAGGGCGGGTGTGTACGGGATGGCGGGATTTGTGTAACACATCAGAGGAAGAGCCAAAGGTTTATTAATCAGGATTACACAAAAGAGATGGAATTATGTCATGATAGAAGCTCACATTTCCTTTACATAAAGGTGAGAAAAATATGAACACTAAACAATGGCTAAATAGTAATAATTTAACTCCATCCTGGAATTTTTTTTCTTTGAAGGACCCATCTGTGGATAACAGTATTTGCGCGTAATTACTCATTCGTCCTGTAGGAGTGCTGCAGGGAGACGAGATGATGGTCCAGAACAGGGATTTATTTTCTCAAAAATTAAAAAAGAAAATCTCTTTTAGTTCTGTTATTTAAACCCTATAGTCACCTATATGGATACTATAAGACCCTTCAGCCCGGATCCGTCTCTGTATTCAGTAATGAAGACATCAGATAGTAGAAACCTGCTCCTTACCGGCGATGGCAGATGATATATTTTCACCTTCAATCGTCAGTAAATTGCCATCCTATTTCTCGACTGCTCAATTTTCATTTGGATGTTGTCTAATGGCAATCTCCCATGACCTACATACTTTAGTTTCGGGCCAGACATTGTTATTTTAGCAGTGATCCCGGTGCTCCTTTCCTCCTTCCGTCCGTGACCTCTTGATTTCTTTTGTTCAATTACAACTTTCTACTGGTAATTGGCATCAATCAATGGCCGACTCTTCTGTAGACTCCTCTCTCTGCCTAATAGAATCTCAGTTAAGTCTCAGCTATTGAGGCCACATCTGATTAATGTTCCTGCGCAGCGAACACCCCCAAGGTATGATTCATCCGTCTTGTCCTCCGCAATGCCATCCCAATCTTATCTATCGCTCTGTACAGTAATGCGATGACCACTGTTCTCATGGTTTCCGGCTGTGTACTCACAAATGCCCTACATTGGAAATTGGAAACAATGCGAGTTAAAAATATATCATGGACGTCTCACCCTCCAGTTATGTCCTAGTATTGGATACTTAAAGGAAACCTCCGGTTCTCGCAGATGACTCCCCTGTAGGTGATCTGTAATGAATGGGATGGAAGACTGCAGAATCCAAGCAGATATTTTGGTGGATTTAGTTCTTATGATACAGAGTCGTTAAAGTCTTTATAAAACTGAGTGGAGTCTAACAAGTGGCCTATAGGAGAATATACCTCCACACATAGCAGGCATGAGATATTGTAGATACAATACTGTTATATGAGTATCAGCAGAACATGTAGACACGGAGCAGAGTTTTCATTAGTGCCTGGAGTTCTTCTTTTGATCTCTGATATATTTGGGTTTTATACATTGAGAGAACATTGCCATTGAAGGACACATTGAGCTCCCTGCCCTTCTTTATCTTGACAAGAGTAGGCACCCAACTTTTGGTATCTGCTTGGGTTTGGAGGGTGTGAATGAGACTGATAGGGGCTCATGATTAGGTCCTTCAGCTGATCAGTTATTTGGAGAGATTGCATCTCTGGGATAAGCACTACAGCATCTTCAATGATCATCAAACTCAACGCCATGAAATGTTTAGTGGATGTGCTGGATATTGCATATTAATGGGACTGAACTGCATCTGGGGCATGGGGCTGAAGGACTAGACCTCATAGGTTTGGCAAGAGGTATCCAAAGAACAACCATTGCCACCTTAAGGAGATGACGGGTGGAGGTGCCAAATGATGAACCTTTAATGATCTGTTATTAATAATAGGTCATCAGCTATTAGGTCCCGGAGAACCCTTAGAGGTGGCTCAGTATTTGTGTCCTTGGAGCACTGAGGTCTGGGGTCTACAGGCAGTTTGGATGTTCTTCCCATATTTGTGTGGGTTTCTTCAGATACGTTGGTTTCCTCCCTTCTTCATCTACCATGAGGCTTATTTGTAATTTAGATGTTGGAGAACAGGTAGAGCCGCAGATGCTGATGGAATACTGTTCATTTGCATTCATGGCGGGGATGACATCGATTCACATTTTAACAAATTGTGGTAGAAAATAAAAGCATATCCTGTAAATAACACATGGGCAGAGATGCCGGAGCCGGTGGCAGCTGGATGGATCTTTATAATGGTACTTGAAAGTTAATAATGTTTTGCAGCAAGAGACTGAATAGCAGTATGCAGCCCGGCAATATCCGCCACCTCATCCAACTGACAGCTGTCATAAAACAGCGCAGGAACCCGTTATTACCGCCATTAATTCAAAGGTTACAGGATACGACTTATCCGCTGAGCAAAGTTACTTAGTCACAATTTCAACTCAAGGACGAGTTGTAACTTTAGAGCTTCTTGGGGAAAACTGGATCAGCAGCTGGGCGGGACCTCATCCTTATCATGGAATATACTTGTGAACCCAACTGGAAGTAGCGAGTCTCCAAATATTATTGTGGCCAATCACTTGCCTTAGCGGTCACTATTGGTAGTTACCATTGTTCTCCGGTGATTGGCTGCTGTGGTCACAGGACCTTTACTACCTCTGGTCTGGTAAGGTTCAGATGTGTAGGGAATGCGGACACATTAGTTCCTACGGCTAATCACTTGCCTTAGCGGTCACTACTGGCAGTCACCATTGTTGCCCAATGATTGGCTGCTGGGGTCACATGACCTTTCCTACCTCTGGTCTGGTCAGGTCCAGATGTGTAGGTATTGGGGACACATTAGTTCCTGTGGACAATCACTTGCCTTAGAGGTCACTATTGGTAGCCACCATTGTTCTCCGGTGATTGGCTGCTGTGGTCACAGGACCTTTACTACCTCTGGTCTGGTAAGGTCCAGATGTGTAGGTATTGGGGACACATTAGTTCCTGTGGACAATCACTTGCCTTAGCGGTCACTATTGGTAGCCACCATTGTTCTCCGGTGATTGGGTGCTGGGGTCACATGACCTTTACTACCTCTGGTCTGGTCAGGTCCAGATTTGTAGGGATTGGGGACACATTAGTTCCTGAGGGGTTTTCCATGCCCACTAGAAAATCTCTTTAAATGCTGTAGTTCCTAAGTATTTAACTAAAATACTATATTGTAACTCGGTACCAAACTTCTAACAATCTACAATGCACAACACTCAATAGACATCTCCTGATGGAGCCACAAAGGTTTTTTCTCTCATCTTGGGATATGTAAAGGTAATAAAGGACACATTTGTAGCGATTCTACAACTCCCAGCATGCCCTGACAGGTTGTGGTTGTCAGTATATACGGGTGGTCCTGTTGGAGAGCCATAGGACAGAGACCTCTCGTGTAAAAGATCAGGACACATCTCAGTAGGGTCCCAGCTTGCAGCTGTCTGAACATTCACTTTTACTGCTCTGTGGCTTCTGAGAGGAGACATTTTACATGATTTTTGTGCCTAGAAGTCTGCAGACGACGCATGTCCATCAATATTTCAAGGGTAGAGAGACAAAGGTTTCGAGCAGACGTGGTTTCTTTTTTATTACATTCTCTCTTCTTACCTGCTGTAAAACCACATTACAACGTCTGATATTCTAGAAGCTGGAGAAACAATTGCAATGTTCTATTGTATAAAATTCTATATATATATATATATACATTATCTTGTTCTAAGGTTCATAGATTCTCAGATGTGGTTTGTAAATTCTTAGACTTTCTACATAAGCTTCCTAGAGGCTTTATTTTTCCCAAATTTCCCACTCAACCCCTCAACATGGAAAAATATTACATTTGTTGATGCATTTCCATGTTTTATCTTTTGACATAACATGGAGCCATCATGAAGAAGCTGTAGGTGGATTCCATTGTGTGGGCTCCAAAGGGGCCTTCAGAATTTTGGTAGATAACATCTAAAACATAATGCATTACAAGGCAAGTGGATACCATTTTACATTTGCCAATATGCTGAACCACAATCTGCTGCAATATCCATGACTTGACTTGATATTGGCACTTGACTTTGCTGCAAATTTGCACAATTTTGCTGCACAAATTGCCACTGCACTGGAGCCTTGATTTACAGAACTTACAGTAGATATAAATAGTTGTACGTGGTTGTATGATTTGACATGCACAGAATACTTCTAAGACTTAGGGTCATCAGAAGACCCTAACGTTCTCTTCTATTTTCATTCACTTTCACTAATGATAAGATTCTTAGATGTCACGTCCTTGATGTATACGGCACATAATGCAGCGAGGGATCACATACCCTGTACACATAGAAAGATCCTGACAAATATAAGAGGCAGAGAGATGGTGAAGCCTTCAGGGTACCGGGTCGTACGTTGCACGGAGCTAAAAGCATTGGAGGTTCCAAGACGAGAACTACAAAATTGCTTAAGTACCTAAATAGCCCAGAGAAAATGTATCCAGATAGCAGCGCCTTGCTTGTAAATGTATTAATGTCAGTGCATATATATAGCGCCGGACTGTATGTAATTTGGTTTTCATATTTCTGTCTGCTCCTTGGCATCTAAATGTGTCCTCAGAGCTACCAGTGTCACTTGCAATCTGTCTCCACAAAATGCCTCATTTGCACCCTGGTTCCCGGATCATCTCCAGACTTCCCTCGCTAACCTTGAAGCTCTCGCCTGTCTTTCTTCACTTGCGTCATTCTTCCTGCATTTGCCTAAATGTGTTTGTAGACGATCCACAATCACAGCATCGTGGCAGCGAGAGGTTACCCGATTTATTGTGCAGACAGAAAAATTACATATTCTCAAAGAGGAAAAAACGCGAGAAATTGATGCAAGTTTTTGTGGAATTTCCGCTTCCATTCATTGATGTTGATGCCTGGTGGCTCGCCACAGCTGGACCGGGTCCTGTTTATATCTATTCCAGACTGGTGGATAAATAATTAGATTTCTATACAGAAAACATTAGATTTTTCTAAGGTATTTGAGAACCTGCCCTCCGCGAGGCACCTCTGATGCTCTGCGTCTTTACAGCTGGTTTTCCAAAATAGCTATTAAATGTTCTTCCATTATCCTCCTCGGGTTCCTTGTAAGAAGTCATCCTGATAGCCAGACATGTTTAGCTTTGGAAAATGCAGGGCTGAAGTCTTGATGGGACACAAATGAGCTCCGTTCTCAGTTTTGAGGGATATCTGATACATTTTGCTTATCTTCACAATCTGAGGATGATCATTCAAGAGAAGCTAAATTCTGTCTCCTAGTGTACGAGGCGGGAGCCAAGTTTTATGTCCTAATACATTGTATCCCATGTCTTGGGGGTCTTGGTTCTGTTCATAAGCTCTAGACCCATATACTAGTCTAGCACATGGTTCCCCAGATACCAATAATCCATGGATTGTGATAGGTCTTATGGTAAAAAGTAATAAAAGCTGACAGTTCTGCCAGGATCGCCTTACTATGTCTGTCTCCAAACTCACAGAAGTATAATGAAAGTTGGAAGAAGTTGTGTTTCGGTGATGTTGTGTTTCAGCAATGTGTTTCAGTGATGTTTTGTTTTGGTGATGTGTTTTGGTAAAGTCGTATTTTGGTTATGTTGTGTTTCGGCAATGTGTTTTGGTTACGTTGTGTTTTGGTTATTTTGTGTTAGATTATGTTCTGCTTTGGTGATGTTGTGTTTCCGTTATACTGTGTTTCGGTGATGTTGTGTTTTGTTCTGTTGTGTTTCGTTGATGTGCTTCAGTGGTGTTGTGTTTTGCTTGTGATATGTTTCAGTGATGTTGTGTTTCGTTGATGTGTTTCGGTGATAATGTGTTTCGGTGATAATGGGGCAGATTTACTTACCCGGTCCGTTTGCGACCCAGCGGCGCGTTCTCTGCGGTGGATTCGGGCCCGGCCGGGATTCATCCTGGTAGTTCCTCCGACGTCCACCAGGTGGCGCTGCTGCGCTGAAAAAGCATCTGAACGCGCTGGAGTTCACCGGGCCGGACCAAGTGAAGGTAAGCGCGTCCCAAGCGACACATTTCTTTTTTTAAATGTGGCGGTTTTTCCGAATCCGTCGGGTTTTCACTCGGCCACGCCCCCCAATTTCCGTCGAGTGCATGCCGGCGCCGATGCGCCACAATCCGATCGCGTGCGCCAAAATCCCGGGGCAATACAGGGGAAAACGGCGCAAATCGCAAATATTCGGGTAACACGTTGGGAAACCGCGAATCGGGCCCTTAGTAAATGACCCCCAATGTGTTTCAGCGATGTTGTGTTTTGTTCTGTTGTGTTTCGTTGATGTGTTTTGTTGATTATGTGTTTTGGTGATGTTGTGTTTCAGTGATGTTTTGTTTCAGTGATGTGTTTCGTTGATGTGTTTTGTTGATTATGTGTTTTGGTGATGTTGTGTTTCAGTGATGTTTTGTTTCAGTGATGTGTTTCGGTGATGATGTGTTTCGGTGATAATGTGTTTCAGTGATGTGTTTCGGTGATGTTTCTCAGTGATGTGTTTCGGTGATGTTGTATTTGGTGATGTTGTGTTTCAGTGCATGTTCCTATTGATATCAGGACAGGAAAATCACCTCCTTCGGTCTATACACTAGGCAGATTTCTAATATTTGGAGCAATGTCTTCCTTTGTCTTCTGTGTTGTACTGGAAGAATCACTTACTACTCCTAGCATCCAGGGGTGAAGTCATATTCTAGATGAACCAATATTTCCTATTTAACATGATGAACATTGGTTATTTGGTTTGTGGCCAGAAATGCTTATTTCTGCATCTATGTAATGTCCCTACAAAACAATATTACTGAATTGGGAGACAACACTCCATTTAATACTTGATATGTCGACTAAATACCCTAAACCGGTAGGTGTGGCCATATACAAATAGCCATTTATATACAATTTCATGATCTCAAAAAATTTACTCTCGAGGTTTCGATAACATAAACTCAGAATATCTATAAAAATGCTATAAATGTATAATACACATGAAAGTAATAATTTTAGTGTTTTTATATCATATTTTTCCCAGCATTCACTTGCTGGAGATGAGTGAGTTGTGCTTGGGACAAGGTTGGCCGCGTTGCGAGTTCATTACTGCGTTACATCTCATGTTTGGAATGTATTTGCCCTCTGATCTGAACAAGTCATGTTTCCGATAATTAAATACATGAAAACACTGGATTTCTGCAAATAGTTTACATTTCTCTGGATTACGCAGCAAACACTCTTGATTCTTTCCATGTGAAGCTCCGAGGCTTCGTAGCTGATTGTGTTTTTAAGCCTTCACCATTTAATTCAATCTCTATTTTTAATCTGTTGTCTTATTCTTTAACAATTTCATTGCCTTTTCAGAATTGTCTTTTACATTTTTTTTTTGCCACTTGCAGTGATGTATCTGTAATCCCCAGCATGCACTGCTTTACTATGCTGTAATATATGGAGCCTTCGTGCACCCTGGGTCATTTGTGTCGTTTTATGACTGCAGCTTAATGCATTTTAGGTGAAGTGTTTACAGTCATTAAAGCATAAAAAATACACAATTCAAAGATTTTTTTTCCAAAATCAACAACATTTATCATGTCATGTCCAGTCATATCCCCCCGAGTCCCCAGCAGTGATATTATCTCCCAGCTGTAGTTCATTCATGACTTCTTCTGAACCATTGAACACAATTATTTGCAGTCTTGGCTTATAAAGGAGAAATGTTTCATATATATAAAATTCTAAATAATAAAAAACTGAAAATTATTAAAAAAAATGTTTAGATGTGAAGTCTATACATATATACAATTAAAAATAACAATTTAATACATTAAAAAATGTAACAAAATCTAAAAGAAATTTATAATATGGAACAAAAACTCTTGTAGATTTTTTTCTTCTTAGTTGTAACGTAAAAAGTTACCATTTTTAGCCTTTTGGTATTTTCTATGGCACGATACACTCTTCATGAACGTGGATGAGATGGGGAACACGGTGGGTCTTGGGGAGATTAGGATAAAGTGGGTCTGGGTGGGAATGAGGATCAAGGTGGGTCTGGGTAAGACTAGGATAAAGTGGGTCTGGGTGAGACTAGGATAAAGTGGGTCTAGGTGGGAATGGGGATCAAGGTGGGTCTGGGTAAGACTACGATAAAGTGGGTCTGGGTGAGACTAGGATAAAGTGGGTCTGGGTGGGAATGGGGATCAAGGTGGGTCTGGGTGGGAATGGGTATCAAGGTGGGTCTGGGTAAGACTAGGATAAAGTGGGTCTGAGTGAGACTAGGATAAAGGTGGCTCTGGGTGTGGCGGGGCAGGATTGGATGGGAAGGGACAGGAGTGGTTTAAGGTGGTTTCAGATGGGACGAGGATAAAGACAGGTCTAGGTTGAATGGGGAAGAAGGTGAGTCCTGGTGGGATGTGGCAGCCCTGTGTGGGAAGGGGTAGGATTGGGTTGGATGCGGATCAGGTTGGGTTTGGGAGGGTCAGGGCAAAATTGCATGGTACAGGGTAGTATTGGGTGGGAAGCCTCCGCCCAACTCTTACCAAAAAAATTACAAAGGTTTTTGATAAAAGCTACAACTGTCTTAAAATTATAAAGAGGCCACAATCTCTCAATAATTCGAGGACATCTCAAAGCTACAGTCTTTACATATTGGCTCCATTAATGTGCAACTTTTTAGATTATTTTATGCCATTTATGTCCCACTTGTAAAACATTAATGTGCTGTAACTGGGAGTCAATGAAACCAGGAATTTTCCACCAATCCCTCGTGGTGGTAGTCATCCACTTTGCCTTCAAAGATTTGTAGTCAAGATCATTTTTAAACAATTTATGTCACACAATCGAAACCTCCCTGGAAAACAAAATTATTTAAAATTGTACATCTAAAAGAAAATGAAATGGCGCCTAAAAAAAAAGATTTTGGGGGGATTTTGTATAGTTATACGCTAAGCAGGTGCCATACATTGCCAATAACTGATCAATCAGCTGACAAGAAGGACACGAGGGAAGGACACGAGAGCCAATATGTTTAGACAGAACCAAGACGGATGATGCCGCGACATAAAAATAAGCGATAATAAGCCTCTGGGCTAGAAACGACTTATCAGAATTCCTTCAGACACACTTCCAGGAGAACCTCGTGGGAAATGTATTTGTCAGTAGGTAAATTTAAAGGAGGTGTCGCCTTTGTCATAATTCTTCCATGATTTTGAAAAATGAGCAGATGGAGAACCATTTGTCTTCCATGTCAGGCACCATTTTGTGCACTTAAGCTATTGGGATCAGAAGCTGCTGGGACGGTGCCACCAAATTGAAAGCAAGTTCTTGTGACTGGAATAGACAGCCGTTGTGTATAGACTCCGGCCAGAAAGGAGCTCATTAGTCAAACCGGCTATAAATGACATTAGAGATTACTGCCCACCGGGATAACGCGCCCGTCCTAATGTCCTGGCCGCTCGCCCAACTGTGTTTACAAGGAGGGGCTCAGCGATGAAGGTGATTCCCTGGAGACGGGAGCCACACTGGTCACAAATGCTAAGAAATCCCAACGAGAAGCGGGGAAAATGCCGGAAGGTTCTTATTAACTTTAACTTTATCGTTATAGTAAATTCAATAATATAGAAACACCAAACAGAGAACATAAATACATCACGAAAGGGGGAGGACTCCAACAATTTAAAAAAACTTGGAGTTTATCTTCTCCTTCCACTTTTGGTGAAAGGTGAGCAACTTTTTGAAAAGTTCCACCGCCACACAAGTACGCCGATTCACCTCCAATGGTATGTCGGTTAGAAAGTGAATCCGTGAAAAAAGCCCAAAACATTTGGAGATTAGTTTTTCTCAGTTTGTTGAAGATAAAACTTTGCTTGGAGACCAGACAAGGTTCACTTTTTTATGAAGACTCCGATAAGGTTATGGTCCCATCTGACGCCGTAGAGAAATTATTATGGAAAGAAAAAAAATAATATTGACCCAATGAAAATGTCAATTTTTGGCGACGTCCTGCAGAATAAATCAAGCGGTTTCTGCCTTGTCCAGGACTTTTACTGGCACCAACCTCTCGAAATGATTACCGCACTGCCCCATGCCAAAAAAACACTACTGCAGATATTATCCATAAAACAGAGACACCAATGTCCGGCAGCCGACTGACCAGGCAAGAAATAGCAAAACCTCAGGCTGCAGGATTAAATATTTATCATTAATGTCTCTGATGGACAATTCTATAGGATGTGTGTGTCTTCTGTCTGTCATCTATCTATCTATCTATCTATCTATCTATCTATCTCATGTCTATCTATCTCATATCTATCTATCTATCTATCTCATATCTATCTATCTATCTATCTATCTATCTATCTATCTATCTATCTATCTCATATCTATCTATCTCATATCTATCTATCTATCTATCTATCTATCTCATATCTATCTATCTATCTCATATCTATCTATCTATCTCATATCTATCTATCTATCTATCTATCTATCTATCTATCTATCTCCTATCTATCTATCTATCTATCTATCTATCTATCTATCTATCTCATATCTATATATCTATCTATCTATCTATCATCTATCTATCTATCTCCTATCTATCTATCTATCTATCTATCTATCTATCTATCTATCTATCTATCTATCTATCTATCTATCTATCTCATATCTATATATCTATCTATCTATCTATCATCTATCTATCTATCTCCTATCTATCTATCTATCTATCTATCTCATATCTATATATCTATCTATCTATCTATCTATCTCATATCTATCTATCTATCTCCAGATATTTATCTCCTATATATCTATATAACTATCTATAGTGATAGGGGCAGATTTATTTTGGTCCGATGCAGATTGATTTTGGTTTGATTTTTAGTTACTTTATGAGCGCATTGGGGTAATTGCACATTTTTTTTTTGCCTTTTTTCAGCAGTTTGCCAGAGTTCGCCGTGTATCAGTTTTCCAGTTTGCGCCTAATTTGTCTTTGTATTTTTCCTGCTTCCAGATGTTTGTGCCTTACATAACATTGATATGCGCATAAAAAGGGTGTAAATAATTGTGCAGTAACACACCAGTCCTGACCATGCTTAGGAAAGGCGAAGGTCTTATTTGGGCAATAAAATTGTGCATTTTTTAAAATTTACGCCGAATAAGGCTAAAAAAAAATCTGCATTTGACAAAGAGCCAAAACGACAAAGATAAATGAAGTGCAAAAAAGAGATATGCCTCTATGCATTATTTAAAAAAGAATAATAATAATAATAATAATAAAACTATATAAATAATAAATTAATGACAACAATAATCGATTAGTAATAGAAATACTAATCCTCATAGTAATATAATACATAGCAAAAAGAATAGTATAAGACTAATGCAATGATGTCATCAAGAATCATAATAAAATAATAATATTAATAATATAATTAAACTATATAAATAATAAACTAATGACAACAATCCAATTATGTGAATAATAGAAACAATAGAAATACCAATCCTTATAGTAATATAATACATAGCAAGAAGAATAATATAGGACTTAATAATAATAATAATAATGATAATAATATTTGTCCTGTATGCTGATTACCAGGAAGGGGATGAGATCTTGTATCTTGCAGTGAGCATCATATATAATGACGCTGTTCCCGTAGATGAGTCTCTTTGTGGCTCGCAGAGTCGGTGATTCCGAGTAAATGTTTGCTACTTGTAGTCATCTGCTTATTATTCATAAATTCCATTACAAATGTTAGGCCTGCACCCTGGTGACAGATTTGCATTTTATTTCTTAGTATGGCGCCTGATTTACAAAGAGAGATGGAGCGTCTCACATCCACATCCACCCGACTCCGTCTCTTAATGTTTTGGGGAAAGATTTCAAGCTCAGAACAAAGATATTTCCGTAAAAAAAAAAAATTCCTCCAGGGCAATCAATTTACTTTTAATTTGTCTGGAATGAGACTCTTCTGGGTCATAATGAGGAAAGGAAATAAAACTTTTGTAACATTTCGGCTTTTCTGTGATATTCCTTTTTTTTTAAGTTCTTTATTGCTGAATGAAGATCCTAGAAGAGAATCGGTAATGAGTCGGCTCCTTAGAAAATGTTGTGAGATTTAGAGAATTGTCTGATTTTCTGTGTTAGAGTGAAACCAGTTTAAATTTGAAGGGGAGATTTTAAGTAACGGGTTACTATGAGATGTCAAGTCACGTCCAGTGTTGTGCGGCCTCAGAACAACCATCACCAAATACTCATCATCTCCGAGCCTTGAGTGTCTCTGCACCTGGAGGAATCACCATGTAATACTTACTCATTCCTCTAGAGGAGCTACAGGGGATTTGTCCTACAGTATTACCTGTAGAGGTCTCATTGACGGGGAATTGTTTTGGCTATTATCTATTATTAAGATTCTCATTCCAGTCTGGGGTCCTAGGTCCCGTCACTCCCTATATAAAGGGGAGCAGCACTCCTCAGTGGTTAAGAAGACATCTTCTGACCTTTGAGCCAACACTTGTTACTGTTTCTTCTTAAAGAACCAGAGAAAATTGGACTCCTGCATGAAAAGTTTCCATCATGTTGGCCAATCTTTTGTGCATCCAACTAGGCAGACAATGGGGCACATTTACTTACCCGTCCATGTGCGTTCGACCGATCCAGAATGTCTGACCGGAATGCACATCTGCCGCGATTCACTAAGATCGTGCGCCCAATATCCTGCATGTGTCTCTTCCCCGCTCAGGTCCGCCGGAGTTCACCTTCTTCTTCCTGGTGCATGTAAGTGCATTGTCTTGCTACACAAATCAAAAGTTAGCTCAGTTTTAATCAGTCAGATCGTCCGACAGCCCGTCCCCCGATTTCCGTTGCATGAAAGCCGGCGCTGATGTGCCAAAAATCCAATCTAATCCCCTTCTAAATCCCTGTCCCGGCGTCGCGATGCCCAAAAAGTCAGAAAATGCGGCCACGGGACCCTTAGTAATTAGGCCCCAATGTGTAGTTTCATCTTTGTGCATTGATGGACTGTGCTAGACATCCACCTAGGATAAAGATCATCAGAGCAGGACATTTCTGGAATCTTTGGTCATCTGTTTTGGACGCAGTTCACAGACCTGCATGTTGGAGATGTTTATGATGTGATAGCCATGTCTAAAGTTTCACAGTTTTCTTCGGCTGTCGGAGAGTCTCATCATTAGGACCCAACCTGAACACGTAAAGAGCACTCTAATGGAGTAACAAGCTACCACTACATTCTGTAGGACACCCAACAATTCCAAACCTCTCCATCTTGGGACAACGCTCTAAGGTTGTCCTCATATATGCATTTTGGTTCATTTATCTGTAATGTGAAGGTTAGATCCAGTATCAAGTGTAAAGTTGACCTTTGCTCCACCTGTCCCAAACATTGCATTGAAGTCCTCAGGGTCCAGTAGGATGAAGCAGAGCTCTCCTCTCACAATGACATCTCACTTTAAGCCATTATACAATCCATTCCATTTCCTGAGGCAGTAAACACTAAAAATAACTTGTGATAAAATGAAAAAAAAAAAAGAAAAAAAATCAATGGGCTCCAATAAATATAATTTTTTATTTTTGTACACAGATCAGATTTAGTTAGTGGTTATTGGAGCGTCTGCGATAAATCATGTCAACTGTGGAGATCAACCATGACCGTTGTTTTAAATAGCAGCGGATGTTAGGGAGGGGTTTAACTGACCTTAAAAATTGTAAAAATGTGTCAAAGTAAAGAGAGCACACAATATCTAGAGTCTCCGCGCTCCGTCTAGAACTCGGGTATTGATCTTCATTTGACCTGAACAAGTTCGTCCTTGCAAACAAAGAGTCCACACGGCTGACATTTTAGCCTATTCATGGGATTTACGCCCTTTGTGCGCCTGTTGCGTCTCTATAGTGGGGGCCGGGCTTAGCTGACTTGTGTGAATAGTAACTTATTTGACTAGAAAAGAACCAGCGTGTTTTGAAGATTCTAATTCCATCTCCAGAGAATCACAAGAGCAGGAAAGTTTTTCCTCTCTTCTTTATGGTCCTTCTCCATTCAACTGACAAAAAAATGTATTTTAGAAATATCAAGGTAGAAAAATAGAAAAAATATCCATCCTGGATCTGGAAGGGAAATATTTATCATCATGTGACCTAAATAAGTCTTTGCTGACACTTCAGCCTAGTCATGGGACCTCTCTACTCCCTTATCAGGTCATGAATATTATTTTTATTTTTTGGGGGGGTTTCAATGGTGGGGGCATAGGACTGGGCTGACCTCAGTAATGTGAATAGAACCTGTTCCTAATCTGTTCAAAGAACCAACGCGTTTCAAGAATTCTAATTTATTTCCATGTAAGACTGGAGGAGCGCAAAATCAAGAAGCCTGGACCTCTGTCCTTTATGGTCGTTTTTTAAATTTATTTTATAATTTTAAAAATGTATCAAAGTACAAAAACACGCATTCCGTGTCTAGAATTGGGGTATTGATCTTCATTTGACCTAAACAAGTCTTTCTAGCCTTTGCTGACACTCCAGCCTAGTCATGGGACCTCTCTACTTCCTTATTGGGTTACATATGTTATTTTAGTTTTTTGGGGGGTTTCAATGGTGAGATGACCTCAGTTATGTGAATAGAACCGTCCCTAATCTGTTCCAAGAACCAACGCGTTTCAAGAATTCTAATTTATTTCCATGTAAGACCGGAGGAACGCAAAATCAAGAAGCCTGGACCTCTGTCCTTTATGGTCGTTTTTTAAATTTATTTTATAATTTTAAAAATGTATCAAAGTAGAAAACCACGCATTTCGTGTCTAGAACTGGGGTATTGATCTTCATTTGACCCAAACAAGTCTTTCTAGCCTTTGCTGACACTCAAGCCTAGTCATGGGACCTCTCTACTTCCTTATTGGGTTACATATGTTATTTGAGTTTTTTGGGGAGTTTCAATGGTGAGATGACCTCAGTTATGTGAATAGAACCGTCCCTAATCTGTTCCAAGAACCAACGCGTTTCAAGAATTCTAATTTATTTCCATGTAAGACTGGAGGAGCGCAAAATCAAGAAGCCTGGACCTCTGTCCTTTATGGTCTTCTTTAAAATTTATTTAGTAATTTAAAAAATGTATCAAAGTAGAAAACCACGCATTTCGTGTCTAGAACTGGGGTATTGATCTTCATTTGACCTGAACAAGTGAGTCCACACAGCTGGTATCGTCACCTATTCACAGGCCACTCCACGCTCATTGGGTTACTTTCCGTGTCTCCATGGGGCATGGAGAGGCTTAGCTGACCTCCGTTATGTGAATGGTAACTTACTTGGCTAGTAGATAACCAACGCGTTTCCAGAATTCTAATTCCATTTCCACGTTAGACTGGAGAAACACAAAGCCCAGGAAACCTGAGCCTCGCTCCTTTATAGTCCGTAATTCAGACCAAAATGAATTCCGCCTTCCTGCCCAGTTATAGACACAGAACAGTGGATGAGATCTCGGAGAATACAAGATGTTTTAGAAAAGAGGAGAGAGATGGAAAGAGGAAAAAAAATAATAGATAATTGTAGATTTGTGGGATGATGTCTGAGAGATGCCTGAAATCAACAGTGACAATCTCGAGAGCTCCTCTTCCTCTCCCTCGGAATGATACCTATAAAGCATAAATATGCAATCATCAGCTGCCATTAAATGGAAACTAATATCCATGCAGGGAAGGAACTGGGTTTTGCAGCATTATTTCTTATTTTCTGCAGAAATTCATCCACCCAAGCTCCAGGGAACAGCATCTGCATAGGCGTTCCAATGCTCCAAGTCATTTCCAGGAACCTGGAGGAGCCTTGTGTGGGATCAGATAATGACTTCACTTCTCCCAACCTCAAATTTGTTTTTTTCTTTTTTTTTTCAAAAGTTTTTATGGAAAACATATGAAGATAAAACTATAGATTAAATAGGATTAAATAGAAAGATATCATGATTGATGTGTAGATAGATAGAAAGATAATGTACAGGCAGTCCCAGGGTTACGTGCAAGATTCTGTAGGTTTGTTCTTAAGTTGAATTTGTATGTAACTCGGAACTGTATATTTTATAATTGTAACCTCAGCCAAATTTTTTTTTTTTTGGTTTCTGTGACAATTGGATTTTAAAAATGTTGGATTATCATAAGAACCAGGAATAACAATAAATCTTCATTGCAGACGCCTGTGATAACTGTTACAGCTGATTATTGTAGCCCAAGGCTAACGTACAGTAAATTACCAATATCCAGAGGTCTGTATAGATATTTTAGACATAAGATCGATAGATATGATATGAGATATGTAGATAGATATATATGAGATAGATAGATATGAGATAGATAGATATGAGATAGATAGATATGAGATAGATAGATATGAGATAGATAGATAGATAGATAGATATGAGATAGATAGACAGATATGATATGAGATAGATAGATATGAGATAGATATGATATGAGATAGATAGATAGGAGATAGATAGATAGATATGAGATAGATAGATTGATAGGAGATAGATAGATAGATAAATAGATATGAGATAGATAGATATGAGATAGATAGATATGAGATAGATAGATAGATAGATAGATAGATATGAGATAGATATGATATGAGATAGATAGATAGATAGATAGATAGATAGATAGATAGATAGATAGATATGAGATAGATATGATATGAGATAGATAGATAGATAGATAGATAGATATGAGATAGATATGAGATAGATAGATAGATAGATAGATAGGAGATAGATAGATAGATAAATAGATATGAGATAGATAGATATGAGATAGATAGATATGAGATAGATAGATATGAGATAGATAGATATATATGAGATAGATAGATAGATAGATAGATATGAGATAGATAGATAGATAGATATGAGATAGATAGATAGATAGATAGATAGATATGAGATAGATAGATAGATAGATATGAGATAGATAGATAGATAGATAGATAATAGATTGGATCCTCTATTGCCCATTCGGTCAGGTTGTTGGGCCTCTGTCGGACCAGTAGACATCGGTATAAGACGTGACATCTCCTCTGGTGTCTGGCAGATCTGTCATCGCTCCTTTATCATAGCGAGTGATCAGACATTTAAGACGTAGATTTAGAGCTGATGAGTATCTGAGTTTTTTCTCCAAAGTGCTGTGTGTTTTTTATACATCACCGACTCCCTGCAAGCTTAAGCCGCTCGGGGTTTTTTTTTTTTTCTTTCTTTTTTTGGTGCAGTGAACGTTGTGCTGTGAATTTTTATTAGTTTGCCTCACGTGTGGTAGAAAGAGAAAAGGCGACACAAAAATAAAGCTGGCGAAGCTTCACAAAGATCCAGATCAGGTGGAGGTGATGCAGGAACTGATGTTCCATCTGAAGACTGAATTTACATGTGTGCAGGGATAGATTCACATTAAAGGGACGGTCTACAACCCTCTGCCTGGGATCCTCCTCTCTGGACCAGAACAATTACTAAGGGCATCTCATTCTGGAGGACCTGACCTGTATCACAGAGCTGACCTCTGGTGAATGGACATGTAATTCCTCATGTCACCTGTGGGGGAGCTGCATGTGATGCACATAGGTCTTTAGTTGTGTTACTGTCCTATAATGAGAAAGTCTCACTCACCGCTCAAAAAGTTCTGTCTACTCCACATTTGGTTGACCTCATGAATTCTGTTGTCCCAGATAATTGGGTTACAGCACCTCACACATACATCTCAAAGCATCATCCTACCCTAGATACTAATTGTCCAGCACAAACCTTCTTCTCCCCTTATTTTAGGACCTAGTACAGAAATTTCATTTTTCCAAACAAACCCAGGTGCAACAAAGACAAACTTGGTCATCAAAGCTGAAAGTCCGAATTGGGACTTCGATAGGCACATTACAAATTGATGGTCAATGATATTGAAGGGATGGTCAATGATATTAAGAAGGGCAGGGTCCTATCAAAGGGAGGGGAGGGTCAATAATATTAAGAAGGGCAGGGACCTATCAAAGGGAGGGGAGGGTCAATGATATTAAGAAGGGCAGGGTCCTATCAAAGGGAGGGGAGGGTCAATGATATTAAGAAGGGCAGGGTCCTATCAAAGGGAGGGGAGGGTCAATAATATTAAGAAGGGCAGGGTCCTATCAAAGGGAGGGGTGGGTCAATAATATTAAGAAGGGCAGGGTCCTATCAAAGAGAGGGGAGGGTCAATGTTATTAAGAAGGGCAGGGTCCTATCAAAGGGAGGGGAGGGTCAATAATATTAAGAAGGGCAGGGTCCTATCAAAGGGAACGGAGGGCCAATGATATTAAGAAGGGCAGGGTCATATCAAAGGGAGGAGAGGGTCAATAATATTAAGAAGGGCAGGGACCTATCAAAGGGAGGGGAAGGTCAATGATATTAAGAAGGGCAGGGACCTATCAAAGGGAGGGGAAGGTCAATGATATTAAGAAGGGCAGGGACCTATCAAAGAGAGGGGAGGGTCAATGATATTAAGAAGGGCAGGGACCTATCAAAGGGAGGGGAAGGTCAATGATATTAAGAATGGCAGGGACCTATCAAAGGGAGGGGAAGGTCAATGATATTAAGAAGGGTAGGGACCTATCAAAGGGAAGGGGGGGGTCAATGATATTAAGAAGGGCAGGGACCTATCAAAGGGAGGGGAGGGTCAATAATATTAAGAAGGGCAGGGACCTATCAAAGGGAAGGGGGGGTCAATGATATTAAGAAGGGCAGGGTCCTATCAAAGGGAGGGGAAGGTCAATGATATTAAGAAGGGCAGGGACCTATCAAAGGGAGGGGAAGGTCAATGATATTAAGATGGGCAGGGACCTATCAAAGGGATGGGAGGGTCAATGATATTAAGAAGGGCAGGGACCTATTGAAGGGTGGGGAAGGTCCATGATCTGAAGAGGGGTAAGGACCCATGGAAGGGTTGGGGTGGAGCAATATTCTCAGATGAGGGGCAACTGAGATTTAAAATGGATCAGTAATAGAAGATGGATTGAAAATATATCGGACCCCAAGGAAGGGAATGTTTTTTATTTTCCTTTTCTTAATTATTTTTTTTTATTTTTTAATCCTTTATTTTTTTTACTACTAGTGAAAAGCAGGAATTAGGAGGCGAGTGCTGAGTAGCAAGGACTGAAATGTTCTCTTCTGAATGTGATTTAGACTTTGAAGTGAAGCAGAAACATAGAATTGTAATAACCATTTCAAGGAAATCGCTGGAGAAGTTGTGGGGAGGTTTTATTATTTTTTTCCACTTCTCGCTCCCTTTTATTTTGGTCATACTAATTATGTCTGTCTTGTTTTCTTTCTATAATCCCCTTTCAGACCTAACACAAAGCTGATTCCGAAATCTTTTCTAAAGCAGTTTTTCTTGTGTAATCAGCAAGCTGTGCAAACACGACCGAGCCGGGGAGAAATTCTGATGTTGGAGAGAAAAGAAAAATAAAATAAAAAAAATAATATGGAAAAAAAAAAACAAATGAAGAAAAATACACATAAGATTTAATATTCTAATAATCACGGGCTTGTGTTATTATTCATAGTAGCATTTTATATATATAGTTGTTATCATTTTTTATTATGAGCAACAGGTTTATTTTAGGTTCAGATTATTGACTAAAATTCAATGTGGGCAAAATCAAATACTGCTTAAAGCAAAAAACTATAATTAAAAAAAATTAATGATTTACATATAATACTAAATATAATAATATAAATCCTTTATACATTGTGTTCAAATCATAATGGTTAAAAATGTTCCTTTTTGAAATAGACGAGAATAGACTAAAACTAATGATATTATGCAGATTGTGTGCATTTGTTGGGGGTTGTAGTATCAAAAATAAAAAAAATTAAGCACATTTTTTCGGTATCTGATACCTGCATGTTTACCAAGCTCCCGTTTTTTGGGGCTTGGGGTTTTTTGGCTAGTGGCAGCTGAGTATCACGTCCGCCACCCCTCTTACAAGATTGTGGCACCGAGGATCAGCGGATTCCCGGACCACCCTTGTTGGGGTATTTGGCTTATATCCAAGTTGCCACCATTTGAGCACCCCCGAGGTTTCTAAGAGGTATCACCCGAGGCGCCGTCTTCCGTGTGTAGTTTTTTTCTCTGTGTGTTCTTGGTTGTAGGACATTTTTAAAGGATACATGTACCTATACATGTGGTCCCCTACTTAAGGACACCAGACTTACAGACGACCCCTAGTTAAAGACGGACCTCTCTGCCCACTGTGACCTCTGGTGACCTCTCTGGATGTTACTATAGTCCCAGGCTGCAATGATCAGCTGTAAGGTGTCTGTAATGAAGCTTTATTAATAATCCTTGGTCCCATTACAGCAAAAATTTTTGAAACTCCGATTGTCACTGGAGCAAAAGAAAAATTTGCCTCCAACTACAATGATAAAATATACAGTTTCGACTTAGATACAAATTCAACTTAAGAACAAATCTTTGGAACCTATCTTGTACGTAACCTGGGGACTGCCTGTAATGTTAAATGTATAATTCTGTGGTGGTCCGGTTGTTGAGAACCCCCCCCCCCTCCCACCCCCCATCGATGACTCAAGGGTCAGAAGTCATCAGTTGACGGCTCTTTTGCTTTTGATCTGTTTTGCTCAGTTCAGGAATCTGAGTATCCTGTGTATGGATCCATAGAAAATCTACTTGCATGAGGGGGTCTACCCGGTACCCCAACCAATCAAAACTTCTGACTCATTGAACAACCAGCTTTCCATCATGTGGTTCACCATGATCAGTGTGTAGAGTCTACTATGAGTAGTAAGGAACTATAATATGGAGCTCATAGGAATCTAGGGGGTAGGACTGTACCACATTCCTAAGGCTAAATAAATCCGGCCATGTCATGAGACTAAGAGGTTCCATGTATGGGACCAGGTGGAACCTACAACCAGTCTTGTAATTATCTCTACGCTCAGGATTGTGGATAATGGAGCAGTACAATGTCTTCTTCTAGTCCTGAGAAGGTTCTTCCATCAGGAATCTCCCATTATGACGCTTCTTCCAGCTGCGGCTCAGTTAACAACCTGCTGGACGGATGTTTTTCTATCTCCTTTAAGTGCAGCTACCTGGCTCCGGAGTATTTATAGTCTTACTGTACGGCAGCGAGAAGCCATACGTCATATTCAAGAGGCTTAATAAGATTGAAGCAGCTGTCTGTTTTCTTGAAGTCATGGCTCAACTTCCTTGTCTGAATCAATGCTGGAAGTGCTATGTATAAATCTGTCTTGTTAGCAGATATAAAGCCAAACGCAAGATGCGGCCTCCACCAAAGCCGAGGGGTTTCTACTCAGTGACCGTGTATTGTGTGGAAGGGGAATAGGGGTGTCCAGTGGTTAGTATTGTAGATCCATAGAATGGAATAGGGCAGAAAATTGTTATACAAATAATAGAAAACTAAAAAAAGAAGATACAATTCTAATAATGGTAATAATAATAATAAGGACGAATAATAGTAAATATAAATAAAACTAATAAATTCATCCTTGTCATTAAATAGTAATAAAACAAATGATATTAAATAATAAAACATCATATAAATATTTCATAATATTCAATAATAATAAATTTACATTTAATAAATAATAATAAATTAAAAAATATATCTTTCCAGCTGTTCCCTTTTTCTGGCATATTACTGTCACATCTTTCATTTTGTGTCATTTCTTTTACTTTCACCACTTTTCCACTTGTTCCCGATTCATCAGGTGAATCCGGAGGTTTAAGTCTTATTATCAGACACACAGTCGAGCTCCTACTTCTTAATACTTGCGCAAAATTCCTACCTGATGATAAAAGTCCCCTGTTTTCCATTGTTACAATGTATCGTTGAGACCTTCCCCCCTTCCCTTGACCCCCGGGAGTCTCCGTCCCTACATGTTGCTCTTATGGAGATGTCAATGTAGGGAGGTCAGATGTGATCGACAAGACTTAATTAGTGTCACTTTGTTCTGTTGTGCAATCGGAGGAATCAAGAAATCAAGAGCCTTTTTGATAATTTACCTTTGGTATCAGGGAGGTTTTTGATTTGAAACCAAAAAGTTCCATTTATTCCTTTTTTATGTTTTGTATATCTATTATTATTATTAGCGCACTTCCTTGTATGTCACACAAGGTTTATTAAAGGCAGGAAACATGACTATTGACATCAGTCATACCAGGGACCCCCAAGGACCCCCATCTGGTTGCATCTCTCACATGACGTTCATGTAGTTCTTAGGGGTAATGATTCAGCTGCTGTAGTGACTGTTATATCTCTGCTTCTTCGGATAAAACCTATGACAATACATTTTACAAAAATAGAAGGGAGGGGCTCCTGCTGCATCCAGTTGTCTTATACAGTTTGTAGGAAGAGGGCAGAAATGTTCCTGCTGCGGCCAGTTGTCTTATACAGTTAGTGAGAAGAGGAGGGAGAGGCTCCTGCTGTGCCCAGTTGTCTTATACAGTTAGTGAGAAGAGGAGGGAGAGGCTCCTGCTGCGGCCAGTTGTCTTATACAGTTAGTGAGAAGAGGAGGGAGAGGCTCCTGCTGGGGCCAGTTGTCTTATACAGTTCGTGAGAAGAGGAGGGAGAGGCTCCTGCTGTGGCCAGTTGTCTTATACAGTTAGTGAGAAGAGGAGGGAGAGGCTCCTGCTGGGGCCAGTTGTCTTATACAGTTAATGAGAAGAAGAGGGAGAGGCTCCTGCTGTGCCCAGTTGTCTTATACAGTTAGTGAGAAGAGGAGGGAGAGGCTCCTGCTGCGGCCAGTTGTGTTACACAGTTAGTGAGAAGAGGAGGGAGAGGCTCCTGCTGCAGCCAGTTGTCTTATACAGTTAGTGAGAAGAGGAAGGAGAGGCTCCTGCTGTGGCCAGTTGTCTTATACAGTTAGTGAGAAGAGGAAGGAGAGGCTCCTGCTGCAGCCAGTTGTGTTACACAGTTAGTGAGAAGAGGAGGGAGAGGCTCCTGCTGCAGCCAGTTGTCTTATACAGTTAGTGAGAAGGGGAAGGAGAGGCTCCTGCTGCGGCCAGTTGTGTTACACAGTTAGTGAGAAGAGGAGGGAGAGGCTCCTGCTGCAGCCAGTTGTCTTATACAGTTAGTGAGAAGAGGAAGGAGAGGCTCCTGCTGCGGCCAGTTGTGTTACACAGTTAGTGAGAAGAGGAGGGAGAGGTTCCTGCTGCAGCCAGTTGTGTTACACAGTTAGTGAGAAGAGGAGGGAGAGGCTCCTGCTGCGGCCAGTTGTCTTATACAGTTAGTGAGAAGAGGAGGGAGAGGCTCCTGCTGGGGCCAGTTGTCTTATACAGTTAGTGAGAAGAGGAGGGAGAGGCTCCTGCTGTGCCCAGTTGTCTTATACAGTTAATGAGAAGAGGAGGGATAGGCTCCTGCTGCAGCCAGTTGTGTTACACAGTTAGTGAGAAGAGGAGGGAGAGGCTCCTGCTGCAGCCAGTTATCTAGCAGACAGTTACAGGACAAGAAGAGAAAGAGATGGCTGAGTACATGCGGCACATACCACAGATTCCTTAATGTATTTTATCTGTTTAGCTATATAGACAAGGGACAGATTTACAATTGTATTGTTACATTTACTTATTTTCTTTGTTTATTTTTCTTTCCTTTCTACATTACATATTCAGCTTCCATACAGTCTCCATCTCTGAGCCACAAGACAAGGGCATTGTCAAGTTATTTGTTCTACTATTGCACATATTCATAAAACACACTCCCTTTATAAACCAAATCACATCCCGGCGCCTGTAACTCAATAAGCACTCGGTTGATTGGTGGCCGCGCTCATTGCTTCTGTCAACGGGTGCCAGAGATGGAGAGCCCGGAGTGGGAGCCGGCGTCTTGTGACTGCACATCAGATATATGCATTTCCTCCGCAGAACTGTTGCAGTTTGCACATATTAATAAGACACATTTAAGCAAATATAATAAGGATACAAATTATAGCGCATAATTATGGTTGTAAATACGAGGCGCACAATGCAGCTTTTTGTCTAATGATAATTACAGCTTATTACACGACGTGCCAAATCAAATACTGATTTCACATTTCTGAGTTTTAATCCATTTTTTTTTTTCTTCTTCTTCTTTTGTTCAGATCCGAATGAAGGCTTCCACTGCAGAGAGGAATGTCGGATCCTTGGCCACTCCGATAGATGCTGGATGCCCCGCGTTCCCATCCCCAGCCGAGCCAAATCTCCCGAGCATGGAAGAAATGTAATTGCTTTGTCTATAGAAGCCACCAACGTGGACACTGAAGCGTTCGAGGACTGCAACACTAAAAGAACTTTTGCAACTTTTGGCAAAGATGGCAACGAGCATTCTACTGATGACAGGGCTACCTTGAAAGGGAAAAGGACAGTGGACCTGCCCATCTGCAGCCCCAAGGTCAACGGCACCGTCCGCGAAGCGGGGAATGGCTGCGAAGCTGTCAGCCCCATCACTTCCCCTCTGCATCTAAAGAGTCCTCTGCCAGCCAAACCGACAGCAACGTACAATATCATGCACTGCACTGGAAACCGTGACATGGAGCAGTTTGTAAGCAATGGTCCGTCTCGACCTTCAGAAGCAGAGCCCAGGGGGGCAGACAGTGAAAATGTATTGCATGAGATCAATCCATTATTGCAAGAATGTCGAGAAAAAGACTCCATGGGTGTAAAGAGACTAAAAGACATTGTTCTCTAAGCACTGAGCCTACTGTATGGGAAAAAAAACAAGAGAATGACTCTAAGAAAACAAAACAAAAAAAAAAAAAAAAAAAATTGACAGTTCGTTTTTAATGGCTCAATGGTTCACAAACTGCTGTATTTAAAGCTTCCCTAAATGTATTGTTTATAAATAAAGGCTATTGTTATGTGACAATCCCAAAAAAAAACAAAAAACAAAAACTCTTCAATATGTGGCAGGGGTGATCCGTCTAAGCAAGCAGCCTGAATCCGGGGGGGAAAAAAAATAGTTTTTTTTTTTTTACGTTCTCCTTTCTTCTTGCTCTCGAAACGGAACCCGTTCTGACCATCCGTGTACAAAGTATTATGTATGTATCAAGTATTTTGGATTTCTATATTTTTATAAACATATATATCGAAAATTATAATATAAATCAAGCTTATTTGTACAGAATGGAGGGAAACATTCAACTTTCAGAGAACAATTTCCAAAAAAAATACAAACCTAAAAAGTCTGTCTTGGCTATTGATGATAATTTTGTAGCATAGTTACGGTTCGGCCTTGGTGAGAGTTCGCTGTGTTGCCCTGGACACCCCTGCATTACAAGCCCTTTCGCTGTTACACGCTCTCTGTACTATGACTGTATTTGATATTTAACAAATTTTTTTTTTTTTTGTCCGGTGATGGCAAAAGGCATTCAAGTAAAAATGGAAGAAAATTGAAAAAAATTGTAATTTGTAATCTTTATTTATTATATTCTGTTCACTAAAAATATTGGGATTTTGGGGGAATTTTTCTTTCCGCGCCAAAGCTTTTATTTCCTCAGATTATTTCAAAAGCCGATTTCTTAATGCATTTTTTAAAAATTAATTCTCCGTCCAAGGTTACGCCATTTGTTTGGTTATTTAAATGCTATTTATCAAAAATAAGTGAGGTTTTGCGAATGTACATTTTTTTATTTTCATACTTTTTTTTCTCCATTTGTTCATTTTTAGTGTCCACTTCAAAAGAAATTTTTTAATAATTTTTTTTATGTTTTCACACATTCTGTTTTTATCCCCCACATAATGGAATCCATTTATATTTTCTACGTCTCATCTCTTCATCTTCATTTCTCACAGAATGAAAATATTTTTGAAATGTTTCCGATTTACGAGCCTGTTTTTTTTTTTTTTTTGACAATTGTATAATATCGAAAAGGGTTTACATGATATTCTGTTTGTAAAATAGTCTTACGAGATGTTACAACATGAAAACATTATAATTTACTGACAGGAAGTGAAAAGATAAGATGAAAAAAAATTAAAACGTTTTTAATTTCAAAATGGCGTCATGGCCATTTTTTGGACTATCAGTTTACCCTTGGAGACCCTCCAGGTATAGGAGTGGAGCAAAAATGTTATCAATATCAATATTTTAGGACTGCGAGGACTAGATGGGAATCCTGTGCATAGAGGATACCTTATCTATTGGTCTAGCTGGGAGGACTACCTCGGCATCCTGTCCATAGAGCACCATACATTAGCCATAGGTCTAGCTGGTAGGACTACCTCAGCATCCTGTGCATAGGGTATCATACCTTAGCCACAGGTCTAACTTGGAGGACTACTTCAGTATCCTGTGCATAGAGTACCATACCTTAGCCACAGGTCTAGCTTGGAGGACTACCTCAGCATCCTATGCATAGAGTACCATACCTTAGAAATAGAAGCACCTAGGAGTACAACCTGGACATCATGTGCATTGACTACTATACCTTGGCCACAGGTGTAGCTGGGAGGCCTACCTGTTCATAAACCCTCGGTTCTTAGTGTTATAAAGCCACTTGACCCTGGCAAGGTTATTTATAAACAGAACCAGAGCTTCAACGTTGACCTTTAACCCTGGGGAAGAAAATTCTAGTGACTGTGCCTAATCTGTATGTGACCTGCTGGTCTACTGAGAGGTGGAACACCTTAACTGGTGCCACATATGCAAATGTTTTGAGCTGAAATAACTTCTTATTAAGTATAATTCCATGAAGCAGATATAAATCTTATATTCTAATATATTTATTAACCTCAAGGGTAAATTTAAAAAAAAAAAAATCTAAATGTTAGGAATTTATTTATTTAAAATACGGATTCAATATTTTTTTCATTTATTTAAATGAGAAGGAATATTTAATGAGGAGGAGTGAGGGTGGGCTGTGCCTTCTTCTGGATCCAAACACTGAAGTCCATATATTATAGTCCTAGGTTCCTCCAATAGAACAGTCACTTTATTTTGGAGCAGAACAGTATCAGGCAGACATTTTGGCACAACGGACTCTGTGCTAAGATCTCGTTGTTTTTACGGTTTTGTGCCTAAAATGTAAACATACGATTCTGTTGTGTGTTGGGATCTGGTGGAGGGTCAGGTTATTTTATATTGGGAATTGCTCCCGACCGACCCGCAATGACCAGGCTGTTACCCCACGGATGTCCTTCTTCTGGATCAACGCAGCATAAGAATAATGGGTTGATCTTGATGTTAATAAAAAAAAAAAATTTCTGTAAAAATTCTGTTAAAAAAATTTGTATAAAAATGGTTTATTTGTATAAAATTCAAACAATAAAAAAATCTCATGGACCCCTTCTCTCCATATTTTACAGACCCCCTGGGTGCTAAATGTGGGATGAAATCTTCACTACATTACACTACATTATGTGGCAAGTCCATCCCACACGATACATGGACTTTGAGATATTGGTCTGTTATAGCCATTATTGATCTGATTTAAAGGGAACCTTTGGGCAGAAATTGACTTCACAACCCCGTAGCAGGGGGTAGAGTAGAGTAACATCTTCCAGATCATATTTCTTCCATGGCATCATCCAGAAAATTAACTTTGTAGTGAGATATAAACTGGTTGTGTAAAGTCATGGGGGCGGGGAGTTTATCTCAGAAGTCAAGCTCTCCTTACTTTAGATCACCTCCTCTACTGTGATTGACGGCAGCTTGTCAAGGGACCTCACTTAAAGGCATTGTTAAAGTCTGCTGATTGATGTCAATCAGAGCAGAGAGGATATTCTGAGGTGAGGAGAACTTGACTTCTGAGATTAACTCCCCGCCCCCATGACTTTACCCAACCAGTTTATATCTCACTACAAAGTTGATTCTGGATAATGACATGGAAGAAATATGATCTGGAAGATTTTACTCCCCACCCCCACTCCTCTATACAGCCAATTTACATCTCACTTCAACGTTGATCTTCTGGATGATGCCACCACGATAATCCACAAAAGAAATCATTTATCTTATTTCCCTCTTCTCTGAGATCTTTTGGCGTATTTTGTCTATTTTTTGCCCTTCAATTGTCATATCAAATGCAGGGTTTTTTGAGCCTTATTAGGCAAAAATTTTAAAAATGGCGCAATTTTTGGTGCAACGCATACCATTGCCTTTCCTAAGCTTGGTCAGGACTGGCCTGTTATTGTGCAATTAGTTACGCCCATAGAGGCGCAAATCAATCTTAAATAAGGTACAAACATCTGTAAAAAAGCACAATGTAACGACAAATAGGACACAAGAACACACAATGGTTAACATAAAAAAAATGCAAAATATGCAAAAAACAGCCATTAGGCAGCAAAATGGTGCAAAAAACACCAATAGAACGGGGAAAAAAAAGATAAATGACCCCCATGATCTGTTAGGTGCTCATGTCCTTGACAACATAACTGGTTGTGGTTTACTGGGTCCATATCTGCTGACAGGTTCCCTTTAATGTCCTAGTTTTTCTCAGCAAACATCATCATATGCTGTGTCTGGTAGTAAAGATCAGTCTCAATCAAGTGGATCCCACACGATCAGGATCATTAAAATGAAAACCGTCCACTATGTTTCATTGTACTTTAGCCCACCAGGATCACAATGACATCTATACGTATACAGGAATTCCCCGGCTACATACAGGAGAGCTGTAGGTATGATCTTAAGTGCAATTTGTATGTAAGTCAGAACAGGTATATTTTGTTTACTCCAGCTGATTTTCTGGTCCCTGTGACAATCGGAATTTCAAATTTTTCGGATGTCAAGGATAGAAGGTTTAACAATTAAACTTTATTAGAGACTCCTTACAGTTGGTCAGATCAATAAATGACCAGTATCTAGAGAGGTTCTCCAGAGGGCAGAGAGGTCCGTCTGTAACTAGGAGTCGTCTCTACGTCAGGATCTGCCTGTGTATGGCTACAAGTTCTCCATTATCAGAGAAGTGTAAATTCCGGATACAGTAACAAGACGTTCTGCCGCTCCACAACCTCCATGACAGACATTTAGGCTTTCGCTGCCGCTACAAGAGATAATTTTGTCAATTCCACGCGGCACCGGGGAGTTCACCAAATAAGAAAGTAAATGAGTTGAACTGCTGCTCGCACTTGTTTACAAGGACGGCAAAATAAATATGGATTTATGGCAAACAAATCTGATTGTTTGGATTAAATCAAATTACCCTCCGGTTGGAGACAATCTTCCCACTTCTCGTCTCCGAGGATCGGCTGAGTATCTCATTTCAATCACTTATCTCCCAGAACTGCTCCACCTGAGCAACTTTTCCACCGGAGCAACTAAGGCCCCTTCTCCACTGGCGTTTTTCACGCGCGAGTTCTGCGCGTGCATTTGACGCTCAGAACTCGCATTGCACTCTGTCCCATTGTATTCAATGGGTCTTTCTCCATTAGCGTTCGTTTGCACGCGCGTCAAAATCGCAGCATGCTCTATTTTTGCGGGTCACGCGCGTTTTTCACGCCCCATTCAAGTCTATGGAGATGCATCAAGAACGCATTGCACTCGCAATCATTGCAAGTGCAATGCGAGTGCAATGCGTTTTAAACGTAAGGGTTGCTAGGTGACCAGAATAACATTATTTCCCCTGCTCGCGATCGAGCATTTAATTAAAAAAACACAATGAAGAACAGTGAAGAATAGAATAAAATCATTGTACACAGTGAACACAGTGACCACAGGATCATTTAAGATAAAAACACAGTGCAGAACACAGTGCAGAATAGATTACAGATGTTCGGCACATCTGCTTACTTGTCGGGAGATACGCGCGGAGCGCTGCGAACAAAATAGCATGTGAAGAACAATATATATGTGTGAAGAAGACATTGCAGATGTATGGAAACATCTGCAATGTGTTCTTCACACATATATATTGTTCTTCACATGCTATTTTGTTCGCACCGTTCCGCGCGTATCTCCCGACAAGTAAGCAGATGTGCCGAACATCTGTAATCTATTCTGCACTGTGTTCTGCACTGTGTTTTTATCTTAAATGATCCTGTGGTCACTGTTTTCACTGTGTTCACTGGTTTTATTCTATTCTTCACTGTTCTTCACATCTGCTAACTTGTCGGGAGATAATATACGCGCGCGGAACAGTGAAGAATAGATCGCAGATGTTTGCAACTTATCAGAAGACATTATTTTTCAATTAAATAAAACATTTTATTCCCGAACCTTGGTCCCTTTGAAAAAGTCCCATTGACTTAAAAAAACGCGCGTGAAAAACGCACCGAAAACGCAAAAAAACGCGAACAAAAATGAAACAAAAACGCAGCAAAAACGTAAGTTTTTCACGCATTGCACCCGCACGTGAAACGCAACGCTAGTGTGCAAGAGGCCTAAGACATTTCATCTAACTAAATGTAAAAAAAATAAAATCTTGAATTTATTTGGTTCACAAATCGCGTTGTTTATAATGTGCACATCAGCATCTGATCCATCGTAAATCCCTCCCACCGAAGAGATCAGGGGATGGATGACATTTCCATAAATAATAGAATCTGGATCAGACTTGAGGGGTCAGACACCCAGCACCCCCACAATTCAGCTGCTCTCAGCAGCTCATACACAGTGAATAGAACAGGAAGCAGACAGCGCCATTCTCTATCTAGTGGGCAGATCAGGTTACTGCACATTATCTCACATTCACTTGAATTGCAGAAAGGCTGGAGTAACTCAGTTTAGCTTTTACACGTAAAGGAGCTTATTTACTAAGGGTCCGCGGAGGCACTTTTGTCAGACTTTCGGGGTTTGCATGGCTGTGACAAGTATTTAACAGGGGATTGTGTCACACACGATCAAATTTTGGCGCAGCTGCGCTGCTTTCATGTTACAGAAATCGGGGGACGGGTCGGCGGAAGAGCCGACTGATTCGGACTGAGCGCGGGATTTAACTTTCAAATTGTGTCGCAAGATCAAGCACTTACATACACCAGGAAGAAAAAGGTGAACTCCGGGGACCTGAGCGGGGAAGCACCACATGCAGGATATCGGGCGCACCATCTTAGTGAATTGCGGCACAGTGCATTATACACGGACAATGCACTTTCTGTGAACTCCTCCGGACGGGTAAGTAAATGTGCCCAAAAATCTGCTGATCTTTGGGGGTGCGTCAGACATTGAAGGACTAATAGAAAAGATCATCATTGGTAACATACCAAACCCCTTTAATGGTGCCCTTTGGGTCTTTTATAGTACAATTCAATGGATCAGCATTCAGCACCAAGGCTCATGATAATTCTAGGATAAGTTCTAGAGTGGAACTAAGATGTTGGGTTCCAAGACAAAATTTGGGAACTGGGCTCCTGGGTCTGGGTGTTCACACACTGGGGCTTATTTACTAAGGGTCCGTGGCCGCACTTTCGTAGGATTTTCCGATGTTTTTGGCATTTGCGCGGCTGTGGCGGGTATTTAACTGGGGATTGTGATGCACGTGATCAGATTTTGGTGCAGCTGTGCCGGCTTCCATGCACAAATCGGGGGACGGGCCGTCGGACAATCAGACTGATTCGGACTGAGCGCTGGATTTAACTTTCAAATTGTGACACAAGATCATGCACTTACATGCACCGGGAAGAAGAAGGAGAACTCCTGTGGACCTGAGCGGCGGAGGGACACATGCAGGATATCGGGCGCACGATCTCAGTGAATCGCGGCACAGGGCATTATCTTCAGACAATGCACTTACGGGGAACACATCAGGACTGGTAAGTAATTGTGCCACTAAACCTCCTAAATCTATTTATTACTATTCTCTATTTACAGTTTTATTTATTTATTTTTTATTATAAAAATAAAAATATAATGTACAATAAATCCACAAAAAATGGAACAAAATTAAAAAAGTGAAGCTACATAAATATTTTATTTTGTGCTCTGTGAAATATATATATATATATATATATATATATATATATATATATATATATATATATAAAAAATCATTGTGGTAAAAAAAAGTATAATGTCACAAACATTGGAGTATTTCAGGCAGTTACAATGACAATTACTGGTATTTTTTCGCTTCCAAACACTAAGATTAACAAGGACACCATCAGCACAAGCCGCATGTTCTCTTCTCATGGTCTCTTCATATTCCTGATGAATTGTAGACAAAGCGGATAATAAACCTCAAAAGCCAAGGACTGCACGGAGCACGGCAGATCCTCCACAAAGATGGAACATTCAATGCAACTTTTTGGATGAACAATCATAACAATAGCAATAAGGATCGTAACAATGAACCTGAATCCAGAGAACTCAAGGACAAACTCATCTCAAACTCAGCTACAAATGGAAAAGTTATCAGAAATAAAACCTCTGAATCATGAACTACATCCATGGATAGAAGCTTTTATCATTCAAAGGAGAAAGAAGCTGTTATAATATAGTATGAAGTGGGCAGTATTATAGTAGTTATATTCATGTATGTAGGAGACAGTATTATAGTAGTTATATTCTTGTACATAGGGGGCAGTATTATAGTAGTTATATTCTTGTACATAGGGGGCAGTATTATAGTAGTTATATTCCTGTACATAGGGGGCAGTATTATAGTAGTTATATTCTTGTACATAGGGGGCAGTATTATAGTAGTTATATTCCTGTACATAGGGGGCAGTATTATAGTAGTTATATTCTTGTACATAGGGGCAGTATTATAGTAGTTATATTCTTGTACATAGGGGCAGTATTATAGTAGTTATATTCCTGTACATAGGGGGCAGTATTATAGTAGTTATATTCTTGTACATAGGGGACAGTATTATAGTAGTTATATTCTTGTACATAGGGGGCAGTATTATAGTAATTATATTCTTGTACATAGGGGGCAGTATTATAGTAGTTATATTCTTGTACATAGGGGCAGTATTATAGTAGTTATATTCTTGTACATAGGGGACAGTATTATAGTAGTTATATTCTTGTACATAGGGGGCAGTATTATCGTAGTTATATTCTTGTACATAGGGATCAGTATTATAGTAGTTATATTCCTGTACATAGGGGGCTGTATTATAGTAGTTATATTCTTGCACATAGGGGGAGTATTATACTAGTTATATTCTTGTAAATAGGGGCAGTATTATAGTAGTAATATTCTTGTACATAGGGGGGCAGTATTATAGTAGTTATATTCTTGTACATAGAGGACAGTATTATAGTAGTTATATTCTTGTACTTAGGGGGCAGTATTATAGTAGTTATATTCTTGTACATAGGGAGCAGTATTATAGTAGTTATATTCTTGTACATAGGGGGCAGTATTATAGTAGTTATATTCTTGTACATAGGGGCTGTATTATAGTAGTTATATTCTTGTACATAGGGATAAGTATTATAGTAGTTATATTCTTGTACATAGGGGGCAGTATTATAGTAGTTGTATTCTTGTACATAGGGGCTGTATTATAGTAGTTATATTCTTGTACATAGGGGGCTGCATTATAGTAGTTATATTCTTGCACATAGGGGGAGTATTATAGTAGTTATATTCTTGTACATAGGGGACAGTATTATAGTAGTTATATTCCTGTACATAGGGGGCAGCATTATAGTAGTTATATTCTTGTACATAGGGGACAGTATTATAGTAGTTATATTCTTGTACATAGGCGGCAGTATTATAGTAGTTATATTCCTATACATAGGGGGCAGTATTATAGTAGTTATATTCTTGTACATAGGGGGCAGTATTATAGTAGTTATATTCTTGTACATAGGGGGCAGTATTATAGTAGTTATATTCTTGTACATAGGGGGCAGTATTATAGTAGTTATCTTCTTGTACATAGGGGCAGTATTATAGGAGTTATATTCTTGTACATAGGGGGCAGTATTATAGTAGTTATATTCTTGTACACAGGGGGCTGCATTATAGTAGTTATATTCTTGTACATAGGCGGCAGTATTATAGTAGTTATATTCCTATACATAGGGGGCAGTATTATAGTAGTTATATTCTTGTACATAGAGGGCAGTATTATAGTAGTTATATTCTTGTACATAGGGGACAGTATTATAGTAGTTATATTCTTGTACATAGGGGACAGTATTATAGTAGTTATATTCTTGTACATAGAGGGCAGTATTATAGTAGTTATATTCTTGTACATAGGGGACAGTATTATAGTAGTTATATTCTTGTACATAGGGGGCAGTATTATAGTAGTTATATTCCTATACATAGGGGGCAGTATTATAGTAGTTATATTCTTGTACATATGGGGCAGTATTATAGTAGTTATATTCTTGTACATAGGGGGCAGTATTATAGTAGTTATATTCTTGTACATAGGGGGCAGTATTATAGTAGTTATATTCCTGTACATAGGGGGCAGTATTATAGTAGTTATATTCTTGTACATAGGGGGCAGTATTATAGTAGTTATATTCTTCTACATAGGAGCAGTATTATAGTAGTTATATTCTTGTACATAGGGGGCAGTATTATAGTAGTTATATTCTTGTACATAGGGGGCAGTATTATAGTAGTTATATTCCTGTACATAGAGGGCAGTATTATAGTAGTTATATTCTTGTACATAGGGGGCAGTATTATAGTAGTTATATTCTTGTACATAGGGGGCAGTATTATAGTAGTTATATTCTTGTACATATGGGACAGCATTATAGTAGTTATATTCTTGTACATAGGGGCTGTATTATAGTAGTTATATTCTTGTACATAGGGGGCAGTATTATAGTAGTTATAATATTGCACATAGGGGGCAGTATTATAGTAGTTATATTCTTGTACATAGAGGGCAGTATTATAGTAGTTATATTCTTGTACATAGGGGGAAGTAGTATAGTAGTTATATTCTTGTACATAGGGGGCAGTATTATAGTAGTTATATTCTTGTACATAGGGGGAAGTAGTATAGTAGTTATATTCTTGTACAATGGGGGCAGTATTATAGTAGTTATATAGCTCTGCTACCTGCCTCCTTACTCTGCTATAAAGACCTTATCTTATCTGTAGCTTGTAGAGTAAGTCTCTGCACCCTGCTTGCTGGCTGTGTGTATCTGAGCTTGTCTTGTAATGCAGGGGGGAAGGGCCAAAGGTATCACACTGCATCGAGCAGACAGGAGAAGCTATTCATGAGAAAAATCTGCCCATCCGGCCAGAAAAATCAACCAACCAAACCAAAAGTGTATACACCAGGACTGATAGAGACAGGTTGGAATTATATCTTTAAAATGTTGTATTTTCATTTATAACAGTAAATTAGAGAATGTGTTATTTTGTTATCTGGGGTATCACAGGCCAAGAATCACTCCCCTCATTAACTCTTCTGTGTAATACACGTAATAATAGCATCATATATATTCATGTAACTGTAGAAATTCCTGTTAATGTATTATTCCTGTAGAGGCATATAATCAGACTTCTGTGCCTTCACACTGTTGTGTCCTCACACTGCTGTGCTCTGTACTTTCTTCAGCCAATGTTAGGTATTGTCCCTGGAGAAATGTGTCATCAGACCTTTGTGTATGTTGTTAGTAGCAGCAGGTCTGTGATATTTGTATTCAGATACCAGGCTTGTTGCTTCTCCAAGTACGCTGAGGCTATGTCCTCACACTGCTGTGCTGTTACATCTTTTTACTGAACTGCTGAACAGTTGATACCCTGTCCTGTGAATGATTGCTGTAACATTAGACCAGAAGCCTGCTGTAGATTTTACTTGCAGCAGAGGTGCAGGGAGACAATGCATAGAACTAAGAGCACAGCAGTGTGAGGACAGATCCTCAATACACCTGGAGAAGCTACCAGTCTGTAATATAAATATGTTTTTTAAGAAATGGGTGCTGATTACAGGCAGTCCCCTACTTAAGGACACCCGACTTTCAGACAACCCATAGTTACAGACAGACCCCTCTGACCTCTGGTGAAGTCTCTGGATGTTACTATAGTCCCCGGCTGCAATGATCAGCTGTAAGGTGTCTGTAATTAAGCTTTAATAATAATCCTTGGTCCAATTACAGCAAAAAATGTTTAAACTCCAATTGTTACTGGAGCCCAAATTTTTTTTGTCTGGATCTACAATTATAAAGTATACAGTTTCGACTTACATACAAATTCAACTAAAGAACCTCCGGACCCTATCTTGTACGTAACCCGGGGACTGTCTGTATATGTTTTTCATCTCCGAGATCTGAGCTCTGACTGCCACCAACGAGTGAAATGCATAAATCAAATCTTATTGTGGATCAGCTACTATATATAAATCCATATTTCACAGTCCTGCTGCTACTAACAATACACACAAAGGGCTGATGACACATTTCTCCAGGGACAACACCTAACAACAGCTGCAGTCTCCGTGGTCTGATCTGCTGACAGGTTCCCTTTAAAGGGGAAAATCAGAATTTTTATACATTTTTGGTACAGTTTCATTGAGTTAGAGGAGACCTTGTAGTCTTCTCATCCTGAGAGTTATGTCTCTCATCAGTCGGCGGAAACAATGAGTATATTGAGTATTGGATCTGTACGATGAGGTTGTGTCCTCCCTGACAATGGACTTACATAGGAGCCATCCATCCCTTTCATGTTTTATCTTCTAATGGAGCCAGGATTGGAGATGAGGAGTCATCTGGGAAGTCCTGGAGAACACAGGAGCCATTGTGCGTCCGGCGGTGCAGGGCTCCAGGGGTCTTATAGATCCACCATTGTCCCCGGTGAATCACTGAGATAGGGAATAGATCCCATTGTGATTGTTTCTGATTAATATGTTGGAATTACTGGTGGAAAATAAGAAAAGGAAGGAAAAAAAATGCTAATTGCAGATGTGAAGGCGTTCGCTGCCATTGGGAGAATTGATGGAGGGAATTCTGCAGAACATCAGCTCCGAGACGGAGAGATAAAGATCTTTTCACACCGCGACAAAGCTGCAGCGCGCTCAGAGATCCTCCTCGTATAATTAAAACGGCTTATTAAATTGATCGTTTTCTGGCACAAGATGATTCTTCTGGAGAAATGTGACATTATCACATCCCAGGAACGGAGAGGGGGGGGGGGGACAATGACTGAGATTCACAATGACTAGAGAGTCAATACTGGGTTTGATGGGAGATTTTTATGGGTTATAACATTGGACATACAAAATGATTCCACTACCCTAGCCCACCAGGGATCAGCCCAACACTACACTGGGCCTCTATAATAGCTCAGAATCTACCCACCACCACCATAAACCCTATTTTAGACACTTTCAATATCCTAGACCACCAGGGATTGGCCCAACACTACCCTGGATGACCAGTCATACTGGAATGGGCCACTATATTACCTTAGACCACCAGGAATATACCCATCACCACCACCATAGACCACCAGCTATACCTTCATAAGGCACATTCACTACCCGAGACCACCAGTGATCAACCTTCTTCCAAAGACAACTAGTGATACTGGAATGGTCCTCTATGTTACCTACATTTACCCCAACCAGATCATGTAACAATAATCCCCTCAATGATCTCACCTCATATTAACTCCTAAACTTCACAAACTAGCAGGAATATGCACTGTACCAGGTCTACCACCATACGAGACCCCCAGGGAGGATTGTGTCACCACCATATAGGACCAAGACCAAATGCATGAAGCCCCACACTGCCCTCATCCACCTGGGATATAAGACCACAAGCCCACCACAGATCCCTAGTAAACAGCCCACAATGGATCCACTGCCAACAGCCCATCACACATCCATGGCTGACAGACCACCAAAAATCCATGGCCAACTGCCAACCACAGATCCATGGTGGACAGCCCATCACAAATCTATGGCTGAGAGCCCCAAACAGATCCATGGCTGAGGGGTACACACAGATCCATGACCGACAGCCCACCACAGATCCATGGCTGAGAGCCTCACACATATCCATGGCCGATAGCCCGCAACAGATCCCAGGCCAACAACCAACCACAGATCCATGTCTGACAGCTCACCACAGATCCATGGCTGAGAGCCCCACACAGATCCATGGCTGACAGACCAGCTCAGATCCATGGCCAACAGCCAACCACATATTAATGGCGGACAACAGACCACAGATCCATGGCTGAGTGCCTCACACAGATCCATGTCCGACAGCTCAGCACAGATCCATGGCTGAGAGTCCACCAGTCATCCTTGTCCGACAGCCCACCAGACATCCATGGCTGAGAGACCCTGCCATACATTCATGGCTAAGAGCCTCACACAGATCCCTGGCCAACTGTCCAGCTCAGATCCATGGCCGACAGCCCACAACAGATCCCTGACCACCACGGATCCATAGCTGACAGCCCAGCACAAATGCATGGCTGACAACCCACCACAGATCCATGGCTGAGAGCCCCCCACAGATCCATAGCCAACAGCCCTGGACAGATTCATGGCTGAGGGTTGCAATATCTCAGTCAAAGACCTCAGATGAAGGCAAGCAACCCACCACAGATCCCTGGCCAACAGCCCACCACAGATCCCTGGTCAACAGCTCAGCACAGATCCATGGCTGAGAGCCCACCAGACATCCTTGGCCGACAGACAACCAGACATCCATGGCTGAGAGACCCTGCCACACATTCATGGCTAAGAGCCTCACACAGATCCATGGATGACAGCCCACAACAGATCCCTGGCCAACATGGATCCATAGCTGACAGCCCAGCACAAATGCATGGTTGACAACCCACCACAGATCCATGGCTGACAGCCGCACACAGATCTATGGCCGACCGCTCAGCACAGATCCATAGCCAACAACCCTGGACAGATTCATGGCCAAGCTAAGGGTCCTACCATAAATTTAGCACAGAATTGCAATATCTCAGTCAACGACCTCAGATGAAGGCAAACAGCCCACCGTATATCCTTGGTCAACAGCCCAGCATAGATCCATGGCCAGGGGAAGGGTCCTACCATAAATTCAGTACAGTATTACAATATATCAGTCAAGAACCTCAGATGAAAACAAAGAGCCCACCACAAAATCATAGCTGAAAGCCCACCACAGATCCATGGCTGACAGCCCACTACAGATCCATGGCTGACAGCCCACCACAGATCCATGGCTGAAAGACCACTACAGATCCATGGCTGCCAGCCCACCACAGATCCATGGCTGCCAGCCCACCACAGATCCATGGCTGCCAGCCCACCACAGATCCATGGCTGCCAGCCCACCACAAATCCATGGCTGCCAGCCCACCACAGATCCATGACTGACAGCCCACCACAGATCCATGGCTGCCAGCCCACCACAGATCCATGGCTGAGAGCCTCACACAGAGCCATGTCCGACAGCCCACCACAGATCCATGGCTGAAAGCCCACTACAGATCCATGGCTGACAGCCCACCACAGATCCATGGCTGACAGCCCACTACAGATCCATGGCTGACAGCCCACCACAGATCCATGGCTGAGAGCCCACCACAGATCCATGGCTGACAGGCCACCACAGATCCATGGCTATCAGCCCTCCACAGATCCATGGCTATCAGCCCTCCACAGATCCATGGCTGACAGCCCACCACAGATCCATGGCTGACAGCCCACCACAGATCCATGGCTGACAGCCCACCACAGATCCATGGCTGACAGCCCACCACAAATGGAAAAAGCTCCGAGTAACGAGAGAAGGATAACAGAGGTCACTGGTCTCACCGGTATCAATACAGGGGGCCACAGGGGCCATTAGCTGAACAGTAATTGAGAAGAAAGTGATAGAAACCACCAGCCCACCAGGGATTCAGGACACTATTATAGCAGCTATTAGTCAGCCAGGGATATGTCTGTATTGACATCTCCATTGATTTCATTATCTTTTCTATTATTTTTGCATTTATTACAGGATTTCTCATTATTTTAAATTGGTATTTTAGTGAAAAACATGAAGGATTACATCTGTACATATCATCACTGTAATTGTAAGAAACATAATAGGAGATAATGAATGTAAGTCGTTAAACAGGGGGCGAAAGGGTAAGTTATTGTGCGTCCTTCTATCTATTGTCCTGCTGTATTGAGGGAAGAACATTGGAGAGTAGATGGATGGATATTGGATAACATGGGATAGATAGATAGATAGATAGATAGATAGATAGATAGATAGATAAAAAAATGTAAAGTCCAAAGCAGCACAAGCCAGTAAACGATAATCGGTGCAATAGCCGTTGATCCCTTGGCACGGGTCCTTAATATACGTAGTGAAGAGGCAGCACTCAGTAAGTTGTGGAAAGATGGTGAACTTTTATTCCATCACATGGCGTCGTTACTTTAGCACCGAAACGTCGCCATGTGATGGAATAAAAGTTCACCATCTTTCCACAACTTACTGAGTGCTGCCTCTTCACTACGTATAGATAGATAGATAGATAGATAGATAGATAGATAGATAGATAGATATATGACATAGATAGATAGATAGATAGATAGATATGAGATAGATAGATAGATAGGAGATAGATAGATAGATAGATAGATAGATAGATATGAGATAGATAGATAGATAGGAGATAGATAGATAGATAGATAGGAGATAGATAGATAGATAGATAGATAGATAGATAGATAGATATGAGATAGATAGATAGATAGGAGATAGATAGATAGATAGATAGATAGATAGATAGATAGATAGGAGATAGATAGATAGATAGATAGATATGAGATAGAGATAGTTGCTGCTCTCCTGGACTAGCAGATGTCTGGGTGCAGTTGCCCCTGTATATATATATATGACCATGATCTAGTTCTGGTCGTGGCCCCCGGCATTCACAATGGATCTGTCTATATTTATCCATTCTAAGCCCCCGGACACATTCCAGACCTGGAGACAATAAGAGTCAATGTCGCAGGATAATGACATGTAAGATAAGAATCCTGGGGCCCTGGGGGTGAATAGCGGTCACATGACCCCTGCGCCGTTTCACTCCTGGAATGAAGATGAACGAGTTTGGGAACTTGTGACAATAAGTCAACAAATAATGAAGTGACTTGTTCTGAATGATGCGACATTTCTCCCCGAATTCTGATGATATTAAGTTACTGGAAAACCAGTAATAAATGTATCAGGTGGAAACAGATGCAACAGAAGGTTCTAGAATAATACGAGGGAACCAGGCAACAACACGGCTCATGTATCCGAGTGTACACAACGGAAAATACCGGGAGGGCAACAATAATCCTGCTATACAGTGTCCACAGCTGTCACTTACTGTCACAGCTCTGACTCCCCCGGCTCAGGTGTGTCCCTTACTGTAGAGCTGTAGGGATCGCACATCCCTACTTCTTATAATTAGGAAGTGCAGCCTTTAGACAATGAGGTATCACTGACAGTGAGGTAGGTTGTGGTTGGAGGTGGTAGATCAGGGTTCATTTGCATCACGTCCTCACACTGCTGTGCTCCCAGCTCTGTGCACTGAAAGGACATCTCCTATCAGACTGGCTGATGATGGACCAGTCCTACTTACCTGCTCTCTAAGGTTTCTTCTGATAGGAACTTCTTTTATTCTAATCCAGAACAGTCTGATTTTGGATGAGAAGTGTTTAAAATTATGCAAATTAGTCTCAGGCTTATAATTTATTCACTCCCTCTCACCAGTCCCACCTGGTCTCATCCGTTGAGATTGCAGAGAGCCGGTGATGTCAGGGACCATGCGGGACTTACGAGGGAGCAGGAGTGAATAAATTATGAATCTCAGACCGATTTGCATAATTTTAAAAACTGTTTCAATGTGAAATTGCACCGTTCTGGATTAGAATAAATAGGGAGCAGTTGAGTAGGGCTAGTCCACCACCAGCCAATCAATGTCCTTTATAGGGAACGTGTCACTAGAGGTGAATCAAGTTCAGAGGCTGCAGGGGTAGAGTCACTTCAGACGGCCCTAACTTTGTTCCATAGCACCTAGAGACCTGCTGCTGGTGTCATATTAGACAGTTAAAGACATAGGGGCGGTTATCAGGGTTTCTGTGCCAGTTTTCTGGAGTGGAGGGGTGTGAAGAGGGCTGTGCTCCTAGTAGAGTGTGCCAGGAACTGCAGGGTTAACCTCATACACGGGGGCACCAGCATATGATAAACACCCCCGCAGCTAAAAATTCGAGCTGCAGATGATGATCCAGTTCCCACCTAATTCTTTTACCGTCTGTATCTCCAGTTCTGTAGAATAATCTCATATGAGATTCTAATTTGTAGATTGTAGCGTCTTCAAATACTCTGGGGGGAGTTTCCTCACACTGCTGTGCACTGTACTCACTGCATTAAACTTCTCCTCAGCCCTTCCCATCAGTCTTGAATCAGGGAGCTTCTGGTTAGGTACTACAGCATTCACTCAGAGCAGAGAAATATAGCAGAATAGAAGCTCAATGTTGTTTGCATGGTCATAGCTGCTGACAGGTTCCCTTTAAGAGCTTCAATGCTGGCTTATGTTTGGATACTTAAACAGTCACTGTCTGAGTCTCAATTATTAGGATGGGCAAGTATTAGCTTCCATGTTATTTGAAAGCCAGGAGGACCAGCAATGGCCTCTGTCCTACCAGAAGACTCTAGGAGGAGGAGATCCTACAGGTGAATGATCTTGCAGGAATATTTTTTGGTAAATAATTAGGACCTAAGTCTTTATTTCCTCTGCTCTAAGTTATGATACTGTAACAAGTTGAGTACTTAGCGCTGATGACCTACATAGACCGTCACCTTCCCTTACCCCGGTGACCTCGCTTGTCCTCTATACTTTGCCCCATACATTATGTGCGAGCCTCCATATTTATGTCTATGTCCCTCCTTCACTTCTCCGGGAGAAACAAAGGTCTCTGATATACAGAAAGCAATTATCTCTCCGGTTGTAAAGAAAAGTGGATGTTGACTGGAGTGTTAATTTCAAAGTCAATACCAGTCCTAACCACAAATGTTGGCAATTGCTCTAATTACGGAGAAAATTGTGCGCGTGTGTTGACAGCCGGGCACACGGCCGCCCTGTGAGACGAGCTGCGGGATGCTGCAGCATTTAGCACAAATTACTGTGAATAAATATATGCATTATGTTCTATAGTGTGCGACGTGTCTATGTGCTGCCTGGTCGTCTATCATAGGGTACAATGTGCTATGGCCACGGCTCCTCTCATCCTGATGTATCGTGTTTACTGAGAAGAATGAAATTGGGTTGCCCTGAAATCACCAGTATGACATAAGATATCTATACTAGGTCTGTGTCCAGCTCTTAGAAAGCTCTTAAATCTAAAAAAGGCAAGGCCAAGGTGGAGGAACTGGGACCTATTACATTTGGGTATTTTGAAGGGTAGGAAGATTGGGGTCTATTATTTTTCTGTATCTTGAAGGTGTATACAGAATGGGGTCTATTACTATTGGGTATCTTGAAGGGTTGGCAGACTGGGGTCTATTACCATTGGGGATCTTGAGGAGCAGGTAGAATGGGATCTTTGATCATTAGGTATGTTGGAGGGTTGGAAGACTGGGACCTACTTCCATTGGTATCTTTAAGGGTATACAGACTGGGGTCTATTACCATTGGGAATCTTAAAGGGCAAGTAGTCCGTGTTTATTACCATTGGGAATCTTAAAGAGCAGGTAGAATTGGATCTATTACCATTAGGTGCCTTGGAGGGTTGGAAGACTGGGACCTACTTCCATTGTGTATCTTGAAGTGTAGGTAGATTGGGGTCTATTACCTTGGGTATCTTAAAGGGCAGGTAGACTGGGACCTATTACAATTGGATGTCTTGAAGTGTAGCTAGACCGGGATTTACTATTCTGGAGGTCCAATTATCTCAGGTCCATTCATGCATAATGAATCCAAAAAGTTTTGTAACAAACTTTTAATGAATTTGTGTTCAATGAATTCATTTTTACTTACGGTCGAATATAATTTTCCCCCTTATACACAGATCACACTTCTAATATAAAGTGCAGACGTTCTCAGAGGTCTCCATATTCTGGGGAGCCGTGGATCTGCCCATCCCCCTCTTCATTTACTCTGCACCCGGACCTGTAGAGACTGATAGACTCTGGATATGTCATAGTAAGAAACATAACAATAGATTTCTATTTACTGGTTATTGCATTTTGTAAAAACAGTAAAAATACAAACGTGGCCTCGTTTTTCATAGCAACAAACTAGAGGTCATGATTCTGCTGTCAGGTCTTTCGGAAACAAGGACGTTTCTTAGAGACGCTTCTCGCATGAGGACATTTATATTTTATTCATTCATTTGGCAGAAGAGGAGGATGGGATTACTTTCTCTTCTCTCTTCTGTTACTTTCTTCCTCTTTTTCTCTTCTTTTTCCCCCTTCCTACTCCTTTCTCTGTTACTTTCTTCTTTCTCTTGTTTTTATTCTTTTCCTTTTTATCCTTGTTGCTCTTTCTCTTCTCCTCCCTCTGTTATTTCCCTTCTTTCTCCTTTTCCCTCCTAGATTCAAAAAAGGAGAGAGAAAACACGATACAGGCGCCACATGTGTGAATCTGGATTAGGAAGAGTAATGTATTCTCTTTAAGTAGAAACTTGCTCACCTATTATGGTTGTACTACCGGTACAACACAAGGAGATCGCTTAAGGTCACGTCCAGAGTGATATTAGGCAGCTTTCCTGGTTTTCATGGAGGCAGATAGTGTCTCATGATAAAGGTGCAATAGTCAAATATGGGGTTCCAGGATGATGTCAGCGCCAATGACTCGGTCGTGAGAAAGAGTATTCTTGGATTGCGTAATTTATTAGTAAAGCTTAGTAAAACGCGCTTCGAGCCCAAACTAGGCTCTTCATCAGTACAGTCTCACTCCTGCTACATCCTTTCTGTTCCTTTCTGCTCCTTTCCTTTTATTTCCTTCATCCTTTCCTCCCTTCTGTTGTTTTATTCCTCCCCCTGTCCCTTTTCTTTTCTTTCCTTTTTCATACTTATTTTTTTCTTCTTTGCTTTCTTCCAGTTGTTTTTCATACCAGAGGTAAAGTGGACAGAGACTAACGTCTTCCTGTATCTGCCCTGAAGCTGAGTCTAATTTGATTTGCCCAAAGATCCCATGATGCATTGTGTTCTCTCATTAAAAGTAATTTAACATTAAATCCATTTAGTTTCCTACAAGTAAATCCACTGAACACTGCATAAAGCACATACAGGAAGTATATGGTGACAGCCTGGCAGTTTTCATCACATGGAGAAGCAGGGAACATGTAGTAAGTGTAAAAAAACAAAAAAGTAAAGTAAAGTAAAAAAAAAAGTAAACCAACTACATGCAGTCTATAGCCTGTGCTATGTGAGCACTAAGGGTTAATAGCTTATCTGCATAGAGCTGATACTGTCCATGACAAGATGGGGGAAGGGCTGCAGCATGAGGTGCAAAGATACAGAGAAAGTTCTGCAGAATCACAGACTGGTATGGAGGGACTGATAGGGAACCGGGGAGATCTTGTACCTCACTATTCTGTGCAGGAGACAACTGTATCCACAGTCCTGAACACACAGTTCCACATTTATTAAAGTTTTTGCACCAGTTTTCTGGTGACTTTGCACTGGACAGGATGTCTTTGGATCTTGTACATGTATTTATAAAGTGTCTGCGCCAGTTTTGTGTTGTGGCCGCTCTGTGTCCGACAAGATAGAAAAAAATGTCACCTAAAGGGACTGTTACTTCTTAGTCACAGTTTGCTACCCATTTATAACTGACCTCCACCACAATTCTGCAGCCTCCCGAGCAGGGCACCAGATTGATGAAGACCGGGGGTCAGTATTCAGTAATCTGGCGCCCCCTGCACACTCCACAGGCAATTGCACATAGTACAGACCGCACTGGTTCTGATAAACGTGGCCCGTTGAGCCTTGCTACAGAGAAAGCTCTGGCACATGACCTCCTCCTCTGTGACCAGCAGCCCCTCCCCTCCTATAGATTTGTTTACAGGACTGACTCCAGGACTTGTCAGCACAGGCAATGGAGAGAGCTACTTGTGCACTGAGATAATCTGAGGGCTATACCAAAGAAACTGCTGGATATAGGTAACAAAGATAATAGGCAAATTTGTTCTACATCCCAAAAGCTATTGATTTGTGGAAAAAAAACCTTTAGGCTACATTCACACGGACGTATGAAAACGGCCGTATCCGTACCGTACCGTACCGTTTTTTTTACGGATTACATACGGCCACATTCATTTCAATGGACAATACGTCTGACCATTTATATTGCCGTTGTTAAATCCGTTCCGTACCGTACCGTATACTAGCCGTATAAAAATATAGATCATGTCCTATTTTCTCCCGTATTTCAGTTCCGTATGCCCTAGAAGTCTATGGGGACGTATAAAATACGGGTTACATACGGGTTACATACATGCTGCATACGGATGAAAAACGTCACGTATATACGGCCCGTAAATACGGGACTAGAGAAATCATACGGTCGTGTGAATGTAGCCTTACAGTTATTCTTTATTCCTCTATTATTTGGTTTTTCCATACACCTGCAAAGGTAAAATCTCCATAAGGAGTTTAGAATTTTCCACAATTATGCTAATATTTTCAGGGGTGATGACAACTAACTACGACAACTTTCAGGGGTGATGCACAGAACTAACATTTATGATCTGTGATGTCGGATTTGAGGGTTTCTTATTACCAGGAAGAGAAAATATTGCACATTTCCAATAATTGGACAAAGGATCCTCCAAGATGTGAACACTGTTCTTATTCTGGTTCATGGTCGTTCTGCTCTTATTCCCCATCCGTAGAGTAACACAGAGCAAGAGTGAAGGATACAGCGTTGTCTTCTCCCTATGAGTGAAGGATACAGCGTTGTCTTCTCCCTATGAGTGAAGGGTACAGCGTTGTCTTCTCCCTATGAGTGAAGGGTACAGCGTTGTCTTCTCCCTATGAGTGAAGGATACGGCATTGACTTCTCCCACAGCGTGTAACCGTAATAACTCAAAGCGTAGAATCAGTTAAGTGACCTCGGTGTTATTTTTCATCAAAATACTGTATGTAAGTGATCGCTCAAGGACACGTATCACAGTATAAGAACAATCGGTAATAAAGGACATAGAGAGAAATGGCGATTACTGATTACAATTCTGCCAGTGATATCACAGTTTATTCTTGTTTTATTAAACTGCACAGGGTAAACCTCCTACATATAGATAGGAAATAATAACAGGAATTGTCACTATTATTATTATTATTATTACTATTATTATTTTGCCCATCATAATAATTAGTGTAATACACTGAACAGCAGTTACATGCATGAATGGGGCCTCCCCGTGTACTGCCATATGGTGCTCTGTAGGACACCGCAGTACAGTTGTTTTTCCTCCATAGAATATCTGATTGTACATTGGGCAAGTCAAATTGAAGACAAAGGGCCACATGTATCACTCGTTTTTTCTGTTGTTTTTGCGCCTTTTCATTCAGGCGCACAGCTTTTGCGCCATTTTTGCGACTAAACGCCAAACTAGCCACGCAGCAAAACTAACCAGCTTTCCCTCATCTATCTTACCAATCCAGATGTTTTGCTGCGCCTATTGATATTCGTCACTTGCAACGTTTTCATTTAGGCACAAAAACGGGCACAAAAACACTCCAGCCCGAAGGTGGCGTTAACTGAGAAGAAAGCACTGAGCCCCTTTGCAGAAGAGCTAATTTCTAGCAGCAAAGCTCAGCCAGACACTAGTACAGATCATACAGACATTAGATACTCTGCAGACAGGAGCTGCAGACTCTATTTACAGTTCATCACCTTCTATTTACAAAACATTCTGCAGAATCCTGAGCTCACAGCAAGAGAGAAGAGAATTTTGCAGAATGTTGCAGATACTACAGACAAGTGTCCCCCATGTAATTCTGCACAGTATCACCAGTGTGTCTGAGGGGGATACTGTGCAGAATTACAGGGGTGCAGCAGGAGACCAGCACTGGGGGATCCCCTCCAGGAGAAGCCCCTGCTGAGGAGGTCACTGGGTGCTGGGTGTCACACACCTGGGTGCTGCTGAGGAGGTCACTGGGTGCAGGGTGTCACACACCTGGGTGCTGCTGTGAGCGTTATCTTCATTCTGGGCTGTGGGAGAAGCAGAGAGGAGCTTGTAGCAGGATCACATGTAAGTGCCTGTATCTAACATTGCGCCTAAACTGCGCCAAAATTGCGCCTAAACTGTGTTAAAGTAAAGTGATTAATAAGAGGCAGAAAATTACCTTATCACAGATGGTTGTAGCTTGTGATAATTCTGGCAAAACAGTGCGCCCGAATTTAGGCGCAACTACTACACTTAGGCGCACAAAAGTGATAAATATGGCCCAAAGTCCCCAATAGTTTTACATCACACAAATATGTTTCCCACCAATGAGACATAGACAATCCGTGTGCCGCCATATAATGGAGCCACATGGAAGAGATAGTTCCTATTCCATAAGGTGAAACTATCCAAACATTAGGGGGGTGATTTATTTTATTTCCTCCTTCCCTGAGCTCTTTTTGCACCTTTTGTGAGCCTTATTAGGCGCAAACAGGGTCGGCTTCAGGTTGCAGTAGGCCCCTGGGCGACGGAGCCTCAGTGGGCCCCTTTGCAGTGAACTCATGTGGCGGCATTAAAGATTCAGAAACTAAAACAGCCTCCTGTTCCCTAAATAAGCCCTAGTTTATAATTTCAATCAGTCCCCTCATGGTTATTTTGTATACAGCCCCCCTCACCCCCATGCATTCCTTATGCATAGCCTCATATGGCCTCCCCCCCAGCAGCTCTGGGCCCTGTTACTTGCCCGGGTATGCTGACAAATTTTAAAAGAGGCACAATTTTGTTGCACAGATCACACCATTAGCTTTCCTAAGCAGGGTCAGGACTGACGCGTTATCTCGCAATTATTTGCGTAGCTTGAGAGGGTCTTCACGGGGTCCATAAGGAGCCTATTCCCTATATCATGACACCGGTAGTATAAATAATACCCTACAGGTGGAGGTGGGTGCAGGAACCCTCTGTGGGTGCAGTATTACAGGTTTTGTGATAGAATATAATTGTGTCATTATTTGATACATTTTGTAGCGAAAATCAATTTATCAGTCAGTAACAGAGTCCAAAGACAAACAAATCCTTCATCAGGACGTCATTATACGGGGAGACGGCAGGACTCCGGGCGCAGAGACCAATTCTTCACATCAATGCAGATTTGTAGTGAAAGGAACCGAGCAGGGGACGGAGAAACAAAGAGTCAGCTTCATCTGTGAAATCCACCCCAGGAGAACAACATTCAAACAGCCCCAGCGCCTCGTCCACCACCGTAATGATACAAAAGACCGTTCTAAAAGTTACCAAAACTTCCAGGAGTTACAGATTCTGCAAAGTTTTTTTTTTTACAGATGAAAGAGGAACCAGAAACTGTAATGATGAAGGGTCAGGGGGTTCTGTGGAGAGAAATTACACAGAAAATAACTATAATTGATAAAAATCATGAGAAAATTAGAAGACATCCATGTGCAGCAGGTAGGAGGGGCAGATCCCGCTCCTCGCACTGATGGATCACCGGGAGTTAATCAATTATCCAAATTTATCCAAATACTGAGGCAGCAGCCGGACGGGTCTGTGGTCAGTGACAGCCAGCGCCTCCTGTGGTTGGCATCTGCAGGGACAGTCATTAGGGACCCCCCAGTGTCTGGATGTGACATGTAACAGATGTGAATATTGATGAGGCCAAACAACCAATCAGCTGAAAGAGCAACATTCAAATGTTCCAAATCCTCAGTTCTACTGTGTGACATCTCATTACCCGATATTATCTACCGTATACACGTCCAAGACACAAGACTGGAGAGATATTAGATAGATAGCGAGTAAACAGATCGGTACTCAGTATAAAGATCATAGGTAGAACCTACAGTAGATACATAGGGGTCTGATGTACCTTTTTTGGTTGTATTTTGGTGACTTTTTGAGCGTATTGGGCTCTTTACACAATTTTTGTGCCTTTTTCCAGCAGTTTGCCGGAGTTCTCCGTGTAGCAGTTTCCTGGTTTGCACCTAATTTATCTTTGTATTTCTCCTGCTTCCAGATGTTTGCCCCTTATTTAACGATTTCCACCTAAAAGGGGTGTAAATAATTGCTCAAAAACACGCCAGTCCTGACCATGCTTAGGAAAGACAATGGTGTGATCTGCGCAACACAATTGCACCTTTTAAAAAGAATTTTCAATAAGGTTGGAAAAAATATACATTTGACAAAGAGCCAAAACAACATAAAAGGGGCAAAAAATAGACTCACAAAAGGCTCAAAAAGAGTT